>NC_064923.1:690091733-690713608 GCF_023897955.1 Schistocerca gregaria
AGCAAGACCACTACGTATGGCACCAGAGGTCCATCCTTGGGCGCCTGAATGGCACCCTGGTGTCGGCTGATGTCAGTCGGCGGTAGGCCCCCAGCCTGAATGCACCAGTTCAGTTCCCGTCAGCACTAGGACTACACTCCTGGAAATTGAAATAAGAACACCGTGAATTCATTGTCCCAGGAAGGAGAAACTTTATTGACACATTCCTGGGGTCAGATACATCACAAGATCACACTGACAGAACCACAGGCACATAGACACAGGCAACAGAGCATGCACAATGTCGGCAATAGTACAGTGTATATCCACCTTTCGCAGCAATGCAGGCTACTATTCTCCCATGGAGACGATCGTTGAGATGCTGGATGTAGTCCTGTGGAACGACTTGCCATGCCATTTCCATCTGGCGCCTCAGTTGGACCAGCGTTCGTGCTGGACGTGCAGACCGCGTGAGACGACGCTTCATCCAGTCACAAACATGCTCAATGGGGGACATATCCAGAGATCTTGCTGACCAGGGTAGTTGACTTACACCTTCTAGAGCACGTTGGGTGGCACGGGATACATGCGTACATGCATTGTCCTGTTGGAACAGCAAGTTCCCTTGCCGGTCTAGGAATGGTAGAACGATGGGTTCGATGACGATTTGGATGTGCCGTGCACTATTCATTGTCCCCTCGACGATCACCAGAGGAGTACGGCCAGTGCTGGAGATCGCTCCCCACACCATGATGCCGGGTGTTGGCCCTGTGTGCCTCGGTCGTATGCAGTCCTGATTGTGGCGCTCACCTGCACGGCGCCAAACACGCATACGACCATCATTGGCACCAAGGCACTGCGTAGGATCCTACGGTCTTGGCGTGCATCCGTGCGTCGCTGCGGTCCGGTCCCAGGTCGACGGGCACGTGCACCTTCCGCCTACCACTGGCGACAACATCGATGTACTGTGGAGACCTCACGCCCCACGTGTTGAGCAATTCGGCGGTACGTCCACCCAGCCTCCCGCATGCCCACTATACGCCCTCGCTCAAAGTCCGTCAACTGCACATACGGTTTACGTCCACGCTGTCGCGGCATGCTACCAGTGTTAAAGACTGCGATGGAGCTCCGTATGCCACGGCAAACTGGCTGACACTGACGGCGGCGGTGCACAAATGCTGCGCAGCTAGCGCCATTCGACGGCCAACACCGCGGTTCCTGGTGTGTCCGCTGTGCCGTGCGTGTGATCCTTGCTTGTACAGCCCTCTCGCAGTGTCCGGAGCAAGTATGGTGGTTCTGACACACCGGTCTCAATGTGTTCTTTTTTCCATTTCCAGGAGTGTATATGAAGTTCATAGACCCGTAGCTGGAGGAAGAAGTACCTGGTAATAGTATTGCACCTCGATGTCCCACATAACGTGAAGGAGTGGCGGTAAAGTTATATCTTGGTGCAGGCTGCAGTCAGCGACAGATACCGCATGGCCAGAGAGGGCGGTATTAATGGCAGCCGAGACCAGCTATGTCGTCACTTACGCAGCTTGGGAAGTGCAGCACCATTCCTAGACTTGGTTAATCCAATGTTCCGGCCATATCAGTGGGCATCAGGGCTAGATGAGTGGTAACCGGCTCGCTCCTGTGCCAGGGCAAAGACGTGCAACACGTCGGCTCAGGCCCTCTACAGCTTCTGGCAGCGGAATGCCATTACGACCTTCTGGCATGCCTGGCTGCACTTTGCAGGTGTCTATTCAGAAATTATAATATTATATTACCCCTGTCAGTACTACTAAACCGCTTAGCTGATTGTCTACAGGTCGCACCATTTTCTGCTTTCGAAATTTTGGGATAGTATGAATGATATTCTTTCGATTGGCTGATGGCACATTTTCAGTCTCACAGATTCTCAATACCATCCTGTATACTTGTCAGGTTTCCACATCGGCCAATTACGTTAGCAATCTCTAGGGATATTATCTAACACTTCTGCCTTAATGATTCGGTCACAGGTTCGAATCCTGCCTCAGACATGGATGTGTGTGATGTCCTTAGGTTCGTTAGGTTTAAGTAGTTCTACGTTCTAGGGGACTGATGACCACAGCTGTTAAGTCCCATAGTGCTCAGAGGCATTTGAACCATTTTGAACTTCTGCCTTAAATGATCGTAGTTCTGGAGCTCTGGTTGTGTCCTATGCTGTATTCTGTGTGTCTTGAAAACTGTAATTTCTTCTGTCTCATCCTAAGACGTGTCTTATCCCTCGTAAGTCCATTCAGTGCATTCTTTCCACGTATATGCTCCCTCCTCTGCATTTTAGAGTCGAATTCCCACGGCACTCTCAATGTTGCCGTCCTTAAATTTCGCCAAAGTTTATTTTGATTTTATATACGGAATACTTTCTTCCAGTGACCATGTTTTTTGTTTGTTTCGTCTTATTTTTTCTGCACCCATTCTGTTTGGTTACTTTGCACGTTTTATTCATTCACTGTTTTGTAAGAAGCTTAGATTTCTCTGTTCACGTCTACCCCTGAACACTTTTGTACATCTTCTGGTCGACTAGTTGCAGTATTTCCTCCGTTGCCCAAGCTTTCTTTGTGCTTATATTCCTTGTGGCTATGTAATGGATGCAAATTCTGTAATAGCACTTTGTAGAGATGTCCAGTCCTATTCATCTGAACAACCAGCTTTGGTATTCATTGCCACAGTATCAATCGCCTAAGAGAACTCGAAACACTTCTAATCTCTCCTCAGTTAATTCATTGTCTATTTATTTATTTAACTTTTTCTTGATCTTCAGTCTTCATTATTAATTGCGATTTGAATCCACATCTACTACTGGATAGGTTAACGTACAATGTGCAGCACTACTGCTTAGGTTGATATTAGCAGATATTGGTTGGCTACGCTTCCTAGAGGTTTATGCTCTTCTCTGTCCGATAGCGGAAGTGTTTGTCTGGTGGCGTACAGAACATAGATGAGGTCAGTCGGTCGCTGGTTGGAGCTACGAGAAATGGTGGCTTGCTCGTTATGGAGGAACTTTTCCGCAAGCCGTCAGTGCGGACTTTTCATGGGCCTGCAGCACACAGTGTGTGGTCGCGGGTTTCGGTAGGGTTGAGTCTGACGGCGCTGCAGCCTGAGATTACGGCAGTGAATGTAATGTGTTTATTCGAGTTTTAAAGCACGGAATAAACCCACGTATGCTTCTGACAGAAACAAGTACCATGTCGTGCTGTGGACATATGACCGTTTTCTAGTTTCTATTTACCGATTGTGCTCCGACAGAGTTATATGAACTGTGCTATCAGATTTGACTGTACATTCTGTCCCCTGGTTCCACGCAGTGATACACTTTGCATGATGGACAGTTGTATGGTTACCTTTGCCGTGTCTGAACTGGACGCATCTTTTAATGCTGTTTTATAACTTTAGCCTTTAATGACGGCATGTGGTTGATGCTCAGTCGGCTTGTTAAACAACACTGTGCGCTGTACTGCCTGGCTGCGCCTAGAATTTCTACTTTGTAGTTACTAACACTCAGTTACTTCAGGGTCACCTGTAACCTGTCTTTATGTGTGTGAACTCAGGTTCCAGTATAAAGACCAGACCGTGGTGCTGATCTGGTTAAAAATATCAGTGCTTTTGCCAAGGGAAACGCCGTTCTTAATTATTGTCATTATTGTAATTATTCTTCTTAATTGCTGTATATTTTATGCACATTTTGTCTTATACTATAATATTCAAAACGTTGATAAATTTTAATGAATGATTTTATTGAGTGTTCTCTTAGCTCTTGAATTTCAGGGTAATATTATTGCTGCCCCTGTCCCGAGTTTTAAATAATTACTATGTTCTTATTGCTATATTTTTGCTAATTTTTCGTGAGCTTAACACAAGTTATTCATTGTAGATCATCTTTGTTTTCAATAAATGAATATTGTTATACTGTTAATCAATCGATTTCACTTTAATATTTATCCTGTGAGCGACCTATCACAATATTTCGTAGCTTAATGAGCTTCACTGCTTGAGGGTAACTTTCCTTGTTACTTATAATTCTGTTATTTTCATAGTGCCTGGTGATGACTGTGAAGTATGTGCCTTATTTCAGACCCAGAGCATTATTCTGGCACTGTATGGGAGCTGATTGAAGAAATAAGGCAAAATAGCCATGTGCCGATGTTGCTAAAGATCACCGAGCCCTATGGGGAAGTTTGCCTGCTGCCGCAATCAGCGTTCCATTCGATGATATGATGGTTTCTGTAGCGTGCAGCTAATTGCATGTGAAATCAAATACAGAAGTTGTGAGCCCGTTTTAATCACTAATTGTGTAGAATGAATGATCTATTAAGAATGAATAAGGAACCGGGACAGAGTTTAATAACATATTTTAGTGGTACTACTCACGAACCGATCCATACCAGCGAAATATCAATAAGAATCCTTGATCATGCAGTTGATTGGAGAGATCACAAAATTGAGGTGGGCGAAAGATTCTTGAGACTTCACTTTCGAATCGGCAGAACCAGTTACAGGAAATTTTAATGAATGTTCACACACCTCGCTGATTTCTGCTGATAGCGAAGTTGTTTATTTTTCTTTTTTTTGCATTTTAGCATGGTTTCAAAATGGAACATAGGACATGGAGATGAATGATATTTTGAGACTATTAGAACTACAGTTAGCAGGTCCGTGCCGTCCACAACCTTGCTGGAGTTAATTTATCGGCAATGCCGTCGTGAACAGAGGACTGGCGTATCAGTGACAACATATACACTGAAGCTCCAAAGAAACTGGTATAGGCATGCGTATTCAAATACATAGATAGTAAACAGGCAGAATGCGGCGATGCGGTTGCAACGCCTATATAAGACAACAAGCATCTGGCGCAGTTGTTAGAACTGTGACTGCTGCTACAATGGCGGGCCATCAAGATTTAAGTGAGTGTGAACGTGGTGTTACAGTCGGCGCACGAGCGATGGGATACAGCATCTCCGAAGTAGAGATGAAGTGGGGAATTTCCCCTATGACCGTTTCACGAGTGTACCGTGAATCTCAGGAATCGGGTAAGACATCAAATCTCCGACATTGATGCGGCCGGAGAAAGGTCCTTCTAGAACGGAACCAACGACGAATGAAGAGAATCGTTAAACGTGACATTAGTGCAACCCTTCCGCAAATTGCTGCAGATTTCAGTGCTGGGCGATCAACCAGTGTCAGCGTGTGAACCATTCACGAAACATCATCGATATGGACTTTCGGAGCCGAAGGCCCACTCGTGTAACCTTGATGTCTGCAAGAAAGAAAGGTTTACGACTCACCTGGGCCAGTCAACAGCGACATTGGGCTGTTGATGACTGGAAACATGTTGCCTGGTCAGATGAGTCTCGTTTCATATTGTACCGAGAGGATGGACGTGTACATGTAGGTAGAGAACCTGACGAACCCATGGAGCCTATATGTCAGCAATGGATTGTTCAAGCTTTTCCATGCTCTGAAATGGTGTGCGGCGTGTGCAGTTGGAGTGATATGGGACCCCTGATACGTCTAGGTACGACTCTGACAGGTGACACATGCTTAATTATCCTGTCTGGTCACCTGAATATATTCATGTGCATTATGCATTCTGACAGACTTGTTCTGAAAGAAAGAGATTTTCACTCCGCAGCGGAGTGTGCGCTGATATGAAACTTCCTGGCAGATTAAAACTGTGTGCCGGGCCGAGGCTCGAACTCGGGACCTTTGCTTTTCGCGGGTTAGTGCTCTACCAACTGAGCTACTCAACCACGACTCACATCCCGTCCTCACAGCTTTACTTCTGCCAGGCGAAGGTTCCGAGTTCGAGTCTCGGCCCGGCACACAGTTTTAATCTGTCAGGAAGTTTCAACTCTATTCTGAGTTTAAACACTTCAGTAGACCACCAAACTCCACAGACATGAACATCATTGAGGATATGTGGGATATCTTGCAACGTGTTTTTCAGTAAAGATCTCCATCCCCTCATACTCTTACCGCTTTATGAACATCCCTGCAGGATTCATAGTGTCAGTTCCCTCCAGAACTACTGCAGAAATTAGTCGAGTCCATGTCACGTCGTGTTGCGGCACTTCTGCGTGTTCGAGGGGTCCTTCAGTGTGTGAAGTGAGTTAAAAGATGCGTTTCAGCCTGAGTGCTGACGTATACAGAAGGACAGATGGCAAGTTATACTTTAGAAGGGTTGGAAAACAAGAGCATGTTCCACGCGGTATTTTGTAAAATCACCACAACACTTGATTAGCTGTATAAATGGTAAGACACATGCAGGCCAAGAAATATGTTGTTAGCGTAGGGATAGCAAACGCGAAAAAGGAACAGTTTGGTAGAGTAATGAGGTAAAGGTGAGACAGAAAAAGCAAAGCTCCAATAGAAGGACGTATGGACGTAGGCCCACGTAAGATAATTTATCGAAAATGTTGCAACAAAGGACATGTAGCAAGTGAATTCATGGAGAAGGAACGCCAGAAACAAGAACTCAGACAGTTACTGTAAGGGGAAGGCAAACATTTTAGTGCCATCCAAGATAAAGAATTCCACGTTTCTCAGTTTTATGCACAGTGTTGAATAATAGACCAGCATGCGATGGACAGTTTTTAGGCAGTACTCATTCGGTAGTTGATTTAAAATGGGTTTTTGGGCATCATAGCATCTGTTGGTAAGGGATATTGCTAGCGGATACCAGACGATATTTGACGGCCTATAAGTTGCGTATCATGGTCTAAGGCTTGCAAATCGAGATTCGTCGGTTTTCTTGGAAGGTAGGGCTGAAACTCACCGAGAACGGGGCATTGACAGTATTTTTAGGCTGACTGGAATGCGAAGTTGGGTCTGATCTTCGACTAAGACGACAAGTTATCACATTTAGATGAATTTCTAAAAGGTAAGAACAAGGCAGTCTGCGGAATTTTCGGATGTAGCAACTGACAAATTAGGGGTTGCGGAATATTATGATGTTGAAGTAACAAATATGAAACCGCCTTACAGACTGTCACTACCGAGGATGGGAGTATTGAGGAGCGCGTCGAAAAAATGTACAAAGGGGTGTAAACTGATCATCTAAATCCATGAATGGAGTTCCCACGTCCTCCGTTCCTAAATATAATGGTGAACAGTGTCCGGTAGTGGGATGCAGCAATTGAAACATAGTTGACATTGAGAGATCAGTGCCGCTACTGGACTTGCATTTGTGTTTAATATAGTTAAGGAAATGTCGGTATTTACCACATATGTTAACCAGGCTTATAATAAAATACATTTAAAGGAGGCTTCGAAGCCTATTACCACACCCCTTATGGGCTGGAACTTACTTGAATTTAATTTTACACCATATGAATTGGCTACAGAAGCGGTGGTCCTTTCATAGCTCTTGGCTGCAGTATTTTCCGATGTAAACTGAAGTATAATTTCCATTATCTGAATGATCTGGTTATCTATTGTAGCCTGATTCAGGAACACGTATAGCGCTAGCATGACATATGGGGCCGATTACGGAAGGCAGGGCTAAGAGTCAGTTCTCAGAAACTAGTATTAGGAAAGTTTTTAGGGCACACAATAACAAGGACGGAATCTGTATTGATCCAGACAGAGTAGAAGCCACTGATCAGTTCCCACGACTGCAGAATTTCAATGATGTTGTCACATTTAGCAGAACAGAGATATTTTTACGAAATTTAATAATCATTAATGGTAAGGCAGCTCCACCTAGCGATCTACATAAAAAGAAATGAAAACTTCTATTAGCAACTTTCAGATGAAACTGCATTTTGCTCCTTGCACCTTAAAAACCACCTTGAAACAAGCAATACATAAATTTGATAACACTGTTGAACTCATTTTGCAAATGGGCGGGTGGCTCTGCTGGTACGTGCAGTGCTGTGGCAGGAACAGGAAGGGATTTTGCCGTCTCTGCCTCGATGGTGTTAAATGATATGGAAAAATATATTATATCTACGAATGGTAGGCTCTGGCAATTTTGTTCGGCATAGGGAAGCGTAGGTATTATCTGGCACACCGTAGGTTTGTCTTGGAAAGCGACAGTCAAGCCGTCAGCAGGTTATTTGTCAGACCAAGATAAACGGGTCGCGTTGCCACGTAGATTACTAGGATTTTAAGCTTTAAAGTTTAAGGTAATAGCATTGGACATCGGAAAAAGTTTGTGGCGACGGAATGATTCGCATGTTTTGAGGGACTGAGGACAATCAGGGGACAAGCAGCTAGTGACAATCTGTAGTTCTAAGCCGCTGCTATCTTCGATTCTTACACCGATTCCTCACATGTTCCGTGATGTTAGGGAGTTCCTCCAACAAGACGAAGGCCTTCATGAGATTACGAGTGAAAGGAGAAATTGTAAAACCCTATGTTATGAGTGGCTAAGTGACGTGTCGTAAGGCACAGGATACTAATCAGTTCAAGACAATGGGACCCAAGGAATTTGTTTCCTTACTGTTCCGCTGCTTCCATGAATCTCCTGTTGGAGGACATTTAGGAGTGTTGAAAAAGGGGGAGAGAAACAGACAGCAATTTATTTTGCCTGGGTTAGATAAGAAGATCTAAAAGCTGATAGGAAGTTACAAGGTTTGTGCTGTTAGTAAATCAGCGGAAAATAATGAAATAGAACCACAATACGGAATGGAAAGATCACGCAGTTCAGATTTCTTTCATAATACCGAAGATGAAGTTCTCATGGCTCCTAAGATATGTATTTTAGAATAGATGCTTTACTTCGAATGATCGTTCCTGTCATATCCCGGAATACTGTCTATTCCCGTGGAACAAATTTCATATTATTACAATTTTAATATTAGTATTATTATTACTATACGTAGTGTAAGTGCTAACTGTTTACAATGTACTACAATGTTTTAGGGAAAGTCGTCACGAACACTATGATATAAGACCCTTGTTGTCCAGCTAGCCGGGAATAACCTCATTTTATCCTATAAAAGCCATCTTAGCTACACTGGATGCACGCTGCTTCATACGTTGAGCTTCCACTTGCCCTGTTATACCACTAGTTTCTACCAACATCCATAGTTAAGTTTTTCTTTCAGGATAATGGAAGACAGAAAGAGTTTTACTGCTCGTTGTGCCATAATTAATTAGATTATCATTTCGATCTAAACTAAACTCGTAAGTGCAGAGTAGTCTCATAGTAAGACATCCAAATCAACTGTTGTTGTTGTTATTGTCTTCAGTCCTGAGACTGGTTTGATGCAGCCCTCCATGCTACTCTATCCTGTGCAAGCTTCTTCATCTCCCAGTACTTACTGCAACCTACATCCTTCTGAATCTGCTTAGTGTATTCATCTCTTGGTCTCCCTCTACGATTTTTACCCTCCACGCTGCCCTCCAATGCTAAATTTGTGATCCCTTTATGTCTCAGAACATGTCCTACCAAGTTGTCAACTTGTGCCACAAACTCCTCTTCTCCCCAGTTCTATTCAATACCTCCTCATTAGTTATGTGGTCTACCCATCTAATGTTCAGCATTCTTCTGTGACACCACATTTCGAAGGCTCCTATTCTCTTCTTGTCCAAACTATTTATCGTCCATGTTTCACTTCCATACATGGCTACACTCCATACAAATACCTTGAGAAACGACTTCCTGACACTTAAATCTATATTCGATGTTAACAAATTTATCTTCTTCAGGAACGCATTCCTTGCCATTGCCAGTCTACATTTTATATTCTCTCTACTTCGACCATCATCAGTTATTTTACTCCCCAAATAGCAAGACTCCTTTACTACTTTAAGTGTCTCAAGTCCTAATCTAATTCCCTGAGCATCACTCGACTTAATTCGACTACAGGCCATTATCCTCGTTTTGCCTTTTTTTATGTTCATCTTATATCCGTATTTCCAGACACTGTCCATTCCGTTCAACTGCTCTTCCAAGTCCTTTGCCGTCTCTGACAGAATTACGATGTCATCGGCGAACCTCAACGTTTATATTTCTTACCAATGGACTTCAATAACTACTCCGAATTTTTCATTTGTTTCCTTTACTGCTTGCACCATATACAGATTGAATAACATCAGGGACAGGCTACAACCCTGTCTCACTCCCTTTCCAACCGCTGCTTCCCTTTCATGCCCCTCGACTCTTATAATTGTCATCTGGTTTCTGTACAAATTGTAAATTGCCTTTCGCTCCCTATGTTTTACCCCTGCCACCTTTAGAATTTGAAAGAGAGTATTCCAGTTAACATTGTCAAAAGCTCTCTCTAAGTCCACAAATGCTAGAAATGCAGGTTTGCCTTTCCTTCATCTATTTTCTAAGATAAGTCGTAGGGTCAGTATTGCCTGACGTGTTCCTACATTTCTGCGGAATCCAAACTGATCTTCGCCGAGTTCGGCTTCAACCAGTTTTTCCATCCGTCTGTAAGGAATTCGCGTTAGTATTTTGCAGCTGTGACTTATTAGACTGATAGTTCGGTAATTTTCACATCTGTCAACACCTGCTTTCTTTGGGATTGTAATTATTATATTCTTCTTGAAGTCTGAGGGTATTTCGCCTGTTTCATACATCTCCCTCACCAGATGGTAGAGTTTTGTCAGGACTGGCTCTCCCAAGGCCGTCAGTAGTTCCAATGGAATGTTGTCTACTCCCGGGGACTTGTTTCGACTCAGGTATTTCAGTGCGCTGTCAAACTCTTCAAGCATTATCGTATCTCCCATTTCATCTTCATCTACATCCTGTTCCATTTCCATAATGTCCTCAAGTACATCACCCTTGTATAGACCCTCTATATACTCCTTCCACCTTTCTGCTTTCCCTTCTTTGCTTACAACTGGGTTTCCATCTGAGCTCTTGATATTCATACAAGTGGCTTTCTTCCCTCCAAAGGTCTCCATAATTTTCCCTGTAGGCAGTATCTATCGTACCCCTAGTGAGATAAGCCTCTACATCCTTACATTTGTCCTCTAGCCATGTCTGCTTAGCCGTTTTGCACTTCCTGTCGATGTCATTTTTGAGACGTTCGTGTTCGCTTTTGCCTGCTTCATTCACTGCGTTTTTATATTTTCTCCTTTCATCAATTAAATTCAATACTTCTTCTGGTACTCAAGGATTTCTACTAGCCCTCGTTTTTCTACCTACTTGATCCTCTGCTGCCATCACTACTTCATCCCTCAGAGCTAACCATTCTTCTTCTACTGTATTTCTTTCCCCCATTCATGTCAACTGTTCCCTGACGCTCTCCCTGAAACTCTGTACAACCTCTGGTTTAGTCAGTTTATCCAGGTCCCATCTCCTTCAATTCCCGCCTTTTTGCAGTTTCTTCAGCTTTAATCTACAGTTCATAACCAACAGATTGCGGTCCGAGTCCACATCTGCCCCTGGAAATGTCTTACAATTTAAAACCTGGTTCCTAAATCTCTGTCTTACCATTATATAATCTGTCTGATACCTTCTAGTATCTCCAGGCTTCTTCCATGTGTACAACTATCTTTTATGATTCTTGAACCAAGTGTCAGCTGTGATTAAGTTATGCTCTGTGCAAAATTTTAGCAGACTGCTTCCTCTTTCATTTCACTCCCCCAATCCATATTCACCCACTATGTTTCCTCTTTTACCTTTTCCTACCCTCGAATTCCAGTCACCCATGACTATAAAATTTTCGTCTCCCTTCACTACCTGAATAATTTCTTTTATCTCATTATACATTTCATAAATTTCTTCATCATCTGCAAAGCTAGTTGGTATATAAACTTGTACTACTGTAGTATGTATGGGTTTCGTGTCTATCTTCTCCACAATAATGCGTTCACTATGCTGTTGGTAGTAGCTTACCCACACTCCTTTTTTGTTTTTTATTCACTATTAAACCAACTCCTGCAGTAACCCTATTTGATTTTGTATTTATAACCCTGTATTTTCCTCCTGCCCCCGAACCCACTAATTCCCACTATATCTAACTTCAACCTATCCATTTCCATTTTTAAATTTTCTAACCTACCTGCCCGATTAACGGATCTGACATTCCACGCTCCGATCCGTAGAACGCCAGTTTTCTTTCTCCCAAATCCACTAAAAGATTGTAATGTTAATATTACGCTCTTCATTCACAACATTGACCAAAACTTGACACAAACTTAAGTTTTATAATTTTAACTGGACAATTATGCGGGCGGTGTATGAGTGTGAGAGGATATTCCAAAATCTCGCGTGGCGCGCTTAGGTGGCTTTTTCAAGTGAATTTGAAGGTGTTCCTTGATGTGATAGCCCACAAGTGTCAGATATCAAAATTTCGTCTCGACTTCCCCTACACCAGTGTAGAACGTTACGTACAGTTATCGATCACTCACTGTACATCGCTCATGCAGAGCACTTATTGCAGTTTTCATTCACTGATTATGTCTGGTTAGATCTAAGAGAGATCCTGAATCTCGCGTTCTTGCCATGTGAAGTGAGTACACACATAAGTAAGTAAACTAAAGATTGTAAGGAAGGTTCTAGTATCACTGATTACAACAGATGTTTTGGAAGATTTCCATTTTCAAGTACGTCTGCGTTATACTGACCTATGTATAATACCTGGGTGTGACTGAACCTGGAAACTGTTATCGTTATATTTCATGCGAAATTGTAAAATATCGATTTCATGCTGATTTTGTGCTATTTTATACCGTGCGGCATAAAATTTTGCTGTAATATTGTGTATATTTCCTGTACTTTCTTTTACAGTTCACACCGTAAATGTTTTATAGTTACATAAAAGAGAAAAGTTACCAGATACAGTCACACCAGATGTTACACACATGTCAGGACTACGTAGATGTACTTGAAAAAGGGAATCTTCCGAAAGAGCTGTCATATAATAATCAATAAATGTTTTACGCAGTGATACTGGAACCTTAATTACAGTGTCCTTTCAAGACAAACATTTCACTGGTAGTCGCAATCATCATGAAACTAAAATATAGATTGTTTAAAAAATGTCACACGTTCCTATATGTGAAAGAGGATAAGTTCCTGTTGAGGTATGACCAAATCTGTTGAGATAAGACCCAATATGTGTCTTACATAAACCTAGGCACTGCAGGCAGTACAACATTTGATTATCGTGCACCCTGGCAAATCATTCAGTCCATCTTCACAGTGAATAACGCACTCTTTCAAATAATCCATTCGGACTACGTCGTATGTATTGGTCGCAAGTTCTTGTAACGCCTACACATTGTTGTCGGGTTGGGCATACGCTAATGGATTTAAATGACCCTGCAGCCAGAAATCCAACGGATTCAGGTCATGTAAAAGGGGATGCCATGCTACCTGACCCCCACCGACCAATATATCGCCCATTAAACGTTTTGATGAAGTACTGTCTCACAATTTGGAAAAAATGTGGTGTCCCATCATGCACAACTTTCATTAGTGGTCTTCTGCGAAGGTAACATTGCGAATAAGCGCTGGCAATTTGTCGCGCAAAAATCTTAAATACAAAGCACCTGTTAATCTGTCCGGCAGTGTCCATTGCTCAATGAATCTGTCACCGACAATTTCCGCCCATACACTTACACTGACGCCATCCTGATGCCTGACCCCCATGATTTCTCGAGGATGCAAGTCTACCCGACACGCGTGTTTGTGCTAATTTACTGTGTAATCTCTTGTGAAGCTATAACACTACCGTCTGCTGCTGCTGTATCATAACCTTAAAGCAGGTTGTGAAATAAAACAATATTATTAAAGCAATTATGGTATAACGCAACAGAGCAGTGTTACCATCTGGGAGGAATTTTGTTGTGTTGACCGTGTTGTACCTAACGGATGTGGCTTATCCGAAATGAAAGTCAGAATTACGAAAATATTTGAACAGTAACAAACAAAATTTTGCCTATCTGCACTGTTTAACAGGTAAAGAAAACGGTCGCCAGCCTAACTAGGCAAGAGAATGATTAACATTCTCGTTCAAGAAAATAGTTATTAGTAACTTGAATGGATAAACACAACCTATACTTTGTCACACGCGAGTGCAGTGAACTCTTGACACATACATATGTGTACGGTAAGATTGAAACTAACAGATAAAGCAGAACAAACTATTTGCAAATTTATAACAGATACTGAAACACACTATTACTTTCAGGGCTTACACAAACTGAATGGTCTTTATAACGTTATTATTACTATTAACTGCAGAATCATTAATTGGATATAGGTTAAGTCTCTCTCAGTTAAATACGTTACTATTTAAAATGAAAGTTAATTTGAATCCACTTAAAAGTTGCTCCTCACTATCATTTGACTAGAGAAATTAAGGTTTTCTTAATTAGTGGTCTTTCCGTTACTTGTTACCGAGCATTAACCCAATAGACAAACTGTGGATCCTATTATATTATTAATAAGCACTTCTAATACACAGGAGAGACAAATACTTAGCAAACTTGAGTATATAACGCTCCACACTGTAGTTTTCCACTTTTACTACATTGAGACAAAAAATTAACATATATGTAAGATACTGACTCACCTTCTGCGATTTACAACAGGCAGTAATGTGATCATTTACTAAGGAAAACTTTATAAGCCTCAGTCTTCAGAACTTTAAATTTGAAGTTGGCAACAACACATTAATAAGCAGTTTTATTTGGAAAATTACTTTCATTAACTTTCTTTTTTTATGTTCAAGAGGCATTAATTAGCAAAAACACTGGTCTTTAATGTTCTTTCAGTAGGGACACTCGGAAATCACTTTAGTTCAAACGGAGAGGAACCTGAGAGGTGTTATGATAAGGAGAAATATCAAGGTAGGTACATAAACTCAGTTATAAATTACCTTATATTTGAGCACACTAACACATCCATTTAGCTGATCCTTCACTGTACATTGCTATAGTGCTCCATTACAGTGATTGCGCAATGTGGTGGCGATTGCATGTCGGTAGGTGGAATTACAGGTAGAATTGCTGGACTCTGTCATTTCTTGGTGGCGATGATAGATACAAATTCCAGAATAGTTCCAGCTATTTATACATCCATCCGAGGCATTGGACAGTGGCAGAAAAAAAACCTCTCTCGGAACCAGCACAGTATGCAACATTTACATGGCAGTTCACAGGTTGGTAGCTCGTCCCCGACTGGTGGCTCGCCCCCGACTGACTCTTGTTCCACCTTTTCTACATGGGCCAACCACAATTTGCGCGCGCTACACAGTTCGGTCCCCGAGGGGAACCACAACAACTTTTACATACAGAATAACAAAGAACCCTAAGTGAAGATCAGCAGTTTACATAACAGTAAAGAAATACATTAAATAAAACAGAGCATTTGCACATATTGACATTTATACAAAAAAATTATTCACACAGAAATTACAATTATATACAGTAAGTTTTGTTCCCTCCAAAGGGGACAAAGAATTTAAATGACAGATACACTACATTGCATAGAATCAAATCATGACACCAAAGTTTTAAACAAAGAAAAGAGTATACAATTTTATGTTATCGATTCAAAGAAACACATTTACAGAAGCTCAGTGATGTGACATGAAATAAAACAGAAGCAAACTCAATCAGTAAGGCACTAGAGTTATGGTGTTACAAAGCCTCCCTCGTTTTTAAATACTAGTAAACCCTGATTCTTTAAAGAATCGAGTTCCCACGTACAAAACAGTTTCAAACCTGAGAATACTTTGCAAGTGAGTTAATGCGTTAAGTAAAGTTTGTAAGCAAGAAAAAATATCCAAATGATTTGAAATTAGTCTGTCTTTTGTGGAAGTCGCTAAGTAATCTCCTTACGAAAAGGGTAATTTGCGCTCCGTTCTAAGCCACTACAAGTTTTTCACGCATTTCAGTGCTTATGACATCTTATTTCGGTAACTATGACTCGTAGATTGATGTAACTTTGCAGGTACGTTTAGTGGCATATTTGGACATTCGTTGCGAATACAGTTCGTAGTAAAGGAGTAATAAGTTAAAACGTCATGCCGCTGAAGGTCGGTTTCACTACGTGAACAGCTAAAATGCAGTAATCGATAAACGTTTTTCCAGAATGAAATTTTCGTTCTGCAGCAGAGTGGGCGCTAATATGAAACTTCACGGCATATTAAATATGCCGGAGTGGGATTCGAACCACGGACCTTTGACATTCACAGCGAAGCCCTCTTTCAACTGAACTACCCGAGCACGCCTCACCACTCGTCCTCACAGTCTCATTTTCACCAGTACTTCAATTACTCACTTCCACACTTCACTGGAGGAGCTGAAGTTGTGAGATCGGGTCGTGAATCAAAAATGTTCAAATGCATGTTAATTCCTAAGGGACCAAACTGCTGAGGTCATCGGTCCCTAGACTTACACACTACTTAAACTAAAGTAAGCTACCTTATATCAAGAACAACACGTACACCCATGCCCGAGGGAGGACTCGAACCTCCGGCGGTAGAGGCCTCGCAGTCCGTGACATGACGCCTTAAGCCGCACGGCCACTCCGCGAGGCGGTCGTGAATCCCGTTCGGGTAGCTCAGTGGTTAGTAAGATGATTTACTTTCCTTTCCCTTAGTAAGGGTCCGTCAGCGAGAAAAATTTTCATAACGGTTGAAAATTATGTGTAAACCTTGTTGCAAGTCATTATGGACGACCTCAGACCTCAACAGCATACAGGCATTGAAATAATTAAAATGGCGACAAGTGAAAATTAGTGCCGGACCTGGAATCGTAGCCGAATATCCCGTTATATGCTAGCGGTCGCCTCGATAGCATCGGCTGTCCGAGCTGCTTTTTATCCAAACTAAATTCTCAACTCGCCGCATACGACACATATAGTTATGGGAAGTGGAAGAGAGCGAGAGAGTTTGGGCAGGAGCGATTTACTGGTACGTGATAACCCGGTTCCCTGGAAAGTTACCTTCCTTCATACCTCATCTGTATTACTACAGACGACGTGTCACTGATATCATTTGTACTAAGACTGCAGTATAGGGCCTACGCGAGATGCCTAGTTACTTCCACCACCCTGAGTGGAATGCTTAAGTACTCATTAATGTTCCCCAACCTACAGTGTCCTCGGCGCAGAAAACAGCATGTAGGTCGTGAGTCCATTACCTTGAGGCTTTAATAAGCTGTTGGCAAGAGCACTGGTGTTGTACAATAATAAGTTTTCAGCTGAACTGTTTAAACGGGACGTCACTTAATATTTATTAGCAGAAATGAGATACTGCAGATGAGGCTGTTGCGGCTCGCGTTGTGCCGTAGGTAGGTTTGCAAAGTGTAATGGTGATAGTGGCGTCTCGTTCTCTTCTTGTGTTTACTGGAGCCACTACGTTTGTTATCGTTATCCGTTCGCCCGTGGCAACAGCAGCGGTTATCGATATCTAGTACCGTGGTACTATCTAAGGAAGAACGTCGTTTTCCGGGTCGGAGTGTGTTGGAAAGTTCGGTTAGGATGAGGCAGCAGTGAGGTCCGGCAGCGGAAAGACATGCCGTAACTGCTGGTGGCACGCAGGAACTGCCAGATCTAGGGGCTGCAGTTGTGAGGGCCACAACCTCGTTGTCCACCGGACCCAGGACGTTTGAGTTTAGTGAACATTAACAAAGTAGTGAAACCTCCACAAATCTGAGATCATGCCTCTTCTCGCAGGGTCGGTGAGACGAAGAGAAACGAGTGGAGTGGTTGGAAATTGCGAAATTAGTTAGACATCCTCCACTTCTTATTATTAATCATTGAATACCTTGTGTTTATTGGTGAAGTTCGACCTGCGGTATTTTCCTGCCTAGTGGCCGCCAATGCCCCAGTTACTTACCCTGGAGGTTAGCATATTTTCTCGGCAGAGTACCTTTCCTCGCCTTGCTGCTGCTGTACGTAAGTTGTGTAGTTCGACGGCCTCCTTGATTGTGGTCCGGATATGTTGTTTCTTTTGGACTACTTTGGTCGTAGTGGTTCCTTGTGTTTCAGGATGTTCTTAACACCGGATTCTCAAGACGCAGTACTGTCCACCGGTTTCGCCTTGCGTGGTTTATTCCATCGTTATCTTGTTTATCAGACGTTAGGTAGATTCTGCAAGACTGTTGGTCTATGTTTAAACTGTCACCAGTTTGAGTTGCCATCCGCTTAAGTGAATACAACTCTTGGCAGTCTGTATCATCGGTTACGAAGTTGAGCGACTTTGCCAGGCTGAATCTTGGAGCACTGTCTGAGACGAAGAGAAACGAGTGGAGTGGTTGGAGTTGGCGAAATTAGTTAGACATCCTCCACTTCTTATTATTAATCATTGAATACCTTGTGTTTATTGGTGAAGTTCGACCTGCGGTATTTTCCTGCCTAGTGGCCGCCAATGCCCCAGTTACTTTCCCTGGAGGTTAGCATATTTTCTCGGCAGAGTACCTTTCCTCGCCTTGCTGCTGCTGTACGTAAGTTGTGTAGTTCGACGGCCTCCTTGATTGTGGTCCGGATATGTTGTTTCTTTTGGACTACTTTGGTCGTAGTGGTTCCTTGTGTTTCAGGATGTTCTTAACACCGGATTCTCAAGACGCAGTACTGTCCACCGGTTTCGCCTTGCGTGGTTTATTCCATCGTTATCTTGTTTATCAGACGTTAGGTAGATTCTGCAAGACTGTTGGTCTATGTTTAAACTGTCACCAGTTTGAGTTGCCATCCGCTTAAGTGAATACAACTCTTGGCAGTCTGTATCATCGGTTACGAAGTTGAGCGACTTTGCCAGGCTGAATCTTGGAGCACTGTCTGAGGTCCACTTCTCTCTTCGTTTGTCAGGTTGTGATGCTTGTTTCTTTTTAAATGTTTTAGTTTTAAAAATTTGCTATCCAGGCCATCAGCCGTCCAATTGTTTTTTAAGTTAACACTACCCGGACCATCAGCCGACAAATAATTTGAATTTCTGGTCAATAAGGCCTTCCGCCATGATTGCAATTTGTCTAAAGAATTTTTAATAGATATTGTCTCTTACTAGTGAACTTTTATGATTGTTTTTTTTAATAAGTAGTTTTTTAGGAAATTGCTACCCAGGCCTTCTGCCATCAAATTGATTTTTAGTTAATACTATTGGGGCCATCAACCGATAATTAATTGGAATTTCTGGCCGTTAAGGCCGTCAGCTGTGAATGCAATTTGTCTTAAGAATTTTTATTCAGATATTGTGTCCTAACAGTAAAATTTGATAATTTTTCTTTATTGTCAACGTTATTTGCAATTGGTTCCTAATAAAGTTTACGTGATTAAAAAAACTGTGCAACCAAAGTTAACTGATTAAGGCCCCGTACACACCGAATGGTTCAAAATGGCTCTGAGCGCTATGGGGCTTAACATTTGTGGTCATCAGTCCGCTAGAACTTAGAACTACTTAAACCTAACTAACCTAAGGACAACACACACATCCATGCCCGAGGCAGGATTCGAACCTGCGACCGTAGCAGTCGCGCGGTTCCGGACTGAGCGCCTAGAACCGCTAGATCACCGCGGCCGGCACGCACCGAATCCTGCCTTTCCCTAAGCCCCACGACTCAGTGGTAGCATAGCCTGTTTACGATTGCAATATAGCCATTCCAGTTACCTTTGGTTCGAATTGTAACTCTGTCAGTGTTACACAATATTTGTCTTAGCTATTTGATCGTTTCAGGTGACCAATTCTAATGGTGGTCAGGCAGTGCCGGGATCGGTCTTTTGAGGACGGACAACCTCATTTATAAGGTGGCGATAAGTCGCCAGCCTATTGAGGGCAGTGTCCCGGACTTAGCCGCCCGTTTGCGTGCTACCGTTCTTCAGCCTGTTGACGTTACCCTGGATGTTTTGCATGAGACAGAAGCAGCCATCGTGTTTTTGTGTAAGGCTGTTAGAGGTCTTGAGGACACCATCGGCTTTCTGGAGGGCACTCAAACTAGTGGCAGTCAGTTAGACGGGGTGTGGGCACAGTTAATACATTTAACCAACCGGATAGCGGACTTGAGGACATTTAAGTTAGAGTATCGTTTTAAGGAATGGAGCACTGTATTGGGATCCTTGATTAATGAATTGCAGTTTAATGTTGCAGGTTGATGGAAAGAGGACTGCGGAGCAGGACTTGTATCTTCAGGGGGACGTGCGAACCAGCCCGGGAACATTGTCTCGGGAGTGCTTAGACGCATCGTTTGCTAAGTTGCCTAATCCTCTGGTGAATTTCTTTCGGTGCATCAAAGAATTACTTACAGACCGACTCGAGCAAACTGAGAGGTTATTATGGTTGGTGGTTTGCCTTGAGCAAGACGCTGATGCCTTTGGTGTTTAGCATCAAGTAGTTTTATCGCTATTGTATGCGTTAGCTATAGGCGAATTGAGCACCGTCGTATCCAGAGCCATGGCAGAGGGCTTTTCCTTGCGGCGATGAGGAGCTTGTAATTAACGAAAGATTGACTATGGGAGTGCGCAAACAGCTCGAGTGTCGCTGTATTTGGCAGATGAAGCAAGATAAAGAAGAGTTACATCCATATGTGGACAGAGTCAAGACGACGTAGTTGGCCTTGTTAGTCGACTTGGTAGAACGGGAGTTAGTTTATGTTGTCCTGAGGGGAATGCGAGGGGCGGATAAGTCGCATTTTGCTTTCATCCACCTGGGAAGGACTTCGTTCGGTCGTTGCAGCGATATCTGCGTTAGCGCTCGCTTATGATCCATGCCATGAAGTTAAGGTTCAGCCCGCGGGCGTCTCAAAGAGAACTCCGAATTATCTACACCGGCTGAGTCTGTTCACAGGGAACTTTGGCGTTGCTTCAGGTGCGGTCGGACAGGTCATTTAGTTCGTTCTTGAGTTCAACCGCGCGCACCCAGAGCCAATAAATGACGCCGGGCTGGGTAGCGACTTTGGGATCAAGCCTTTAAACCTTGGTGTGCCCCTGTCGCTGTTCGATCGTCACCTCCTCTACCTTACATTTGTTCCCGGGTAGATGGCGAAACTATTTGTGCACTTTCGGATTCTGGTAGCACCTTTTCTTTGTTGGGCTTGGAATGGTTTCTTGAATTTGGTCACCTTACGAGACTTAGGTCGATCCCCTCTACGGTGCAGAGATGTCGGGTTGCCAATGGGCAGGTGTTGCCTCTGCATGGTTGGGTCCGAGGGAGTAACTCGGTTGGGGATTTCTCCTCGCCCTTTTCTCTGGTCTTGGTTAAGAAGCTGCCACTCGATTTGATTTTGGGATGTGATTTTGTCTGTAAAACTGGCCTTCTCTTGGATTATTACGGGAACACCTTTTTCTTTAATATCGCTTCTGCTCAGACGTTTGAGTTCTGTGAATGTGCTAAGCGTAAGGTGCATCGAAATGCCGGTGTGCTCGCTGTTGATGCTAAGGCTAATGAGTTTCATCTCACCCATCTGTCTTCACAGCAGGCCTCTGAACTAGAAGATTTGTTGAAGAGGTTCCCCGAGCTTCTCTGTGATAGACCGGGGGTAACTAATGTTCTTCACTCCCATATTCGTCTATCTGACCATATTCCCGTCAAACAGTCCCCATATCGTCTCTCACCGCCTAAGATGAAGATAAGATTGGTTCAAATGGCTCTGAGCACTATGGGACTTCACATCTTAGGTCATCAGTCCCCTAGAACTTAGAACTACTTAAACCTAACTAACCTAAGGACATCACACAACACCCAGCCATGACGAGGCAGAGAAAATCCCTGACCCCGCCGGGAATCGAACCCGGGCACCCGGGCGTGGGAAGCGAGAACGCTACCGCACGACCACGAGATGCGGGCTGAAGATAAGAGGAAAGATCTCTTAAGTGCTCGAGCAAGGAGTTATCAGGCCTTCTACATCTGCTTATGCTTCCCCCATATACCTTATTCCTGAGGATCAGGGGCGGGATTTTCGGCCTTCTGTTGACTACCGGCGCCGGAACACCAAGGTTCTCCTCGAATCAGTTCCTTTACCTGATCTTCATAACTTTTTTACTTGGTTTTCCGGCGCTAATTTGTTCACTGTGCTCGATCTGAATTAAACATATTATGAGATACCCTTAGCCAAAGAATGTAAACATGTTACAGCATTTTGTACTGATTGGAACCTGTTTGAGTTTATTAGGGTTCCCTGTGGTTTGGCTACTGGCCCAGCAGGTCTTACTCGTTTGCTGGATAATATTATGGAGACTTGAAATTTGTGTTTATAATTACTTGGACGACTTGGTGATTTATAGCCGTTCGTTTCAGGAGCATTTGGAACATATCGAGCAAGTCTTTACTAGGTTACAAGAGGCCAGTTTCACTGTTAAACCCAGTAAGGTGACATTAGCCAGGCAGCAGATATCCTTCTTAGGTCACTTAGTATCAGACGAGAGCATTCTCATTGACCAGGAGCAGGCTAAGGCATTGAGAGCTCTCCCGCTGCCTGCTGAGAAACGTGGGATTGCCAGGTTTATAGGCATGGCGAATTATTTTAGTTGTTTTGTCCCTAATTTTGCTCAGTTGGCGGCTCTTTTAAATGAATTATGTCGAAAAGGGGTGCGTTTTGAATGGGGACCTGCCCAAGAGGCCGAGTTTGAGCACGTTAAGGCAGCTATAGCCAACCCTCCGGTTGTACAAACTGATACATCTAATGTGGGGAATTGGGCCGTCGCCGTATAGGAGTTCGAAGGTCAAAGGCTACCTATAGCGTGCGAGTCTCGTCGGCTAACCAGTGCCGAACTTAAATATTCCGTTTACGGCTATGAGCCATTGGACATCTTCTTTGTGGTTGAGAAGTGTCGCTTTTATCTCGAACATAATTTCAGCTAGAAACCGACAATCAAGCATTAAGCTGGGTGCTAGCCAGGCTGCGTAAAGCTAGCCATATCGCCAAGTGCGCACTACGCATTTCAGCGTTTCAATTCGAGGTTAAACACTTAAAGGGGACTGAGAGTGTGCTCTCGGACGTCCTCAGCCGTATGTTCACTGAATATCCATCCAGTGAGCGTGCCCTACAAGCGGAGGAAGGCAATTTTAGTTGTGTCCTCTTTTGCGGCATTCCTGATTTGTTTACTGACATTGCTGACCATCAGGATCAGGACACCACTTGGGGATCGGTTAACGAACGGCTGTCGACGGGGGAACCTTTGGATGGATACGTCATCAGGAAAGGCATTTTGTGTATAAGGGTGTGATGTGCCAAGGAGTTCAAGATCTGTCTGCCAGCCCTACTGGTACGCCCCATTTTCCAATACTTTCACAACTCGTTGATTAGCAGGCACTTAGGAACCTATAAGACCTGTTAGAGAATTAAAGAGCACCTGACTTGGCCGTCTAAGGACCGAGACGTTGGAGGGGTGGTTTCTCGGTATCGGTTGTGTCGTGTGGCCAAGCCTAAGAATGCTCTTCAGCAGGGCTTCTTGAGTTCTGAGCACGAATCCTGCCCCATGGACAAACTTTATATCGACTATGTGAGGCTCTTACCTCGCACCAAAAGAGCCCATCGGTATGTATTGGTTGTTATTGACACGTTTTCCAGGTTTACCTGGCTTCTTTTCAGGCATAACGTGACTGCTGCTACTACTATTGCACATTTAATTAACTAACGTGTTTAGGGGTTTTGGACGCCCTAAGCAAATCGTTAGTGATAATGCGTCAGCCTTTCTTTCGACTCCCTAGAAGGCTTTCTGTTTTAAAAGCGGTGTGAAGCAAGTGACTACAACACCCTATTACCCGCAGGGCTCTTTCGCGGAGAGGGTCAATCGTACTCTCAATACGACTGATTACCTTACGCCTAGTAAGTGGGATTCTAGTCTCGCTTGGCTTAGTTTTGTGCTCTGAAGGCTACTCCGGTTTCCTTGATCTTTGCTTATCCTGTTAATTCCCCCCTTTCGAACTTATGGGGAATTCAAGATCTAATTCCTGCTGATATTACCAATCAGATCGTCAAGGAAAACTGGAATTGTGTCACGAGCAATGTTCTCAGGGCTTAGAAGAAACAAGCTGACCGTTACAAACCGTAATCAACGAGTCTTTAGGGGTAAACCAGGAGACCAGGTGTATGTCCGTAATTTACCCGGGAGGGAGATGCGTGTTATAAAAACCTTGGTATGTTCACGCCCCTTTTCCTGGCTCCCTGTACTATTATGAGTATTTTAGACCCAGTTGATTTTCTGGTTAAAGACAACCACACCAGCAAGCAATATCGGGTCCATCTTAGTCAAATTAAGGTTGGTTATGCCACATGTTGGGTTACCTCAGGGTGGTGTTTGATGGGGGAAGGTTGAGCGGTGTTGCCGCTCGCGGAGTGTGTCGGATGGTTCGGTTGGGATGAGGCAGCAGTGAGGTCAGGCAGCGGGACGCATGCCGGAACCGCTGCTGGCACGCAGGAACTGCCAGATCGAGGGCCTGTAGTTGCGAGGGCCACAACCTCGATGTCCACCGGACCCACGATGTTTGACGTGAGTGAACATTAACAAAGTAATGAAACCTCAACAATTTTGAGATCACGACGCTGCTCGCAGGGTCGGTGAGACGAAGAGCAATGAGCGGAGTGTTCCGAGTTGTCGATATTAGTTAGCCATCCCCCACTTCTTATTATTAATCACTGAATCCCTTGTGATTGGTGCAGTTCAACCAGCGGTATTTTTCTGCCTAGTGGCCGGTAAGGCGTGTAGTTCGACGGCTTCCTTGTTGTGGTCCGAATATGTTGTTTCTTTTGGATTACTTTGGTCGCAGTGGTTGCTTTTGCTTCTGTATGTTCTAAACACAGGATTCTGAAGACGCAGTACCATTCGCTGATTGCGCCTTGCCTGGTTTATTCCATCGTCTTATTGGTTATCAGACGTTAGCTAGATTCTGCAACTGTGTTGGTCTGCGTTTAAATTGTCACTAGTTTGAGTTGCCATCCGGTTAAGTGAATACAACTCTTTGCTGTCTGTATCATCGGCTACGGAGTTGTGCGACTTTCCCAGGCCGATCTTTGGAGCACTGTCTGAGGCCACTTCTCTCTTTATTTGATCACATCGTGAAGACCGTTATTTAAAAAAAAAGAGTTATTACTGTTGGGGCCTACAGCCGACAAGTAATTTAAATTTCTGGTCAATAAGTCCTTCAGCCGTGAAAGCAGTGTGTCTTACGTATTTTTATTTTGATATTGTCTCTTAATAGTGAAATTTCATCATTATGTTTTTTTAAGTAATATATTTTAGTTTTTAAGAATTTCTATCCAGGCCTTCAGCCGTCACATTACTTTTGAGTTATTACTATTGGAGCCCTCAGCCAACAAATAACTTGAATTTCTCGTCGATAAGGCCTTCAGCCGTGAGCGCAACTTGCTTAAAAATTTTTATTAGACATCGTGTCTTAACAGTCAAATTTGATAATTTTTCCTTATTGTCAACCTTATTTGCAATTGGTTCCAAACGAAGCGTACGTGACTTTTTTTTAAAAAAGGAGCAACCAACGATAACTGAGTAAGGGCCCGTTCACACCGAATCCTGCCATTCCTAAGTCCCTTGTCTCAACAGAATTATAGTCCAGTTGAAAAATTGCAAATAATTTCCTGTCTTCACTCTTTCCCAGAAAAAAAAACGAACGAAATTATGGCTTGCGTGTTTGCCTAATTACTGTCAGACTAATTTTCAGTTTCATTTCGAAAATACCAGACATTGCTAATTAATCTCTTAATCAATACCAACCGCGGCGTGCAGCATATCTCTTCTCCGATACTATCAATCGAGCTTTACATTTATAAATCAGAGACTGCTAATTAATTCTTTACTTTCAGGTTACCTTCCATTCAGAAGGTTGTTGCACGCAGCGGCTGTTATATTGACTCGTAAGTAATAGATTTCAGCTATCAGTTATCCTGTTTAAAGTTTATTGCCAGATCTAGATTTCAGCTAGAAACTAGCCATTCTCAATGCACTATCAGTTTTGATCAATGCATGTGATGCCTGTTGGTCGGGCTTCATCCACAGTTCATTGAACTTTGAAACAATAGAATGACAATCTCCAATTGAAAGACGTATTTATTGAAAGGCAAGTAAATTCACTATTAATATTTTTTATATTAATAACAGAAGATTATCATTTTGGCGCCCTGCTTCCGAAAATTATTCGCCGTCTGTAGCGTATATACATTCAATTGTCGCCATACGATTATTTTAAAGGCGGAATGAGGATGACATCTGAGTTTCTCCTGCATCATCTGCAACAACCTTTACACATAATTTCAAACCATTATCAAACTTTTTTCTCGCTCACACATCCCAACAAAAGGAAAGGAATTCTTAATTCTTACCGGCCAAACCCGAGTATAGGATGAATTAGTTTCGCCTAGGTCAAACTCGTTCATCCTGTTACGGCTGGGATAAAATAATTTAGCCTAGGTCAAATCAGTTTATCCTAGTTAGAATTTACATGCTTTAGGATAAACTGATACGTTCTAGTCTGAACTAAGTTTGCCTTGTAGGAACGCATGTCGCTGCCTGTACGAATGGGGAATCCCCGAATCATCTCTGGATCGCTCCTCGCACCTCTAAACCGCTCTTCACTAGCACTGTTCTTTGTTTTGAGCGGTGTTTTGCATCTGCGAGTGAGCGTGTTAAGTTGCTGGTTGCGTTTAAAAGATTTTATTATAATCCTGGTACATTATTGTAAGGCGTTTCATCATGGATGAGCGTTCGTGTGGTGGACCAGCCAATCAAAAGCTGTGGAGAGAAAAGGTTCCTCTAGGAAATTTTGGGGAGTGAAAACAAGAAGTCTTCTCATTATAATGTGTTATCAGTAGCCGAATATGCGGATTTGGTTAAAAAGATCTTCAGCCGCGGAAGCCTACGCTCTAGGTACACAGATTCATCATCCCCTAAGGTCTTATTCTTTGATGGAATATTGGGCTTTGTCGAAGTGGAGCACATGATTTATTTGACAAATTGTTTGTTATTCAAAAAAGTACTGATAAAATTTGGTATATTTGTGATTGTTAATCGGTTTCGACTCCATCTTCGTCAGTACCAGTCTCTTATCAAAATTCAAATTTTTGTTAACAAGGTACTGGTTACGATTAAGATTTACTAGGCCGGATGCATAAATGTCATGATTCACCGAACGCGTACATCCGTATATACGAGTGTTATAGAAATAGTATATTGTAAGTAAGTGTGGTCCACATCTCCTTCTGAACTACTGGACCGATCACAAGGAAACGTAGAATACGTGTCAGTTATTGCCTGGAAGGAACCTTTGTGGGTGTGACAACTACCTAAGCTGGCTACCTATGAAAATGGTGCGGGGGAGGGTGAAAAAACCATGTAGCACTTAACGCGACAGTAGTCACATTTTCTTCATCCACTGTTCGAGATTGATATTATTTAGCGATTTGCAACAAACTTTACACAGGTTTTCTAGCAATTACAAAACTTTTTCTCTCGGTGAACACCCACAAAGTGACGCAAGGAAGAAAGTTTATTGTTTAGTACAGTTTCACTGCATGAAGCACGTCATTGCAATTTATTATTTGTTTACTGCTAACTATATTTTGCCGAGTGCATTAAAATTTAACACAGAATGTACCAGCAAAGCTATACGACTTTATGTCACATAAGAGTAATTCACCAAATACGACGTCGTAAAATCTGAGATGCCTGAAAAACTGTCGCCTCATGGATGGCGACTTAAGTCATGATATATTTACCACTAATTATATTCACAACTAATCTCGCAGACAGTAGCCATGTTAACACTGGGTGCACCAAGAAAAATGTGTCATTGTTCGATATATAGTTCAGGCGATATGACGTCAAATACTGAGCTGTGTGAAAAACTGCCACATCTTGTATGACGCTGTATTTTATTACTTTCTGAATGCTAAAGATACTCGGAACACATTTCGCAGGTGTCCGCACATGCCGCTGAATGTACCTTGAAATACGGCACCTTGAGATACGGTATCAATACTGACATGCATGAAAAATTGACGGGTTATGGATGACGTCTTAGCCCTTAACTTATTTAGTATAAATTTATTTACATCTCATTTCTCAAATGGTAGCCACATATAACAATGGATATACGTGAAACCTCCCCCCATGAACCATGGACCTTGCCGTTGGTGGGGAGGCTTGTGTGCCTCAGCGATACAGATAGCCGTACCGTAGGTGCAACCACAACGGAGGGGTATCTGTTGAGAGGCCAAACAATAGTTGCAGGGGCAACAGTCTGGATGATTGACTGATCTGGCCTTGTAACACTACCCAAAACAGCCTCGCTGTGCTGGTACTGCGAGCGGTTGAAAGTAAGGGGAAACTACAGCCGTAATTTTTCCCGAGGGCATGCAGCTTTACAGTGTGGTTAATGATAATGGCATCCTCTTGGGTAAAATATTCCGGAGGTAAAATAGTCCCCATTCGGATCTCCGGGCGGGGACTACTCAGGAGGACATCGTTATCAGGAGAAAGAAAACTGGTGTTCTACGGATCGGAGCGTGGAATGTCAGATCCCTTCATCGGGCAGGTAGGTTAGAAAATTTAAAAAGGGAAATGGATAGGTTAAAGTTAGATATAGTGGGAATTGTAGAGTTCGGTGGCAGGAGGAACAAGACTTTTGGTCAGGCGACTACAGGATTGTAAATACAAGGTCAAATAGGGGTAATGCAGGAGTAGGTTTAATAATGAATAAAAAATAGGAATGCGGGTAAGTTACTACAAACAGCAAAGTGAACGCATTATTGTGGCCAAGATAGACACGAAGACCACTCCTACTACAGTAGTAGAAGTTTACATGCCAACTAGCTCTGCAGATGACGAAGAAATTGAAGAAATGTATGACGAAATAAATGAGATTATTCAGATAGTGAAGGGAGACAAAAATTTAATAGTCATGGGTGACAGGAATTCGGTAGTAGGAAAAGGGAGAGAAGGAAACGTAGCAGGTGAATATGGACTGGGGCTAAGAAATGAAAGAGGTAGAATTTAATCATAGCTAACACTTGGTTCAAGAATCATAAAAGAAGGTTGTATACATGGAAGAAGCCTGGAGATACTGACAGATTTCAGATAGATTATATAATGGTAAGACAGAGATTTAGGAACCAGGTTTTAAATTGTAAGACATTTCCAGGGGCAGATGTGGACTATGACCACAATCTATTGGTTATGAACTGTGGATCAAAACTGAAGAAACTGCAAAAATGTGAGAATTTAAGCAGATGGGACCTGGATAATCTGACTAAACCAGAGGTTGTATAGAGCTTCAGGGAGAGCAGAAGGGATCAAATGTCAGGAATGAGGGAAAGAAATACAGTAGAAGAAGAGTGGTAGCATTGATGGATGAAGTAGTGAAGGCAGCAGAGAATCAAGTAGGTAAAAAAACGAGGGCTACTAGAAATCCTTGGGTAACGGAAGAAATATTGAATTTAATTGATGAAAGGAGAAAATATAAAAATACAGTAAATGAAGCAAAAGAAAAGGAATACAAACGTCTCTAAAATGAGATCGACAGGAAGTGCTAAATGACTAAGCAGGGATGGGTAGAGGATAAATGTAAGGATGTAGACTCCTACCTCACTGGGGGTAAGATAGATACTGCCTACAGGAAAATTAAAGAGACCTTTGGAGAAAAGAGAACTTCTTGTATGAATATTAAGAGCTCAGATGGAAACCCAGTTCTAAGCAAAGAAGGGAAAGCAGAAAGGTGGAAGTAGTATATAGATGGTCTATACAAGGGCGATGTACTTGAGGACAATATTATGGAAGTGGGAGAGGATGTAGATGAAATGGAAGATATCATACTGCGTGAAGAGTTTGACAAAGCACTGAAAGACGTGTGTCGAAACAAGGTCCCGGGAGTATACAACATTCCATTACAACTACTGACGGCCTTGGTAGAACCAGTCCTGACAAAACTCTACCATCTGGTGAGCAAGATTTATAAGACAGGCGAAATACCCTCAGACTTCAAGAAGAATATAATAGTTCCAATCCCAAAGAAAGCAAGTGTTGACAGATGTGAAAATTACAGAACAATAAGTACAATGAGTAGCAGCCGCAAAATACTAACGCGAATTCTTTACAGACGAATGGAATAACTAGTAGAAGCCTACCTAGGGGAAGATCAGTTTGGATTCCGTAGAAATATTGGAACACGTGAGGCAATACTGACCCTACGACTTATCTTAGAAGCTAGATTAAGGAAAAGCAAACCTACGTTTCTAGCATTTGTAAACATAGGGAAAGCTTCTGACAATGTTGACTGGAATACTCTCTTTCACATTCTGAAGGTGGTAGGTTTAAAATACACTGAGAGAAAGGCTGTTTACAGTTTGTATAGAAACCAAAAGGCAGTTATAAGAGTGGAGGGGCATGAAAGGGAAGCAGTGGTTGGGAAGGGAGTGAGACGGGGTTGTAGCCTCTTCACGATGTTATTCAATCTGTATACTGAGCAAGCAGTGAAGGAAACAAAAGAAAAATTCGGAGTAGGTATTAAAATTCATGGGGATGAAATAAAAATTTTGAGGTTCGCTGATGACATCGTAATTCTGTCAGAGACGGCAAAGGACTTGGAAGAGCAGTTGAACGGAATGGATAGTGTCTTGAAAGGAGGGTATAAGATGAACATCAACAAAAGCAAAACGAGGATAATGGAAGGTAGTCGAATTAAGTCGTGTGATGTTGAGGGTGTTAGATTAGGAAATGAGACACTTAAAGTAGTAAAGAAGTTTAGCTATTTGGGAAGCAAAGTATCTGATGATGGTCGAAGTAGAAAGGATATAAAATGTAGATTGGCAATGGAAAGGACAGCGTTTCTGAAGAAGAGAAATTTGTTAACATCGAGTATATATTTAAGTGTCAGGAAGTCGTTTCTGAAAGTATTTTTATGGAGTGTAGTCATATATGGAAGTGAAACATGGACGATAAGTAGTTTAGACAAGACGAGAATAGAAGCTTTTGAAATGTGGTGTCACAGAAGAATGCTGAAGATTAGATGGGTAGATCACATAACTAATGAGGAGGTGTTGAATACGATTGGGGAGAAGTTTGTGGCACAACTTGACTAGAAGAAGGGATCGGTTGGTAGGACATGTTGTGAGGCATCAAGGGATCACCAATTTAGTACTGGAGGGCAGTGTAGAGGCTAAAAATCGCAGAGGGAGACCAAGAGATGAATACACCAAGCAGATTCGGAAGGATGTAGGTTGCAGTAGGTACTGAGAGATGAAGAATCTTGCACAGGATAGAGTAGCAAGGAGAGCTGCATCAAACCCGTCTCAGGACTTAGGACAACAACAACAACAACAACAATACGTGAAAATTTTATCATTTCACAGCACATAATATAGGAGATACGACTTCACAAACACTGAGCTGTATGAAAATGAAACTGTAAGGCGAAACTCGCTAGAGATATAGTTGAGATATGTCTATAATTACATGTGAAAAATGTTAATTATTTGTGCAATAAGTTTGATATGCGTGTAAAGCAATGGGTGGAAATCTCTTCCCAAGCTAATGGAACGATTTGAACAAAATTTGGTATATATGTTAGTTGCAATTTGGAAACAAATACTGTGGGAGTGAGAACCACTAACCACTAGACTCCTACGAGGGTGTGGAGATGTAGTGCTTAGAGAAGAGAGGGAGAGGAGATGGATAGACAGAGACGAGGAACGAGGGGATGGAGATAGATAGAGCGGGGGAAAAAGCTGGACAGAGAGAGTGGGAAGTGGAAATGGACACAGAGGGAAAGGAGATGATGGCAGAACGTGGGAAGAGGAGAAAGTGGTTAAAGACAGAGGGAGAACAAATGGTCAGTGATATGGGTGAGTAGGAGATGGACATGGAAACTGGAAAGAGGAGATGAACAGTGAGAGTGGGAGGAGGAAAAGGACTGTAAAAGATGGGCAGAAGGCGACAGACAGACAAAGGGGCCGGGGAATGAAAAGCGGTAGGAGATGGAGAGGGGCCAGAGGAGATGGCAAGGGTGTGGGGGTGGACGAGAGATGGAGAGAGAGAGAGAGAGAGAGAGAGAGAGAGAGAGAGAGAAAGTGAGAGAGAGGAGTGGAGGAGATGAACATGGAAGGTGGAGAGGAGGACATAAACCGAGAGAAGCAGAAAGAGGAGATAGACTAAGAGAAGATTGGAATAATTACATAACCGGGCTTGCCAGGTAGTCATTGTTGTTTGAAAAATAAGTCTCTTAATTTATGCTGTAATAGACAGTCCTATCATTTAATATGTATGACATAAGAAGGCTTTATGCGTTGTAGGGCGTCGCCTTTAGTATCAGTATTCGCTGTTTGGCAAGCTAAACTGCAGCATCGTCTCTCCCCTGCTCAGCCACAGGAAAGCCGGCGCCAATCGAAGGTAATATTTCGCGTCGGCGGCGCCGTAATTCGGCGGCCGTGCTGCGCGGGGCAGCCCGGATGGCCTCCGGCGGCGGCGGCGGCGGCGGCGGCAGTGCTTCACAGAGGGCGGCTAGGCGGCCAGGCCGGTTCTTGAGGCAAGTTGCGAACTCGAACAAAGGATCAGCCGCGCCAGAGTGCTCTCCTCTCCAGCCGGGTCCCGCGTCCGGCCAGTTTGTTCTTCCGCAAGTGGAACTCTGGCCAAGAAGCAAATACGGCCGGCCGAGTTCCGCGCAGCGCTCCACGGCCTGCTGTGGACAGTGGGATCCGGCCAAGCGCTCTCTGTGTCGCCCCCTTCATTTCCTCTCCAATAGTGGGCCAGAGCAAAAGCAGGCGACGTGTAGCTCAGAATTACACGCTGTTAACGAAGTGGAGCATGGAATTTAGAAAGGAGGGAAAAGTAAAAAGTGGAAATTTTTACTGCGTTAGTGAAAAATAGGATACATTAGAAACAAACAATAGTTCAACAAGTACTTTCGTCCAAGACACTACTTACTTTCGCTTCCTAATACCAAAAAAATTTACACACCAAATTTCCCACACGTCTTAACTCCCATCTCACCAGAACTATAAGCTAGACATTATTGAGTGACCGAATTAATTTTTGACAGATCCTTGCAGAGAGAGTGGAAGGTGGAGTTTCTACCGTACGGGATATGGAGAGTGCGTCAACAGACATGTAGAGCTAAATGACGTCACCACTTCTCACCAGGGCGACTTCTGAGCGGAATCCCTATGTAATTCGGGAAATACCACGTTTCGATGTTTCGAACGTTCTTTCTGCTAACACTCGTTACCGCGTCCGAGATCCACTGCACGATCCAGTTACCAGTGATAGTAATGTAAAATTCCTAATATAACTGAAAACAAAATTAAGGCTGTGTTACATGATAATGTGTTTCGCTTTAGGAAAGGTAAAGGCATCGGAGAGGTTATTCTCAAATTACCGTAGCCAATGGAAGCAAGACAAAAGATGGACCAAGACACGTTCATAGGATTTGTCGGCCTGGAAAACGCGTTCGACGGTGTCAGATGGTGAAAGACGTCCTAAATTCTGAGGAAATAGCGGTAAGTTGTAGGGAGAGACGGGCAGTATACAACACGTACAAGTGTCAAAAGGGAATAACGAGAGTGGAAGACCAAGAACGAAGTGCTCAGATTAAGAAGGGTGTAAGACAGGGGATGTAGCCTTTCCCCCTTACTTTTCAGTTTTTACATAGAAGAAGCAATGGCAGATATAAAAGAGTGGTTCGGCAGTGTAATTAAAACTCAAGGGGAAAGGATATCGATGATAATATTCGCTACTGACTTTGCTATCGTTGGTGAAAGTGAAGAAGAATTAAGTGATTGGCTGAATTGAATGAACAGTCTAAAGACTATGGAATATGGATTGAGAGTAGATCGAAGAAAACCGAAAGTGATAAGTAGTTGTAGAAACGACAACAGTGATAAACGTAACATCAGGAATGATGGTAATGAAGTAGATGGAGTTAAGAAATTATGCTACATAGGCAGCAAAGTAAGCAGTGACAGGCGGAGTAAGGAGAACACCAAAATCAGACTAGCACTGGCAAAAAGGGCATTCCTGACCAACAGAAACCATCTAGGCCTTGACTTGAATCAGAAATTTGTAAGACTGGCCAATGTAGTATGGTAGTGAAACATGGACTGTGGAAAAAACGAAACAGAAGAGAATAGAAGCATTTGGAATGTGGTACTACTGATGAATGTCGAGAATTTAATGGACTAACTAGTTAAGCAATGAGAATGTTTTCTGTAGAACCGGCCAGGTATGGAACATGTGGAATGGACAGGATGACAGGACATCTGTTAAGACATCAGGGAATAATTTATTTGGTACTAGACCAAGTGGTAGGGGGTACAAACTGCTGAGAGAGACAGAGACTTGAGTAAATCCAGCAAATAATTGAGGACGTAGGTTGCAAGTGCTACTCTGAGACAAAGAGGTTGCACAGGAGACGAATTAATGGGAAAGCTGATGTGTCAAAAAAGAAATGTTTGCCGCTACCACTGGCCGTACCTCCCCCGTAACCTATGAGGACGTGCTGGAAAGTAATGACTCAAAATTTTTTATCTATAAACGCTTACAGCTTGCTATATAAAAAAAATTATTAATATCCTACATTTTTAATCTTCGTTCCCACATGCTTATTTGACAACGTTGTCGCCCTAGCGTCTGTCTGTTACCGTCATTGTGGAATGTTTGACCGAGCCTTATCCTCTCCCCTGCTGCTTGCACCGCTTCATGACTCTCAAAGTAAGGTCCTCGAAGGTGTTCTTTACTTTTTGGGAACCTGATATATCAGATCGGGACTGTGTGGAAGATCGCCGATGACAGTGAAGTCTGGACGTTAGAACGTTCAAAACAGGGTACTAGCACGAACAGGCAGCCTAGGTGGCTGACTAGAGGGATAAGAAAATCTTGTAGAGCAAAGTGGCAGTTATATCAAAACGTTACAAATAGCCAGAATCTAAATGCAACAGCCCATTACAAACAGTATTGTAAGGTGCTTAAAACTGTTATTAGGAAGGCAAAAAGTATGTGGTATGCAGATAGAATAGCTAAGTCTCAGGATAAAATTAAAACCATATGGTCAGTCGTAAAGGAAGTGGCTGGTCTGCAGAGACACGTCGAGGATATAGAATCAGTGCGTAGTGGGAATGTCCGTGTTACTGATAAGTTGCATATATCTACAGTATTTAATAATCACTTTCTGAATATAGCAGGTGAACTAAATGGAAACCTAGTCCCAACAGGGAATCATATAGCGCTCTTAGAAGAAAGTGTTCCGAGACTGTCACCTGAAATGCTCCTCCATGATACTGACAAGAGGGAGATTTAGTTAATAATTAAATCACTAAAGACCAAGGACTCTCATGGATATGACGGTGTATCTAGGAGAATACTGAAGTATTGTTCTATGTATGTTAGTCCAGTACTTAGCCACATCTGTAACTTTTCCTTTAGGAGTGGTCGGTTTCCTGACCGATTAAAGTACTCGGCAGTGAAGCCACTTTATAAAAATGGAGACAGGGATAATATTGACAATTATAGACCTATTTCTATGCCATCGGTGTTTGCTAAAGTTATCGAGAAGGTTGTATATACAAGGTTACTGGGGCACTTAAATTCACATAATTTGCTGTCATATGTTCAGTTTGGTTCTAGAAATGGTTTAACAACTGAAAATGCTATATTGTCTTTTCTCTGTGTGGTTTTGGACGGATTAAATAAAAGGTTGCGAACGCTAGGTGTTTTCTTTGATTTAAGGAAGGCTTTTGACTGCGTTGACCACAAAATATTACTGCAGAAGTTGGACCATTATGGAGTAAGGGTAGTAGCTTACAATTGGTTCGCCTCTTACTTTAAAAACGGAAAGCAGAAGGTAATTCTCCGCAGTATTGAGAGTGATAGTGATGTTCAGTCCCAATGGGGCACTGTTAAGTGGGGCGTTCCCCAAGGGTTGGTGCTGGGGCCACTGCTGTTTCTTATTTATATAAATGATGTGCCTTCTAGTATTACAGGTGATTCAAAAATATTTCTGTTTGCTGATGACACCAGTTTGGTAGTGAAGGATCTTGTGTGTAATATTGAAACACTATCAAATAATGTAGTTCATGAAATAAGTTCGTGGCTTCTGGAAAATAATTTGATGCTAAATCACAGTAAGACTCAGTTTTTACAGTTTCTAACTCACAATTCAACAAGAACCGATATTTTGATCGGACAGAATGGATGTATTATAAGCGAGACGGAACAGTTCAAGTTCCTAGGCGTTCGGATAGATAGTAAGCTGTTGCGGAAAGCCCATGTCCAGGATCTTGTTCAGAAACTAAATGCTGCTTTATTTACCATTAGAACAGTATCTGAAATAAGTGACACTTCAACACTAAAAGTAGTCTACTTCGCATATTATCATACGCTTATGTCGTATGGTATTATTTTTTGGGGTAATTCTACTAATTCAAAAAGGGTATTTTTGGCTCAAAAACGGTCTGTTCGAGCTATATGTGGTGTAAGTTCGAGAACCTCTTGTCGACCCCTATTCAATAGTCTGGGAATTCTGACATTGCCCTCACAGTATATATTTTCATTAATGTCGTTTGTTGTTAGCAATATTAGCCTATTCCCATGAGTTAGCAGCTTTCACTCAGTTAACACTAGGAAGAAATCCAATCTGCATGTGGAATGCACTTCCTTGACTCTTGTGCAGAAAGGAGTGCAGTATTCTGCTGCATCCATTTTCAATAAGCTACCACCAGAACCCAAAAATCTTAGCAGTAGCCCAGACTCTTTTAAGTGTAAACTGAAGAGTTTCCTCATGGCTTACTCCTTCTATTCTGTCGAGTAGCTCCCGGAAGAGCTAAAAAATTAAGCAAATTCCAGTGTTACATTGTTGATATTCTTTATTTAAACTTACGACTTGTCACCTGAATATGTTTTTTTTATATTTCATTTTATCTGTTTCTAATATCGTGTTATAATTTCATGTATTGACTCCTTCCACGACCATGGGGACTTCTCCTTAATTTGGTTCCACGGAACAATAAATAAATAAAATAAATTGCAAATATCGCCGCCCTCATCTATGCTCTATCATTGCCTGTCTGAAGAAGATGTGCCCCATTTGTGGACGAACTCTTCGAATTCGAAACTTGATTACAGCAAATTGTTCCTGACACACCCACATAGCTACGCCACGCACCGTTCTGTTACACGCTACAGTTCTCAGCCTTCTAGCTGCAGGAGGATACAGATATGTAGATATGAATAATAAATATGAAGAATGTTAATAAAGTTTGTTTTAATTAAAAAGCTGTAAGAGTTTACACATAAAAAATTAGGAACATTACTTTTCAACGTCCGATAGAGCTTTAAAACATCCACCTGATAATTTTTGCTTTGCTACTTGCAACAGCAACAGTCATTCATTTAACTGAACATGCTATCAGTGGGCTATGAACACTTGTTACTGGGTATTTTTCAGACGGAATATGTTGAGAGTAAGTTCGTTCGTTACAGACAAATATATGGCGTATATTACCACTTGTCAGCTTCGCAGGTCTTAGACAATGAAAGCGACAAAACGTAATGAATATATTAAAAATGATATCTCCGTTCCCTTATGTTAAAGAGATTTTACGTTGAGTTCTGTAGAAGCAATAGATGATTAAACAACGATGTTGTGAAACATGCAACTAAAACAGTAATTACTGCAAGCGTGACAAGGATGACATTAATTTGTATTTTCTAAATCTGTGCTGAAGAACTTTAAGTGAAAGTGTGATATTGAGTTTGAAGATGCCGCTGAAGGATACCAACCGTTTCCTACTAAATTGGTGGCATTGAAAATTTGCTCGTAAGCAGCGCAAGCGGCAGAAAGTGTTTATAGTCGCTTTTCTGATACATTTACTTATAATAACGATGTGAAACAAATCACTTCAGAAACATGACATATTTTTGCAAATACTCTCACGAGCAGTTGTTCTAAAATAAGTAACAACACCTTCTAAAAACACTAAACAGAAGTTACTCCGCATTTTTCAAATGCTGATTTCTTTGCAGTGACATGTCTTTTCCATAATATTTTCCCCATCAAATATTTAATTCTGAGTACCCTCAGAGACTGAAGCAAGCTACAAGGTTGCAAATTTCACAAAAGCACGAAAGTGAAACAAGTAAACACCTTGAAGGTAAGTTGATTTTACAGTAATGTTACTTAAGACTGATTGTAGTTCCTATTTTCCTTTCTCAGTTCCTCTTCTTCTTGTTTTGCTAGTGTCTTTGTCCCGCCTTTTGCACAGGGTCGGCATGGTTAAGGCCGGATTTGCCATGGGTAATTTTAAGGGGTGGCCGCACTTCCTTCCTGTGGCCACCTCATAACCCCCCTCCACCCAATACCGGAATTAGTGTACCACAGCTGTCTGCGTCTAGTGTAAACCATGAAATAGTATGAACGTTCTTCAAATGTCTGCGAGGCGTGTAACTGAGGCGGGACGTGGCAACCAGTCCAGTATTCACCTTGTGGGATGTGTAAAACCGCCTGAATACCACATACAGGCTGGCAGGCACACCGGCCCTCACCGATCCGGGCCGGAGCGCCTACCCGAGTCCAGGAAGCACCGGGTAATCTGGCGGGTCCCCTTTCCAAGTTCCTGTACAGCGTAATGTAAACTGCGTGAACTGCACCATGTATCTTAGATGGCTCAGATGGGTCGGAGCACTATGGGACTTAACAACAGAGGCCATCAGTCCCATAGAACGTAGAACTAGTTAAACCTACCTAACCTAAGGACATCACACACATCCATGCCCGAGGCAGGATTCGAACCTGCGACCGTAGTGGGCACGCGGTTCCAGACTGAAGCGTCTGGAACCGCTCGGCCACACCGGCTGACCATGTATCTTAGTTTACACATTTACACCACAATTCCAGACTGGAATTCCCATCATAAGCCGACAGTCCCGACGCGCCTGAACCTGTACAGGTACCAGAAATGGGCACCGTAAATTCGCTTTCACCGTAAGTACTAAAACTGTAATAAATTTTAGATTCAAACAGGGTGTAAAATAGAACATTTTATGCGTAATTTGGTATGTAACATACCGTTGGAGATCTTATAATGATAATAAGCAGATGCATAACATAGAAACTGCGGACAAGCGAAGATAAGAAGTTAACCGCTGTTCCTTCCTCAGTGTGAAATGGGGCAGTTAACAGCATTCTGTCTTCCACACGCACGTTTCACTTAGTGTGGATACAGTCACTGTAGTGTAAGTATTTTAGATGCATCATTAATCCACATATCGATTTGTGAAGAAGCTCTTTTATCGGTAGTAGCAGCAGTAACTAGCAAAACAAGCAACTTTGTTAACAGCGTCTGTAGCGGATCTTACTCGATCCTTAACCGTAGCAGGAGACGATATGGCCTCCACATCAACTGCACAACCCTCTTTCGCCCCTACAAGTTAAATGACACTCTTTTGCATCGAAGATCTTCGAACATTCAGTATTTTTGGCTGCTCGGAGTTGGAAAAGGTAGCCAAATTGGTGAGATTTCGCACCAACTTATGTGAAGAATTTAGACGTTTAATTTTGATTTGAGAATGATTTTTTCCGTGTCCTCTGTTGCTTATGTAATAAAACACTTCGTAGGCATTCTGTCGCTACAAATACACTCCTGGAAATTGAAATAAGAACACCGTGAATTCATTGTCCCCGGAAGGGGAAACTTTATTGACACATTCCTGGGGTCAGATACATCACATGATCACACTGACAGAACCACAGGCACATAGACACAGGCAACAGAGCATGCACAATGTCGGCACTAGTATAGTGTATATCCACCTTTCGCAGCAATGCAGGCTGCTATTCTCCCATGGAGACGATTGTAGAGATGCTGGATGTAGTCCTGTGGAACGGCTTGCCATGCCATTTCCACCTGGCGCCTCAGTTGGACCAGCGTTCGTGCTGGACGTGCAGACCGCGTGAGACGACGCTTCATCCAGTCCCAAACATGCTCAATGGGGGACAGATCCGGAGATCTTGCTGGCCAGGGTAGTTGACTTACACCTTCTAGAGCACGTTGGGTGGCACGGGATACATCCGGACGTGCATTGTCCTGTTGGAACAGCAAGTTTCCTTGCCGGTCTAGGAATGGTAGAACGATGGGTTCGATGACGGTTTGGATGTACCGTGCACTATTCAGTGTCCCCTCGACGATCACTAGAGGTGTACGGCCAGTGTAGGAGATTGCTCTTCACACCATGATGCCGGGTGTTGGCCCTGTGGGCCTCGGTCGTATGCAGTCCTGATTGTGGCGCTCACCTGCACGGCGCCAAACACGCATACGACCATCATTGGCACCAAGGCAAAAGCGACTCTCATCGCTGAAGACGACACGTCTCCATTCGTCCCTCCATTCACGCCTGTCGCGACACCACTGGAGGCGGGATGCACGATGTTGGGGCGTGAGCGGAAGAAGGCCTAACGGTGTGCGGGACCATAGCCCATCTTCATGGAGACGATTGCGAATGGTCCTCGCCGACACCCCAGGAGCAACAGTGTCCCTAATTTGCTGGGAAGTGGCGGTGCGGTCCTCTACGGCACTGCGTAGGATCCTGCGGTCTTGGCATGCATCCGTGCGTCGCTGCGGTCCGGTCCCAGGTTGACGGGCACGTGCACCTTCCGCCGACCACTGGCGACAACATCGATGTACTGTGGAGACCTCACGCCCCACGTGTTGAGCAATTCGGCGGTCCGTCCACCCGGCCTCCCGCATGCCCACTATACGCCCTCGCTCAAAGTCCGTCAACTGCACATACGGTTCACGTCCACGCTGTCGCGGCATGCTACCAGTGTTAAAGACTGCGATGGAGCTCCGTATGCCACGGCAATCTGGCTGACACTGACGGCGACGGTGCACAAATGCTGCACAGCTAGCGCCATTCGACGGCCAACACCGCGGTTCCTGGTGTGTCCGCTATGCCGTGCGTGTGATCATTGCTTGTACAGCCCTCCGCAGTGTCCGGGGCAAGTACAGTGGGTCAGACACACCGGTGTCAATGTGTTCTTTTTTCCATTTCCAGGAGTGTATATTAGCGTGTTGGTCAGAAGAAGTTTTGTAAATTGTGCAGAGCATTGGCAAAAGACACAAATGATAACAAGAAAAATGTAGATGCTATTCAAAACTCGCCACTGACAGCACACTCCAGCACTATTTAATAAGGGAACGAGTCGACGAGTAGGATGCGACGCAGCGCCACCGTTCGCAGAAAAGTCCGCCGTACCTGAGGTACAATAAGAGGAAGGAGATTAGAGAATATAACAATTATGTGACTGTGGCTCCTTGATTTCTAAAGTAAACAGCCATTAACACTGGACTCGTACTCACTCTCTTTATGATTGCTTTCCTGTACCTAATGGCGTCACTAGACAGTCACAGGCTACTTTTTACGAAACCTATGTAATTCAGCGCATTTTTTTTTTTTGCAACCATAGTTTATTGAATATAGTGAGAATTACAAAGACGAAAGAATGGTGTTTTATCTACACACCTTATTTTTGCACGTAATCTCCATCCAGTTATGTGGCGTTCCTCCAGCGCGAAACAAGGGAATGTACGCCTTGGAGCAAGTCCTTATCCTGGTGGCGGAGCCCGTGCTTCACTGTATGAATCACCTCCTTATCGTCCTCAAAAGTCTTCCACGATTGACATCATTTAATAGCCCAAACAAGTGTAGTTCGTTACAACATGGCAGCTGTGAAAGCCGTGGATGGTCCCCCAGACCGCAGCAAATCGCAGAGCTCCACCGAACCGTCCTCTGATGACCTCACCCTCCGTTCCCAGCAACTACCTGTACTTCCATTCACAGCAGATGCTCCATAGACTTTGCCCAGGCGGTTCTGACTATTCCCCACAGTTTCTTTTTCTGAAGTGAGAAACCCAATGACAGCACGGGGCTTGTAACGTACATCATCTACAGAGGCCATTTTGAAACAGTCTGCAGCTACGTTATCACCCGAAAGTGACCGAAACTTGACGCGCTCACTCAGGAGACTTCAGATTGTACATACGTAACATTTCGCATTCATAGCATTCTTTTCGGCTGAGAAATAAAAAAGCAGTGCATTACTTTGTGGGCAAACCTCGTGCACTGTCTATTTTCGATGGATGGTCGTTGAGTTACCGTCAGTGACACACTGTTATGTAATAAATAAATGCCATTACTAAACAGCTGATATCGTCAATTAACTGATTATTCATTTTTTCTTTCCAGTCTCTCTTACGCAGTCACGACTGTACAACTAATATGGGATATATTACCTCTTCGTAGCAATAATAAAAGTCTTATTTAGAACAGATGCGTTTCTCTTTATTTCGAGTCGTCTTCGGGTGTCAGTTTTTTCTTCAACTTTGGTTCCTAGTGTTTTGCAAGCAAGAAGAATGTGCAACTTTGTCAATTAGAGCGTTACGGTAGTATAAAAATGTACTGGTGGTAGTAACACCGTAGTAGACAAGGGAAACAGTTGAAAGTCAGCATGCCTCTCTTCTTAAACTAGTAACAAAACATACAAAACTTGTAGCTAAGACAGGCACCATCAAAAAATGTAAAAACGTATGTGAGCTCTGATAAGGACTGAAGACCCGTAGTAGAGGGTCATTGTGACCAACCGCAGCTGCATCATAGTGTCGGAAGAGACATGGCAACAAAGAGTCACTTCCTGCACACACACAGTTTGAAATCTCAGCTAGTATATAAAGATACACCGTTGTTACCAAAAATTATTAAGTTCTTTATGGATTCACTTACAATCTTCACACGATACTCTAACAAACGTTCAAACGGATACAGGCTATATATATCTGAAGCAACTTCACTTAAAACAATTTCAGTTTAAGCAACAATGTACAGGTTTTCTGTTACAGCAACTGCAAGAAAGAAAATACTGTCCTTTGAAAACGTGCCGTCTCATTTTCTTTCTCGCGATACCAAAGAATTTAAACCATTGGACAAATTATATCTCTCATATATATTCACTCTCCTCATATATAACTTTAAACAAGAATATTGTAAAGACAGCTATGCAGTGTTTTGTTTTCTTTCTCGTAGCCGTTTCGACAAAAAAAAAAAAAAAACAGAAAAATAAGTATTATGCTTAGGCCACTACTATTGAATATGCTCGAAACTTTGTAATACTCTCCATTTGCATACTAAAAAAGTGTCTGAAAAATTTTCCTTGGAGATACCACCCTGAGAGGTCCAGCAGCGGGACAAGTCTCTTCTACCCCACACATCAATGATACCAATCAATTTATCCATTCAATGTAAGCGACTGCAGTTCCTGATCTCGGTATCATTGTCAGTAATATTAAAAAATATATGAATGTGTGATATCTGTTCTTTCGAGGGTGTTCGAAAGAACGGGCACCATGTAGTTTCTATGTAAATTATGTAAACTGAAGGTGCAGAGTGGAAAAAAATGGTAATGTGTGCCTCACCGAAACTCAAATCTGGGACTCCTGCTTACTACGCAACTGCGTTAACCACTTATTATTATTATTATTATTATGAATAAGGAAGAAACAGAAACTTCTAGAATTTTTTTCTTTTTTCTTTTTTTTATACAAATAGATGAAGGAAAGCCGTTCCTCGTTGGCTACATAACCAGAATAATAGAAAGTCGTTCAGTTACGACATAAGGATGCTCCATAATATAGCCCGCTACGAATTTTTCGATGACTGACGTCTCGTTGCTCTATGGTTTCCGTTGTTTGTTAATCTCATAAAAAAATGAAACTCCAAAGAGGTGCGATGGTTATCTTCTCATGTCATCGATTATCCAGCTGAGAGGAGGATTAACGAATGCGCTCCAAAGAAAATTAGAAAAATATTGCCTGTATTTAAGATTCTTGAGGATCGCACAATGTCGTTGGTAGAGGTAATACCAAGTATCGGGTACTCCATTTTCGTCATTATCGAATAGGTAGTGAACACCGTGGCTGCTACGCCACGTCACAGAGTTCATTTTTGCTCTTTGGAAATACATCTCATTGGGGAAAAGAAGTGATCGGGTAGTTATCCTGTCGGGAGTCTTGCGTGTGAGAAAAGTCAATATCTGACGCACCAAATACCAAACGTCCTTTGCCGAACCGCATTCGAAACGATGTTCATCCGCGTGAATCACTTGGCATGTGGCACACAAGGGTGAGTCGGCGAGGTGGATGCGATGTAGGCGGGACGGGCACAACAGTTACGTACCATGCAGATTGCTGTCAGTACCAAGGGTGGTGGCGTTCACTGCCTGCCACACAGCACGCCACTTTGTAGTAGGGCGTTTGCTTTCAATCACATTCGACGTCCTGTTCAGTTGCATGGCAGCATATATCACCCTCGTCACCATCGAGCCTGTGGGTAGTAGTGTGGTATAGATGTAGCTTAATTCAAGGAAGAATTGGCTAATGTAGAAGAAAGGTGCTGGAATGTCCGATATCATCACAGGGGGGTGCGAGTGAGGTTAGTCGTAAGGCCTCCAGTAAGAGACTTGTGAGGCACGTCCGGCTTCGATGCCACAGTTGCAGGTGACAGCCGACGAACAGGGACAAAGGCCTAAACTCCCTCTGCTCGGGAGGGTTAGGGACTTGATCCCCTGAGCCATCCGGGCACAGTGTTTATCACAATCGTGCGGAGTATTTCGGCAATCCTCCTTTTCCTTTCCTTTCTCTCCCCCTCCATCTGCAATTGTACACGTATCACAACTGCGGATTCCGTGCGGTGTGTGTTCTTTGGGACACGTCTGAAAGATGTAATTGATTTGCCTCTATGGGCAGAGAATTTACTACATTCAGAGCGGATGCACTGTTACGTTAGACGTCCTGCAGGAATCAGAAAGTAGTGAGCATGGAGGACAGGGGCGAGCACCGTGGGTAGGTGGCGCTGGATGGGAGTATGGGACGCCGGGTAGCCGTTCTGAGACAGTCCGCGCAAATGCGATGAACACTGTCTGGATGGCGCAGTGCAACTTCCTACTAAGGAAGAGATCCCGGGTTTGGAATCCAGCTCCGAAACACATTTTCACCCATCGCCGCTGAAGTTCCAACGCAGTACATATCAACAACTACTTCCCCTTGTAGCCTCCGCCAACCTAATCGGCCCACTGGTTTGCGATATGACTGACCGTGATCGCATATGCCAAATCTAATTTTAGAGTGAGTAAGGCTATGGTTACCGAAGGAAAATAACAACGTTTGTTTGCAGGAATTTATACAACAGACCCTTCTGAGGGAAGAATCTATTCTAAACCTAATCTAAATGCTGATGATAATTTTGAAGTAGCTGGAACATGCTGAAATCGTTTATGAACCATACAGGGGGAAAAGGGAACCAATTTACTACAAAAATTACTGATAATACAATAGAATCACTTATTAGCTAAAGTGAGACAATCACTCTCCAGAGTCTTAAGAAAGGCAATGGCAAAGAAATTTAAGCAAATAATGACTGACTTGGAAACAAAGGACGTCACGCTTTTCCACACCACAACAGTTCACGAGAACATAAATGAATAGGAAAGGTCTGAGTTTGCAGTTACGTATTCAGAAATACTACATTTTGAAAGTAAAGTCAAGTGGAGTTATTGGTTAAACAAATGTAACTGAAACTTTATTATGTTAGTTCCAGTAACCTCAGTGTAGCACATCGCAAAATTTAGAAAAGGGAAATCAATTTACTTTTGATTATTGAAAGAATGAAATGATTTAGCAAATGTGCAAGCCAAATTCAGTTTCTACTGTATCTTTAGTTATTAGTTTTGCCAATGGAATTTTATGTTAATTTAAGTGAATGAAGTTAGTACTTAAAATTACAAATTATATAAGCGTCTGTTATGCAATGCAAGAGTGAACAGTTACTAAGGCAGAAAATTTAGGCTGAAACTTGTCATTAACAAACATACAAAACTGTCAATAATTAATCAGTTGTCATAATTTTACGACACTCGGTGATTGCTTGGAAAGGAAGGGGATCCTGAAGAAATGTTTCTGGGTCAAGCCTATATAAGTTTATCATTTTTCACTTAACTGTCTTGCGATGTTGTATCTGTGCGGACGATGAAGAATGTAGCCGACGACAATGCTGAGCTGTCGCTGTTTCTGCTGGTTGAAAACCACTGAGCTGACTCTAGAACCACGGATAACTGCCGGATAGGTAGTAGCTAGAACTGCACCTTCTTCCGCCTGTCCACTCTCACCGTGCCCTCGATAATCGCGGATTAACGACTCTGGCGCGCATACTCTGGTGCGATCATAGCTGCACACTGCGTCTGGGAGAGTGTCCAACCAACGTTTCCGCACTCTTTCGTGACTCAAGTTGCTCTGCTTCCTCTCTGCTCGCAACGCGACAGTGACTCTCCATACGCAAAGATAACACTGCGCGACATGGGTTCTATTTCTGATATTAAAGTATGTGCTTATCGACCATTTTACCGTGGGAAATTCAAATATGTAAACAAAATATCGTTGTCAGTGATACGTTTTATGTAATATGAATATATATGTATATTCACAATTCAAGGGAAACACAGAGGCGTTATAGAGAAATACGGGTATATTGTTCCATCCAGTAGTGATAGAACGTGATAATTTCTTGTGCAACAGCAGGTGGGAAGAATCAGACACCATTAGGCCACTCCTATGTCATTACGACCACCTGAAACATCTCATTAACTCGAACGGTGACAGCCCGTTGCTGCCTCGGCCGTAAAGCTTCACGCCTCCTAGGGGCAGGTGCATCGAGTGGTGTTAGCCGCAATTTGTGTCAGTCTTAACGAGTGGGTGTTTTGGCTGACAAGTAACTGTCTGTCATATTTCCGAGCAAGGTTGAATTTTTTTGTTTCTGTGTGTAAACTGATTGAGCCTGGTGCTGAAGGGAAAACGACTGCTTCTTTTTACACATCAGCGTTCCTCTAGTTCCCTACTATTAATTTAATACAGAAGTATTAACAAAGTGGTATTTTTAAATTTGCAGAAATGCCACGTCGTCGTGGGTGTCGATATAAGCCGGACAACTTCTGCTATATCTGTGGGAACTTCCCTTTTGCCAGAAATAGGAAGAAAATTTCTTCAGTCATAAAGAAAGCATACAAACATTACTTTGGAGTAGAGGTAGGAGACCAAGATAAAGAATGGGCACCACATTTCTGTTGTGCTACATGTTACTGCAAACTAATTCAGTTGTGGAACGGTAAAGAGAATGTGGCGTTGTTTGTTGTTCCCATGGTGTGGAAGGAGCCTAATGACCATGTTACTGATTGTTATTTCTGTCTAACAAAAATGCAGGGTTTTGCAAACAAAAAGTCGAAGAGGCACATTGTTTACCCAGCTCTGCCTTCAGCGAGAATGCCAGTGCAGCAGTTCGACAACCTTCCAGTACCTTCAAGAGCTCGAGGTCAAATTCAGAGTGACAGTAAAATAAATAGTACTGAAGAAATCACAGATGATGCGTTGTATCACTGCACAAGTGAGTCATCATCACATTTGTTAACACAGTCCTAGATCACGTACTAAATCGTTTAAATCTGCCTAAGTAAACAAAAGGCGTATCTGCTTGGTTCAAGATTACAGGAGTATAATGTACTACACAAAAGGGCTAAAATCAGTGTGTTCAGGCACAGGGAATATGCCATTATTTCTTATTTTCCAACTGACGAGGCACTGACATTTTGCAATAAAGTTGCTCGCCTGATAAAAGTTCTGAACTTCATTTATATTTCACAGGAGTGGAGACATTCCATAGATGCATCGAAAACAAGTCTGAAGGGTGTTTTGCTCCATGACGGAAATAAAATACCCTCTGATACAGTAGGTTACGCTAGTTTGACAAAAGAAAATTACGAATTAGTACAAAGGATGCTAAATTCATCAAAATACAATGAACACAAATGGAAAATATGTGCAGATTTCAAGGTAATTGCTATGGTACTGGGAATGCAACAAGGCTACACAAAGTATGCCTGTTTTCTTTGCGAGTGGAATAGCCGAACCGAAATTCTCACTACGTGAAAAGGAAACGGCCTAGGCGAAAATGGAAACTTGGCAAAAAGAATGTACAACGTGAAAGTCTGGTAGCTCCTGAATATATACTACTTCCACCGCTTCACATCAAACTTGGCCTGATGAAACAATTCGTGAAGGCCATGGATCCAACAGGCTGTGGGTTTTCATATCTAGCTACCACATTCTCCCGTCTTTCAGCTGCAAAAATAAAGGAAGGTGTATTTGTGGGCCCACAAATCAGGGAGCTGCAGGATGATGCAAATTTTGAAGTATGTTTAACTGATAAAGAAAAAACCGCATGGGACTGTTTCAAGATGGTGTCGGAAAACTTCCTCGGAAGAAGAAGAGTTGCTAACTACAAAGCAATGGTGAAGGATATGATCAAACCATATCAGGATTTGGGGTGCTATATGTCTTTGAAGGTACATATGATGGACTCTCATTTGGACTACTTCACAGAGAGTTTTAGTGACGTACCGGATGAACATGGGGAAAGATTCCATAAAGAAATTTCTACCATAGAGAGGCGCTATGTAGGGAAATCGGTACCTTCTATGTTGGCAGATCATTGCTGGAATATCATTCGAGAGAAAAGATTCACAATACAAGAGAAAAAAGTGATGTGCATTACAAGGCAATGGCTCATTGTTGGTCAATTTTCTGTAATTTCTCATGTTAAATAAATGCTTCAAAGTGTATACAGAAAGGTTAGTGTGTTATATGTTAGATCCCACCCTCCATTAAAGTGATGAACTTAAAACATCATAAAGATGTGCATTTGTTTGTCGAATTTCACCTCACGTTTGCTGCACTATATCAGAAACTGAAAAGAGAAATAAAATTGCGATTACTCATAAACTATCTCTGACAGAAAAAAACCAAAAACAGTTTTCAATTCAGCACTCAAAATACAACTAGGATCACAATATTGTTTATCAGAATTTGAAAAAAAGGTTTTTTTGTAGAACAGTTTATAAACAACGACACAGCTACTGCCATTTCGTCGTTGCTGTCAATACTGAAATGCTTGGGATAGCAGGCCACAGGTGGTTAGGTTATGGAAAGGGACGAAAATGAGGTTGCTGTCAGTTGCACTCAACATACAAACTTTATTTGTCCATACACAATATTACACAACAATGCCAAAGACTCATAGTTGTAATGCATCTTCTTTGATTAACTGTAGATCGGCTGAAGGCCACACACGGAATCCAAGACGCAAAAAGTAAGAAATTGACATAGAAGGCTCTTCTGGAGGTGTCACCCAAAAATATTTTCTACTCCTTCAATCAAAACTGGCTGAAGGCCTTAGTACTTTAATTTCAATGGAACTCGGCTGGAGGCCGCATATTAAGCAATAAGAAGTGTTCCAGTCCAACGACAGAAGGCCTAATCTTAAAAGAATTGAAGCAAATCCGGCTGAAGGTCCCATACAAAAAATCACAACCATATGCCTTAAGGGCAAGACCAAAACATTAAATTAAGAGTTATTAAAACTCGGATGAACGCCAGACATCAACACAATTATTTGACGGCTTAAGGCCTTACAAGATTTGATGTAAAATGCGGCTGAAGGCGCCTATAAGAACAACAATCTCATGACGTAAGGGCAAGAGAAGAACATTAATTCAAGAGATATTAAAATTTTGCTGAAGGACACACATCAAACAAATAACTAAAACTCAAACAGGGAAGTTAGTATGTAACAGACAGCGAACGGCGCTCACAAGTTCTTGGAACTTGTCGGCCTGGAATTGTGACACTAATGCCCGTTTAGGAGAGACAGGCAGCTAGACGAACGATCTCTTAACCAGAAGGCAACCCAACCGCCAGACAGCCGACCGAGAAATCAACCAAATCAGTTGCGCTCGACGCAACCAGCAAAACGACCACAAGATTTCAATACAACGACACACAGAAGATAGGTGCCTACAACGACTAACAACACGTCAGCTGTCGAACTACACAACCGGGATCAAACGAAGAAATGTACACAGTTGAGACTCGATAGTAAGTTAAGTGAGGACTCAACTTTCATGTCCAAGATCCATGGGCGACGGTCTCCGCAGCACTCGCAAGCAGCACCTCACAATCCAACCGCTCGCGCACGCTGCCAGCGGCTCCAACCCGATCCCGCGCGAGAGGAGCTTGCTTGCTGCTCCACACCAACCGACAGACTGGACTGGTAGTCCGACCGCGACTGCTGCTCAGTCGCGACTGCACTGCTGGTGAGTCTCCCATTCACTGACTTCCTTCGGACGGACGACGTCCCAGAGACACGGGCTGTGAGCCAACCATGTAGAGGGAACACGACCGACATCTCTGTACAGGAAGGAACAGACCCAAATACACGCCGTCGATGAGACGACCTACTGAACGACCAACCAACGGTCGTCCGCACGTGTACGGGCTGAGGCTCCACGCCCGCCTTGCTGGTCCTCTTCCCCTGACTGCCAGACACACGACGAATCAGAATGGTGTTCGTCGCCCAGAGATAGTACGATAGTGCACTTATCGATACGCGCTGCTGCTGCCACTCACGGGCATACACGACAGCAATTCAGAGACACAAGGAAATGAAATTACAATGACGAGGCGGCCGTACGGTAAAAACAAGATGTTAAATAAAGATGGCACGAACAAGAGGCACACATAGCTCAAATACATTTAAATAAAGTTCCCTTGGCAATTATGAATCAGTTTACAATATTTTCGCTATAATTCCGATCAATTACGTACAGTCAGAAATAAATGCACTGTTACATCGATTACGTACTAAATACAGTTTCTGTAAAAAAAGCTTACCGGCCGGAGTGGCCGAGCGGTTCTAGGCGCTACTGTCTGGAACCGCGCGACCGCTACGCTCGCAGTTTCGAATCCTGCCTCGAGCATGGACGTGTGTGATGTCCTTAGGTTACTTAGGTTTAAGTAGTTCTATGTTCTAGGCGACTGATTACTTCAGAAATTAAGTCCCGTAGTGCTCAGAGCCATTTGAACCATTTGTAATAAAGCTTACAGATTCAGAATCAGAATTACAGTACTAGTTATCAACGAGTATTAAACGGCGAAAAATTCTCGGTGGTGTAGAAGGTATCTTATCCGCATTTTTGGTTTCAGACTCTCCTTTTCCTTTCCTTCTTCTCCATCTTCAACTTACTTACTAGTAAACAAGTTTCAAGGTTGAAGGGAGGGGTGAAGGAGAGGTGGACAGAGAGCGCTGGAGGAAATATACACGGAGAGTTGAAAGGAAACGGTGGAGAGAGACATAGAGAAGGAAATGCACAGAGAAGGGGGTCAAGAGATGATGGTTGGAGAGAAGCGGAGATGGGCAAAGGAATAGTGTAAGAAGAGATGGACAGAGAGAGGGCAGAAAAGGATATTAACATGTGTATATTGTGGTGTCACCGCCAGACACCACACTTGCTAGGTGGTAGCCTTTACTTCGGCCGCGGTCCGGTAGTATACGTCGGACCCGCGTGTCGCCACTATCAGCGATTGCAGACCGAGCGCCGCCACACCGCAGGTCTAGAGAGACTTCCTAGCACTCGCCCCACTTGTACAGCCGACTTTGCTAGCGATGGTTCACTGCATACTTACGTTCTCAATTGCCGAGAAGATAGTTTAGCATAGCCTTCAGCTACGTCGTTTGCTACCACCTAGCAAGGCGCCATGATCAGGTTCTATTGACATTGTAAATCATGTACCGTCAAGAGCGACGTTCGTCATTAATGGATTAAAGTTAAGTGTTCCACCAGCTACGTCCGTTTATCTCAATTCTAAGTCCTTTGTTATGTTCCAGACCTCAGGCCAGCCTGCGTGAGCTAAAACGCGTGCATTTCGGCCTCCTTTAGTAACACGGTGTAGGCTCTCCTGCCAACCACAACATTGCCGACGAGAGTAAAAGTGTTCTTATCTAAATTGCCCTGATTTACTTGTGTAATGGCTTAGCCACAATCTCCAGGTGTACTGTCCGAATTTTATCGCTTAGAGAATCAGCAGACGCAGGCATTACTGGATGCCCTTGGACAGCTCGTCCAGGGTCAACGTGCAATGAAAAACGATGCGGCAGCAGCCGCTTCACTGCTAACGCAGCCACAACACGCTGTTGCACCAGCTTTTCGATCTTTTGATGCTGCACTGGAAAGCTGGACGGAGTGGTCACGCCAATTTGGATCTCGCCGCCTACAGAATTCAAGGTAACGAGCGGCAGCCTTTTTTGTTGTCTTCAGTAGGGGTGACTACGTACCGTGTGATAGTCAAATTATTTCCCCGACGCGACGTAGCAACTCTGTCCTACGAAGAAATTTTGTCTGCATTAGATGCATTTTTCAAAGAATCAGTCAATGTAGTTGCGAAACGGTATACCTTCTTTCGTACAAAACGAACGGCAGGTCAAACTAATCGGGAGTGGGTTGCAACCTTGCAAGGCCTTACTAGGGATTGTGCTTTTGAGTGTCAATGTGGACTCCCTTATTCAGGTACTATGGTACGTGATGCAATTGCTCAGAACATTTCTGATGTTCCTATAAGGGAACGGATTTTGAAACTAGTAAATCCCTCCCTTCAAAAAGTGATGGACATATTGGATCGGTAGGACACACTTGACTTTGCTCAGGAATCATTTGAAACTTCGCCAGCAGTGTGTCAGGTTGACCGCCCCGCCGGACGAGCTGCACGGGGCAGTAAACAGCCCTCGCGCCTGGCCGCGCCGCTGCCGCCCGGCTCTCAGCCACGTGTGCTGCGCCAGCACGCAAATGCAGTGATCAAATCATGCCCGCGGTGTGCTACTAAACATTCGCGTGATCATTGCCCGTCACGCCAAGCTATTTGCTTGAATTGTAATAAAAAATGACATGTTCAGAGTGTTTGCCAGTGAAAGCTCAGATCGGAAGCTCAAAACCGTTCCAGGCCCTTTGCTTCGCGCCGGAATCGGAATCGAACCAAGGATACTCCGGCTCGCGAATCTTCGCACATGGAAATTCGTGTAGTTCAATCCACTCCTCCCATTGCCACTCTCGCTAACAGTGACTGTGTTCGTCCCAAAAATAATGATCGTCGACATCGCCGGCACTCCTTTCAAGTCGCAAGTGATTGTGTACCAGTGTCAGTTCACATTACGCGAGACGGTCGCTCTTGTCGTTAGCAGGACAATAAACTTTTCGTGGACTTGGACATTAACAGCAAAGTGATACCATTCGAGCTCGATACCGTAGCTGGAGTTTCACCGATCAATCAAGACACTTACAAACAGCTGGGTACACCTCCGTTACGTGCCGCAAATGTTAAGTTAACAAGCTATTCAGGTCAAGAGAGCCCTGTGTTAGGACAGTGCAGCCTTCTTGCAACATACAAAGGACAAACAAAACTTGTATCTTTTTACGTCCTCAGTTCTTATTCTGCAGTGAACTTGTTTGGTTTCGATTTATTTCAGTTGTTTCACTTGTCTATAGTAAATAAGGTCCTCTCAGTGATCCAGACTGTGCCTTCAGACAGTGTTTCTCGTCTGTGTGAAGAATTTGCAGACATTTTGGCACCGGGCCTCGGTTGCGCTAAGGACTATAAAGCACATTTGGAACTGAAAGTAAACGCGCAACCGAAATTTTTCTGAGCGCGCAATGTTCCCCACGCATTGCGTGATGAGGTCGCAAAAACATTACACGATTTGGAATCAAAAGGTGTAATTGAACGTGTGCAGGCTTCTCTCTGGGCATCACCCTTAGTAATTTTGCCAAAACCTTCCGGAAAGTTGAGACTTTGTGTGGACTTCAAGGCAACAGTGAATCCACAACTAGTGGTTGCAACTTTTCCTTTACCCCGCCCGGAAGATCTTTTCCACAAACTGTGTCCGGGTAAATATTTTTCGAAGTTCGACCTAGCAGATGCGTACTTGCAAATACCGGTGGACGAAGAATCCCAGCCCGTTTTGGTGGTTAACACGCATCTTGGTTTGTATCGATTCAAATGACTGCCATTCGGGTGTGCATCCGCCACTGCATTGTTTCAGCAATATCTGTAAACTGTTTGTGCGTCGGTCCGTGTTGCGGCAAATTATCTGGACGATATTGTGATCTCCGGAAAGACGAAAGAAGAACATTTGGCCAATCTCAGAACGTTATTTCATGTCTTTCGACAAAATGGTCTTCGCTTGAGGAAGGACAAATGTGTATTTTTTGCTCGGGACTTGTAATCAATGCCCAAGGCATATATCCCAGTCCTACGCACCTTCGTGCCATACAAGACTTGCCTTCGCCGCAGAATTTGAAGCAGCTACAGGGTGCGCTGGGAAAAATTACCTATTATAATAAATATGTGCCACATGCCTCTTCCAATTTCAGCTCCGCTTCATCGCTTACGCCCTAGGGGTGTTCCGTTCGTCTGGACGACGGAATGCGAACGCGCCTTTCGCCAGTTGAAATCGGCGTTGCTATCCAATACTTGCCTTACGCCATTCGATCCCAAGAGGCCCCTTTTGTTGATGGTGGATGCATCGGATTTCAGAATCGGTGCTGTGCTTACGCACAAAGATGGATTGCACGATCGCCATATTGCCTTTGCGTCCTAATTGATCTCGTCTGCGCAAAGAAATTATTCACAGATGTAGAAAGAAGCATTGGCTCCCGTATTTGGTGTCACAAAGTTTCATGATTTCTTGTATGGTCGTCACTTTACCATAATCACAGACCACAAACCTTTGACATCGCTTTTTCATCCGACCAAGCCTGTACCTCCACGTACAGCGCAGGAATTCATTCGCTTGTCTATTTTCCTCTTGCAGTACCGCTACCATATCTTGTATCGGTCCACTGCTAAGCACGGAAACGCCGATGCGTTGTCCCGCTTGCCTATAGCTGAGGATAGGGCATTCCATTCCTCCGAACTTGCTTGCATGTTCATTGATGAGGAAACCGATGACGTGGTCGAATCGTTTCCGATTGATTTTCGTCGTGTAGCCACAGCCACATCTGCCGACCCTGTCCTTGCTCTCGTTCTGCGTTTTGTTGCTACGCAATGGCCCTTGTCAATGTCACGGATCGGGGACCCGTTGATTCGCCAATTTTTTGCTCACAAGTAGAGGCTTTTTGTACGACTTGGTGTTTTGCTGTTGCGTTCTGATAATGATCGCTCCAGGGTCGTGGTACCACGTTCGTTACAGTCGTATGTCTTATACCTTCTACACCAAGGACATTGGGGTATAGTGAGAACGAAACAACTTGCTCGTCAGCACTGTACTTGGTTCGGAATCGATACCGCGATTACGAATATGTGCTCTTCTTGCATGGTGTGTGCCGAACAACAATCAGCACCACCGCGGAAATTCTTTGCATGGCCAAAAGCCGCTTCCCCTTGGCAAAGCTTACACATCGATTTTGCTGGTCCATTCTGGAATGCTCGATGGTTGGTTGTGGTAGATTCATTCAGTAATTTTCCTTTTGTTTTCCGGATGACTTCCACGACGTCATCTGCAACCATCCAAGCTTTATACGCTATCTTTTGCATTGAGGATCTTACACAGACTATTGTTTCCGACAATGGCCCACAACTGAAGTCCGCAGAATTTCAGTCATTCTGCAAGGCCAATGGTATTCAACATCTGACGTCCGCGCCGTTTTCGCCACAGTCAAACGGTGCCGCTGAACGATTGGTCAGGACTTTCAATTCACAGATGTTGAAGTTAAAAGTGTCGCATTCTCGGGAGGACGCGTTATTCCTCTTTTTGTCCTCGTATCGCTCTCAGCCCCGAGAAGGTCACTCGCCGGCTGAGTTGCTCCACGGTCGCCCTCATCGAACCTTGATGTCTTTCCTACATCTGCCGCATCAGGTTCCTGTGCAGCGGCAGACACCTGATTTTGCTCCAGGCGCCTTTGTCTGCTATCGCCACTACCGAGGTTCACGGCGTTGGCTCGAAGGGCGCATTCTTCCCTGCCTCGGACGCGCTATGTATCTGGTTTTGGGGGCCTCTGGTGAGGTGCGCCGGCATCTTAACCAGCTGCACCTCTGTCGTCGCACTGGATCTGCCGCTTGCCGTCTGCTTTCAGCGACGGTGCCGTCCGGACCGCGCCAATGGGACCCATCTACTGGCACGCCTCAGCCCTATGTGTTACCGACGCTGCCTTCCATCCTGCCCCATGGCGATTCGCCGCCCTCACCGCCGCCGCCGCCGCTGCCTTATCTCCCGCCTGCGGCGCCCGCAGTGGATGCGTCGCTGCTACCGCCGGGCGCCTCCCTGGGTCACGCGCCGCCGATCGCTTCCCGTGACCAGTTGTCCTCCGACATGGACCTCATGTCCTCTCCGGGCCATATGTCTTCTTCGCCCGTCGGGTGCCCCGGCCAGATGGAAGTTGACTCTTCGGCCCCTCCTGTCTCTCTACAGGCGCATACACCGCATGCTGGCCTGCACCCTGGAGCAGGATTTCAGGCGTTTTATAACTCCCCGCAGTCCGAATGCAGGGTGCGGGTGGCACAGCCTCACCTGTTGTTAGGCTCCCCACCTCGTCGCATACGTCAACATGGGGTCCTCCCCAGGGCGGGCGGAAGCCTTATGCCACAGCCGTACGCCGATTTGCGGGGGAGGAATATGGTGTCACCGCCAGACACCACACTTGCTAGGTGGTAGCCTTTAAATCGGCCGCAGTCCGTCAATATACGTCGGACCCGCGTGTCGCCACTATCAGGGATTGCAGACCGAGCGCCGCCACACGGCAGTTCTAGAGTGACTTCCTAGCACTCGCCCCAGTTGTACAGCCGACTTTGCTAGCGATGGTTCACTGACTTCTACGCTCTCATTTGCCGAGACGATAGTTAGCATAGCCTTCAGCTACGTTATTTGCTACCACCTAGCAAGGCGCCATGACCAGGTTCTATTGATATTGTAAATCATGTACCGCCAAGAGCGACGTTCGTCATTAATGGATTAAAGTTATTCCACCAGCAACGTCCGTTTTTCTCAATTCTAATTCCCTTGTCATGTTCCAGACCTCACGCAAGCCTGCGTGAGCTAAAACGCGTGCATTTCGGCCTCCTTTAGTAACACGGTGTTGGCTCTCTTGCCAATCACAACATATATAATGCTCATATTTATTTACCAATTAATAAGCACTGCTGGATTCGCTCGTATGTGTTACGGGAACAAAAGCTGCGATGTTAAAGTCCTGCATAAGTTAGTATAACCAATGCAAAACGATGAATTTTTTAACAGTTACAGATAACATGAAAGAATGTTTCAAATTGTTTGTATTTACGACCTTCCTTGGCCATCAGGACAGAATCTAAGGGATAACCCACTTCACGTTATACCGTAACATTGACTGGTACCAATCGATTCACTGTTCTATATCAGTCCAGTTGCACTTATTTCTTGTAGTAAGGCGTGCAGTTGGCTGAAAGGCTGTCATGAAAGAAAGAGGATTCCTGCACTACTCATTGTTACTGTCGTGTTCGACGTAAAAAATTTGCTTAAGAACTGGGTGGCAGTGCTGAGATGGTTGTCAGGGGTTGTCGGGACCATCCTGGTGTTGCGGTTGTCGGTAGGTAATCAACGACACCAGGCTGTCATGGTGTCCACTTGAGATGTAGCAACTATCCAGCAAGGATAGCAACAAGAGTCCTGTCCTCCAGTTTAAATAAAGTGTGAGAAATTGAGCATTATCTTATCAGTGTTTACATCGACCCAGTTATGTGCATTGCCTCACTGTCTGTGATATGTCTTCCAATTGCGAAAGATCATTTGAACTCTGAAACTACCTAATAAATTTTTTATGTTTATTTGTTCACAACATCAGGGAAACTTTTGCAGCGTACCCTGCTTCGTCCTTGCGCCGAGACAATTTTACTGCCGGCCCCTGTGGCCGAGCGATTGTAGGCGCTTCAGTCTGGAACCGTCCGATCCCTACGGTCGCAGGTTCGAATCCTACCTCGGGCATGGATGCGTGATGTCCTTAAGTCGGTCAGGTTTAAGTAGGTCTAAGTTCTAGGGGACTGATGACCTCAGATGTTACGTCTCATAATGCGCTGAACCATTTGAACAATTTTACGTTGGTCACTTTTGCTGCCTACATGCGCCTCCAACAACGTATTTGAGAACTGAAAATTCTGTTTTCTTGTTACTTGTTACCATGGAGTCATTCAGTGTGGACCATCAATTACTGCCTAGCAGTATTCCTGTGCTGACGGCGCAGTTTAAAGATGTAAGACGTTTTAGTACGGAATGAGGTGTTGCACATTACAGAGTCCGTAATCTGAGCAGGTCGCCTTCATCGGGTTAGCAGTGTTTCATGATTATAGTTCACTGTTATTCAGTTTTCCAAGCGTAACACTGCAATAAGACTCCATATTGGTTTTTAAATTTCAATTAAATTAGTGATTTATGAAACTGACGTCCGTTTATGAACCCAACAGAGTAGAACTTATTCCATTACTAGGCGGTCCTTGCTTTTGACGATATTAGCTTACTGTGATTCAGTTTCCCGAGTCACATAGCAATAAGACACCATGTTAGTTGTTAAATGTAAATAAAATTAGTAATTTATGAAACCGACGTCAATTTATGAACCCTATTCCCTACAATGGAAGCATGATTGGGTGACCTTTATGTAACAAATCAGGAATACACTAACGTGTTGTTCAACGTGATGATATTTCAGTTGTGCGCGAATTATTAATGGCATGTTGCGTATTATGCAAAACAGTTTATTGTAATGATGCGAGAGTAGCACTTGAAGGCATTCGTTTCGAAGATCAAAGCGCTATTAATGCATATTAGTTTAAATACATTTTGAAGCATATGTGGAGTCATCAACGAAAGCACATTAAAAGCGAGCACTTCCAACTGTGGAACAGTTTTCGGTAATGTTTGTTGTTGTTTGTTTTGGTCCTCAGTCCTGAGACTGGTTTGATGCAGCTCTCCGTGCTACCCTATCCTGTGCAAGTTTCTTCATCTCCCAGTACCTACTGCAACCTATATCCTTCTGAATCTGCTTAGTGTATTCATCTCTTGGTCTCCCTCTACGATTTTTACCCACCACGCTGCCCTCCAATGCAAAATTTGTGATCAATTGATGCCTCAGAATATGTCCTACCAACCGGTTCCTTCTTCTTGTCAAATTGTGCCACAAACTCCTCTTCTCCCAAATTCTATTCAATAACTCCTCATTAGTTATGTGATCTAACCATCTAATTTTCACCATTCTTCTGTAGCACCACATTTCGAAAGCTTCTGTTCTCTTCTTCTCTAAACTATTCATCGTCCATGTTTCACATCCAAAACATGACCACTCTCCGTACAAATACTTTCAGAAACTACTTCCTGACACTTAAATCTATACTTGATTTTAAGAAATTTCTCTTCTTCAGAAAAGCTTTCCATGCCATTGTCAGTCTACATTTTCTATCTTCTCTACTTCGACCATTACCAGTTATTTTGCTTCCTAAATAGCGAAACTCCTTTACTACTTTAAGTGTCTCATTCCCTAATCTAATTCCCTCAGCATCACCCGTCTTAATTCGACTACATTCCATTATCCTCCTTTTGACTTTGTTGATGTTCATCTTATATCCTCCTTTCAAGACACTGTCCATTCCGTGCAACTGCTCTTCCAAGTTCTTTGCTGTCTCTGACAGAATTACAATGTCATCGGCGAACCTCAAAGTTTTTATTCCTTCTCCGTGTATTTTAATACCTACTCCAAATTTTTCTTTCGTTTCCTTCACTGCTTGATCAATATACAGATTGAATAACATCGTGAAGAGACTACAAACCTGTCTCACTCCCTTTCCAACCACTGCTTCCCTTTCATGCCCCTCCACTTTTATAACTGCCATCTGCATTCTGTACAAATAGTAGATAGCCTTTCACTCCCAGTATTTTACCCCTGCCACCTTTACAATTTGAAAGAGAGTATTCGAGTCAACATTGTCAAAAGCTTTCTCTTAGTCTAAAAATGCTAAGGTAACCCGTAAGGTCAGTATTGCCTCACGTGTTCCAATAATTCTACGGAATCCAAACTGATCTTCCCCGAGGTCGGCTTCTACCAGTTTTTCCATTCGTCTGTACAGAATTCGTGTTAGTATTTTGCAGCTGTGACTTATTAAACTGATAGTTTGGTAATTTTCACATCTGTCAACACCTGCTTTCTTTGGGATTTGAATTATATTCTCCTTGAAGTCTGAGGGTATTTCGCCTATCTCATACATCTTGCTCACCAGATGGTAGAGTCGTGAATGCTACGGACGCAGGTTCGAATCCTGCCTCGGGCATGGATGTGTGTGATGTCCTTAGGTTAGTTAGGTTTAAGTAGTTCTAAGTTCTATGGGACTGATGACCACAGATGTTAAGTCCCATAGTGCTCAGAGCCATTTGAACCAGACGGTAGAGTTTTGTCATGACTGGCTCTCCCAAGGCCGTCAGTAGTTCTAATGGAATGTTGTCTACTCCGGGGGCCTTGTTTCGACTCAGGTCTTTCACTGCTCTGTCAAACTCTGCATGCAGTATCATATCTCCCATTTCATCTTCATCTACATCCTCTTCCATTTCCGTGATATTGTCCTGAAGTACATCGGCCTTGTATAGACCTTCTATATACTCCTTCCACCTTTCTGCTTTCCCTTCTTTGCTTAGAACTGTGTTTCCATCTGAGCTCTTGATATTCATACAATTGGTTTCCTTTTCTCCAAAGGTCTCTTTAATTTTCCTGCAGGTAGTATCTATCTTACCCCTAGTGAGATGAGCCTCTACATCCTTACATGTGTCCTCTAGCCATCCCTGCTTAGCCATTTTGCACTTCCTCTCGATCTCATTTTCGGCAAATGACTTAAATATTCCATAAAATTCGAAGTATGAGTCTAAGATCCAGGGAACAATGTATCAAGGGAAAATCGATGCACCATTTTGGGGATGCTCCATGCTGCTGAATGATGTAATACGTAGGATTACATCATTCGTCAAGGTATATAATGAGCGTGATATTGAGAAAGCCTTTTTCTACCATATCCAATCTCTTTACCTGGTTGCTTGCTGTCTTTCTTTGCACAGCTTAAGAAGTTCCTTTATCTCGGCCTTCTCCATATCAGGTTCCGTTTCTCCAATAGACTATTTCTCAGTGCACAAAGAAGAATATATACACACTCTGTGTAAACAGTGACAAAACAAACAAACCCTTGAAATCTACGGCAGTAGCTTCTTCATGACAGATAGCTGCTGGAATAAACAATCATAATCGGGAAAGAACCATGGGCGAGCCAGCTTGTTGAAGGTGGCATAAACTCTATTAAAAAAAAAAAAGCTTTTACAAAACCCTAGCATACAGCAACAGTTCCGGAGCGCAGGCCACTGCAGCTCTAGAAAACGATACACTTCACGCGAAACGTCCCAATTAAAAATTAAGAATGGCTGTGCTGGTAAACTTCCACGTTATTTGATTTTCAAACAGCCGAGCAAAGCTCAACGTACTCAAACAGTTTTCTCTTTTCTTATTCTGATAATCACTAAACTGACACACAGTGAATTTAGCGCAACGCAATCAGAATTTCAATAATCCCTACAAAAGAATGGCCGTGACTTACAATAACCTATACCTTTCGTGAATCACTTACCTGACCAAAATCCTCGTTCTCACCTCCAACTGTCCAACGCTACGCGCTGTTCGCATCTACCTGCCCAACACTACATAAGCGAATATTCCGACAATGTGTCCAACCAGCCACAGACTGCACACAGCGCAGTCAGTGATTTTCATACAGATCACTACGTGGCGTTACCAACATAAAACCCTAAAAACCCTACCTACACACGCTGAGTAAGAAGGAAGTAAGGGATGGTCGAGATCACACTCTGCTGTTTACTATGGATGTGGCGGCATGGTGCATCTGTTGAACCGTTGGCATACTTGTCTGTATTACATGGGAAACAGAGACATGTCGCCTCCAAAGAGCTTTCCTGTCAAAACTTGTAACTTATTGTCATGGCCCAATAGACTGAATGAGATATAATTTTTGTTCCAGAAACCGATAGCTAGATCCTGAACAGTGTTTAACATATACTAAATAAATATATGCCCTGTCTAGTTACATTAACGTGATCACCCGTCAAAAGCCTCAGTAACTATCCTTTGCAGTGCGGATCACTGCCAGTCTTGCAGGAAGAGAAATGGGTCAGATGGCTCTGAGCGCTTAACATCGGAGGCCATCAGTTCCCTATAACTTAGAACCACTTAAACCTAAATAATCTAAGGACATCACACAGATCCATGCCCGAGGCAGTATTCGAACCTGCGACCGCAGCAGTCCAGCGGTTTCAGACTGAAACGCCTAGAACCGCTGGGCCACCGCGGCCGGCGCAGGAAGAGAGTTAATGAGGTCCTAAGAAGGTCAGCTACAGGGATGTGCCAGCAAGGCGACGCCTGTGCCATGCGAGCTGACAAGGTTTCTTGGTTGATGATGCTTGGCGCGTACAGTCCAAACGATTGGGTTTATATCCAGGAGCTCGGTGGCCAGGGGAGAACTGTAAATTCATCCTGGTGCTCTTCCAACCACGCACGTACGCATTCAGGTGCGTGACACGTGCCATTGTCCTGCTAGTAGATGCCATCATGCCTACGAGAAACGAACTGCACGTAAGGGTGAATGTGGTTACCAAAGATAGAAGCAAGCTTACGTTGATCCACTGCGAGCTCCCAAACGACGAGATCACCGATGGCATGACACAAAACATTCCCCAGACCATAAACGCTCCCTCCTACGAATTGGACACTACTTCTGTTACAGGGAGTTTGCTTTCGGACGTTTCACGTTGTGCATTCCAGCGGACATTCGTCAGATGGAACAGAAAACACGATTCATCCGAAAAGGCAATTTGTCGCCACTCAGTGGACGTTCAGTTGCGATGTGAGTGCAAATTCCAGCCTTTGTCACCTATGACTGGCCCATGAACAAGGCGCGGACTGTGGAGGCCCTTACTCAGCAACGTTCGCTGAACAGTCGTTGAGGAGGCACCGTTGGTAGCCCCTTGATCCATATGGGCGGTCTGTTTCTCAACAGTTGCACGATTATTCTCCCGTAAATATCTCCGCAGTTGTCGTTCACCCCATTTTGCTGTGCACAGTATACTTTAACCATGGTCAGTTAACAAAGCCATCCGTTACGGTAATGCTGTCACCCTTTGCCCGAAAGGCAATGATCATCTACATCTACGTGGATACTCTGCAAATCACATTTAAGTGCCTGGCAGGGGATTCATCGAAAAACCTTCACAAATCTCTATTATTCCAATCTTATACAGTGCGCGAGAAGAATGAACACCTATATCTTTCCGTACGAGCTCTGATTTCCCTTATTTTATCGTGGTGATCGTGCCTCCCTGTGTAAATCGGTGTCAACAAAATATTTTTGCATTGGGAGGAGAAAGTTGGTGATTGGAATTTCGTGAGAAGATAAGTCGCAACGAAAAACGACTTTCTTTTAATGATGCCCATCCCAAATCTTGTATCATTTCTGTGACACTCTCCCATATTTATGGATAATACAAAACGTGCTCCCCTTCTTTGATCTTTTTCGATGCACTCAGTCAGTCCTATCTGGTAAGGATTCCACCCCACGCAACAGTATTCTAAAAGAGGACGGACAAGCGTAGTGTAGGCAGTGTCCTTAGTAAGTCTGTTACATTTTCCAAGTGTCCTGCCAATAAAACGCAGTCTTTGGTTAGCCTTCCCCAAATCGTTTTCTGTTTGTTCCTTCAAAATGGTTCAAATGGCTCTGAGCACTATGGGACTTAACATCTGTGGTCATCAGTTCCCTAGAACTTAGAACTACTTAAACTTAACCAACCTAAGGACATCACACACATCCATGCCCGAGGCAGCATTCGAACCTGCGACCGTAGCAGACCCGCGGTTCTGGACTGAAGCGCCTAGAACCGCTCGGCAACCGCCACCGGCTCTATTTAAAAAAGCAGTTAAAAATTCGCTTAACTGTTTCTAAGAGGCAGTCTCCTAACGTTACAAACTGATTATGTAAGCGTACACCAGATGTGGTTTAAATTGAAAGAAATAGGATTGACGGCTATTGAGAGATGTATATACCAAATAAATTAATAAGAGATGATACTCATCCCCCTTGGTACCAAAAACTGTTTCAGAACACTTTTGCAGAAGCAAACAAGAAACGTGCCAATTTTGAAACAATTGCAAAATTCCCAAAATTGACGTAGTTTTAAGGAAACTTGAAATTGAAACATGGACGATGATTAGTTTGGACAAGAAGAGAATAGAAGCTTTCGAAATGTGGTGCTACAGAAGAATGCTGAAGATTAAATGGGTAGATCACATAACTAATGAGGAAGTATTGAATAGGATTGGGGGAAGAGCAGTTTGTGGCACAACTTGACAAGAAGAAGGGATCGGTTGGTAGGACATGTTCTGAGGCATCAAGGGATCACCAATTTAATATTGGAGGGCAGTGTGGAGGGTAAAAATCGTAGAGGGAGACCAAGAGATGAATACACTAAGCAGATTCAGAAGGATGTAGGTTGCAGTAGGTACTGTGAGATGAAGAAGCTTGCCCAGTATAGAGTAGCATGGAGAGCTGCATCAATCCAGTCTGTGGGCTGAAGACCACAACAACAACAACTAAGCAGAATACATACAGTGAGGAAATTTCTATATACATAATTAATGGCAACGTGCTGTTACTGTCAGAGAACGTCAACTGGTAGCAACAGAAACGATACTGGTATTTCATGCAACATTCTTCCAACACTGTACTAAGATTAGAAGTGCACGATTAATCGTAGGTACACACATTATGCCGGTCATGTTGAAACGTCCCCTTAGAAAAATCGTACAAGACTGTGCTTAAACTGACACACTGTATTTTTAGTGTAACGCAATCTGACTTTTAAAATCCCTACAATAGTTTGGCCCTGACTGACATTAACCTGTACCTTGCACAAATCACTTACCTCACCAAAAATCTTCGTTACTCGAACTACTGCAATACAGCGACCGCCACTACAGCCAACTAAATAAAAGATTCAAACTACTGAAGGTACTAACTACTGATAGGCATAGTTAGCAAATTAAAGATTTTGATACAGAACAAACAATGTATTTACCTTACTAGTGTTCAAAAGTCATAATACATATACCAGTTCAAGACATCCAGTCTTACAAATTTCAAAACTCCGCCATTTCTCTCCCCACATCCACCACTGCTGGCGGCTCACCTCCAACTGCTCAACGCTACGTGCTGTTAACAGCCAACAGCCCAACACTACAATGGCAGACAACAATGCAAACTAGCCACAGATTGCACACAGCACAGCCAGTGATTTTGATACAGAGCGCTACGTGGCGTTACCAATATAAAAACCTAAACAACCTACTTACGTAGCCCCCATGCTCCACACAAAAAATTTTACAAGTTGTTTTGGGCAGTGGCCAATACAGATTTGAACAAATTTTTCATAATTACAATACGAAAGAAATGAAATGTACACACTTATCGATACAATGTTGGTCAAAAGCTAAAATGTTCTCACAGTCCATAAAGACAGTCCTGATCATTCATCACAGTAAAATTGCAGTGTTTTTTTTTTTCTCAAAGTCTGAGTAGTAAAAGAAAATGGACATGAAAGTTGTGGATTTCATGCACTCTTGAAGAAGTAGTGTTGTCCTTCCAATGGAAAGACAGTGCTGACTCTTGACATGCAGACAAGTAATGGGCCACAACAGAGCAAACCCACAGCAGAACCATTTGAAGAATAATGGTAGGTAGGTCATCACAGAGCAGACCCACTGTAGGCCTCGTAGAGAGTATGGTATTGGTGGGCCACCAGAGGTGCAGACCCACTGCAGTCCTTGTAGAAATAATGGTATTGGTGGGCCATCAAAGATGTAGACCCACTGTAGTTCTTGTAGAAATAATGGTATTTGTGGGTCATCAAAGATGCAGACCCACTGTAGTCTTTGTAGAGATGGCCGGCAGTCATCTGTTGTGACTGTGCAGGTGCACAATCACCATTGAAGAGTCTAGCGGATAATATAGCAATTCCATAAACCACCACTTGTGTACTCACAAAGTTTTTTGAATCGTCCTTAGAACCAGCAATGCTGTTAACCAGTCCCTTGCCGAATTATTAACACACGTGCAAACACTATCAGTCCCTACTTCTCATATGTTATCCATATACTATGACCAACAGAAATGTGTGCAGTGAAATGTAACTTACAACTTACTTTATTCGATGAACTGGTGTCAATTACAATTTTATAACATAAGAATACAATAACGAAGGTACAAAATACATCATTAAAAGCATAATAATACAGATAAAATTTGTAGTAATAGGGAATTTACAAAAGAATAGAAATAAACTTGTACATCAGTGTTACAAGAATTATGACATAAGTACATATAAAAAATAATGATAATAGTTTTCTAAACATTAATTTCACACATGAGCATTAAAACAGAACAGAAATAAAAATGTCTATAAACATCTTTACAAAGAAAATAACATATTATTAATGCAAATTATATTTGAGGATAACAGTATTCCTCATCATAGAGAATGTACCTTAGTACTAGAAAAATTCTACAACATAAATCGTATTAGCTAAACACATAAAGACAGGAAAACCACAAATATACAAGAGTACACAAACACATAGTGGGATAACACAAGGAAAGGACAGGGTGTCTTTTACTGCAGTATTTTGCAAACAAAACTTTCTTTACTTCTTGGATATCTCCCTTCTCCATTATGTCCAAAAAGTCCTATCTATACCTGCTTTCTGTACTTTTTTTTTCATATAACTTCTCAATCCATTTCTTCCAATTCATTGCAACTCATTCTCTTCTATAGTCTCCCCCCTCTTAAGCTAACTTAAAGCTACTGAGCTCAGATGCTAAACAAAGGGACGAGGCAATGCAGCAGCACAAAACAATTAATACAAACAGCCAATGAAAAAATTGAAATTGACAAAGCAAGCAGCAGCAAATCTAAATTAGCACAGCTAATGTAACATTACAGCTAATATAAGGCAATGCACAGCAAACAAGAAAAATAAATCTGTAGTAAAACTGTCTTAACAGAGTAATACAAAGTCAAATTCAGTAACATTATGCCTGGCAAACAGCAGCGGCAAATACAATAACTTATATCTAAACATGACAAACCTCAGGCAGAAAAAATATTACAGTAAAAATGGCCATGTTTAATACCTATGTCACATCTTAACACTAGGGTGATGAATCACCTTGGCTTACTGTACCAAAAATTTACCAAGTCAATGACAATTATGTGAAGGGAAATGTCTATTTGTGCTCACTTTTCTATGAAAGTACATCATAAAATAATTCTTTACTGGGTCTGTAGACAGAAAATAGTGATGTTAGTACATCTATTAAATTTTCTTTTAACCAATGCTGCAGTGCAGCTAGAAACTAGATATTAAACACAACGAGCAATCTCTCAACTGTAAAGACAATAGATGTAAAATGTTTCTCATCATTTCATTATGCATTTTAGTAAATATCATAAATTAAGAGCTCCACAGTGTAATCATATGATTTCAAGTTATAACGTGTCGTATATGCGATGCTTTCGACAAAAAAATGTCAATAGCGATGATAATGGCCTCTTTTTTTTCGCGTAATGGCTTTCTTTTGTCAGATGACTACCTCTCAGCTGGGCGCCCAAAACGCATTATGTCAAGGTCACTTACTTTTCTTACTGAAATATTTAGGACAGCAGTTTCCGCTACATTGGCAGTCTCATATAAAAAATTTCACAGGCCAAGAATTTGCGTTACAAACCTGTGGAAACAAAATCCTATTGATATAACAGTGTCCAAAATATTTTCGTCGGCATTGTAATACATTCACGCATATACACACAACTCTTAAAGTACGATTCTTGGTTTCTAACAACCTTTTTCGCAAACCAGAGTCCCTAACCACTTCTCATTATTCCTTCCTTTCTTACACATATACATATTCGTAGACAATTCTTCAATATTGCGTCATAATAAATACGTAGTATAATCAAATTCCTCATATAGCTTCAGCTTATTGATCCTAAACATACCGCAACAGCGTAATACACATCGTCATCATAGCATTATAAAACCTCAGCCAAATCTCGAAAACGTCGTAACTTTCTGCAATAATTTCAAAACCTAAAAAAAATTCTCTGCTCATGTCAAAAGTGTCAAATCATGATCCCATACCAAATATATCATTCAAAGCTCTCATAGCATCACAATGGTTCCGAAAAATATGAACAGTTCACAAAGTACAGACCAAATACGGTTTCATAAGTGTGAAGTTATCCAACTGTGTAATTGTGTAAACATGTGTCACTGATGTAGTAAAAAATTTTTTGTTTCTCTGTTAAACAATCAGATAGCTGTGTAACTCAGTGCTAGAGAAATATGGTACCGAAGTGTAAAGTTGTATAAGCAAATACCATATTAGTTAGGGCTCCTTGTGCTTGCCAGACACATGGTACATAAAGTAAGCGTGTACCCCCCTGAGGATTAATGTAATTATACCCTCAGGTGCTATAGATTACAGCAATGGAATGAAATGCATCACGGAAAACCTTTGTATCATTGTACTTCAAACATCTTTAAAAATAATTGTTTTAAGTACAAAATTAATCACTCAAATTCGTGTACTGTAGCGCTAAACTGTGCATCTTGCTGTAAGATAATCTCTGTGTAAGTGTCGTAGTTATCGTCCTCCGAAAGCTAAGTTCTGCAGAAGTCAATGTACTTACCACATGATAAACAAAAGTGAAGTGCTTTGCGTATAGATATCTTAGTTATTACGCTTATTGCTGTGATGAAGAAAGTACTTTGCTGTAACGTGTTGTTGTGCTATGGAAAAGGCTGTCTCATTGTATCTATACCAAAAAAGTTACTACTAAAACATGTTTTACTTTCCAGAAGAATTCAGAAAAACTGTGCAGATATAGAACAGATACACTGCAGAAGCAACATTGTAAATAGTCACTCATTAGTAGCATCGTGATAAAATCGTGTAGCTGTCATATAAACTAACCACTGTGTCATCTGGTATCTCACAGAAAGTACTTTAAGTCCAGAATGTATCTTCAAATAAACCAAAATGTTGCATTAAAATCTTATTAGCAGTCCCAGTATATGTCCTAAGTATGTAAGCCTGATAGTCGTTACGTAATCATGCAGCTAACAAGCAAGAATGTACAAATATAACACTGTGTCGTCTGTTCACTATAACAATGCATTCGTAATTTCTGTTTAAAAATGTTCCCTAGGTTCTAGACTGGATATTTAACTTCAAACATTGTGGCGTGTTAACAGCTTCTTAAGTCTGACAAAGCATACTGGAAATGTGAAGTGAAAAGTTTTATGGCAAAGACAAAGTTAAATAGCAGATTATCTTTTAATAAACGGTTTCACATGTGAAATGTGGTGTAAACCTTTACTCTTCCTAGTGCACAGAGTTTCAACTTCGAAGCAATTATCATGTTGTATACGTCGGTAAGGAATGCTAAAATTTGCTCAAGGTTAGCGTCTATGTTATTTTTCTCTGAGCCAACCGGCACACGTGGCTGCCTGCGGGGCGACTCATTATCTGCTATCTCTTTGTTGGCGCGCGTCTTTATTGGGATTTGGAGACCGAACTCCGACAAATTCACCTTGACGAGAAGACCCTGCCCTTTTTGAAGCTCGCCAGTTCTGATGCAATTCAGGTCTGTCGTTACGATTATATCGTCCGTCGTCATGTCGGTACATTCCATAGTTTCTTTCTTGTCGGTCACGTGGTCGAGAATTTCTCCCTGAATCGTAACTGCGCGCTGAACCGTTGCGTCTAAAGTTGTTCTGTCTCCCCTGATAGTATTTATTTTGGTTCCCATATTGTCTGTTTCTATGGTTATCTCTGCCATATTCATTACTGCTGAAGATCGATCTTTCTCTGTAACTATTATTCTGCCAACGGTTGTCATACGGGTGGCGTCTGTTTTGGTCACGATTTGTGTTGTGAGAATAGCCTTGTCGTGTCCAGTTATTATGTCTTTCATCGCGGAATTGCGACGGATGTGACCAGTAATTGTTGTGTTGCTGTTTTCGCATTCTGTGATTGTTAGTGTCAATTTCTAATTCTTGTAAGAGTCCCTGAAAAGGATCAATGTCGTCTTTGCAACGTCCTGCCAAAATAATATGTCGTAAATGTTCAGGTAATTTTATTACGCAAATGCGGATGAGTTCTGAGGGGCTGTATGGGTTTGAAAGATACTGATTCTTGTGCGACATGTCTTCAAAATATTTCACAAGACTGGAGAATACAGATTGTTCGAAATGTTTCATCATTATGATGCTATGTTTTACTCGGTCTTGTGTAGCTTGAGGCCAATATGCTGAGAGGAAGGTATGATAAAATTCTCCTTCACTGTGGCAATCGTGAATGACCGATCGCATTCTTACAGTTGGTTCATTCTCTAAGTAGCCACACATAAATTCTAATCTGTGCTGCAATGACCAGTTGGGAGGAAAACAATGAGAGAATTGATGGAGCCACGCTTTTGGATGAATGACGTTTCCAGAATGGTTAAATATTTTGAATTTACGTGTAGTAATGAACAGCTTATAGTCAAAATCATCGTGTCGGCGAGTAGCATATCAGTCATTGTTACGTCGTGTCGGTGGTTCCATCTCAAAAGTCGGTGCACCTTGCCAATTTCTTTCACAATTTCCGAAATGCCCAGTGTTATTATTCTGTTCCGTATTTCTATGATCATCTTCCCGTGTTGGAGCGCGAGTGTCCTCTGAAATACGTAATTCTTGTATTACCTGTGTCAGCTGATCTTGTACTTCCCGGATTTCTCTTTGGTGTTGCTTATTAATTTGATTCTGATTTTGTTTGAATTTCCTAATTTCTTCGCACTATTCTGTGTCATTCAGATCATCATCTACCTTTGCAGATAAGTTAATGAACTGATCCGAAACTTCGGCTACTTTCTCCAATGGTGTACATATTTCCTCAGTGTGTTTTTCTGAATCAAATTTTAGAGTGTCCATTTGTTTTGAAATCGTATCTACTGTGTCCTGTAAGTTTTCCTGAGTTTTTCCAAGTTGCGTAACCGAATCGGTAGATGCAACTGAGTCAATTTTAGCTTGCAATGTCTCATGATTTTCATGAACAATAGTTTGCAGTTCTTTTATGGCTGATTCGTAATTCTGTAATGTATTTGCATGCCGCGAAAAATAGGTTGGAAATGCTCACACATTTGTGTTTTTACGTCATTACAGACTTTTTGACATTTCGATTCGGTTTTATGTAACTCAGTAGTTAAATCTTCACGTGTTTGTTCAAGCATATGTTCCACTGAGTCTAACTTTTGAAGCTTTTGTTCCATTGTGTCTAACTTTTGAAGATTTTGCTCCATTGTGCCTAACTTTTTATGATTTTGTTCCACTGTCTCTAACTTTTGAAGATTCGGTTCCATTGTGTCTAACTTCTGCTGTGTTTGTCTTTGATTTTGTTTCATTTGTTGCATTAATTGCAATAATAATGTATTTGTGTCTGGAATCTGTGCCTCTATGCTTTTCGGCAGCTCATGTTCACCGGCAACATTCACATTTTGACAAGCAGAAAATGTGTCATGACTCATTTGAGAAAACGATGAGGACCAAAAACCTGAATCTACAGTATTTACAATATTGTGTTCTATCATTTCGGATTCCTGAGGCAAACTGTTGCCGACCGATCGATCGATAATACTTTCCTGTTCACTAATTGTTTCACTGCCTACACCATTATTTGCAGCCCACTCCATTTCCCTATGCACAGTTACCAAATTACGTACTTTGTACGTTTTATTTTCCTTTCTTTATGCAATGGTAACTTTTTATCAATTTCATCGTCGATATTTCTTATGCTTCCGTATCTCAGACGGCAAAAGAGGGAACCATATAGGATCGGATCTTTTGCTCTCTGTCCATTCTCAGGAATGGGTAGGGGCAACAAGTTCAGTTTCAAATACTAACGTCTACGATCCCTTGGCGTTGTAAAACATTTAAGCTACTAAGACAATGCAGTCAAAAGATACGGCCGTTTATGTAACAAATTTTGATACTCACAAGTTCAGTTAAAACACATAGGGTACCTCCCGATGTCATAGAATTATGAAATTCGCCAAGAAACAAGGCCTTAAAGCACAAATAAAGGAAAATACTGAAGTTATATATCTCACGAATTTTTTTTTTCAATTTTTGTCCGACTGTGCATCTATCTGTCTGTTAAGACACCCCTTCTTTTCAGCAACGGGCAGACGTATCAAGCTGAAACTGATGCTGCATACTTAGGTCTATCTACTTTGGTGGTGTAAGGCTTCTGAGCTTCTAAATCAGTGTAGTTAGAAGATACGATCTCTGAGGTCACACCTTTTGATTCCCACAAACTCACTCATCAGAACCAAAAGGATGCTTCCAGTTCAATAACTAGAATCACGAAAGTTGGCAAGGAGCAAGTATCACGGCACAAGATAGGGGAAAAATCAGTATACTGTTAAACTGTAATTATATTAGATAAAAGTATCTTCTAGAAATTGGAACTTACATTTCTTTCATTAGCTGTCAAAAGTATAACAGAAAAATGCTACTGCATTCAAACGTGAAATGTAAATTGGAATCAAATTGCAGCAAGTAAATAAAAAGTATTTTATCAAATCTTTTCTCTCTACATAAATAAACTGATGACACCTGCTCGCTTATTTTTGTATGATTGGGCTAGTCTCCCCAGAGAATTTGATACGGTGTTAGAATTCCCGGGACTGATATCTTGGCAGTATCGATATCGACAACAGCCTACAATCGCCCAGACTGTCGAGTTCCTGTATGGATGCGCCGTCTATATACACAGCTCAGTTTGTACGGAACTCTCAGTACTCGCGACCTAAACACAGTTGGCCTATCTTTTTGCATTTTCTGTTGCTGCAACTATCTTTACGATTATATTTTGTATAAGAATGTCTTGCGATTAACTGCAACTTTGTGCCTTTAACGATGTGAAACAGAAATTCAAAAGGGCAGGTCTTTAATAAATGGGAATAAATCAACAAGTAATTTCACTCTATTTGAAAGAAACTTAACGCACATATTTTTTCTACATATTTCGGTTTATTCTATGCTCTTCATCGATACGGTGACGTGTGTGCACACTCCTTCTTCTATATATGACATCAAAATTGCCAATCAAGCTCCTTTGTATGTCTCACATAAATGGCTTATGTACTAAAAATAATGGCAGAATCATTAACGTCCTGTTTTTGGGATGAACAATTTTACAGCTTCCACAAGCAGCACGTCAACGAGAGTGACACTACTTTGGAGGAGAAAGCTACAAGGTGAGTTGAAACTGAGCGGCGTATTCGTTATAAAAGAACGCTATTGAATATCGGGTCCTCGTTTCACCGACAGCCCGGGAGATAAATCAAACAGCGATAGCTTACTGCCAAACATGTGGGACAGTTGGACGCTGGATGTTATCAATGGCCCCCAATAATAAACTCTGCAAGTCATAAATCATAGTACTACTTATATTACCTGAGTTCTGCTGCATAAATCTTATTCGCTGTATACCGACTTTTACCCTAATATTTTCCCGTCCGTCTTTTATTTTCGACGTAACAGCTGTTACTAACGTCTATGCATATCAGGCAACAGCTGTGCCATAAAAACTGTACTCGGTTTAAAATATCTCCACGGCGAAACAAGAGCAGCGCAACCTCCTGTCAGTCAAGAAAGATTTAGTCAGTGTCAGCCAAGGGGACCGAGCAGACGGAGTACTATTTTTTTTTATCCTGATGTTCTCAGTGCAGTTGGTCATGAAATTGCTTTTCAAACAAGAAAGAAGTGCAGTTTTATGTACAACGTGATGTTTCGAGAAATGCTGACTCATTCTGATAGTCTTAGCGAAATAACTTACGAGTTTTCAAAACAGTAGTTTCACAGATTACCTATAATTTTAAGGACATTTCTCGAGGATAGACAGCGGTCTGGTTGAAAGTACTTTAAAAATAGATTAAAAACAATCTCGACCGCAACAAGACATTTATTTATAATGTTCTAAAGGTGATCACATTCCGACAAAAACCAGCAACAATTGAAAATAAATGTTTCATTGCGGTCGAGACTGTTGTTAATTAATTTTTATTGCAGATTATCGTTTACACATTTAAAGGTGTGAGTTTTATGCTGCAAGGTTGACCTCGCGAGGTGACGCAGTGGTTAGTACACTGGACTTGCTATCGGGAGAACGACAAACCAAACCCGCAACCTGCCATCGTACTTCAGTTTTGACGTGATTTCCCTAAGTCATATATGGAAAATGTCGGGTGGATCCTTTGAACGGACACGGCCAACTTCGTCCTCTATCGTTCCCTAATGCGAGGGGACCGATAACCTTGTAAGTAGCCTGTTTACGTGTTGGTATGTTGGCAGCGTTTTAGCCTGCATCAGTATAACCGACAGCGCTGAGCGCTATCTGTGACTCTGTGGCTGGCCGGACTCGCAGTTGGGAGTAAATAGCCAGGAGTGATGGAAGTTGGTAGTTAATACACTACTGGACATTAACATTGCTACACAACGAAGATGACGTGCTACAGACGTGAAATTTAACCGACGGGAAGAAGATGCTGTGATATACTAATGATTTTCAGAGCATTCACACAAGGTTGGCGCCGGTGGCGACACGTAGAACGTCCTGACATGAGGAAAGTTACCAACCGATTTCTCATACACAAACAGCCGCTGACCGGCGTTGCCTGGTGAAACGCTGTTGTGATGCCACGTGTAAGGAGGAGAAATGCGTTCCATCAAGTTTCCGACTTTGATAAAGGTCGGATTGTAGCCTACCACAGTTGCAACTTATCGTATCGCGACACTGCTGCTGGCGTTGGTCGAGATCGAATGACTGTTAGCAGACTATGAAATTGGTGGGTTCAGGAGGGTAATACGGAACGCCGTGCTGGCTCCCAAACGCCTCGTATCACCAGCAGTCGAGATGACAGTCATCTTATCCGCATGGCTGTAACGGATCGTGCAGCCACGTCTCGATCCCTGAGTCAACAGATGAAGACGGTTGCGAGACAAGAACCATCTGCACGAAAAGTTCCACGACGTTTGCAGCAGCATGGACTATCAGCTCGGAGACCATGGCTGCGGTTACACTTGACGCTGACTCACAGACACGAGCGCCTGCGATGGTGTACTCAACGACGAGCCTGGGTGCACGAATGGCAAAACGTAATTGTTTGGGATGAATCCAGATTTTGTTTACAGCATCATGAAGGTCGCATCGATGTTTGGCGACATCGCGGTAAAAGCACACTGGAAGCGAGTATTCGTCATCGCGATAGTTGCGTATCACGCGGCGTGATGGTATAAGGTACCATTGGTTACACGTCTCGGTCACCTCATGTTCGCATTGACGGCAATTTGAACAGTGGATGTTACATTTCAGATGTGTTACGACCCGTGGCTCTACCCTTCATTCGATCCCTGCGAAACCCTACATTTCAGCAGGATAATGCACAGCTGCATGTTGCAGGTCCTGTACGGACTTTTCTGGATACAGAAAATATTCGACTGCTGCCCTGGCCAGCACATTCTCCAGATCTCTCACCAACTGAAAACGTCTGGTCAATGGTGTCCGAGCAACTGGCTCGTCCCAATACCCCAGTCACTAATCTTGATGAACTGCGGTATTGTGTTGTAGCTGCATGGGCAGCTATACGTGCAGACGCCATGGAAGCTCTGTTTGACTCAATGCACAGGCGTATCAAGGCCGTGATTACCGCCAGAGGTGGTGATTCTGGGTGCTGATTTCTGAGGATCTCTGTACCAAAATTGCGTGAAAATGTAATCGCATGTCAGTTCTAGTATAATATATTTGTCCAATGAATACCCGTTTATCATCTGCATTTCTTCTTGGTGTAGCAATTTTAATGGCCAGGAGTGTCGTTAGCAGTGATGGACGTTAAAGGTCTGAAGTGCTAGTGCGAGCGGACAGTCTGACGCGTGTCCGTCATGGATATATAACATCATTGACGATTATATAATTTTTGATCTGAATGGCAAATGATTAAGTTAAAATCTCCTAAATACGTTGTTTGTTGTGCAACAAAGTCTTTCCTCTGCTAACCTCGTGCCTATTAGTAGTTAGAGCCTACAGCCATCATAATCTTTTATTTAGCTGGCTGTATTGGTGCGTGTTATATCGCTTTAGTTCTTGTAATGAAGGTTTTCTATGATGTAAGTGATTTATGATATGTATGGGTTACTGTTAGGATTTCTTCTATTTCAGGGCTATTCTTTTGTGTTAAGTAACAGTCAGATAGCGTTATCCTTGTGTATCGTGGATAATAAATGAATAAGTTTGACTTGCATTTGTCAGGGAAAATACTGTAGGTCAGTGATATGATAAAAATGAAGCAAAGAGGCAGTACGTTCAGTTTCACTCAGCAGTTTAAGCAGGTTCACGTGCTTTTCACTCAGCAGTTTAAGTAATAATTTATTATACGAAGAGGTTTCAACCTGGTTGTTTGGTCCCCTCTCCCAAATCAAGGTTGACAAACGAATGCAGCTTACTGTTTTATTTGTAGTTGTAGAAGTTATTGTTTTATTTAGTCTTGAAGGGTTTTGATACATCTCTCTGTCCTATTCGTTCTGTGTGATCCTTTTAAAAAGCGCATCGGTCAAATTAATAGTCATGGCAGTGCACACGCACTGATGAATCGTTAAGCCTTGACATTTGGCGCAACTATAGAGTCACGTTCTTAATCATGTGCTTGCTGCCTCTTACAGCAACATAGCGCAGTAGCTCGCAGTGAGACATTTCTGTTGCAAGTGGTTATTGTATCTAAACATTGTGAAATATAAGGACGTGACAGAGCCGTAAAATGGCAATTGCATTCGGCCGTCCCCATGGCCATGCGGTGTATGAAGTTGTCAGCTATGTTGATTTTTCGTCGCTGACTGCTCAAAGTGTCTATAAGAATTGGTGTAACAATCGTGGTGACGTAACGCGACCTCAGAATCACGACAGCAAAAGGATCCTGTTTGAGAGGGGCCGGAAAAATGCTTCACGGCTTGCGAATCGAAAGCTTTTCCAAATCCGATAGGAAATACTGCAGGCAGTAAAGGAAGGTCCATCCCAACTTGTTAGCGGCAGAACATTGTGACGGAAACTGTATGCAATGATGACATGAAACGTGTTGATGGCAACAAACTTCCATCGTCTTGTCTGCCAATAGTTGCCACCAATCTGTAGCGCCACAACACCATCAGGTGGCCGGAAAAGGGGACACATAAGACTGTCTTGTAATTTAGCACCGTAATTTCAACCAGTGTTTCAGATTCTGCCAGAAATGAGAGCAAAAATGGAAACCAACATGCTCTCAGGGCATTGAATTGAGAATAGTACCCTCCGAAGAACCCTCCTACCGCAAGTTGATCATTCTGGTGCAGGGAAAGTGAATGAACTACTTAGTTTCGTTTGTTGGGACATACAGCCACAGTAGTTCATCTAAACGATGTCAATTGGTTCAATTGGCTCTGAGCACTATGGGTATCAACTTCTGAGGTCATAAGTCCCCTAGAACTTAGAACTACTTAAACCTAACTAACCTAAGAACTTCACACACATCCATGCCCGAAGCAGGATTCGAACCAGCGACCGTAGCGGTCGCGCTGTTCGAGGCTGTAGCTCCTAGAACCGCTTGGCCACATCGGCCGGCTAAGCGATGGCGATTCTAATTTTAACATGAGTTTCAGAGCGTGTATCTAGGATAATTTACAAACATAAAAATATAAAGGTTATGAGACAATTCTTTTCTTTCTTGTGTATATCAAAATACATTCTATCCATGTTACCAATTGATAATATCAGTGGTATTGAACAAATCTACACCATATGTCGTAAGTTTACTTTAGAACTGTAGGTGTAGATGCAGAAGTAGATAATTATTTCAGCACCATCTGCCTTACGTATTTTGCTGTCATGTGAAAAGTGACGTAGTCCATCTTCTATTTTATGTAAGATGAAATAGAATGTAGCCTAAGAAATCTGTAAAAAAGGGAGCGTAATAGTTTATTACACATTGTTTCGTACCTTTATTTACTAAGATGACTGGCTTCAATGAAACTTCCAGAATTTTATAATGGGGTCGGATGGACATTAAATGTTTATATCTTTTGTTCACTCTAACGTGAATAGATCACGGAAGAAAATTTAATCCGACGAGAAATATTTTAAAGCAAAACGCTTTGAGCCTTTTTGTCTACCACTGCCGAGTACTCGTGTAATTCTGTGCACAATCTTTGCAAGTCAAACCCCAGGTAACCTATTTCTGAATTGCCGTAGCCAAGCATCATTTACGCTGTCAGTACCGCTGCAGAGCCCTCAGGCCCAGGTTGCCTGGTTGTGGTTTAAAGTTTTCTAGTGATTTAATACTCAAGTTATAACCTCGAATTCTGTCGGTATAAGAAATGGTTGCGTATAATATCAATTTATTTAATATTACGAGATTTATGTTTTTAGAAAATTTTATTCAAAATTCGAAAAGCCTTTCCTATTGTCAGTTTCACATACGTTCTTACTGTGTGCGTTATACCTGTTTCTATTATGTATGACAGATTTTCAGACGTTGTAATCACCTTGATTTGATGACAGAGGTGAAGTGCATTAACGCACGTTTTTATAAAATCTTTGATACTTGTAGAGCATGTGATTGGATCAACCACACTTGTGTTAAGCCTGACGACAGTAAACTGATGAAATAGGAACGTCATTTTTATTCAGTAAAGATTTTCCAGTGAACACTTATAAAAATGCTATATTTCATAGTTACAATGTCAAAGATAATACGGAAAAGAAATACAGTGATGGCAGACTTCTGTGTGAAAGTGGGACACGTTTAACGATTGCTATGGACATGCTTGGGTGCTAGGCATTGTTAAGAAGTCTGCTGCATTCCAAAAATCAATAAACCAAGCAAAATGTTTTGTACTGTTATTCTTTCAAAGTAACATGTTTCCTATTTAATTTAGGGAACTTTAATATTCGAAAAGATACAGGTTTTCGTATTAGACAAAACGAAGTTTTTCGTATTAGACAAAACGAAGTTCTCTGTTAACTATTCTGTACTTAATTTGATTGCCACAAAACTAAACTCTAAAATAAAGGAAAAAAATATTAAAACATACGAAAAGGGTTCAATGTTCTTGCAACTGTTTCTGATTTGTATTGTGTATGTCTTATTTATCATTGTGCATCACTTAACCATAGCTCTACAGAGAGGAGGAGTGTTTGGTATTAACGCTGGCGCAAAATGTATAGGCACACTCGTATATCATTGTGCAATGCAAGATGTTTGAGCAGTGCAAGGTCTGAGTGATACCAGTTGGTCGGTGACTGTTTGCTGGGGAAGACAGGTTTAAGAGAGACACACGTAGGTAAGAACAGTGATCGTTTCACGATATTTATTTTCATTCAGCCAGGGTCATGTGCAATAGTTAAAACAGTCATCAGAGATTAGGTACGCTTGTCAGCACATGGAGTATTTTATCTGTCCTGCAATAATTGGTTCATCGGAGCTTAGGTACGCTTGTCAACACATGGAGTATTTTTTCTGTCCTGCAATAATTGGTTCATCTTTTTCGGTTACTTTATTGCTTCTATGTAATTACAAATACTATCTTCTTAGAGAGACGGCCTGTCTTAGAAACTAAATTAAAGGCTGATTGTTTCTGTTCCTCATGTGTTTCACTTACTTTCATCCACGATGCATTCTCAGTGGCCCTTAACAAACGATTTTTGTACATATATAATAAACATGTAATATAATGTTACTGATGTGTAATGTATTACAGTTTTTCCGTTTATCTCTTATTTTTAGATGAGAAATTAGATCTCTCGAAAGTTGTTGCTTTTCTAACAGCAAGAGAATAACTAAAATATCGTAATACTGCAACATCTCTGTGATGATTATATAACTAATTTGCTACATACACTTAAGTGCCAAAAGTTATGGGATAGCAATAAGCGCCTTTGCAGATGACAACAGTATCGCATACTCCAAGTATAAAAGGGCGGAGCTGTCATTTGACCTCAGGTGAAACACGTAGAAAGGTGTCCGACGTGATTATGACAGCACGCTGGGAATTAACCGACTTTGAACGACGAATGGTAGTTGGAACTAGAGGCATGGGACATTACATTTCCACAATCATCAAGGGATGCAATATTGCAAGACCCACAGTCAGAAGAGTGCCCATAGAGTACCAAATTTAAGGCATTACCTCTGACCACGGACAACGCAGAGGCTTACGGCCTTCACTTAACGACCGAGAGCTGCGGCGTTTGCGTAGAGTTTTCAGTGCTAACAGACAAGCAACACTGCTTGAAATAACAGCAGAACTCAGTGTGTGACGAACAACAAAAGTATCGACTAGATCAATGTGGCCAAATCTGGCGTTAACAGCTATGGCAGCAGACGATCGTTGCGAGTGCCTTTGCTAACAGCATGACGTCGCCTGCAGCGCCTCTTCAGGACTCATGACCTTAGCTGTTGGAACCTGGAAGACTGGAAAACCAGCCCCTTGTCGGATGAATCCCGATTACAGTTGGTAAGGGTTGACTGTAGGGTTCGAGTGTGGTTTTCGAGTGCGGTTCAGACACCACGAAGCCATGGACCCAAGTTGTCCACAGGGCACTGTCCAAGCTGATAGTGACTCCATACTGATGTAGGCTGTGTTTACGTGGAGTGGACTGGGTCCTCTGGTCCAAGTGAATTAATCGATCTTTTACTAGGAATGTTTATATTCAGCTATTTCGAGACCATTTGCACCCATTCTTTGACTTACTGTACCCAAACAAAGATGCGCCATGTCACTGTGACTGAGCTGCTCTCGATTGGTTTTAAAACGTTCAGAACAATCTGAGGGAATCATTTGGCCACTTACATCGCCCGACATGAATCCTATCGAACATTTATGGGAAATAATCGAGAGGTCAGCTCGTGCACAGAATCCTGCACCGGCTACACTTTCGCAATTATGGGAGGCTACATGGCTCAGTATTTCTGCAGGGGACTTCCAACGACTTGTTGGGTCCATACCATGTCGAGTTTTTGCACTATGCTGGGTAAAAGGAGATCCAACATGATAGTAGCACGTATCGCATGACTATTGTCACCTCAGAGTACACACGACAAAGATGCCACTGAAGGTACTTCGTAAATAAAAGGAATCGTAACGTTTATGACATGAATCGAAACTACCCTTTATTCAGTTGGAAAATGTACTAAGTTTGCAAGAGGAAGATGACAATAATAATAATAGCTTCGTAAAGAAACGACGAAGCGAAACGTGGCATGAAAAGAAACAGCCTTCTGTTTAGTTAGAAAGACGGACCAAATCTGCAAGAATGAGACGGCACTAATATTAATAATAATAATTATTATTACTATTATTATCATTGTTGTTGTTGTTAATATTATTACATTTTTATTGGTTAACAAACAGCTTACATGAAAACTGGTGCACGTCACACGTCGTGGTTATGCAAATAATATATTACTACTATTCAATAAATTTTTCTCATACAAGAGTGCTTGTATTTCCGGTGGCACATTTTTTAGATTATTGCTCCTCTAATTCTCCAGCTAGTCAATTAATTTATTTGTGTGTGTGTGTGTGTGTGTGTGTGTGTGTGTGTGTGTGTGTGCTCGCGCGCGCGCTTGTGTGTGTGTGTGTGTGTGTGTGCGTGTGTGTGTGTGTGTGTGTGTGTGTGTGTGTGTGTGTATCTGAGTGGTAATCATAAAGAACTTTTCATTGTCAAACAAATGGTGAACTGATTATATTTCAGAATACTACTCTATGTAGAACATCATTTTGCACATACGAAAATAACAGGTCAGTCAATAGAGGTTCATATCTTCAAAGAAAAGGAGAGAAACCTGCCACTGTTGATAATGGTATTTATTCACCCAGAAAGCGGTGTAACCGGTATTGAACGGACAGGTTGTTCAGATCAAGATGCATTTTTGTTGTGGTTCACAAAACCTTTATGGCTCTTTATTCTCCCTCGTGGCTTGCTGGTGCCTTGCGCTGAAAAACGGTATTATAATCGATCAGTGCAAAATTATGTATCCTTCACAAAGACCGAACGCAGTGTAAACACGTATTTAAGATTCAATTTAAATATTACTTTACGTTGTGTTCGATCGTTAGGAAGGTTAGTTAGGTTGGAATAAGTTGTTTCTAACACGGTTTTCCTTACAGTTCTTACCGTTTCTAAAACCAGCACAAGAAACCAGCACCACACGGCAAGTGGAGTCAAAGACGCGAAGTAGCCTTAACACAAGCAGCTCATCTTTCTATCAATATTCTCCCGCATTTGCCCATACAGAAGTCAGAGATGGGCTGAAGAACTTCAAAGCAGGAAAGGCACCTGTACCGGGTGGAATACACCCAGAATTCCTTCTTCAGTTTGGGAAGTATACAAAAAACTGCTTGTAAAGGCAACAGAGAACATACGACAGAAAATGGAGAACTCAAAGACCACCGCACTGCTTAAGCCGGGAAAACCAAGCGACCAGCCAAATAGCTATAGACCAATCGCACTTCTCGCTGTCATATATATATATAAGGTGCTCGAGAGACTCTTACGTAACAGATAGTACCCAAACGTACTGGAATAAATCTCATATGGATAACCAGAAGCTCCACAGTGCTTTCGAAGACAACCTATACAGAAGCAGGCTATCAGACAACGCAAAAAACTTCAATTGCATTCACTGATCTAAGCGCAGCGTATGATACTCTCTTGAAAGAAGGGCTATGATAAACACTGAATCAAATAATGCAACGCAACAATACCATCAGACTGATAACATGCTTGACAGGAGACCTTTTAAAGTGTTCTCTAAACAAAGAAAGAACTTCACCAAGGTACTCAAAACGGGCTACCACAGATCTCAGTGTTTGCTCCTCTTTATTCATTGTTCATCAGTCTACATTTTCGACGTTCCAAACACAACCTCTATAATTCACTCTCTAGACATCCTGTGCTCCGATCTGAAGTCCCTGAGTGGCTACTTTCGCTAATGGAGCCGAAACCAACAATACTGAAGTATCAAGCTTCCACTTTTTTAACCAGTCAGCAAGAAGAGAGCTCAATGTTATCTTTGAAGGGAAATGCCTTAACGATAACGAGTACCACAGATATCTAGGAGACACACTGGACAGGACGATCTCTAACAGGGAGCACCTGACAAAGACTGCAGGCAGTATGAGGACAAAAAACATCTTCCATAATTTGTGAGGCACGGCTTTGAGCTCCGCAGCAAACACACTCCGCACTTCAGCAACTGCGTCTGTATTCTCAGAGGTAGAATTGTGCACTTCAGTATGGATTAATAGCCTGTACACAAGATAGATGTGGTGTTAAGCTACCATGCACATCTACGGCAACCTTGAGACGCATACCACCACTAGGAATACGACGAAAATGTTCTCTCCTCTGAGAATGTAACAAGGCAATCAATAACCCACAGCTGCCCATACATAACGATACAGCTGACCTGGAGCGCAGTGGATCAAATCGAGACGACCACTTTTATCTACTGCTAAGAGATGAGAACCTCCAACTTTGTATCCACAATCTCAGGAAACAACACTGACGAGAACACCGTGTAATAGGTTTTTATATTGGTAAGGCCACGTAGCGCTCTGTATGAAAATCACTGGCTGTGCTGTGTACAGTCTGTGGCTGATTTGCATTGTTGTCTGCCATTGTAGTGTTGGGCAGCGGCAGCTGGATGTGAACAGCGCGTAGCGTTGCGCAGATGGAGGTGAGCCGCCAGCAGTGGCGGATGTGGGGAGAGAGATGACGGAGTTCTAAGGGGACGATTCAACTGGCCACGAAAATGTGGAAAGTTCATGATAAATGAGATATTGTCCGGCTTAAATCAGTCACGCTAAGTGTGGACAACTTTACACCGCATACGCAATGATAACAGAAGCACTGCTGACGCCCTCTACACGCGGGAAAAGACGCCAACTACATATTGCTACTGAAGTATTGAAATATAAACAATAGCAGAAGAATGCCCAGTTGAAGCTTACGAGGGAACTTTCATCGACATCAAGCTGCGACAGAGGAAGCTATCTGTTACGTTACATTCAACGAATTGATGTCAAATTGTAATTAAACTGTATATAAAAGTGTGTAAGAATAGCGATGTATGCCGTACGACAAATAAATAAATAAGAGCCAAATACTAATTTAACTTCAAAAAACGCGCGTTCTGAACTGAACAGCTACCTGAAGATCAACACCGGTTACGGCACTAACAGCGTAAATAAGCAGCATTATCAGTACTGGCTGGTTCCTGTATTCTTCTTTGAAAGAATTAATCTCAATTTTGTTCGCAGCTGCAATTCGCAAAAGAGAGTTTTCGACAAAATTACATTCAGTCGAGTTGTTCATTTACTGACGAATAGATTAGAATAAGCTAGTTGCAATAATCAGTTCACGACACCGTTAAAATTCTAACGAAGTGCAGCAGAGTTTCGGTGGTGACCCCACCAGGATAACAACGACAGCAAAGTATAGGTTCATTTCAAATGTACTTGATAATCTATGTCGATCAGCCAACCGAAACTATAGAACCTAAGGAGGCGTTCTGAAATTGTCAGCTTCATTTGATATGTACTTACCTACTCGTCTGCTTCTCAGTGATCCCAGTCATAAGCGAGGGTACAGCCAGTAAGCTTCTGACCAGAGCATACCCATGGCCGTCGCTTCGCCTGCTGGCCGCTGCCGGCCGCATAATCGCATTAGCACAGCCGTCCCTGCCTCTGTGTAGCCGCCGCAGACGGCTGGGCTGTGCCGCTGGTGTCCGGCTCTCTCTGCAGCTACCTAGCGGGCCACACGGACATGAGCCTATTGCTGCTCCTGGCTCAGCCGCTTCCGCTCAGCACAGCGCAGAGGAGCGCCGCGCGGCCAGGGGCGCCTGCAACTCGCCGTGTAGGCCGCCCGCCTGACAGCGGCACGGCTGCCTCGTAAACGAGGACAAATGAGTTTCGCCGGCGCTGTGCGCTGCGGTGTGTACTCGCCGTACTGGTAGCGACGGCGGGGTCCTAATGAGGATTCACAACGGGGACCCGTCTGCCGCAAGGTACTTTCACGGCAACCTGCCTGTAGAGCTCCGCCCGCATTATTCCGTCGATAAAACACTCACGACGCATTCCGCTACACGATGCACTACTCGACTACGACACATCACTACTACGTGCACGTGCCTTAAACAGATACACACACACTTCAATCCCCCATCACGCACACACACACACACACACACACACACACACACACACACACACACACACACACACTCGCGCGCGCACAGGCTCATCCTCGTACATCCATACGATCTGGAACAATTTTGGATCTAAAAAATGCCATATTACCATCTTGAGTTGCTGGTACAACTCCATATTTACACTAATAATAATGAATGTACATAGTCGAGTATATGTATGTACAGGGCGACAATTATTGAACTGTATGAAATAAAGTCGTGTGAACGGTTTGCGTTAATACAATCAAACTGCACCATTGGCCATGGGAATTAGTATGCACATGCGCACTCTCCTTGTTGTTGTGGTAATTAAAAAAAATGGTTCAAATAGCTCTAAGCACTATGGGACCTAACATCTGAGGTCATCAGTCCCCTTGACTTAGAACTACTTAAACCTAACTAACCTAAAAATCACACACATCCATGCCTGAGGCAGGATTCTGTAGCAGCAGCGCGTTTTCGGACTGAAGTGACTAGAACAACTCGGACACAGTGGCCGGGTGTTGTGGCAATTTGCACATGAAAATGTCAAGGTACAACTAGCCATAGTCGCTTCGGCTCAAAGGAAGTTTGCGAGGGAGTTCAAGCTGAAGAAAACCAGTCCAAGTGTGCTAAAAATCAAGTTTATGTAACGGGTACTCTTCGTGATGACAGTGTTGGAAAAGTGGGTCATGTAAAATGTGTGAAAACGCCTGGAAACATAGAGATGACACACGGTGAGTTTCGAACCATACCCAGGAAATCGGTCACACGAAGTATGCAATACTTGGAAACTAAGTGTGAGACAGTGCGACACATTGTCGTGGAAGACCTGCATCTCTTCCCATACAAAATTCAAACTCATGAACGATTAACGCCCAGGGCCATGGAACAGTGGTTGTGTTTCGCTAGCACTATTGTCCACAGAATTGACGACAGGACTTTAAGATGAATACGGTTTGGTTTAGCGACGAAACCCACTTTCATTTGGATCGGTTCGTCAATAAGCAAAGTTGACGTATTTGGGCGACTGACAATCCGCATTCCTGGATCCAGAAGTCTCGTCAGCCTCAAGGGGTGACTGTGTGGTGTGTAGTGATCACTCACGGAAAAGTCGGTGCGATATTCTTCGATGGCACAGTGACTGCCGAACGGCACGTAAAAGTTTCGAAAGATGATTTCATCCCTATTATCCTAGGTGAACCTTATTCTACAACATATGGTGCATGCAAGACGGAGCTCCAATCCATCGAAGCGGGAGAGTGTTTGATGTTCTGGAGGAGCACTTTGTGGACAGTCATCTGGCTCTGGAGTACCCAGGGGCCACTGGTATTGGCCTCTATTCGACACCGGATTCCCCGGATGTGAACACATACAAACCCTTTTCGTGGGGCTATGTTAAACACAAGGTGTAGAGCAATAACCCGAAAACCATTACTGAGCTGAAAAAAACCATTCAGGAAGTCATTGACAGCATCTGTATTCCGACACTTTTGCACATCACGCAGAATTTCGCGATTCGTCTGCGCCACATCATCGCCAAAGATGACAAGCATATCGAACATGTCATAACCTAAATCTGTATATCTGTAGTAACATTTAAATCTTGAATAAAATGTGTGCACGCCGTAGTTTGTTACTAATTTATTTATATATTGATATACACACACTCACTAGTCATTCCGGACTCGAGAGTCCATTACCGTAGCAACGTATTATATTTTCATATACATGAAAACTATTTTCATATACAATTCATATACATGAAAACAATTATAATTGTCCCTCTGTATGTATCATCCACACCTCCTCCTAAAATGTTGGACCGATTTCAACTAAACTTGGTTCACACATCACTTACCGTCTGAAATCTTTTCTGTGCAGGTAAGAACAGGTGTGGGTGATAAAGCAGTGTAGCCCAAGACGCCCGAATACCCATACTTTATTTATACATTATTTGAGAGGGAGAGTAATTGATGACAAACTTTAGGGACCATTTTAAAGTTGTACGAAATTTTTTCAAGCTGACAACCTCACGAAATGATGAAAGGAAAATTGCTCACCGCTGCTCATGCCGAAAATCAGCCGCATGAAGCATGACTTTTTAATGTATTACTTCTTTGCTGCTGAGTGTATTCGCGACAAGTTTTTTCCGATTGTTCACAAATACCACTGCATACACCAGCAAAATTATATCGTTTTACGACTTATAGATCAAGAGATATGGCGTCACAAACACTGAGGTGCTTAAAAAACAACGACGCTTTAAATTATCACTTATTCATTACTATCTCTATTCAAAGAACATTTTTCAGATGATGGCCACATAGACCATTGGGCGTATCTGCTAAATTATGTCATTGTACAACACACTGTTCAGGAGTTCGACGTGGTCAGCATTAAGGTGCGTGAATATGAAACTGCTTGGCGGAATACGCTAGATATGCCAGTGAATAATGTATACAATTACTTGTGAAATATATTAAACATATGTGAGTGATAGTGACATGTGCGTAGTCGAACAAAAGCATGGGTAAGAAGCTCATCGTAAAGCTTTGAAATGTTTTCAACCAAAATTCGTACATGTATGAGATACGACCTGAAAACAGATACTGTGGGAGTAAGAACTAACAGCGTTTTGTGGGGTTGAGAGTCATAACGTGGAGAGAGGGGGAAGGGGGAGATGGTCACAGATAGATGGGAGGAGGAGGTAGAGAGAGAGAGGGAGGAAACGATCAGAGAGGTGAAGGAAAGGAATGAATAGAGAAATGAAAGAGGGAAAATGGCCGCAGTTGGGGTGACTATGCGATAGTGGGGAGTACGAGATGAACAGAGAGCTGATGGAGAAAATAGACAGAGCGAGGAAAGAAGACGGACAAAGAGAGGGGTGAGAAGGAAGCAGATGGAGAAAGGAAAGAGAAACAGGGAGAGGGGGCAGGACGAGGTAGACAAGAGGGGAGGGTGAGATAGGCAGAGAGGGGGGAAGGAGGAGACGGACTAACAGAAGACCGGATTAAGTACATATCGTGGCAGCGCCGGCTAGTCTGCTAGTAAATAAATGAATGCTACCAGTAGCTTATCGTAAAATAATACCTAAAAAAAAGAGCTGTAGGTACCACCTCCAGAAAATTATAGGTCTCATCTGTGAGAGAGTGCGCTCCTTTTCGACTTTACGGTCACACGTAAAGTTGGGTAACTGTAGCAACGGAAACCCAAGGCAAGCCTCGACTTGGCGCCTCACGCTCCGTTTCTTTGTCGTCCACTTCCTCATTTGTCGTTAAATTCTCATCGTTGCTTAGCACAAATTACTTATTTGTTCTAATAAACAAGACATTACAACGAAGCAAATGCTCTCACTTCCATAATATGCGTCTTCATTTGTCTTAATTTTTCGCGAGCCACATTGCGGTGTACTGCGAAGAGTACTTCTGATACCACTGTCTGTTCCCCCTTTCCCTGTTCCACTCGCAAATTAGTCGCTAGAACAAAGATAATACGGAAATCTTTGTATTAGTTGTAGTTTCTCGATCTTTTGTTGTATCATTTCAGAAGACGTAAGTGGGGAGAAGCAAATGATGTCAACAATTCCGTGAACGTACTCTCTCGAAATTTCAACTGCGAACCCCTCCGTGATGCACACCGAGTCTGTTGCCCCGGCTGCCACTGCAGTTTGTTGAGCATCTCTGTCATACCTACGCAACGACGAAATCATCTCGTGGCCAAACTCACTCTCTTCTTTTGTGTTCTGTGAACCCAACCTGGTACTGGTCACAGACTGATGAGTGATACTCACGAATCAGCAAAAAACTGTTTTGCATGCGGTTTCCTTCGTGGACGAATTCCGTGTTTTTAAGATTCTTCCCATGAATGTTAGCCCGGCGTTTGTTTCTCCCATTATATGTTTTATGTCTTCATTCCACTTAGAGCGCTCTAGATATTTTACGGTTGCCACTGTTTCCACCAATTTGTTACGCCTGTTAAAGCGCGCTGTTCTATTTTTATTTTCGTTTACTTTCAACAGCCAGACTCCATAACTGTCACAAATTCTCTGAAAGTCTTCTTGCAATCCCTCTCAGTCATCGGGCATTGCTGCCTTCTTATAGACATCCACATCATATATGAAAACCCTGAAGTAATGTCCGACGTTTTCCATTAGACTAGAGCCTTATTGTATATTGCAAAAGGTAACGCTTCTATTTCACTTTCCTCGGGTACTCGTGATTGTAACTTCACAGTTGTTGATTTTGTTCCGTTAAGAGTAATTAACATTTCTCAATTTTGTTCCGCTAATAGTAACTTGTGCAGCTGAAACTGCAAGGAGGTCCTGAATTCAGTCGCAAATGTGGTCGAGTTATGGGTAAACTCGTTTTTTTTTCTGTAAATGAAACTGCCTAACTGAAGAAATCTGTTGTTGAAAAATTTCAATTTCGAATAATGACTACTATCGGCTGTAGAATGAAATGATGACAATGAAAATTATGGCCGGATCGGGACTCGAACCCGGATTATCTGCTTATCGCTCGCGGTCGTCTTACCATATTTTTAAATCTCATTTTGTTCGTTATTGGTCGCTGTATGAGTTCGGTGCGGACGTCTTATGACCTTGTGAAAGTTCGTTGTTGATCCATTAACTCGTTTTTTTTTTAGGACAGAGAGCAGCTAACCCTTTGACCGAATACGCTGAGCTACCGTGCCGGCTACCGTTTGGTTATCCGTGCACGTCTCACGGCTAGACCCAAACTTCCACGTGTCATGAACCATTATGTGTTTTCCCCACAGCCGATGGTAGCCATTATTCGCAATTGCGAATTCATCTGACGTAAAGCTATCAATTAGGAAAGTGAAATACAGAGGTGCAATCTGTATTTAGAGAATGAAGTGAAATGCAAAGAAGACAAGGTTTTTTGGTCAGGCGAATATAGGGTAATATCAACAGCAGCAAAAAAAAAAATGGTATATCCGGATTTGATGTGAGTAGGAAAATAGGGTGGAGAGTGAACTACTGTGAGCAGTTCAGTGATAGTATTGCTCTCACTATATTCGACAGCAAAAGCCAACGCCGAAAATGATTGTTCATGTACAGATGTCAACGGCGCAAGTAGCATATGAAGAGGTAGAGCAGTTATCCGAGGATACTGATGGGTAATTCAGTATGTAAAAGGCGATAAAAATAGAATAGTGATGTAGGGTTTTAACGCGGTTGTAGGGAACGGATGGAATGGAAGGTTACGGGAGAACATGTACTTGTCAGTAGGAAACAAATAGGTGGAAGTCTAGTTTCACTTGGTAATAGGGAATACTGTGTTCAAGAATCATAAGATGTGGAGGTATACTGCCGGCCGGTGTGGCCGCGCGGTTCTAGCCGCTTCAGTCTGGAACCGCGCATCCGCTACGGTCGCAGGTTCGAATCCTGCCTCGGGTATGGATATGTGTGATGTCCTTAGGTTAGTTAGGTTTAAGTAGTTCTAAGTGCTAGGGGACTGATGATCTCAGATGTTAAGTCACACAGTGTTCTGAGCCGTTTTTTCCACTTCCTATTTACTCCATTGCTGAGTGATATTGCTTTATTCTTGTATTTTCCTGAACATTTCTGTATAGCCTGCTTTCACCGATCAATTGACGCCTTTTCCTGCTGTAAGTGACACATACCTAACGAAACGTAAAACATGGAACGATACAACTATTTCTCACTTACCTACAATAAAGTTAGAACGTTAGATGGAAGCAAGAGGCTGGAAGAAAAGTTATAACATGTAATACTTCCAAATAATTGGTCTTTCTACGGACAAACTCCGTCTTCGCCATATGTGAAATGTCGGAATAAAAGCATTCATGAACAGGGCAACTCTCAAGCAAGTGAGTTCGTGGAAATAAATTTAACAGTGATTCTATATTCTCAAATTATATTTGTATGACAGCAGCGATATAAATACGATATAAGAGAGATTTCTAAGTTCAAATTACAGTCGAATTATGGATACAGATAAAAAACTCTCCACTTTTTCTATTTCACGAAATAACGTTTACTGCGAGTTTGTAATAAGTTACACTACAACCTCAGAAACATTAAATGGATACTCTAAGTATCTATATACAGCTTGTCTTCCCAAACTTTAGGTGTTGCATACGAACGGGGTGAAGAAAAATCCAGCTGTTCTCGCGATTTGTCATTAAAACTATCCTGAGATTCACTTAAAACATCTATCAGTTTCTACACATTCCGGAAGAGCGTTCATTTTACATCGAGATTACACTTCTCTAGGTTTCGTTACACATAAACTGACGTGAATGGTGAAGTAGCCATTAAAATCTTTAATGTAGTCTTGAATTACCACGAGGTGCGCAATCTACACTGCTCAAAATAATTTAAGGATTACGTTTTTGAAATCCCATCGTTTCTTCCCATTGCGACCCAGGAAGCCTACAATTTTCCTGTGTAAAGGAGCAAAAGCTTGACGCGTCCGCTCTCAAATTCGGGGTCGAAAGCCCGACCTCAAAAGTTCGTGTGAGTTCTAAGGTGAGTTAATGACGTTACATTGGCACGACATTTCACCACAATTCTTCTCGCATGCCACTGTGGACGTGTCTCGTGGTGGGAAGGTTGTCACACCTCCCATTACCAAAATTTACCCCATGTCTTGACGCCCCTGCAATGGCGGACGGAACAGAGACTCTTGGTGTTGACGCCACGCCCTTTTCTTATTGGTGGACGAGAGAAGCATTCCAGACGGACTAAAGCTCAGGATCAACAGCAAAGGCCTCAGGGCGTAAATGGCGTAAATGGCGTAAATGGCATTAGTGAAACCAACCCTACCCCTGAAGCATACATTTATACACATTTCGCGCTCGAAACCGAGAGTTTTTGGTTCGATGTGCAACGCAACTACGTTCGTAGCCATCTTTCACTCTGCTTACAATCCCAGGACAATTCAGCATTTTTATATCATAGGGCTGCAACCCCTTGAACATGATCTCATCCCATTTCGATTGTAGCAAGTTTTGCCCTGTTATACAGGACGGTGTCACTAAGCTCCTTTCAAAACCATTCGAATACACCTGAAAATAAATTACGATTATTCAACACTTCCGTTTCATGCAGTGTGTCTGGAATGTTCCCATCGGCCACTCGTAATAAAAGCACCTAAGTTCGACACTGGGAGTTACGCTTCTGTTCTCCATGACAGAGGAGTCAAAAGACTGAGATTTGGCTAAAGGGAGGTGAGACGACCTTCGCATCTTGTGACGCGTCTACGATTGAACAGGGTAGAACTGTGTCGAATTTTAGTGCCGACGTGACGTCATCAGCTCATGCTGCGCCTCACTTGATCTTCACCTTTTATTCGCTCGAGATGACACCTTCGTGTCTGGAGCGTCACGAAGCCGGAGATACTAAATGTCTTTTCCCAAAGCTGTTTCACAGAGGAAGATAGTACTGTAGTTCCTTCCCTAGATTGTGGCACAGATGACAAAATGGTAGATAGCGAAATAGATGACAGAGGGATTGTTGTTGTTGTAGCCTTCAGTCCTGAGACTGGTTTGATGCAGCTCTCCATGCTACACTATCCTGTGCAAGCTTCTTCATCTCCCAGTACCTACTGCAACCTACATCCTTTTGAATCTGCTTAGTGTACTGATCTCTTGGTCTCCCTCTACGATTTTTACTCTCCAATACTAATTTGGTGATCCCTTGATGCCTCAGAACATGTCCTACCAACCGATCCCTTCTTCTAGTCAAGTTGTGTCACAAACTTCTCTTCTCCCCAATCCTATTCAATACCTCCTCTTTAGTTATGTGATCTACCCATCTAATCTTCAGCATTCTTCTGTAGCACCACATTTCGGAAGCTTCTATTCTCTTCTTGTCCAAACTAGTTATCGTCCATGTTTCACTTCCATACGTGGCCACACTCCATAGAAAACAAATTAAATCACTCAAAAGAGAAAATGCCGCTGGATCTGATGGGATACCATTCGATTCTACACAGAGTACGCGAAGGAGGTTGTCCCCCTTCTTGCAGCGGTGTACCGTAGTAGGTCTCTAGAAGAGCGAAGCGTTCCAAATGATTGGAAAAGGGCACAGGTCATCCTTGTTTTCAAGATGGGAAGTCGAACAGATGTGCAGAACTATAGACCTTTATCTCTAACGTCGATCAGTTGTAGAATTTTTGAACACGTATTATGTTGGATTATAATGACTATTCTAGAGAGTAGAAATCTACTCTGTAGAAATCAGCATGGGTTTCGAAAAACAGGATCGTATGAAACCCAGCTTGCGCTATTCGTCCACGAGACTCAGAGGGCCATAGACACGGCTTCCCAGGTTGATGACGTGTTTCTTGACTTCCTCAAGGCGTTCGATACAGTTCCCCACAGTCGCTTAATGAACGAAGTTAGAGCACATGGGCTATGAGACCAATTGCGTGATTGGTTTGAAGAGTTCCTAGATACCAGAACGCAGCGTGTCATTCTCAATCGAGAGAAGTCTTCCGAAGTAAGAGTGAATCCAGGTGTTCCGCTGGGGACTGTCGTACGACTGTTACTATTCATAACATACATAATGAACCTTGTGGATAACATCGAAAGTTCACTGAAGCTTTTTTTCGGATGATGCTGTAGTATGTCGAGAGATTGTAACAATAGAAAAGTATACTGAAATGCAGGAGGATCCGCAACGAATTGACGCGTGGTGCAGGGAATGGCAATTGAATCTCAATGTAAACAAGTGTAATGTGCTGCGAATACACAGAAAGAAAGATCCTTTATCAATTAGCTAAAATATAGCAGGTCATACAAAGTTGATAGTCGGAAAAGTAGATGCCAGACTGAGTTTCATTGGAAGAATCCTAAGGAAATGCAATTTGAAAACAAAGGAAGTTGGTTACAGTACACTTGTTTGCCCACTGCTTGAATATTGCTCACCAGTGTGGGATCAGTACCAGATAGGGTTGATAGAAGAGATAGAGAAGATCCAACGGAGAACAGCGCGCTTCGTTACAGGATCATTTAGTAATCGCGAAAGCGTTACGGATATGATAAACTCCAGTGGACGACTCTGCACGAGACATGCTCAGTAGCTCTGTACGGGGATTTGTTGAAGTTTAGAGAACATACCTTCACCGAGGAGTCAAGCAGTATGTAGCTCCCTCCTAAGTACATCTCGCGAAGAGACCATGAGGATAAAATCAGAGGGATTAGAGTCCACACAGAGGCATACCGACAATCTTTCTTTCCACGAACAATATGAGACTGGAATAGAAGGGAGAACCGATACAGCTACAGAAAGTACACTCCGCCGCACACCGTCCGGTGGCTTGCGGAGTATGGATGTAGATATAGATGTAGGTGACATGGCAAGGGGCATCCTTTTGCAGCATTACAGAAGGCACATTTGAACCAAATTTCTACCAGCGTCACCATGGGGGGAGGGGTATGACAAGGTTTAAAAACAAACAGTCACCTTTTAATTATTTTGGGCAGTGTACAGTTCGAAATGGTGCAAATGTACACAACATTTCCCCTAAATCATTACGTAGTTAACGCAACGTTTGGCAATAATGTAGCCTTTGTAAATGCATGTGTCGTCACTCAACTCATGACACAAATGAAAAAGGAAAATATTCCAGTCATTGACCTGATACATTTATGTACAAAACATTTTTAAAATTATTATTAACATAATTTTGTGATGGAAACCATTAATAAAGGAATGTGAAGTGAGTAACCTGGTTGCAGGCCACTTGGGCTCGGGAACAGTACAAGGAATAGAGGTAAACGATTTACATTTTATAAGTCTTCAGGCAAGCATTACTAGAAAATTTTAGCTGAGAGAAGCCTGCTAAATGGAAAACGTGAAATAGAAATTTAAGTCTTCTCTGTCGCACAAGCGCCGAAAGGAAAGAGCTGATGCCACAAAAAACTCCATGCTGTGGGCAGACGACGTCCGCATACTGACGCAAACCCAAAATAAGTGAGAGTGATGTTTTGTTCAACTTCCACTCACTACCTACCTAATCTTCCGTAAGACGTTCATAGGGTCATTGATGATTATAGAGAAGCCAGATTCGACCAGTTTTTATTCGATATGCGGTTGTACTCTGCTAGAATGACATTATCACGGAACAAAACAACTGCCAGTATGAAAACACGAGAACTCAATTGTCAGTGCAAGTCTTTTCTGTTTAGAATGTCAATAAGACATGAACCTTATGTCAGTGGTCACTAATGGTGATACAAGTTTTTAAAATAAAGTGATTTTATGCTGCAGTTAAGCCAGTCTATCACCGTAAGCAAATTTCTCTCTATCTGCATCTGTCATATTATGTACTGATATGTATTGTGCTAATACACTCTAAGATAAAGCACGTAATGTACATATAAAAACAAATGATACCAATTTCAGAAAAATTGCATGATTTTTTCAAGAGAAAGAGCTTCATATATTGAGGAACCCTATAACGCTTTGGCCTATCTCTGGTTTTTACGCAGACAGTTATTCAGCTCAGCACTGACTGATGGAATTGTTGGATGTTCTGTTGAGGGGTATAGTTCCAAATTGTATCTTACTGGGGTGTTAGATATCCAAAATCGCGAGCTGGTTGGAGACCCCTAATCATAATACTCCAAACGTCTCATTACGTTTCTCCCTGTAGGTAGATCACTTCTGCCAATATCCGTCCCATTCAGCCAGTTCTTCGCAATGTGCCACTTTTTTTCTATTGTAGTGTACATCAGTTGAATGAGTGAAGAAATGCAATGTGTGGGATATCTGAAAATAATGTGAATGTGTAACATTTAATATTCACCACATGTGATTATATTAAAAAGGCATTCATCGCCAAAAAAAATTTTCTGCAGGTAGATTTGCAGTGCCCTAAAAAACCTATATATATTCGTAAAGAGAAAGATAGTTATATCATGATAATTGCGAAATTTTCTTTAATAAGATTCACTGTCAAATTTTAGTAAAACATACGTTGTTAAATACCAAAAAAGAATCTGATATTGAGCATATTTGTAGACATTTCTCCTCATTTGCTACTTCAAGTATGATATGTCATAAAGATAAGGAAACTGAATTTCAGTAAGTTTCCCAAATCGTTTTCGCCTGTTCCGTTGTCTGTTACTTAATTATACATTTTTTGATATGAGATCTGTTGTGATTTTCTGCAGTACATTCAACGATGTTAACAAATTTATGATTTTGTTGTTTTGCACTTGCATTAATTTTATGTATCCCTTTGTTGTCCAGTATTTACTAGGCGCACATTGTACAAGTTTCTATGAATTGATATGACACATTTAAACATTTCACTGCACAGAACCAACTCGTGTACTGTAGCACAGTATACACGTTCTTCCTCAGATGTTTCAGGGATGACCGATGGAATATGGGAGCTGCAGACTAGGATGTTAGGATGTAGAGGGAGGGCGGCAGTGTGGTGGGGTATAAAAATATTTCACGTAGAAGGCCATAAATAAAAATTAATATGTTGTCAATGAACTAATGGAGTTTACTGTAAAAAATTTATACACAACACACAAACTCACACATCCCACGCACACACAGTGACTCACCTCCTACCCTCCGTCCATTCCCACCCCAGCACCCTACTTCACTCTCTACTGCTACAGCCCCCATGATCCATCAGTCAGCCCTGAAGCATGTGAGCAAGAAAATTTGTTTTCAGTCTGCAACAGGACAAGTTATACGCAGGAAAATATCTAAATATGACATATCAGTTAGACGAGAGCAGTGCTATCTGCATTTAGAACATACAGAACCACAAACGTATACCTGAACAGGACATGAAATGAATGGTAAAAGTGAAAAGAAGGCACAGCCACACAGTCTTGAATAGAATAAGCTGCTAAGAATCATTACAGATCTCATTACAGATATAATATATGTATAGTTAAATAATTAAACCACTAAAGACGCCCAGCATGTACAGGTGAAATCTGTTACGTACGCTCAAATATTTTCAGTTGCGAAAGACGAAATTTATCCTTGTCTGTGTGAAAAAGCGTAGAAAAACCTCATAGTGCCCCTTGCTGGCAAAACCACGTGAAGGTCTAAGTTGATTTAAACGTGGATGAACGACTCAAAATTATCATTCATTGTTCCCAGGGACTATCTTCTACAGTACGTAAACAACAGACTACATCAGGCTATTCTCAGATAAGTAAAGGAAAAGGAAATTAAACATTGCACACACTGACAGAGCCGGCTGGAGTGGCCGAGTTGTTCTAGGCTCTTCAGTCTGGAACCGCGCGACCGTCACGGTAGCAGGTTAGAATCCTGCTTCGAGCACGGGTGTGTATGATGTCCTTAGGTTAGTTAGGTTTAAGTAGTTCTAAGTTCTAGGGGACTGATGTCCTCAGATGTTAAGTTCCATAATGCTCAAAGCAGTTTTGAACCACACTGAGAGAAACCAAGAGAACAGTTAGACGGTAGCTCGCTAAGGTTTTGTTTGCTCAAAAATTGGTAGAATAACATCAACTGTAAGATTAGCATACCTTTTGTCTTCGTCTTGATACGGCTCACATTCTGCTGAGACTGTACTTAGGTGAAGCTGTCTTTTCATTACCACTGCGCAAAGTGGTTACGGTTGAGTACTTCACATCAAAAATGAATGTTAATTTTCAGGAAGTACTGAGCGACTAAAGGAATCTCCGAAAATGTATAGTGTATTTCTCTCTGTAACTTGAACTAGAAATTTAAGATTTATTAATTAAACTGTAATCTAGTATTCACTCCTGAGAAATCTACTCAGACGAAATTCGCAGTAACAGTCATATAACCCTAAGAGCCAAGTTAAAATATTAACATTTCAAGTAACACAAAGTTAGGCAGTTTTACTTTAGCGAACGCGGATCCGTACCAGCTGACTACAGACTGAGCAGCCAAGTTCGGTCGTAATTTCATATTGCTGGCTAGCACTGTCGAATATTAATTATTTCGTTCAGCTGCTGCCAGCAACATGAAGGACGCGCCCCACGAAATTTCCACCTCGATTTTGGGTTCATTTCAGGGAATCTGACTATGTCACTGGCATATTTCGGCATAAAAAATTCTCTCGGACATCAGTTTTGCAGATTCGTACATAATTTCTTGCGCGTATGATGCTGTACTTCTGGAATAACATTTCCCACGGCATAGAAAATCCAATCGTCCTTAACCAGGGATTTTAATGAAATTGGTAGCATTATGAGAATTGTCTCTCTTCTAAATATTTATTTCAGGAAATGATTATGAGAGGGAATTCGGAACACTTCCCTGCAGTTTGAAAGTTTTAGTATTAGACACACATGTGGGGACTAATAGTCACAATGTCATTTAGGTGAAGAAAAAACAGAAATTTAAGACAATCTTGTTGGAGAATCAGTGTTGAAGGGAATGGGATGCTGATGAACTGAAGAATGATGTGGCACCTTTGAAGGTGATAAGTATGTGGTTACTGCGATAAGAAGTGCCTGAATAGGCAATTTTTTAAAGAAGAGTGGACATCTATAAAGAAGGCAGTCACAGTTGCTGGACAGTCAAATAAGAGTAAAAGGAAAGTAATATGATTGAACCTTGGCTTACAAAAGAAATACTTCAATTGATCGACGAAAGGAGGAAATACAAAAATAATCGAGGAAAGACAGAACTACGGCAATATAAATAACTTCGGAATGAAGTCGATAGGAATTATAGGGAAGACAACGCTAAATGGTTGCAGGAAAAATGTGAAGAAATCGAAATAGCAAAGATCTTTGAATGAGCACATAAAAACTTCTAGACAACCTTCAGTGAAATTAAAAGCACGGGTGCTAAAATTAAAAGTGTAAGGTTAAACGTTGAAGAAGGGGCGGATACGTCGGAACAATACATTAAACGACTCTATAACGGGATGTACATTTGTGAGACATGGTAGAAGAAGAAATCAGAGTCGATAGAGAAGACGTATTGGATGGAATATAAGAGTCAGAATTTAAAAGAGCTGTGCAAAACATGTAAGAAAATAAAGCAGAAGGTATAGATAATATTCCGATCTAATTTCCAAAGGAATTAGAGGAAATGACAATCAAAGACTCTTCAGGTTGGTGTGTAGAATGTATGAGATTGGCGACGTACCATCAAACTTTCGGAAAAATTATACCCTCACCATTTCGATGGGTTGTAGGAGGACATAGCCCTCTTCAGCCAGTAGTTGTAGTTTGTTCTATTGTGATGTCATTTATTTAGCGTAACTGGGTGCTTATTTAATTTCGTGCAATTTTTTATTGTATATAGATGGATATGGATAATTGAGAGGAAGATGTTGTTGTTTAGGTTTCCTCCGTTCCAAATCTCCTAATTCTGACTGAGGGTAAAGCCTCCCGTTCGAAAAATCCCCAGCTGGGATTGGATACCTGATATTCTCGAGTATACATCTTCGTATTATCTGAGTGGTCTTGATAATGTGATATTATGGTCTTCGAATTTAGTTTATGTACAGAATTTTGCGTCTGATTACGTAGGAGATGAAAAACTTCAAAATGTAGTCCATGTAGAGAATATTTTCTCCTTCTGCAGGAATTTACTGATATCCTTTCGTGCAATGAGTTGTTCTATCTATATTAGGCTGCTACAGCATCCCAAATCCATTCATGGTTTGTTGACACGCTCATTGATTTCTTCGCCTTCCAGAGGAATCCGTTAGAGTAGAATCAATACTACTTCGAGAATAATGTGGGGAAGAAACGTATATTTGAACTTCGGAATGAAACGCTGTAGGATCGTGCTTCAAGAGTAATTTTGCAAGCCCATTGCTATGTAGTCTGTTGAGCCCGAATCTGGTGATTATCCAGTGTAGTATATTTTTGGTTTGAAGTGTTTAGCACCGAGGATTTTTGGAAACTTCTAGCGTAGGTGTCCAACGATACGAAGCATCCATTGGTCCGCAGAAAGAACTTTTTTCGTTTCATTTGGTGACACAATCCATGATTGAGATCTGAATTCGAGAATGTGTGGGATAAATATTTTGTTCAAACGATTCAAATGGCTGTAAGCTCTATGGGACTTAACATCTGAGGTCACCAGTCCCCTAGACGTAGAAATAAGTAAACCTAACTAACCTAAGGGCATCATACACATCCATGCCCAAGACAGGATTCGAACCTGCGACCGTAGCAATCGCGTGGTTCCAGGACTGAAGCGCCTAAAACCGCTCGGCCACTCTAACGACCACTTCCTCCAGCGGGAAAGCTTGAGCAGTACATTGTACATATTTACGGAATCGCGGTTGGAATGTTAAGTTTGGATACAGGTTTGGGACTGCGAGGGTTTGCTCATTGCAAATAGCCTCACATTACAAAAATCTGTGTTGTGTATAGCTATAGGTATGGTGAAAGCAGCACGTTTATTTAGTGGAAAAATATGAGTTAAAGAAAGAAGATGCAACTTGAATTCTTCACACAATGCGGAAAGCATGTTGCGTAACGTAATAACTTGGCATTGTAAAACGGTAGGCTGCGACTGTGGGTTACGAACATTTCGTGAGTCATTTATAACGAAAAATCATTAAGAGGAAATCGCGAGGAAGAAAGACAGCGGCAGCAGACCTGCTGAGACCAGTCACGTATCACGAGACGTTGCCACACGCGGCGAGCGCGAGAGACTCAGTCCGTCACCGCCGGCAGTATGAGGGTAGGCGGAAGGTGAACAAACGGAGGTCCTGAGTTCGAGCGGTTGATGCACCAGCAACACATAGCTACGTTATCCGAAGAATACAGGAACTTACCTAATGCAATTCGAATTTCGCACAAGCTGTAAGAGGGTGTATAAAACGTAGAGCTGAACATGGTTGAAACAACAACAGACAAAGAGGAATACATGAATAATTTACAGCCACTCGCTAAATACAAAGGAATTCTTCAGTTGTGTTGCCGTAGTGTCCGTAGTTGTTTTTTATTATTCTTCTTCTGTCGTTGCAGCTACAAAAATGCGTGATATTTTCAGCAGATGCGTTTCGGTTTATTGGGGTAACCCATCATCAGTGGTCTGTAATTAAGTTATTTAATTTTGATTTGCTTTTAGATCGAAAAACAGTTGGTAAAGAATTGTTTGATTTGTACTTACGGTGAATTTTCGGCTGATTTCTTGCTTACATCGGGAAAAGCCGTCTGCTAGCACATCGTTGTTTTCCTGTGTTGGACGTAGATAATTTTGGCCTAATTTTCAGATGTTCTCCAGCTATTCCTTCTCTACTCTTACACAGTACATAAATACACAGAAACTTAATTAAATAGAACTACACACTTAGAATAACCTAATTTTTTAAAAAAAGGAAAAGAATGTCGTAGATCAAAGACAAAGTAGTGGAAAGGTTATGTTGGTAACACTACAAAACACAAACAACAGCTCATACGTTAAGTGCAAAAACAAACAGAATACAGTGATGTGCATAAAAGTGTGTTGAGAAAAGCATAAGAAATCCATAGTGCTGCAGAACATCTAAAAATTAGACCAAAATTATCCGTGTCTAACACAAAGAAAAACAATAATGTGCTATCAGACGGCATTTCCCGATGTAAGCAAGAAATCAGCCGAAAAATCACCGTAAGTACGGGCAAACGTATTCTTAACGAACTGTTTTTCGATCTAAAAGCACCCTCCGCCACACACCATCAGGTGGCTGGCAGAGTATGGATGTAGATGTAGATATCAAAATGTAAATAACTTAAATGCATACCTCTGATGATGCTTTACCTCAACGCATCTGGTGAAAAAATTACTCATTTTTGTAGTTGCAACGACAAAACAAAAATACCCTCTAGAAATCTAAAGGAGGTTATGGATCTAAATTGAATGAATTATCGGTAAATGAGGAGCAGATAATGGCCCAAAAGTCTGTGAGTCTTGCAAATAAAGCAGAGGAGTCCAACACTCAGTCGATTATTAACGAAAGAGTGTGACAAACACAAATGAAGATGTGATTATTGCGGGAAATACTGATGAAGTGCGTACTGTGGTTGTTAGTGACGGGGAAGGGGCTAATAAGGTTTTATTGGGGAATAATTTTCAAGGAACATCCTTGCAAGTTCCAATGAGATTTATGAGGGATGAATCTGTTAAAATGAAAGATATCAGTGAACAAGTAGTAAATCTAACCACATATTAAGGGATGAGTTTTATAAATGACAGAAATCAATGAAGTGATAAGAAAACAAAGGTAACCAATCTTAAATTAGAAAACACGGAACAGTGCTCTAGGAAGACTAACAATAAAATAGATAAAAGGAAAACCAACCAAATATATCATGAAATAAGAAAAACATACGGTAAGGTCAAAATAACATATGAAATCTTTGAAAATGCTCTGGGGAACAGATCAGCAAACAGAAAGGTTACGAGTGAAACCATTCAGATGCAATCCACCAAAAATACTACCGCCAGCGATGAAAATAAAAAATGTAACATACAGCCTCAGATGTAAACAATAAGTTTTTATCAGCTGAAGAGATTCATTCAATAATAAATATTACGTTTGGATGTAACTAAAAGCCTAGTAACAAATTAGTGTCAGCCCTTGTGGCCGAGCGGTTCTAGGCGCTTCAGTCTGGAACCGCGCGACCGCTATGGTCGCAGGTGCGAATCCTGCCTCGGGATGGATGTGTGTGATGTCCTTAGGTTAGTTAGGTTTAAGCAGTTCTAAGTTCTAGGAGAGTGATGACCTCAGAAGTTAAGTTCCATAGTGCTCAGAACCATTTAAACCATTTTATTTGAAGCAATTAGCTATTCCAAGCCACACCATCACTTAAAGTAGAAACTGTTACAAAATTTGATGTCAGTGATGTTAAGGGGCGGGTTATGAAAGCAGCTGGTATTGAGCATGTGCTCAGTCACACATGTACACTGAACTTTCTGCTAAAAGGCTAAGAAGAAATTAAAGTCAAAATTGAGAAGCAGGGCTAAAGTAGGAAGTCATAATGGAAATGTTAAAGACGAAGGCCGTTACGTGAAGGCAGCGTACTTTTCGCAGATTTCTCACTAAAAATAGCACAATATAGCGGAAACTATTGGGAACAATTAGAAGAGGTCATGCGAGGTGTTTGCTTTGCCCGAAAAAGCAACGAATGGTAACGGTTGGAGTGGCGTAACATGGAAATCAAAGATTAGCGGCAGCGAAAGCAATAACAAGGCAAAAAATGTTCCCACAAATGAAAAAAATATGGTAATTGTTTTCATAGGAAAGGAATAGGTCTGAAGCGAAGTGACTCACGACTTCGTAACAGTGAACAAAATAATGATTTTTCAAATGACTTACGAGAATGCAACTAGATAACGCCGTCGACAGTCGAAGAAATTTTGACAGGAGCACAGCTTGCCGTCTGGAAGTCATAACTACAGCAAACAACCACTTTGCAAGAAAATTTTAAACTCGATTTTCAGAGAATCTCCAGACAGAGAACACTCGCACACACTGTAAACGCTAGCGGTACCACAAACGAAAGATTAAATAACATCTGAAATTATCGACTGAAAAATTAATAATCAACGGTTGGGATAGCAACTCATCCCCCCTGTTTTTGACAGAAAGAGCAGGATTTCGTTTGTATCTTAAACAAAAATCACCATCTGTGTTTACGAGGGCACTTGCTAATGTAATTTCTACAAGTTGTTTAATGATACTATCCCAGTAGCCAGATGTACATGCCAGAATCTCCGTGTTCCTATATTCCATAGAATGGTCGGAGACAAGACAATGTTCTGCACTGTCGAATTCACTCGGCTGTTGTAAGTGTGTGTGTCTCTTATGTTTAGTGCACCGGCCCTCAACAGTCCTGACAGTCTGACATGACACAACTGCTAGGAATATGGCCGACGCAAGCAAAGATCATGCTTTACAGAATCTAATAGAACCCAGATCTTAGATGGTTGTTGAAAAACACACTTCACATCTTTTTTCCACTAAATTCGACCAATCCTGTTGGAAACGCTCCTTGCGTAAGGAAAAAATGCCGTAGATTTCCGTGCCACAACTTCATTGACGTCACTAACTCGGTGCACAGTTGATCGATACTACAACACACGTCTGATCTGTATTTTACTATAATCGTACTAACGAAAGGTGACTTGGAGATGGGTTAACTCAACTGACAAACTCTTAGCGTCAGGGATGACATGGACCGAGATACGAAGTACTCCTTCACATAGAGCTGGGTGGTGGGTGACAACTATCGGCCGGCTTTCTATAAGCGGCATGTCCTGACGTATCAGCTACCATCTTCCTGCCCAACATATCAAGAAAGGGAAGGCAGCCATCCTTCTCCACTTCCATCCTGAAACAAACATTAGGGTGGATTGAATTCAGGTGCTCTAAAATATCGTTCAGATTCTCAATGCCGTGCAGCCAAACAACAAAAGTATCTAATTTTATCCATATTTGGCAGCTTCAAACGTGACTGTACTCAATACACTCGAGGCAGGAATTAAAGCAGTGGCCACACAGCCAAAGCAATTGACAATTTAGACAGACTAATACACAAAAGCAATACAACGAATGACAACACTACGAAGGAAGAGAAAATATTTGCCTGTATCCTATACCTGGGCTCCATATCACAAAAAATAGCTAATCTATTTGAAAAAACAAATGCAACAGTTTCATTCTCAACTAATAATAAATTATCAAACTTACTCATCCATAACATAAAAACAAATACGCAAACATACAACAACAATGGAGTGTACGAAGTATCATGCCCCAGTAGGCCTGCCTACTATGGAGGGGAAACAGGCAGAAACTTCTAAACCAGTTTACAAAAACATGTAAATACTTTAGATCTCAACCCCTTGAAATATCAGTCATAGCATAACATATGTTGGAAACGAAACATGTCATCAACAATCTAGAAAACCCTTTTGGTAGTATTACGTAATGAAGAGAAGAAAAACCAGAATCAGTTTAAATGAACAATCAGATTTCGCAAGCCACTGCTATTTCAGTAGTTTTAAAGATCCGTTCTAAAAGTTATTTCCTGTATATGTCAGTTGTTTCCTGCATATGTCAATTGTTTCTTGCATATGTCAACTGTTTAATAATTATATATTTAGCACTATGAAAAGTTTATCTTTGTCCACACCATGTACAAAAACATCGATGTTTGCGAAAGTGCCTCTTGAATGAAGTGAAATGCATGCAAACGACGGAGGAAAAAACTTTATTTGGTAAGTTGACACTGTTCATCTTTTCCACTGTTTCGCACATATTTTCCGTATCTGACTTATGAAATTCATAACCTAACATCAAACCTTTTCGTGACAAGAATATGCATTTCATTTCAGCCAAGAGAACAACTGAAGCATGTATTAAGACGAATTACACCTGAAGATGGACGCAACAGGGGCGAAATGCATCCTGTACTGAATAAAACACGAAAAATTGTGACTGAAGGCAATTTTTAATTCAAATCTCGAGTGATCAAAAGTATGGTCTACGTAATAAAAACAAAACAGGTTTCAAAGCCACCGATACCAAGGTACATTCCTCGAAGTCTTAAATAAGCAAATTACCAATAATAGGTTACAATGGACTTCCCATCGCGTCTCAGTAACTCTGTGCCTAGTACTGGTCACGGCATAAAAAGTAAGTGTAAGTCAACACATGTCGAAATTTTTCGTTAATTCAGCACCAAACCTAACATCAGTCAACCGTAACAGATCTGACGGAGGGAACTAGTGAAGAGATAGACAACATGAAAACTTACTAGAATATCAGAGTCATTCAAACAAATTTCCTTCTAATCGATGCAAGAAATCCGCCGAGTTTTTAATGTGGTGCTCACACCGACCTACTATACGGCTCAGCAGACTAAAGATGTTTTACTACGTGGTATGTCGGAGCACCAGTGTTACAATCGGACGTAGAGCACCCACTGGGCTTTAGGATAGCCATATAAAATAGGAGGAACATGCACAATAATTATTAAGACTCTAGATAGTCTCTAGCGATAAATAACTTTCCTTAAGGAGGTTGTTAGTCTTTCACTTTTGGTGGGGTGAACATCTATGCTGCGATACGCTTGTCCATAAAACGATAGCATGGTCTTTGTCCGGATCAACTGTAAGTAAACGTGAAGCAGCCCTCTCGGCTGCTGTGATATTATTCTTGGGTGGACGTGCTCCAGTCAACACAAAGTAATGGTTGTGATTGAGAAAACACTGACGAGAATGTAAATTTTCAGAGTTGTAGAGAAAATGATGATTTTGACAGAGAGAAATTTTGCGGGAGTTTTGGCAATAATAGATTAAGTAATAACCATGTCAAAGAAAATGTGGATAAGAGAAAAGAATCAAGCAATGATAATAAGAGAATTATCAGTTGAGTGTGACAGTTCAATTTGATACTACTGAACCAGTAGCGATCATTGGGATTCTTAGAAACTTATGTTCCACTGCAGGAAGAGGAGCTTAACAGCGAGCAATGGGTGGAGACAGCGTATCAGTGTTTTTTTCAGTACAGAGATTTGAGGTCGTAGATGCCAGCACAGTGAAGAAATTTATGTTAGTGGGTGACATGGAGGTTCCAGATCAAGGTATCGGCTTTGTTATAAAAAGAATCTGTGCTTACACCATACCGATTATTGAGGGCAGTGTGACCCTGAAGGCAGCAGTATAGTGATGACGATGAAAGCGAATGTGCTTATTTAAAAAAAAAAGAAATTAAAAGAAATGCTTAGTTTGATACGGCCCGTCATGAATTTATCTCCTGTGCCACCATCTCCTTCTTTCCTTCATCTCATTTACGACGTACTCCATCAATGACTTGCTGGATGTACTGCTATCTATATCTTCACCTACAGTTTTTATCATCTGCAGGTCACTCTAGTATCACGGAAATTGTTCCCTGATGTCTTAGCAGACGTATATCATCCTGTCCCTTTTTCTTCTCAGTTCGCCGCAGCAGAAGATTGTACTCTCTTGTGCACAATTATTTCATCTTCTGTTTTGCATTTTGAGCAGGAACTTCGAAAAGTGGAAAATGAGAATCATCAGAGATGTAAACTTCGCCAAGCCCTCCAAAGTTTGCTCTCCGTATTATATGTATACTATGGGGCCGCATTATCCAAGCCAGCACCAACCTGATAGGCCATGAAAGGCACCTGAAATGCAGCAGTGTAAAGGAAATGCCGGGGAAAAATAAAAAGTCGGTTACGAGCATCTGTCAGTGACCTATTTGTATTCAACAACTGTTTTACGTGTTTAGCAAAAGAATAATGTTGTAACAATTCACTTCCTCGTGTTTACCCACTCGATGTATTTCTTCTTGTTTCCATCGAATCTCGCCCACTAAGTATGCGTGTGCTGTTCCATATAGGCTCCAATGCAGTCACCTTAGTATCCCTTAGCGATGTTGTACAGTATCAAGTAAGGTCGTCGTTTCAAAAGAATTAATATTGCATCACAGGAGAAATTTTATAGATAGCATTTCCTGTATGGTGTGTATACGGCTGTCAACACGAAACCGAATTTGATATTGCAAAGGTAGGACTTATTATTAATAATGCAGGAAAGAGTACGCCCATCCAAAAAGAAAAAAGGAAAAAAAAAGAAAAAATACGACGACCACACGAAGAAATTACCTGACTGGGACGGAGACCCGTATGTACGACAAATGTTAGGTACATAAACAGGCAAATAAATGATTTCATTTTAGAAAACTAGTTCATTTGTCCGAAAGAAAGAGCTTCACAAGATGAGCACGTCAGTGATGCGCTAGTCCGACTCTGGTTCTCGTGCAAGTGTAACACCATAGCTCTAATGCTCAACTAATTTATTTTGCCTTTTGTTTTATTTAATGTTAAATCGTTGAGCTTCTGTAAATGTATTTGATTGAATCGAAAACACAAAATTGTATACTCCTTTCTTTGAAAAAAAAAACGTTGATGTCTTTTAGAGAGTAGGAAATGTAATCTATGAGCAAATTATATGTTTTGTCTTTGTCATATAATGCCTTTGGTTACATTTAAAATTAATTAATTTAATTTAAATACATTTGTGTAGCACTACCAATATATGAAAATGTTCTGCTTTACTTAAAATGTTTGTTTGCTGTTATGCAAACTACTGACCTTCACGTAGGGTTCTTAGTTATTTTGTATGTAAAAGGTGTTGTGGTTCCCCTCGGGAACGGAACTGTGTAGCGCGCGCAGACTGGGGTTAAGAGTCAGTCGGGAACGAGATGCCAAACTATCAACTGCTCATGTAAAAGTTGTGTATTTTGCTGGTTCCGAGAGAGGCTTTTCCTGACGCTTTCCAGTGCCCGGATGGATGGATGAAGAGCAGGAACTATTCTGGGATTGGTATCTATCACCACCACCAAGAAACGATAGAGTCCAGCAATTCTACCTTCAAATCCACCTACCAACATGCAATCGCCACCATACCGCGCAATCACTGTAATGGAACACTGTAGTAAGGTACAGTGAAGGATCAGCCCATTGGATGTTTTAGTGTGCGCAAATATAAGGTAAAATCAGACTAAACTCTTGTACCTACCGTGATTCATCCTCAGTCACGTATCCAATTAGGGTCCCTCCCACGCAAAAGTGTTTACCGAGTGTTCTTTATTGAAGTCATATTAAAATTAATATGGCATTAGAGTGTGCTAAAATTAATATTGTTTGTTAAAAGTATCTTATAAATATCTCAAATATGTGTTTCATGGCAGTAAAAGAACTGATAGTGCTGAGAGTTATATGTTCATTCTAGCTAAGTACTTGTTTCTCTACTGAAAGTATGTTTAGTTTGCTCTACCACAGTGGTCAAGATTAAGGGCCCCCCGCCATTGAAAGTAGTTAAAATGCACAAAGTTACTTAATTATAGAAAGTTTCAATTACTCTTGCTATTCAAGTGAAATTCTGTACAATATTGGGCTCCTCTTGTGTATTAAAAGTGTTTATTAATAGCGTAACAGGACCAACAGTTTGCCTATTGTGCTCATGCTAGATAAAGGTTAATAGAAAGACCACTATTAATGAAAACAATAATTGCTTTATTAAGAAGACAGTGAGAAGTAACCTGTTAGTGAATTCCATTTAAATTTCATTCTAAATAGAGAAGTATTTAGCAGAGAGAGACTTAACCTATGACCAGTTCATAATTTCGCAGTGAACATCATTTACAATTTTTTGTCAGATAGGAAAATGTTTGAAAAGTACTGCTGAACCTATGTCCAATTTATGATTCTACAGTGAAAGTTAATAGTAATGTTATAAAGACCATTCAGTAATAGTGTGTATTGTTATCTGTTATATTTATGCACGTAGTCAGTTCTGCTCTGTCAGCTCCAAACTTACGGTGAACATATGCAGGTGTCAGAGTTCATTGCAGTCACGATTCACAAAAGTATAGGCAGTGTTTGTCCGTTTAAGTTACTCATATCTATTTTCTTAAACAAGAATGTTATTCATTCTTATGCCTAATTAGGTTGCCGACCGTTTCCTTTACTCATTGAACAGTGTAGATAGGTAAAATATTGTTTGTTACTGTTTAAATATTTACATACTTCTGACGTTCACTTCCGATAAGCCACCCCAGTTAGGTACAACACGGTCAGCATAACAAAATTCCTCTCAGAAGGTAACACTGCTCTGTTGCTCTATTCCATAATTGCTTGAATAAAAATAATTTCACAGTAGTGTTACACAAGCAGCTATTCGGCTTGACATTCATTCATAGTGTTAGATGTCATCCTGGAGGATAACGTGCCAAATTCTGTCCACTTCGCGCGTTAGATCCTCAAAATCCCCAGATGGTTGGAAGGCCCTGCTCATAATGCTCCAAACGTTTTCAGTTGGGGTGAGATGGCTACCTTGCTGGCCAGCGCTTAGCAGGCAGGAGGAAAAGCAATAGAAACCCTCACCGTATGCGGAAAGGCAATATCTTGCTGAAATATAAGCCCATTGTGGCTTCCCATGAAGGGCAAGAAAATGGGCTGGAGAAACTTATCGACGTATCGCTGTGCTGTAAGCGTGCCCCAGATGACAACCAAAAGTCCCTACCATGAAATGAAGTCGTACACCACACCATACCCGTAGGACAGGTGACAATGGGGTTGGTATCCCACGGTTTCCTGGGGCGTCTCCAGCGACGTCTTCGGCCAGAAATCGCAATGATTGGAGTGGAACTTTCTTCATTGACGAGTTCCGCTTCTAACCGACGAAAATGAAGGCTTCTCTGAACTCGCCCAGGAAAGTGCAACCGCGTGCTATCCATATGTAGTCAATAAGAGTAAGGTGGAGCTTAAGGGGTTGGTTTCCCAAGCAATCAAATGTCATGACGTTACATAAAATATTCCAAAAAGGACACTTTTTACTGAAACCTTGCATTTATAATTAGCTTGTTGTACTGCAACCTGTTACACGTTACAAAAATCTTCTGTTATGTAAAGTTTGTTATAATCTCAAGAGAGCCCACAGATGCACCTGTATCAATGATAATTTATTGAAACCCTCAGCTGCCGACAGGTGTTGTTGATACACCTTGATGGAGACAGGTGAAAATGTGCACAGGTTGCCCGAACTCTTTCTGGAATCGTCACCTAAATGAGCGCGCGTAGTGAGTGGATGGGCAAATATCTATTAGGTACATTACGTATGTAGATTGTGGACAGTTGGGAATGTGGGTCTCACGGGAAGCGTGTAAGGGATAAGTCCCTGTAGTCGTGCTATTAATCTGTGTCCTCGGTGGCTTGGATGGACATCAGCACGGTAGCTCAGCGTGTTCGATCAGAGGGTTAGCTGCCCTCTGTAATAAAAAAAAAATGAGTTAATCGTTCAACAACAAACTTCAACCGATGTCTTACGATGTCCGTCCGAGCACATGCAACGAACAAAATAAGTATTTTTTTAAAAAAAAAGATGGATAGACCGTCTTCCGTGTAAGAAGGTGATTCCGGGTTCGAGTCCCTGTTGGGGTACACATTTTTACCTGTCTCCACTGAGGTATAGCAACAACACGTGTCGGCAGCTGGGAGTTTCAATTAATTACCATTTATTCTAGACAAGCTGCACGGTCATCAATGGTATCTGTTCTTTCGGCTACAGTTACTATCTTCGCACCTGTATTAATCCATATGGATATGTCATTTAAATGATTACTTAACACATTACCTAAAAATGAAAGTATATTTTTAATTAAATTTATGTTTTACTCATGCTTGCACTTATCAGTCATCAACCAAATCGAGTGCGCTATTATTTTGCCTTCATCGCCACCTTCCCCTGATTGTGTAGCCTCCAGTTTGCACCTACACCTCTGACAAATATGTACTATTTGACGATATACACTCAGTTCATGTTTAAAAAGTATTTGGTACGCGCAACGCATGTACACTTCTGTATTTATACCCTATTTATTATGAGTGCTTTTCATTCTGCGAATTACAGAAATGACTTGCACCTCATGGAGATTTTGTCTCATTGCGAAAATATTTTATAGTTTGCAATAAACTGTATATCTCGTGGTTTTACCTCTTGCCCCATGACACATCTGATAATGTCAGTTGGCCAAAACATGTAATCAAAATAATAAATAATAAAGTGATGCCAAGACAGAAAAAAATTGTGTGTGTGTGTGTGTGTGTGCGCATGATTACAGCCGCTGATGCACACCAAGACTGTTTTCAAAGAAAAATGTTTAGCTCGATTCTTCTTCACGATATTCACGAAATGCGTAGAATAATCTAAACATAAGTGCACGTCTGAGAATCACTACTTCATACTGTGAAGGAATAATTTGATGTGAAAGTAAAAACTGTTTATGTATCATCTGCAGCGTGGTGTAATTTTTTCTGGGTACCGTCACTGCTGTGTGCAATCACAGGCTTTTTGTCTTCATTCCTTTCACAAAATTTAACTGGCACTAACCGGTGCTCGGGGAAAAAACACGCGAAGAATAAACAGTAATGGTTAAAACAATGGAAAAAGAAACAAGGGTGATGGAAAAACAAGCAGTTATTAAAGTCGGAGTACTTTCGTGGGCAACAATTTCATCAGAAATAAATGAACTTGTGCCATGTGTATCACACACACACACACACACACACACACACACACACACACACACAAAATCACGCTTGGCATAGCCCAGCTGTTACGGTCATGGGGTGGGGGGGGGGGGGGGGAAGCAAGAATCGTCGGTAGGTTCCTGTTTTAATTGAATTCTGTGTGACTCGCGTGTCACAAACTGCTATAAACGGTACGCAGCATCATAATGGTTCTAATATTGCATTCTGCGGCTGATTTTAATAACTATGCGCAAATAAAGACGAAATAATCGTTACTTAAGCGTGGATTAGTAATTTAGAGGATGGTACCCTAAGGTCAGGCTGCCCAAGTTCAGACTGGCATGAACAAAATATCCGTTTTTAGTATGTCTCACATATCTATATTTCTTCTGCGAAATATTTTTCGTGTCTTCCAACTTCACATGGGAAGTAACTACTTGTAACTTCTTGATATTTTAAATTTAACTAAAGGCAGTTACCAATCAAATAATTTATTTAACAGTTCAGTAATTTGCAAGGTGTAGTTCTCTAAGTAATTGTGGCATTACCTCCTGATGATCTGAAATGTTTGTATGTCGGCATGGGGTGCTCTTGCAGTCGTCTGGTGTTTACTCTGAGTTCTAATGGTGTTAACCACTGCACATACTACAGAGGTCACGGTTCAACTTCTCGTGTTTCTATTTTTTTTAATTCCTCTCTGAAGACTTGAAACGTACTTACTTTAAAAAATTCAGCTTAGTTCGGTTACATCTCGACTAGTGTAACACTGCCGTTTTAGCTGCTTGCCGTTATGGTATGTCTACTAAGAATAGCAGTAGCACTGCCAAGTGCTTGTTCAGTATGACCACAAGACACGAATCTCAACAGAAGTGTAAACAAAGTACTTAGATACAGGGTGTAGGAGATAAATATTATCAATGTACCGCGATAGTGAATGGTATTTCGAAACGAATAACTAGGCGCAAGAGATTTTCAATCTGTCAAGCTGGAAAATAACCTGAAAATAGACAACAAAATTCACCTAAACTACAGCGCATGCAGCTGGAGTTTCATGCTCTCTTTAATCCGTCGGATATTTCGTAAAGGTTATTAACCTAAACTTTCCCGTGAAGGTAATGAAAGATAAAAAAGACTTTGCTAATTTCTTCTTCAGAGACTTGGTACTCAATTCCTACAACATATGTTTATTTATAGACAGTGATGGTAATAATATAATTGCCGGCCTGAGTGGCCACGTGGTTCTAGGCGCTACAGTCTGGAACCGCTGGAACTGCAGTTCTTAGATCATTTCACCTCCTACTTACATACCTTGCGTCTATTACCACTATACAACAGTGCATCAAAATAGTGCAAATGAGTAACTAACAACTCTTAAAGTAGAATGAGATTTTCACTCTACAGCGGAGTGTGCGCTGATATGAAACTTCCTGGCAGATTAAAACTGTGTGTCGGACCGAGAATCGAACTCGGGACCCTTGCCTTTCGCGGGCAAGTGCTCTAACAAATGAGCTACCCAAGCACGACTCACGCCCTGTCCTCACAGCTTTACTTCTGCCAGTAACTCGTCTCCTAGCTCTCCTGCGAACCTTGCGGAACTAGCACTCCTGAAAGAAAGGATCTTGCGGAGACATGGCTCAGGGACAGCCTGGGGAATGTTTCCCGAATGAGATTTTCACTCTGCAGCGAAGTGTGTGCTGGTATGAAACTTCCTGGATGATTAAAACTGTGTACCGGACAAAGCTGCAACTCTGCAACAAGAAGAGCCTGGTCCTCGATGTAAACATCAACCATAAATACACCATTAGCGACCACCTAGTTCTGCAGTACGAGGTGTATACGAATGCAAGGCTCCGCGAAAAGAGCCATGCCCCAGCAAATAACGTATGTTCAGTGCGTGTACTTAAATCCCTTCTCGAGTAACCGAGGCGCCACGACGCGAGACAGCATGGTCGCTATGCAACGATAGGCAAAGAGTTTCCGTAAGTACAGAAGTAGCTATAAATCGGCGCTCTGCTTAATTAACCTCTTCCGCACATTAAAGGAAAAACACAGGTTTAGGGGGGGGGGGGGGGGCGAGGGCGGATGGCGAACACCACCCCTCGGAAGTCGAGGGACAAAAGTTAATATTGAGCTCACATAGCACTTCGGTTCTGGAGCAGGACTTCAGCATTGCAAACAGGAAGACGCAACTCTTAATTGTTTAGAAGAAAATCGCTTTTGAAAGTTTTGGGGGTGCTTATATACCTAGTATGGTAGCTAATACAAAGAGTGAGTGAGCGGTTAGTTTTCACATATACATCCACATCGATACTCCGCAATCCACCGAATGGAACGGAAATGCACTACTGGCGATTAAAATTACTACACAAAGAAGGAATACAGATGATAAACGGGTATTGAGTGGACAAATACATTATACTAGAACTGACATGTGATTACATTACTGAGAAATCAGTACCCAGAACAACCACCTCTGGCCGTAATAACGGCCTTGATACGCCTTGGCATTGAGTCGAACAGAGCTTGGATGGCCCATGAAGCTTCAACACGATACCACAGTTCATCAAGAGTAGTGACTGACGTATTGTCGTGAGCCAGTTGCTCGGCCACCATTGAACAGACGTTTTCAATTGGTGACAGATCTGGAGAACGTGCTGGCTAGGGCAGCAGTCAAACATTTTCTGTATGAAGAAAGGCCCGTACAAGACCTGCAACATGCGGTCGTGCATTATCCTGCTGAAGTGTAGGGTTTCGCAAGGATCGAATGAAGGGTAGAGCCACGGGTCGTGACGCATCTAAATTTGACGTCCACTGTTCAAAGTTCCGTCAACGCGAACAAGAGTGACAGACACGTGTAACCAATGGCACCCCATACCATCACGCTGGGTGATGCGCCAATATGGCGATGACGAGTACACGCTTCCAATGTGCGTTCACTGCGATATTGCCAAAAACGGATGAGACCATCATGGTGCTGCAAACAGAACCTGGACTCATCCAAGAAAAATGACGTTTTGCCAGCCGTGCATACAGTTTCGTCGCTGAGTACGCCTTCTCAGGCGCTCCTGTCTGCGATGCAGCGTCAAGGGTAGCCGCAGCCATGGTCTCCGAGCTGATAGTCCATGCTGCTGCTAACGTCGTCGAACTGTTCGTGCAGATGGTTGTTGTCTTGCAAACTTCTCCATCTGTTGACTCAGGGATGGAGACGTGGCTTCACGATCCGCTACAGCCATGCGGATAAGAAGCCTGCCATCTCGACTGCTAGTGATACGAGGCCGTTGGAATCCAGCAAGGCGTTTCGTATTACCCTGTTGAACCAACCGATTCCATATTCTGTTAACAGTCATTGGATCTCGACCAACGCGAGCAGCAATATCGATATACGATAAACCGCAGTCGCGATAGGCTACAATCCGACCTTTATCAAAGTAGGAAACGTGATGGTACGCATTTCTCCGTCTTACTCGAGGCATCACAAGAACGTTTCACCAGGCAAATCTGTCAACTGCTGTTTGTGTATGAGAAATCTTTTGGAAACTTTCCTCATGTGAGCACGTTGTAGGTGTCGCCATCGGCAACAACCTTGTGTGAATGCTCTGAAAAACAAATAATTTGCATATCATAGCCTCTTCTTACTGTGGGTTAAAATTCGCGTCTATAGCACGTCATCTTCGTGGTGTAGCAATTTTAATGGCCAGTATTGTAGAACGAGGAATAAACGACTACCTATATGCCTCCTCATGAACCCTAATTTCTCGCATCTGACATTCTCCGTCCTTAAGCATAGCGTATGTTGGAGGCAGCAAATTGTTCTGTAGTCAGCATCAAATTTCGGTTTTCTAAATTATCTCAACAGTGTTGCTAGAAAAGGATCTACATCTTCATCTACGTTTATACTCCGCAATCCACTATACGGTGCTTGGCGGAGGGTACCTCGTACCACAACTAGCATCTTCTCATCCAGTTCCTCTCCCAAATAGAACGAGGGAAAAGTGACTGCCTATATGACTCTGTACGAGCCCTAATCTCTCTTATCTTATCTTTGTGGTCTTTCCGAGAAATATAAGTTAGTGGCAGTAAGCCTCAAATGCTGGTTCTCTAAATTTCCTCAGTAGCGATTCACGAAAAGAACGCCTCCTGCCCTCCAGGCTCCAACCCGAGTTCCTGAATCATTTCCAGAACAGTCGCGTAATGATCAAACCTACCAGTGACAAATCTAGCAGCCCGCCTCTGAATTACTTCCATGTCCTTCCTCAATCCGACCTGATAGGGATCCCAAACGCTCGAGCAGTACTCAAGAATAGGTCGTATTAGTGTTTTATAAGCGGTCTCCTTTACAGATGAACCACATATTCGCAAAACTTTACCATTGAACCGAAGACGACTTTCCGCCTTCCCCACAACTGCTAGTATATGCTTGTCCCACTTCTTATCGTTCTGAAATTTTACGCCCAAATGTTTACCCGACGTGACTGTGTCAAGCGCTACACTACTAATGGAGTATTAAAACATTACAGGATTCTATTCCTATACCTGTACATTAATTTACCTTTATCTATATTTATAGTTAGCTGCCATTCTTTACACAATCCGTAGAAATCGTCGCAAAGATTATTTGAAAACTATCATTTATTGCAACTGGTGGGCTGCCGACGAGGCAGTGTCAAGCAGAACACTACTAATGCTGTATCCCAAGTAGCATAACTACAATGTCTGCGGATAGAAACCTGCTACCGGTACTACCTCTTTTTGCGTATGCTTGGTGCATCGCGAAATTGTGTGACGACCGAGAATCATTTACGCATAGAAGTTCGTTTTGCAATAGATTCACTGATAAAACCATGGACATACAAAAATTCGGTGATCGTTACATAGTAGTCCATTCGCAAAACCAGCTATCTGCGAGATAAGCAGTTTCTAGGAAATCAGGAAAAACAAATAAAACGAAATACAAATGTGGTACGGATCTGATATGTTTTAGAAGCAATAAGTCTACATGATGTGTACCAAAGCTCTGAAATACGTGATGAGTAGAAAACAAATTACTTAAATATTTTATTTGCATAGAACAGGTTTATAACTGTGTTGTTTACATGGCACGTGTTGCTACTCTCGTGGCAGCCTTATTGATTGTGGATTAGTTTGGAAAACTAGCTACAATTGTAGTGATGGAGTCCAACGATCACACACTCTTGATAGAGGGAATTATTTATTGACTACATTACAACGCAAAATGCAAACACATATAATGGAAGAACATATTGAGCAGAGTGGAGCATATTGAAACGCAGATAGCATTTTACATCTTTGTGTTCTACGTGTGTTAATAAACTATCAAAGTACAACCAAATAAGGGGTTTAGGCTAAGGCCGTTTCATCAGCTTCCATTAGTTCAAAGTCGAAAATGCCATTATGATCATGGTCATTATCTGCATCTTCATTCAGGTTACGGGTATCAGGTTCCTGTTCTCCAAATACAATGACTTACAATGACAAAACTGGAAAACGGACTCATGCTTCCCCAACGTGAAGCGCAAGAAGTCTTCTAAGGTCACTGATTGTAGTCAATGTCACAGCATAACCGTTTGTGATACAGCGAATGTGAGCTATCTCAAAATTCTATCTCTTCCTGCTTCACCAATGTCACACTGTGGAATGGTTCACCTCGAACCACGAGAATTAATTGCTTTTGCTTCTTGTGACTATTAATCTCTTTGCTTTCTGAAATCGAAACCAGAATTGTCTAGGAATTTTAAGAATGACAAGTAAATATGCTTTACGGTTCTCCATAGGTGCATCTTCCTCTCGACGTGTAACGATGCTGTACCTCTTAATTGCTTTCAAATAATCTTCTGGGTTTGCAGTGATACTTCGAGTATTAAGCTCTCACTCTAAATGGCGGGATGAATGATTATCCTACTATAGGGAACATAAACTATTATCATATTATGAGGCGCTCTAGGAAGGAACCAGTTTTATTCTTACTTTGGCCACCCTAAAATTAATGTGATTGTGGTTTCAAGGTCCGTATTCACCAAGCTCATTAGAGCATTTTCGGAATTCATTTGCACACCGTAGCAAGAAAACCTGTGGGCTCTGCTTTTAGAAGATGTGGAGGGACCTTCGCAAATTGTAATATCGTAAAGGTTGAGTGGTCTTCCATGATATGGCCTTGGTCAGATATTTTCTGTAATATAACGTTCTTTTTACAGTATTAACGGAGACTCAATTCATTGTCTTCCCCCTGGCGCAATTTTTAATAGAAAACAGCAGCTCGTTTTTTGTGAGCGTTAAGCTGCAGTTTCCATCTTTTTCGCACAACCTTACTCTTTCCAGCTGATATCCTATTCTAAAAAACACAACATGTCGAATATTTGTCAACATAAAAGGCACCGAACCCGATATTAAAATGTTAATTGGATATGGATCTGAAACAGTCATATTCTACAAGAAGATCTTCACCTCATTGTACATAGCCCACATTTCTTGGCTACTGAAGTTCCTACGTAAGTACTGTCGATGGGTATCGTTGCCACGACAATAGACCGTTTGCAGAGGATTGAATGACTCGTATTTTAATTTTTCACAGCTTTTTACTTCTCTTCGTATTTCTGTTATCTTCTGTCACCACCACGAATCTCAGGTGCATTGTGCCTCTGAGAAGAGCCGTTTGACATAATCTATTCAGACCTATGTAGTTTTGGGATGTTAAGATATGCTACCCTATAGACTGGTATATCTTTAACTACAGTTTCTCTTTTTTGAGGAAAGAAAATCTAGTGCTCATTGACGTCTACTTACGTTACTGGGAGATGTACGCCGTCTCTTTGCGGATCAAACAGAAACATTTCGAAACATGAAATTATTCTGCCATTCTTTGCCTGGATGCTAATAGAATGTACGATCAATGTACGCTGAATTCTGTGGGAAAAATACTAGTTAGATGTATATAAAATGAGAATCAAGGCACAAGAGTAAACAGCAATAGCCAAGATACGATGTATTTCGTAAGCAGTGATGTCCTCCATCATGCGGGTATGAATCATTCGTACTGGACAAAGCTTAGATGAATATTTCATGCTGCATAATACTGTTTCGGTCTTGGAATTGTGAATCTTGCCGTTTCGCAGGATATCTTGTAAGAACTGAATGATTCCAATTCAGCTCACGCATTGATCCAGAGCTTAACACGGACAGTAGCTTCCAGTAATCACAGTAAGTGAGTGTAAATAACTTAACAGATGTGATTTTCGTACAGTCAGCGATGTGTACTCTCTGCATTCGTTACTATGAACCCAATGAGGATCAGCCCATGAATTGCTGTATGATGTGTAGGATAAGCGTAGTGCAGAGCTGAGAAGGTATTTTTATCGCGGCGTCATTCGTGGTAAAATATTTATCGGTTCTCAGGCTACGTTAGATTTAATTATATATATGAGGAAGCTTCCTACGACGTCTTCTGTGGTTGTCGACATAAGTTAACTATCGGACTAACAGGGTGCAAGGTATTCTCAAAATTAGTCGTCAGAATTATGTCGTCAGAATTATGGAAGCATGTTGAGGTCACAGGGCTTCCTAGACCTAGTGGGTGTCTGTGAGAGAGCAAAATTTAGTGGCGATTTTGAGAAGCTGAGTTCCATCATCTAGTTATCGTCGTAGTCAGTGTTCCTTTACCACAGACATCGACCTGCACTCCGGTAGCTTTAGAGAGTTCTGTGACTTTGTGAAGTGTCCATGAGAAATTCCAGCGAACTACACTCCTGGAAATTAAAAATAAGAACAGCGTGAATACATTGTCCCAGGAAGGGGAAACTTTATCGACACATTCCTGGGGTCAGATACATCACATGCTCACACTGACAGAACCACAGGCACATAGACACAGGCAACAGAGCATGCACAATGTCGGCACTAGTACAGTGTATATCCACCTTTCACAGCAATGCAGGCTGCTATTCTCCCATGGAGACGATCGTAGAGATGCTGGATGTAGTCCTGTGGAACGGCTTGCCATGCCATTTCCACCTGGCACCTCAGTTGGACCAGCGTTCGTGCTGGACGTGCAGACCTCGTGAGACGACGCTTCATCCAGTCCCAAACATGCTCAATGGGGGACAGATCCGGAGATCTTGCTGGCCAGGGTAGTTGACTTACACCTTCTAGAGCACGTTGGGTGGCACGGGATACATGCGGACGTGCATTGTCCTGTTGGAACAGTAAGTTCCCTTGCCGGTCTAGGAATGGTAGAACGATGGGTTCGATGACGGTTTGGATGTACCGTGCACTATTCAGTGTCCCCTCGAGGATCACCAGAGGTGTACGGCCAGTGTAGGAGATCGCTCCCCACACCATGATGCCGGGTGTTGGCCCTGTGTGCCTCGGTCGTATGCAGTCCTGATTGTGGCGCTCACCTGCACGGCGCCAAACACGCATACGACCATCATTGGCACCAAGGCAGAAGCGACTCTCATCGCTGAAGACGACACGTCTCCATTCGTCCCTCCATTCATGCCTGTCGCGACACCACTGGAGGCGGGCTGCACGATGTTGGGGCGTGAGCGGAAGACGGCCTAACGGTGTGCGGGACCGTAGCCCAGCTTCATGGAGACGGTTGCGAATGGTCCTCGCCGATACCCCAGGAGCAACAGTGTCCCTAATTTGCTGGGAAGTGGCGGTGCGGTCCCCTACGGCACTGCGTAGGATCCTACGGTCTTGGCGTGCATCCGTGCGTCGCTGCGGTCCGGTCCCAGGTCGACGGGCACGTGCACCTTCCGCCGACCACTGGCGACAACATCGATGTACTGTGGAGACCTCACGCCCCACGTGTTGAGCAATTCGGCGGTACGTCCACCCGCCCTCCCGCATGCCCACTATACGCCCTCGCTCAAAGTCCGTCAACTGCACATACGGTTCTCGTCCACGCTGTCGCGGCATGCTACTAGTGTTAAAGACTGCGATGGAGCTCCGTATGCCACGGCAAACTGGCTGACACTCACGGCGGCGGTGCACAAATGCTGCGCAGCTAGCGCCATTCGATGGCCAACACCGCGGTTCCTGGTGTGTCCGCTGTGCCGTGCGTGTGTTCATTGCTTGTACAGCCCTCTCGCAGTGTCCGGAGCAAGTATGGTGGGTCTGACACATCGTTGTCAATGTGTTCTTTTTTCCATTTCCAGGAGTGTAGATACGAAAGTACCACACAGCCTATCACACACATCAAAAAAATTTTTGCATCACCCCGGTTCCCAGAACTCCTGAAGGTAGATGTTGACTGTGGACATTGTATCACAGGCATACTCCCTTTGACTGTTGAGAGATGTCACTAAACCCGCCCAAAGATGTAAAGAACCATGCTTGAGCAGGGACTATTAGACGTAGGGGGACCGACAGCCGATCAGTTCCAGACATTGCACCTGGAAGAAGGTTCACAGCTCGTGTTGTCTGTAGTTCAACCATGTCTAGACGGTCAGTACCGCGGTTCGATAGCGTCGGCATTGTTACTTTGTGCCGGGAAGTGCCCAGGTGTCTCGGATTGAACCAAAGCGATGTTGATCGGACATGGAGGAGATACAGGAAGACCGGCACTGTCGATGACATGTCTTGCTCAGGCCGTCCAAGGGCTGCTACGGTAGTGGATGACCTCTACTCTACGGATTATAGCTCTGAGGAACCCTGACAGCAACGCCACAGTAATGAATAATGCTTTTCGTGCAGCCGCAGGACGTCGTGGTACGACTCAAACTGTGCCCAATAGGCTACATGATGCGCAACATCTCTCCCGGTGTCCATGTCGAAGTCCATCTTTGCAACAACGACACCATGCAGCGCGGTACAGATGGGCCGACAATGTGCCGAATGGACCGCTCAGGATTGGCGTCACATTCTCTTCACTAATGACTATCGCAGATGCCTTCAACAAGAAGAACGTTGGAGACGTGTTTGGATGCAACCCGGTCAGTCTGAACGCCTTAGACACACTTTCCAGTCAGTGCAGCAAGATGGAGGTTACCTGCTGTTTTGGAGTGGCATTAGGAGGAGCCGACGTTCGCCGCTGGTGGCCATGGAAGGCACCGTAATGGCTCTATGATACGTGAATGCCATCCTCCGACAGTTAGTGCAACCATATGAGCAGCATATTGGAGAGGCATTCGGCTTCTTGGCCGACAATTCACGCCCTCATCGTGAATGTCTTGTGAATGACCTCCTGCAGGATAGCGACATCACTGAACTAGAGTGACCAACAACTTTTCCAGAAATGAATCCTATCGAGTACGCCTTGGACAGATTCAAAAGGGCTGTTTATATACGACGTAACCCACCGACCACTGTGTTTGTTCCACGCCGAATCGCCGTTGAGGAATGGAACAATCTGGACCACCAATGCCTTGATGAACTTACGGACAGTATGCCAAGACGAATACAGGCATGCATCAATGCAAGAGGACGTGCTGTTGGGTATTAGACGTATCGGTGTGTACGGCAGTCTGGACCATCACCTCTGAAGGTCTCGGTGTATGGTAGTACAATATGCAATGTGTGGTTTTAATGGGCAATAAAAAGGTCAAAAATGATGTGTCTGTTGATCTCTATTCCTATTTTCTGTACATGTTCCAGAACTCTACGAGCCGAGGTGATGCAAAACTTTTTTTGATGTGTGTAGTATCGTCAATTTCCATCGATTTTGACAAAGGAAGTCTTTCAATGCTTGAGTATACTAACAAAGCTGACACAGCAAGACAACCGATAAAGTTTTATCCTAGAAACGGAGTTGTTGAAAATTTTATTATTTCTCTGCCAATTTACTTTCAAACAGGCAGAGATGATTAAAATATCAATAATAAACCTGAGATACACAGTGAAAATTGATGCCAATAGTCCCTATGCTCCTCATATTCTTCTTTGAGTTGCAGTTTCATGTTAAAGTCCAGCTGATACAATATTTTGTCGGTCCACCTCACCGACATCTCCATTGGTGAGTCTCATCGAACTGATGCTACTTGGAGACGTTTCTCTAATGTACATGTAAGCCAGCACAGAGTGCTTAGAACATGCAGTAATTGAAGTGAGTGCTTTCCCACCAGGCTTACTAGCACTTAAAAACAGCGTTCATATACGACAAAAGAGTCTGACAGTTACCTACGGTAGTAATGGATCGATTTTCTTTGCCTCCGCCGGCCGTAGTGGTCTCGCGGTTCTAGGCGCGCAGTCCGGAACCGTGCGACTGCTACGGTCGCAGGTTCAAATCCTGCCTCGGGCATGGATGTGTGTGCTGTCCTTAGGTTAGTTAGGTTTAAGTAGTTCTAAGTTCTAGGGGATTGATGACCACAGCAGTTGAGTCCCATAGTGCTCAGAGCCATTTGAACAATTTTTTTCTTTGCCTCCGCCACCGGCTGTGCTGCTACATGGAATATTATCAAACGGGAGATATGACAGCCAGTCAATGCAGAAAATAACATAACAAAATTAATGTCAAGTTTGTGACGCATAATTCATAAGTTGAGAATAACCAAATATTTTCTAAATGTAGCCATAAAAATAGGATTCAATGATTCAACTGAAGAAAAATATGATATATTAAAGTTGTTATGCTACAAAATTTTAGGCGACTAGAAGTTGCACTAACATTTTCACTGAATCTCATATTGTCCTAATGGAACTTCAAATAAAATTCTGAACATTGTCTCTAACTTCATATATAATGTATTTTTCTGATTTATTTAATGCATCACTGGCGCCGGGAATTTTTCCATTTCTGATTAAACTGCGCATTTGTTAAACATTTTTATTAGAAAGATGACAGTAAGTGTTAAACAATTGTCATCCATTATCCTTACAAAATTAATTTTCCAAAATATTCGATAAAGCAGTGTACTCAAGGGTAATCTCACATTTATTTAGAAATAGTTTATTTGTCGTATCATAGCTTGGTTTCCAGAAGGGCTCCACAACTTTTTTTTTTTTGAATCATCAGTCTTCTGACTGGGTTGATGCGTTCCGCCACGAATTCCTTTCCTCTGCCAGTCTCTTTACTTAAGAGTAGCACATGCAGCCTACGTCTACAGTTCTGACACTGGTTCTAATCTATCTTCCTACCACAGTTGCGCAACGTCGCTCTGTGAGTGTATTAGGAATTTGGTTGTTGAACCTACGATCTGCAAGGTACGAAGATACCATCTCACGCATGCAGAGTTCAAAAAAGGGCAGCAATATGGACAGTGGTGTAAAGTGACTCAACGCTCTCGGCGTTGCGGCTGTATGTCAGTTACTATATGCACAAACTGATAAAAACTACAATGGAAAAAAGGCTTGCAGCACACTTGGAAATAATTTGTCCCTAAATCTCGAAGAACTAGATGCTTTCATTGGATTACTTTACGCTCGTGCAGCATATGGTTCTGGACGTATTTCATCCAAAGACATGAAGCAATATGTGGGGACCTCCATTTCGTCAAAGCACTATGTCAAGGAACAGATTTGCAGAACTATTCTGTCACCTTAGGTTTCATTTTATATCGTCAAGGAGACAATGCAAGAGTACTGATAAATTTTGCCTTGCTTCAGAAATATGAAATCTATTTATTGAAAACGGCTTCGCCTGGTAAAATACATGCGAGATCATGACTGTCGTTGAGGAGCTGTATCCTTGCAAGTGCAAGGGCCCTCTCATACAGTACATGCCAAGAAAACCTGATACAAATGGCAAAAAATACTAGCTTTTTTGTGATGCTGACAAGAGCTACATTTTGAATGTTTTCCGTAACCGGCAGAAACATGAAACTCATAATCCAAGCAAGGGTCTTCGTCACCACGTCGTTATAAAGCTGGCACAGCCATTCCTCAGCAGTGGCCTTAACATCACGAGTGACAACTTCTTCACTTCCGTCAAACTGGCGAAAGAGCAGCAACAAAATGGAACAACTTTAGTTGGCACTCTTCGAACATCACTCAAAGAGGTCCGTCCTGCGGCTCGAAGTGAGAAACTTCCAGAAGCTATGAAGTTCTATAATGAAACCAACGGTGGAGTCGATGTTGTTGACCAAATAGCAAGACATACAGTGTCCGAGGGGACACCCACCTATGAGCCATGCATGTCTTTTACAACATTGTTGACCTTGCAATGATATGTGCTCATACACGTACCTCTAAGAAGATTTCACATTAGGAATTTATTCTCAGAGTAGCAGATCAGACTGCTGCCCCCTACTAACTACAAATTCGAGCCCGTCTCCCCTCTGAAGAACTCCTCACCAGTGTTGACCTGTATCGAAATAGAAGGCGGCGTCAAATTTAGGTTTCCTGCAAGCAACGAAAAGAGAACAGACCATCAAATGAGTGTTTCAAGTGCCACAAGTCAGTGTCCAAAACCTGCCAAGCCAAAACTCTTGTCCAATGTCTGAACTGTGAGCCCACCCAAGGTTGGGCAATACTGTCAAATATTTGTTCCTAAATATATCCAAACACTCACAATTAGAGACTGAAATTGTTTGTTCTTATGTTTTTGTCCCTTAATTTCAATAAGCAAGAAAACTTATTGCATTTTAGAATATTTTACAAATACTCCATACTTACCTTCCATGTCCGTAAAGGAAAATCACTACCAACAGTCACGTAAACTAAGTGTTTTGGCTCTGTTTCAATTTTTTTTATAAAAGTAAACATTGCAGAATTCTTATATTTGTTTTAATGAAGTTTGATGAAATACAGTGTAATTCCTTCTGTAAAATTAAAATAAAAATAAAATTTAGTCCTAAAATTTACTTTTGACCATGTATTACTCATTATAAAGAATACGTTTTTTGCACGTCAGAGTCTTCTTGAATGTAATGTCAACGTGGCAAACGCGAAATACCATCCAAAAACCAACAAAATGGTATTTTCCTAGTGTGAGTCAAAAATGACCCACATGGTACTACCAGGGGTACGGAAAAGCCTGATACTTCTTGCGTTTATGTTACCATCCTTGCTTTTAATTTCAACGAAGGTTAATTTGACGTCCAGTATGCTGAGTCAGTCCTTCTGACAAACATTTCTTTTTAGATTTCTTGACATTTTTCATTCAGCATTTCGTCTTAGCTTTCATGCACTCTATATTTATTTCATTCCTCAGTGACCTATATTTCTGTATTCCTGCGTTTCCCGGAACATTTTTGTACTTTCTCCTTTCACCAATCAGTTGAAGTATTTCTTCTGTTACTTATGGTTTCTTCGCATTTGCCTTCTTTGTACCTATGTTTTCCTTCCCAACATCTGTGATGGCCCTTTCTAGAGATGTCTATTCCTCTTCAACTCTACTGCCTACTTAGCTACTTCTTATTGTTGTATCTATTGCCTTAGAAAACTTTAACCGTATCTCGTCATTCCTTAGTACTTCTGTATCCCACTTCTTTGCGTATTCATTCTTCCTGACTAATGTTTGAAACTTCAGCCTACTTTTCACCACTACTATATTGAGAGCTGAGCCTATATCTGCTCCTGCGTACGCCTTACAATCCAGTATCTGATTTCGGAATCTCTGTCCGACTATGATGTGATCTAACTGAAATCTTCTGTATCGCCCGACCTTTCCAAAGTATACCTGTTTCTCTTGCGATTCTTGAACAGAATATTCGCTATTACTAGCTGACACTTGTTACAGAACTCAATTAGTCTCTCTCTTCTTCATTCCTTGTACGAAGCCCATTATCTCCTGTAACCTTTTGTTCTACTCATTTCCCTTCAACTGCATTGTAGGCCCCCTTGACTATTAGATTTTCATCCCCCTTTATGTATTGCATTTCCTTTATATATTTGTATATACTTTCTCTGTCCCTTCATCTTCAGCCTGAGACATCGGCATATATACCTAAATTAACGTTGTGGATGTTGGTTTGCTGTCGACCTTGGTAAGAACAACCGTATCACCGAACTGCTCGCAGTAACACACTTCCTGCCCTACTTTCGTATTCATAACGAATCCTACTTCATTTACAACATTTTCTGCTGTAGTTGATTTTACGGTATACTCATCTGACCAGAAGTCCTTGTCTTCTTTCTCTTTCACTTCATTGACCCCTACTTTATCTCGATAGAGCCTTTGTAGTTTTCTTTTCAGGTTTTATAGCTTCCCTACCACGTTCAAACTCTTACCTTCCACGCCCCGACTCTTAGAACGTTAACCTTTTGTTGGTTATTCAGTATTTTTCTCATGGTCACTTCGCCCTTCGCCGTCCCCGCCCGGAGATCTGAAGGGGGCACTATTCCGGAATCTTTTGCCAATGGAGAGATTATATTCACACTTAGTCAGTCACAGGACACATGACCTTTGGATAAACGGTATGTGTCTTTAATGCAGTGGTTTCCATTGCCTCCTGCCTCTTAATGGCGTTGATTCTTCCGCCTTTAGGGGCAGTTTCCAATCCCAAGAACAAGAGAGTGCCCTGAACGTTTGTACTCTCCACCGCCCGCTTTGACAGGGCTGTTGGCAGAATGAGGTTAACTTATTATGCCGACAGTCTTCGGCCGCCAATGCTGATTATTAATCAAACATTAAATGGTGGTGGGTTTCGAACCCGGGACTGAGGATGTTTTGATAGCTATTCTCAGTCGCTACCGCTAGACCAAGGGTGCAAAAAGCTCAAGCCGTTGGAATTTTTAGTGATGTTTCCAAGAAGTTCGGTTACTAGATACAGATTAAAAAACGTAACTCTTATAGAATTACAGCCTTACATAAAACTGGTTTCAATCATACTTAACGAATAGAATGCAACAAGTTGTGCACAATATTTCAGGCAGTGTTGGACAGGTAGAAATTTGTAGTGACTGGAGAAAAATCGCTAATGGAGTCCCATAGGGATTCATTCCTGACCCATTCTTATTGCTTATAGATCGTAACGAAATTCCACTTAACATTCGATAGGCGGACAATACTAGCGTTGTAATACATCTCATTAGAGAGAAAGTAAGTGATGGTACCGTTAATAATGTTTTACAAAGAATTTCTAAGTGGTTCGCTGAAGATGGACTACCCTAAATTTTGCGAAAACACATTGTATTATTTTCTGTACAAAAACAGTCATACCAACAAATGATGTAGCAAATAAACAGGAGCCAGTAACGAGAGTTAAATGCTCCAAATTTTAGGATGTACGTATGGTTGAGACCTGGAACTGGAAGAAGAATATTACTGAGTTTCTCAACAATTATGTTCAGCTATTTTGGCTTTTCTATAGCAGCTAGACTTGGAAACAAACGAACTAAACTCTTGAGGTATTTCAGGCCTTTCTGCTTAATAATATCATATGCAATAATTATATGGTGCAATTCATCACATAGAAAGTAAGTAGTTGTTGCACAAAAACAAGCAGTAAGAATAATATGTGATGTTCACCCACTGGCGTCATGTTGGTAGCCCTTCCAGGAGTTACGCAAGTTAACAGTGCCGTCAAAATACATAATGTTGCAATTAAATTCGCCGCGAATAATTCGCCACAGTTTGAGAATAATAGTGATGGCCACATCTACAGTAGTAAAGGAAAAATTATCGCTTTTATTCGTTATGAAAACTGTCAGTGGCTCAGAAAGGAGTTTGTTATGCAGCAACAAAAATACAGGGATAGCGAAAAAAATACTGTAAGGCTAGAAAGGAAATCGTGGATAAAATCCTAGAGCGACGCATTGTATAATGTAGATTAAGTGTGCTATGCAACCGTTCCAGATGGGACTAAGATATTCCATAAATTACAAAGAAAGGAGGCAAGAATGGTCACACTTTTACGTGGTCAAAGGATTGCGCCTCGGAAGTGCTGGAGAATCTGAATTAGTTGCAAATATTTGCTTCCTCTCATCTGAATTTTTTTGTGGATTCTAAAGAACGAGGAATAAGCAAGAAATGTAGGAATATACTACATATCCCTACGTATCGTTACAGTACGCGAATGGAACGGAAAAAGCCCTTCTCTTCCATGTACTTTAGAGTGGTTTAGAGAGCACCGACGTGTATGTGGACGTTCATTTACCTTTAGCCTATTATTTGACTTCCGAACGAATACATTTTTGTATTTTGGTGCATGAGTTAGTACAGTTCTTGTTTTGAATGTTGATATTACAGTTGCCATGGGTTTGTTTATCTATTGTGGTTTTCTATTTGTAGTTTAGAGTTGATATTTGAGTTTACATATCGTCATTTTGTCAATTGTAAATAGTGAGTGGAGCTATGGACGCTTAGAAATGGAGTGCCAAATAGGGAAATCGAAACATTTCCGATACTCTTCCGTTTGAGCTCAATAGAGGAGTGGCAGCAGCGGAGTCACCCAGAAACGTTTATGCCGCTTATGGGGTTAACACCATTGGGCAGAGCTCGGCTAGTAATGGTTTTCTGGCTGTAAGGAGGATCGTTTTGACACTAGTGACTCTCCACGTTCAGGAAGAAATTCGGAGTTTGATGAAGATCGTTTGAAAGCATTAATACACTGACGCACGTCATTCCACTCGAGAACTGGCAATCGTGATGAAATACGATCGTTCCTCCATCTTGCGACATTTGCGTCCAACGGGGAAGATTCAAAAATCGATGTATGATCTAATCCGAAATTACAAAAATCATCTGGTGGCCACATGCGCATCTCTGATTGCTCATCATTATTTGGCTCGCGAACAACCCCGAATATTCCTATCTTGTATCGTTACTGGCGACGAGAAATTGTGACTTCACGCTATCATGAGGAAATGACAGGAATCATGTCTAGTACCCAAAAATTAAGTATAAACTTGTTTCTCGTGGATTAATCATCAGTAATCAATTAGTGGTGAGATCTAAAGTGAGATTCTGATGAAAAACGTGATGGACTAAATAAAATCCAAGAAGAATATATACAGTAGCTTATCGTTGCCTTCACCAGAATATCGTGAAACATCTAAAAGAAAGAGAAATCAAGCAAAGACTTTTACCAGAACAGTTCCTCTCAATGCTTGGAAGACAAATGTAAGCAGTATCAAACGATATGTTCCTTGGCATCAATTAACCATTACAATACCTATCCATTTACCTTGACGCCTACCATGCAGGAAAGGAATTCGTTGATAGTAGTATAATTATAGTAATAAGATACTTTTTAAGAAGTGCTAATGTGAAATAAGATTCCAGAACTTGAAGATACTATTCATAACAATATCACGCATTTTGGATAACGTGTACTACCGATTTTATGACCACTACAAAAAATAAAAGAAATGCAGATTTAGTTTAATGTTGTTGTCGTTTGCTCTCAATATACTTTTTAAAGAGGTACTGATGTGTAAGTAATGCTCTCACCTGGGAAATATTTAATGGGACCTTCAATAGGGAATGTGACATATACTACTGAGATTTAAATTGTTTGGTAAAGTTTAACGGAAAAATTTAAAACAAATTTATGGAACTTGGTAGAAGAAGTCATTAAAAAATTAGTAAGTTGTTTTCAAAATTTAAAGACAATTAAAGGAACTGTCTTGATTACAATACTTTCCACAGGCGGGCATAAAGTACCGGTCACGCTCCTTGGTATTGTGAGCGTTAACAGCTTCTCCCTCCTTTTTTTAATTTATCTGTCCTATGATAGATTTCAACTGGAGATTCTCCACCGAATTTTTTACTGAGTTTCTTCCTTCTTTGTTGTCCGCAGCTCGTAGTCCTTCGGTAGCGTTCTCGCTTCCCGCACACGGGGTCCCGGGTTCGATTCTCGGAGGGGTCACGGACTTTCCCTGCCTCGAGGTGATTAGGTGTTGTTGTATCGTCTTCTTCATCGTCATTCATCCCCGTTGCGGTCGGAGGAAGGCAATGGCTAACCACCTCCGTTTGGACCTTGCCTAGTACGGCGGTTCGGGTCTCCCGCGTCGTCCCCTACGCTCCTCGGAGCATGGGACCTCATCATCATCTTTCTTTGTTGGTTCGTCCATTTCTAATGTCGAGCATCATTCCAATTCAATTCCTAACTGTTCCTCTCACTGATATCACGCGAAGTACTAAAACACCTTAATACAACAGAAAAAGCTAAGATTAAATACATTTGTTGATGAAACGTGGAAAAACTATGAAGACTTGTGAAGCAGCAGTTAACATTGATAGTGAATTAAATACAACCTACCATAACACTACTAGAATAGAAACAAGCATTAAAAAGAATTTAAAAAAATATAAAGTAACTCGTTGTCAAGGCGTTATCAATACTGAGTTGCTACATTCGGGGAATGTTTTTTCAACTATTATTATTAAATCTAATTGACGAAATTTTGGAAGAAGTGCACCGTACCAACTGTATGGCTCACAAATGAAGTAACATATATTTAAGAAAGCTGAAAGAAGTCATTGCGAAAACTACATAGGAATGAGCCTACTCAGTTCCGTCTTTGAAGTATACTACAGGATAATAAGACTGAGCTTAAGGTCATAACCGAGGTAATAATATTCGCGACAGAGCAAGAGGTATTTAGGGAAAAGTTGTTGTCGCAGAGATAACATCTGCACTCTTAAACACGTGTTACAATGCCGAGAGTTCGGTTTGGACACTCAGATTATATTTATCGATTTCATGAAAGCATTCTATAAAGCAAACAAACCATGGGAAATTATAAGCCTGAGGAGATATCCCCTCCATTTAACTCATATACGAAACACAATATACCCAACCATGGACGTTTTGATCATACCTCTAGGACTATGATAATGAACAACTACTCGACTCCTAGACTAGAGGTCAACACTTTAAAAACTTTATTTAACATTATATATATATATATATATATATATATATATATATATATATATATATATATATATGTTGTTGTTGTCTTCAGTCCTGAGACTGGTTTGATGCAGCTCTCCATGCTACTCTATCCTGTGCAAGCTGCTTCATCTCCCAGTACCTACTGCAACCTACATCCTTCTGAATCTGCTTAGTGTACTCATCTCTCGGTCCCCCTCTACGATTTTTACCCTCCGCGCTGCCCTCCAACGCTAAATTTGTGATCCCTTGATGCCTCAAAACATGTCCTACCAACCGATCCCTTCTTCTAGTCAAGTTGTGCCACAAACTTCTCTTCTCCCCAATCCTATTAAATACCTCCTCATTAGTTACGTGGTCTATCCACCTTATCTTCAGTATTCTTCTGTAGCACCACATTTCGAAAGCTTCTATTCTCTTCTTGTCCAAACTAGTTATCGTCCATGTTTCACTTCCATACATGGCTACACTCCAAACAAATACTTTCAGAAACGACTTCCTGATACATAAATCTATATTCGATGTTAACAAATTTCTCTTCTTCAGAAACGCTTTCCTTGCCATTGCCAGTCTACATTTTATATCCTCTCTACTTCGACCATCATCAGTTATTTTACTTCCTAAATAGCAAAACTCCTTTACTACTTCAAGTGTCTCATTTCCTAATCTAATTCCCTCAGCATCACCCGATTTAAATTGACTACATTCCATTATCCTCGTTTTGCTTTTGTTAATGTTCATCTTATATCCTCCTTTCAAGACACTGTCCATTCCGTTCAACTGCTCTTCCAAGTCCTTTGCCGTCTCTGACAGAATTACAATGTCATCGGCGAACCTCAAAGTTTTTACTTCGTCTCCATGAATTTTAATACCTACTCCAAATTTTTCTTTTGTTTCCTTTACTGCTTGCTCAATATACAGATTGAATAACATCGGGGAGAGGCTACAACCCTGTCTCACTCCTTTCCCAACCACTGCTTCCCTTTCATGCCCCTCAACTCTTATTACTGCCATCTGGTTTCTGTACAAATTATAAATAGCCTTTCGCTCCCTGTATTTTACCCCTGCCACCTTTAGAATTTGAAAAAGAGTATTCCAGTCAACATTGTCAAAAGCTTTCTCTAAGTCTACAAATGCTAGAAACGTAGGTTTGCCTTTTCTTAATCTTTCTTCTAAGATAAGTCGTAAGGTCAGTATTGCCTCACGTATTCCAACATTTCGACGGAATCCAAACTGATCCTCCCCTAGGTCTGCATCTACCAGTTTTTCCATTCGTCTGTAAAGAATTCGCGTTAGTATTTTGCAGCCGTGGCTGATTAAACTGGTAGTTCGGTAATTTTCACATCTGTCAGCACCTGCTTTCTTTGGGATTGGAATTATTATATTCTTCTTGAAATCTGAGGGTATTTCGCCTGTCTCATACATCTTGCTCACCAGCTGGTAGAGTTTTGTCATGACTGGCTCTCCCAAGGCTGTCAGTAGTTCTAATGGAATGTTGTCTACTCCGGGGGCCTTGTTTCGACTCAGGTCTTTCAGTGCTCTGTCAAACTCTTCACGCAGTATCGTATCTCCCATTTCGTCTTCATCTACATCCTCTTCTATTTCCATAATATTGTCCTCAAGTACATCGCCCTTGTATAAACCTTCTATATACTCCTTCCACCTTTCTGCCTTCCCTTCTTTGCTTAGAACTGGGCTGCCATCTGAGCTCTTGATATTCATACACGTGGTTCTCTTCTCTCCAAAGGTCTCTTTAATTTTCCTGTAGGCAGTATCTATCTTACCCCTAGTGAGATAAGCTTCTACATCCTTACATTTGTCCTCTAGCCATCCCTGTTTAGCCATTTTGCACTTCCTGTCGATCTCATTTTTGAGACGTTTGTATTCCTTTTTGCCTGCTTCATTTACTGCATTTTTATATTTTCTCCTTTCATTAATTAAATTCAATATTTCTTCTGTTACCCAAGGATTTCTAGCAGCCCTCGTCTTTGTACCTACTTTATCCTCTGCTGCCTTCACTACTACATCCCTCAGAGCTACCCATTCTTCTTCTACTGTATTTCTTTCCCCTATTCCGGTCAATTGTTCCCTTATGCTCTCTCTGAAACTCTGTGCAACCTCTGGTTCTTTCAGTTTATCCAGGTCCCATCTCCTTAATTTCCCACATTTTTGCAGTTTCTTCAGTTTTAATCTACAGGTCATAACCAATAGATTGTGGTCAGAGTCCACATCTGCCCCTGGAAATGTCTTACAACTTAAAACCTGGTTCCTAAATCTCTGTCTTACCATTATATAATCTATCTGATGCCTTTTAGTATCTCCAGGGTTCTTCCACGTATACAACCTTCTTTCATGATTCTTAAACCAAGTGTTAACTATGATTAAGTTGTGCTCTGTGCAAAATTCTACTAGGCGGCTTCCTCTTTCATTTCTTAGCCCCAATCCATATTCACCTACTATGTTTCCTTCTCTCCCTTTTCCTACACTCGAATTCCAGTCACCAATTACTATTAAATTTTTGTCTCCCTTCACTATCTGAATAATTTCTTTTATTTCATCGTACATTTCTTCAATTTCTTCATCATCTGCAGAGCTAGTTGGCATATAAACTTGTACTACTGTAGTAGGTGTGGGCTTCGTATCTATCTTGGCCACAATAATGCGTTCACTATGCTGTTTGTAGTATTTTACCCGCATTCCTATTTTCCTATTCATTATTAAACCTACTCCTGCATTACCCCTATTTGATTTTGTGTTTATAACCCTGTAGTCACCTGACCAGAAGTCTTGTTCCTCCTGCCACCGAACTTCACTAATTCCCACTATATCTAACTTTAACCTATCCATTTCCCTTTTTAAATTTTCTAACCTACCTGCCCGATTAAGGGATCTGACATTCCACGCTCCGATCCGTAGAACGCCAGTTTTCTTTCTCCTGATAACGACATCCTCCTGAGTAGTCCCCGCCCGGAGATCCGAATGGGGGACTATTTTACCTCCGGAATATTTTACCCAAGAGGATGCCATCATCATTTAATCATACAGTAAAGCTGCATGTCCTCGGGAAAAATTACGGCTGTAGTTTCCCCTTGCTTTCAGCCGTTCGCAGTACCAGCACAGCAAGGCCGTTTTGGTTAATGTTGGAAGGCCAGATCAGTCAATCATCCAGACTGTTGCCCCTGCAACTACTGAAAAGGCTGCTGCCCCTCTTCAGGAACCACACGTTTGTCTGGCCTCTCAACAGATACCCCTCCGTTGTGGTTGCACCTACGGTACGGCCATCTGTATCGCTGAGGCACGCAAGCCTCCCCACCAACGGCAAGGTCCATGGTTCATATATATATATATATATATATATATATATATATATATATATATATATATATATATATATATATATATATATTAGTTAAAGAATGAACCACATAGCTATGCACTGGGCTATAAATAAATCAGGATAGAGTAATAAATGCTTTACTCTTTGCTGATGATTTTATAGTAACACTAAAGATGTTCTACGAACATCTGTACACATACTTGAACAATGTAAGAGAATTTCGAAAACTAGCGTAACTGCACTTCAGGGAAAATTGCCCGTTAAAAGATAACTCTCAACAGAAGCCGCACAGAACAAATCTCTGATTTCAGATATCTAATAGCAGATACAAGCTACAGTAAAAATCGAGGTATAGTGCTCAGTCTACAGTGGACATTAGAAGATCTCAGGAGACGTGTTGTAACGTCGATTGTTTGAAGAAATATGATACGGCCACAAAAGCCTACAAGCTTACATTTTGAATATATTGTGAATGTGGGACTGTAAACAGAGACATGATCATATGACAAGAAAGCACACACAAATCAGACGGGAACACCACTTATAGTCATTGGGAATCAGACTTTGGTAGCCTCCAAACAAGGAAGTGAGGAAGATCGAAGCGGCTGTAAAGATATCTTTAAGAAGGATTAAAGTATGTTCAACATTAGATAACTGACAGAGATGTGATATCACACCTTAATGAACATGATGTTCACAACGTACAATACTGTGGTGCCAGCATACGTTCTCATAAGTTTCTTTCTTAAAGTAGTGACGATGTTTGACAGTTGTCGATTACTTTTCGCTTGGATTTCACTCTTTAACTGTGCTAGTCCCTTTTCATGTCCTCCTTGCTTATAGATTATTTTTCTTCCAAGGCAGCAGAATTCTTTATAACAAATTTTGGCGTTAACTGTCCCACTTTATTCATTTCTGTACTATTTTTCTTATTCCTTTCGTCTTTCTTCCGTTTGCCCTTTCCATGTCCTATGTTAATTAGGCTTTTCATTGCATTCATAAGGTCTTATAATTGTGCCTCACCTTCACTGAGGATAGTGGTCTTCACTTAAAACTTCCGGGCTGATAGGCGTTGGTCGAAGTATAAAACTCTGCCCTCACGTTTCGTCACCGACTGCGGGAGACATCCTCGGAGGTACAGCGGCGAACTGCGAAGAGAACTCGAGGAAGCGCTGATTATATAGGCAGTACAGAGGGCGCCACTGTCGATCACGTGGCGTCCGCTATGAGATTCTCTATGGCAACGCCAACATTCTCGATTGAAAGTAATCGATCGTCACGTTTGCGGTGCAACGCTGACATCAAAATTTTATCCAGCACCTTCGTCTTCCCTGTTAAAATTATTACGGTGTGTATGAATCTCGATAGCCTCTCTATACATGTGTGCATTATAATGCGAGGTTTTCGATATGAGGCTCGTCTTGCTGAATTTTATTTCATGAACACCTTCCTGGTAAACATGTTCCGCTACGGCCGATTTATCCGTGTGACCCAGGCGGCAATTCCTCTTATGTTTAACAAGACGGGTGTTCACACTTCTCTTTGTGGTACCAATATAAACCTGGCCACAACTACACGGAATTTTATATACCCCTGGTGTAGCCAAAGGCTGTCGTGCATATTTTGCCGATCTTAAATATTGTTTTATTTTCCTTGTGGGTCTGAAAATAGCTTCCACCCCAAACTTGCTTAAAACTTTCCCAATGCGTTCTGTGGCCTTACTAATGAGTGGAAGAATAACATTGCCCTTGGGCGACTGTTGTTCGTCGTTGCTACTGATTCTCCGCCTAGAGAGAAGTGCTCGATCTATATCCTTGCTAGAATAACGATTCTTCACGAAAGTTGACCGTAGATGTTCAATCTCATCTTTTAGATAAACAGGTTCACAAATTTTGTACCCCCTGCTACCAAGGTTTTCATTACACCTCTATTTTGTCTAGGATGGTGGTTTGAATCTTCATGTAGATAACGATCTACATTTCTATACACCTTATGGGCCAACTTCCCATCCCGTCGCTTAATCACAGACGCATCCAAGAAATTCAATTTCCCATTCCTTTCCGTCTCCATAGTAAATTGGAGTTTCGGATTAATGCTGTTTAAGCGTGTCAGAAAGGCATCCAACTTCTCTGCTCCTTGTGTCCATACTACGAACGTGTCATCGGCATAGCGATAGTAGTGTCTTCATCTTATCTTTAGTCTGCATCAACTCGGATTTTAATCGCGATCTTGTATGTTCTATTTATTTCCGTTATTACATGTAATAGGGGCGAAAGAATGCATTCCTGCCTTACACTCTGTTTTATCCAAGAAGCTCATTCTTGGTCTCCCAGACTTATTCTTCCCTCTTGGCTCTTGTGCATATTCTGTAGTACTTGTCTTTCCCTATAGCTATCAAATACTTTTCACAGTACTTCGAACTACTCGCTCTATTTTACATCTTCGAACACTTTCCAGGTCCACAAATTCACTGAACATCTCTTGATTTTTCTTTACTCTTGCTTCCGTTTTCAAGCGCAAAGGATTTGACTAGTTCACTGGGGATCCCAGACCCTTAGAGAAATGTTGAATCGTGCGGAGTATGTGAGCAGATGTCAATCACATCCTTCTGTTTCACATCGCACGGTAGATAGACTTTTTGGCAGCGAAATCTGTGTAATTAACTGAAGTCGCCATTGTTCGAGGTAGTTTCATTGACGCCCTTTGTACCACCATATGAGGACTCTTGTTATTGATTGTGAGCAGTGGTGTGGCTGAAACCGGTTACTCGGCCATCCACAAGAAAACCTCGTGACTGCAACACTGGGTGTCACGGCTCTGACCTCCATCGCAGAGGCGTCAAAAGAAAGGCTGAAGTGTGGTTAAGAGTGTGTGTGACGACCTTCCCATCGTCAGATACGTACACGATGGCGTTGGGCAGAACCGAAGTGAAATTTGGTGCCAATTGACATCACTAACCCACTACACACCTGACATGAGCTTCTGAGCCCGAACTCTTATTTGAGTGTGTCGACACTACGATGTTTGAAACGTCGCCGAGACAAAGTTTGACGTCGAAGATTGCCGCACCTTTGCACCGTTATAGAGGAAAGTTGTAGACGCCTTTCGGTCGAAACTGAAACTTTTGCGTCAAAATGGAAATGAGCGGGTTCGACAGTAAATGAGCCTTCAATTCTTTCCCGCACTTACCTTTATTCTCTGCTTCTTCTACTCTTCATATTCTAGGCAAGGTGCCCATTTTGCATTCAGATTCAGAGCTGATCCCGCATCATCCTAAGTCTTCCAGGATCTTTTCTTCCGAGTCTCTTATAAAGCCTTAAATGTTTTGGCAATCAATCTTCATTCATTCCGTTTATATGGTCTTTACATTTTCTTCTCTAAACAATCGAAGCGTTTTAAAATGTGGTGCTGCAGAAATGTGTCGAGAATTAGGTCTCATAAGGCATTTCCTCAGTGGGGACTCTTTCAGAACACTGCTTAAAACTCTTTTCCTCTCATGGTTATTCTCTAACCGATGAACTTCTTTTTCTGGTCTGGTTCACCAGCTTATTGTTAACATGTGTCTGCTACCACAAACTTAGCCTCTCATTTAGTTCTCATCCATGGTATTCCTACGCTAGCCCTCCAAAACTTTCCGACGCCGCACTATCGATCCCCGTCATGCTGATATCTTGTTCCCGAATGCTCAACCACCCCACCATGCGACAATGGCCTCGTACAAGATGCACCTTTTTGCCTCAATGCCGGCCGCGGTGGCCGTGCTGTTCTAGGCGCTGCAGTCGGGAACTGCGGGACTGCTACGATAGCAGGTTCGAATCCTGCCTCGGGCATGGATGTGTGTGATGTCCTTCGGTTAGTTAGGTTTAAGTAGTTCTAAGTTCTAGGGGACTGCTGACCTAAGATGTTAAGTCCCATAGTGCTCAGAGTCATTTCAACCATTTATTTAAATTTATTTTTTTTTGCCTGAGTCTACAATGGCTCTGAGCACTATGGGACTTAACAGCTATGGTCATCAGTCCCCTAGAACTTAGAACTACTTAAACCTAACCAACCTAAGGACAGCACACAAAACCCAGCCATCACGAGGCAGAGAAAATCCCTGACCCCGCCGGGAATCGAACCCGGGAATCCGGGCGCGGGAAGCGAGAACACTACCGCACGATCACGAGATGCGGGCCTGAGTCTACAGGAGACAGGTTTTAAAAACACAGGCGCCTCTGGACTACCCAGGAGAGACGACGTTACTGGTTACAGAGCGGAAGATGAGATGAAGTGCTTTGCAGCCTACAGTTGACGGTTAAGATTCTCAGGCCTTAATGCTGAACTGCTACTTCCTTTTCTCCTCTTAGGAGATTTTAATGCGCACTGTACAACTCCACTTGGCCCACGGGACGAGCACTTGAGGATCTCATATAAAGAGGCCATGGTGATCATCCCACTGAGCAATCTCGGCGAAGACAAATGAGAAGGCGATGTCTATACTGGTAGACGAACCTGAAGAGATGCTGAAATAAGAATCTCAGTGGGAAATGGATGACGAACTTCGTTGCAACGACACATTCTAGATTGGGGTGGATCCTGAAATGGGGCTACTCACAGAGGCTGACTGTGTGATTTACAGCCAGTTAGCTCTTTTTGAGGTGTGTGAATGTGGCGAGGAGAGTGCGGATAACATTACAGCCGTGATTCGCCAAGCTGCTGATGCGCGCGGCAGCAAGTGGTCAGGCGCGCCTACGAGGCAGTCTGTTCCCTGGCGGAATGAGGACTGTCCCTCTGCAACCAGGGACAGGAAGGAGGCTACGAGAAGGTTCATTTAGTATGCTACCGCTGATAGCCTTCCAACATTCATGGCGGTGATGGCAGAGGAAGGGAGATAGTAAGAAGAGGTCTAGCAAATGTTCCTAAACTCCATCAATTGATCCACCCGTAAAGTATAGGAAGGCATTAGGTAGATATTCCGGGAGAGCTCACAACCGGCAATAGCTGCTGTATGTGGGCACGGATACCTCCTAATATCGCCGAGAGTCATATCTCGCCTATTGATTGAATCTTATAGGAATATTACGATAAACTGTAGCTAGGGTACGGCTTTCCCTGGCTGTCGGGCGCTAAAGGAAAGATTTGGTTGTGATTTCCGTTCAACCAACATCGAGCAGTACAGTCTGCCTTTCTAATACTGGATGCTGGATTCTTCATTGTCACTCGGAAGTGATACTGCTCCCGATAACGAGCTGACAACTTACAGCATGTTAAAGCAGCTGAACCAGCAGTTGCAGGACGTTCACCTATTTAACAAATTTTTAATAATTCCCCAACTCTTGGAAAGAAGCTATCTCATTTTTTATTTTAAAATCAGAGGTGGATCGTACAAACCCCATTACTATTTTCCTAGGCAAGGTACTAGAGTGTATGGTGCATCGGAGACTAGTGTGGGTGACCACGCCACTACTAAGTCATTCTCCTTGCTCGTTTAGGAGGTATCACTCCATACTCGATAAGCTGACCCTGTTCGAAGCAGTGATTCAAAAGGCTTTCCTGCGTAAGTAACACCTTGTCCATGTGAGAAAAGTTCTTGAGATGCAGGGTCGGTAATGTCCTCTCTGGCCATTTTAAGCAGGTGAACAGCCTACTTCCATGGAGTGTTTTAAGTATAACGGTTCTCGGTTTTTCTGTAAAAAGTGTCACGTCCACGATATGAAGCCCCGCACTGTTTCCCTTATTCGCGGACGGCTTCACCATCTTTCGTGCATCCCATAATCTTGCACCAGCTACTCGACAATTATTACATTCGAGACTCAGGCAGCTGGTAGAATGGACAAGTACGGTTTGCCTTTGACGGACACTGTTAGTTCTGATTTTAGTCCTTCCCTACCACGGTTTAACTTTTCTGTTCGAAAATTGGTGGTACCGTCCTCACTTTTAAGGGAAAGATGAAATACCGGATCCTCACTTTTGATGAAAGACTAATATGGCAGTCTAGCTTATAGAATTGAAATTACGGCCCCCCCAAGGCCTTAAACAACCTGAAACGTGTCAGTTATTGGTATCTGGGAGCCGACAGGGCACATCTGTAGCAGGTTTGAATACGGATGCATCGGCAAGCAAGCCTTCGCACCTCAAAATGCTGGATGCTGTTCGCCACTAGGGTACTAGGTTGTCAGCAGCAGCTCTGCACGAGTCAAGTTCCTAGCTTCTCCTGGGTCTGATGGTCCTCCACTGTCTAACCGTCTTCTCTGTGAGCCAAGCGTACAGGGCTCTATCTGTTTCAAAATCGGCAACATACATCCCCTTAGCTCAGCAACCACTGGAACGGCAGTTCCAGAACCGTTCGTGGGCAACGAGGCTGTTTGGAATTCACACGAGGGAGAGCCTTGAATTACTGCCGCTTCGGCATTCAGTCCCAAAGCCCTGTCTTACTTTTTGTATTGAACACGTACAGGAAGAATTGTAGCCCTAACTACATTTAAAACTACATTTTATGAAATTTTATTTGTCATTATACCTATAAGCAGGGAGGCATAGTAAGCAGCCTGTTTAGGTTTTTATATTGGTAACGCCACGTAGCGCTCTGTATGAAAATCACTGGCTGTGCTGTGTGCAGTCTGTGGCTGGTTGGCATTGTTGGAATGTTTGCTATTGTAGTGTTGGGCAGATGGATGTGAACAGCGCGTAGCATTGCGCAGTTGGAGGTGAGCCGCCAGCAGTGATGGATGTGGGGAGAGAGATGGCAGAATTTTGAGAGCGGACAATATGGACGTGTGTCCAACAGAAAAACAAAATTGATAAGACTGGGTGTCATGGACTGATATATATTTTATGACTTTTGAACAGTATTAAGTTAAAAACTTGGTTTGTTCTCTATTAAAATCATTCATTTCCTAACTATGCCTATCAATAGTTAGTGCCTTCCTTAGTTTGAATCTTTTATTTGGCTGGCAGTAGTGGCGCTTGCTGTATTGCAGTAGTTCGAGTAACGAAGATTTTTGTGAGGTAAGTGATTCATGAAAGGTATAGGTTAATTTTAGTCAGGGCCATTCTTTTGTAGGGACTATTGAAAGTCAGATTGCGTTGCACTAAAAATATTGTGTGTCAGTTTAGTATTGATCAGAATAAGTAAAGAGAGAAAAGTCTGAGTAAGTTCTTCAAACTACTTTTCATTTCATGCGCACGTTTCTGTTTGTCATAGTATATGTATAATATGTGAGAAGTTAAAAGAAGCGAACTTTTAGCATTTGCACGTGTTGATAATTCTGCAAGGGACCGCTGGTTAACAGCAATGCTGGTGCTAAGGACATTCCAAAAAGTTTTGTGATTGCACAAGTGGTGGCTCATGGACTTGTTACATTATCTGCAAGACACTTCAATGGTGACTGTGCAGCCGCACAGTCGTAGCAGATGGATGCTGGCCATCTCTACAAGGACTACCTTTGGTGTCCAACCAATACCATTATCTCTAAAAGCACTACTGTGAGTCAGCACCTTTGGTGGCCTACCAGTACTACAGTGGGTCTGCTCTGTGGTGACCTACCTACCAATATTTTTCAGAACTTCGACTGACTCTGCTGTGGGTTTGCTCTGTTGTGACCCAATACTTGCCTGCATGTCAAGGGTCAGCATTGTATTCCTGTTGGAGGAACAACACTATTTCTTAAAGACTGCTTGGAAATTCACTACTTCCGTGTGCATTTTCTGTTAGTACTCACACTTTGAGAAATAAATTGCAGTTACTACTGTGACGAATGATCAGGACTTTGTTTAAGGGAAACCATTTTGCGGTTTTAGCCAACATTGTATCAATACGTCTGTGCATTTGATATCTTTGACATTGTAATTATGGAAAAATTTTTGAAATCGGTATTGGGCACTGCCCAAAAAAATTTGTAAATTTTTTTGTGGGGATCATGGGGGCTGTTTAGGTTTTTATGTTGGTAACGCCATGTAGCGCTCTGTATGAAAATCACTGACTGTGCTGTGTGCAGTCTGTGGCTGGTTTGCATCTTGGGAATAATTGCTAATGTAGTGTTGGGCAGTTGGATGTGAACAGCGCGTAGCATTGCGCAGTTGGAGGTGAGTCACCAGCATATATATATATATATGATGACTTTTAAACATCACTAAGGTAAATACATTGTTTATTCTCAATCAAAATCTTTTATTTGCTAACTATGCCTATCAGTAGTTAGTGCCTTCAGTAGTTTGAATCTTTTATTTAGCTGGCAGTATTGGCGAACGCTGTATTGTAGTAGTCTGAGTGACAAAGATGTTTGTGAGGTAGGTGAATCATGAAAGGTATAGGTTATTGTTAGTCAGGGCCATTCTTTTGTAAGGATTATTGAAAGTCAGATTGCGCTGAGCTAAGAAAAAGGAAAAAAAAAAGTATTGTGTCAGTTTACTGTTGATCAGAGTAAGTAAAGAGAAAACGGTCTGAGTACGTTGAGTTTTGCTCAGCTGTTCCAAAATCCAAAAACGTAAGAGTTTTTCCACCACTGTCATTGTTTACGTTAAAAGGTGAAGTTTCAACATTATCGGCTGCGCCATCATGTTCATCGAATATATCCTTACGACACGCCTCCCAGAGCGGTGTCCTGTTGACTTTGCGAAACTATTTTGTATCCTGAGGGCACTGGAGGAGCTGAGACGTCATAGTGGCAAGAAACTCCCGATCTGGTCATTTTTCCAAAGTACCCCTCTTGTATTAATCAGCTGTATCCAGCAGATAAGACAACGAAAGAAATCGAAGACTTTCTGCTTCTCTTACGATGGCAGGAAAAGAAAATAACATTCAGCGTAGTTCCTGCGCATTTGGGGTAACTGAACTCGGTGACGTGGCTGCCACGGTGCTGGCCTCACTCCCACCTCCTGCTCGCTGTTCAGTTCCCCAGCAGGCTGTTTCCACATGAAAAAGCAGACCACGTGCTGGTGATTATCCTAGTGGCTGGAAGTGATAAGCTGCGGTAGACTAAACCTCCTGTGATATAGTGGCTTACGTCTTTTCGATGAGGCAGATTGGAAAGTAGGCCTTACTAGACTCAGAGTAGGAAACTGCTGATTAACACGTCGCTTGAGAATACGTACCGAGGAATCACCAGTGTGTCAGTGAACCGGAAAACATCTGTCGATAAGACGAGCCGCGGGCAGACCTGAGTATCCCATAGGACCTGCCCTTTTTTTTTTTTTTTTTTAACTGATAATGAGGCGAGAGTGGTTCGTGTATTAAGGTTTTACGTGTCATCAAAACTCTATCTGAAAACATTGTTTCTGATATTTTAATGTGCTGTAGAGGAGCTTGGCAACGGCCTTGCCGCAGTGGATCCACCGTTTCCCGTGTGATCACTGAAGTTAAGAGCTGCCGGGCGCGGTCGGCACCGGAATGGGTGACCATCCAAACCGTCCTGCGCTGTTGCCATTTTTCTGGTGCACTCAACCTCGTCATGTCAACTGAGGAGCTACTCGACCGAATACTAGTGGCTTCGGTCAAAAATACCATCATATCGACCGGGAGAGCGGTGTGCTGACTCCATGCCCCTCCTATCCGCATCCTCCACTGAGGATAACACGGGGGTCGGTTGGTCCTGGTAGGCCACTCTTGGCTTGAAGACGGGGTCTTTTTTTTGTTGACTAGCTTATATAACCATTTTTTCTAAGTAGTCTCTCAACCACAATACTCTGCCCTATAATTTTATCGTTGATCTGTTTGTCCCACATTTTATCGTTCGTCCTTTATAAAGCTCAAATGTTAGAACTGTAATTAAAATTTTTGTTCCGTTTTAAAATATAATGATATTTGTCATTAGATTTTCAACACCCTTGCGTCTTTCTATTTCATCCAAGTGGGATGACGACCTCGCCGTTCGGCTCCCTGAAACTATCCATCATCATCATCATCATCATCGTAGTCATTATTATCACCACCACCATCATCATCACCACCATCATCATCACCACCATCATTTTTAGCCACCACATAATGACGATTTGACTGAAAGAATCTATGTAACATTAGAAAAAAGTTGCATGCTGTATGCATCGAACAAAGAAACTGCATTTAATACAGTTAAGTCTGAGGTTATTGTTACATTATTTTCCGTTCCGATCAGACAAAAAACACTTTTACCAAATGTAAATATGGGACGAAACGGTAGGAATTGTACCTGTGTTTGACTACACAACAGAATATAAAATGCAAAATGCGAAATAAACAGAAATTATAGAAAATAAGACAAACTGTATGAGGTAATTAAAACGTGCGCTAGTAAAGTGCACCAATGCTATAAAAGAGAAAAATTTTAAGTGTGTGATTGTGTGTGTGTGTGTGTGTGTGTGTGTGTGTGTGTGTGTGTGTGTGTGGTGGACACGTAAGTGCACAAATAATAAACCCAAGCCAAATTTAGACTCCTTCCAAATCTCCTTTTTAATGATACCGACAATGTTCTATAGCACCATGAAATACAATTCGTCGTTCATCCCACACGTGTAGATCAACAGAGACGAAGCAGCAAGAAAAAAGAAGAACCTTCAGCAGCGAAAGAGATGTCCTTCGCGGTTGCCTGTGGTGATAGAAAGAGCAAGGGGAGGAGAGAGGGAACCGCCTCCCCTTCCGGTGGGCGGGGACCGATGTGTTATTCTCATCACGCCCTTCGCATTATCCGGCCGCAATTTTGAAGCGGGCTTCGTTAGTGAAACATGGGCGAGGAGGTGGTGCGGCCATGCATCGAATAACCAAGTGGAGGCGCCGAGTCTGCCAGTCGCGTCCTGCCGCCGGGCGCAAATCGGAATCCCGCCGGTCAGCGCCGTGGGCATTGATTGTAGAAAATCAGCTTGTCCACGGCTGCGCGCGCGCGCGCGCTGAGTCCGTCTGCGGGCCCCGCTTATCGTGGGATTAAGTGTATCCCGTTATGGATGCGCCACAACATTGCGATTCACAGGGCAGCTGGAAGGCGGGAGCGCCACAGCGACGTGTTACACGGCAGTCAACATGACCGCAGTGCGAAATGTGCAGTCTGCTTCTACTGTTGTTAGCTTGTAGATTTTATTATTATTTCTATTCGAAGTGTCTCATTCAATCACACTAGCCAGTCACACAAAAGTTTACACGAGTTGTTGTTGTTCCATAATGCAGTACTTTTGAATATAAATTCAATAAGACTTTCAAAATACAGTTGTTATACAAGGATTATTATTACGTATTACTCTATGAAGGGTTTTCTGCTCTTCTGTCTCCTCTGTGCCTCTTCATTCTTTTAGTTTTTTTCTTTCTTTCTTCGTCTGAAATCATTCATCTTGTAGTCCTTATATTGATCTTCATTTGTAGTTCGGTTTTTGTGTCTAGCGATATTATGTTCATTTCTCTGTTTTGTTTTTCAGGTCATCTAATCTAATTTCTAATTCTCTTATATCTTCCTTCATTTTTCTGATCCATTCAAAGTTGCTTTTACTATTCCACAATTTTTCATTCGTTCACTGGTGTTCTCATGAGATGTACAAAGAATAAGGTACGTTTCTTCCTGGTAGCGCTCATCACTGGTTCTGTTTCCTTTATACTTCTTCATTTGACGCTATTCTTCAAATGGTTCAAATGGCTCTGAGCACTATGCGACTTAACTTCTGAGGTCATCAGTCGCCTAGAACTTAGAACTAATTAAACCTAACTAACCCAAGGACATCACACACATCCATTCCCGAGGCAGGATTCGAACCAGCGACCGTAGCGGTCGCTCGGCTCCAGACTGTAGCGCCTAGAACCGCACGGCCACTCCAGGCCGGCGACTCTATTATCCAATGCCCTTTCACTTGATATTGTTTATATATACGTGTCCTAATTATTCTTTTTTCTGCCTTTAGTACTTTGTAAATTTCTGCAGTATTAGTTGTTGCGGTGATCGAATGAACGCGCTGGTAGTACACACAATATTTTTTCTGAGAATTTGTCATTACTGGCGATATTAACGTTTCCATCCATTAAGGGTCATACCAGCTTCTCCTGCTACAGTTTGGCGTCCCTCTAATTGGCACATAGTGAGTTCACACTGTTTTCGAATTAGCTGCTAATAACGATAATGTGCTTTAATATATTCTCTGATGGTTAGATTTCGTATTTTACATTACAAACTATCACAGGAAAGAAAACTTGAAATGAAAACAGTTTTAACACTTAATTACACTACTTTCGTTTATTTTGCTTTGGTCCTAGCCATTCGAAGTCACAGAAATTGATCGTATTTTTCACAGTCGTCCATTTTTATCTGTGTAGTCTATTAGGTATTTTTTCTATCCAGATTTGATCACCCGTGCTCCATATGGGCAATGGATGGGTTGTCAGCTTTACAATACTCCGGTCTTCAGCCAATAGCATTCATAAAGATATAATGAAGATGGGAGAAAAAAGAATAAGAGGATTGTCTTGGTTTTAAATTAGAAATATTAGTGACGAACAGCTAAAAGGACGAAAAATATGTACAACTTAAGAAACAAAATTGCAGCATGATGATATTCTTCTATCAAAAATCTCTGGAGCACTGCACTTTCACTTCACATCTGAAAGACCTGCAGTGGATGAGAGGTACTGTGGGAGAAGAGAATTTATTCCATTTAAGGTTGAGCAGTGTGGCTGACGAGTTTGGGGTCCTTTAGGTGGGAAACCATCGAGAAAGGTAGGAGGGGAAGCGGTTGGTGGGAATACAGACATTGAGAAAGACAGAGCTTGAAAAGGAGTACAGTGAATGGGGAGAGCGCTGGCACAAGAAGATTAGGAGGGGGGTGGATGGAGATTGAAATGTAGAGAGCAGCCCTTATGTAGAGTGGGATAGATGAGGAAGGGTTAAAGTTGACAGGACGGATAAATATCGGGGCGGATCTTACTGTCTGAGAGAAATATGTGTAGGTGCAGAGATGAAGGGATGTGTTTGCAAAGGCGCCGCAGCATACAAGTGTTGGAGATCGGAGGGAAGGCAATGGGGTTATTGGAATCTAGTTTGTGTATAGTTAAGGAGATAGGTAGGTATCAATTGTAGGTGAGGAGACTTTGAAATTTCGTAGGATGGTAGAGGATCCATGTGGGGGAGAATACTAGTCAAGATATCGATCCTCTCGGAGTTCATTTAGAGTGAGTTTGGTTTTTTGCACCTGTAAAGAGCTGTCAGAAAAGTTCATAGGCAATGTTGTACACTGTGTCCAGCGCAGGAAACCCTCGTTTCAGAATTACATATATCTGAAACTAAGATCGGTAGATGACTGCAACAAACGATGTCTTTATTGTGAAAGCTGTAACGACTTTCAGTAGGAGATATACAGAAGTTGGGAAATAGTTCTACAAGCTGCCATCAGTTGACGCCGTAATTGCAATACGTAGTGTCTACAAACATTGCGCTGCAGCCCAGAGCGATCCGTTTCAACGCTGAAACGTGAAAGGAAGTTAACGTATCGAAAGCAGAAGTCATGTATTCCATTAAACAACGTGTTTGTCTGGTACTGGAATGCATCATGTTAGAACTCAGTCCTACGGAAACAAGGTCCTAACACAATTTGATGTTCTAAAAGGACGCGCTGAGAAAATCATTCACAAACTCGTCAACAAATTCCAACAGACAGAGTGTGACTGATAATACAGCGGGAGACGTTGGCTGCAGTCGAACTGCAGTTACTTCTGGAAATGTCGATATGGATTCTGGAAATATTCACCAAAGTCCCAGGATATCCGTCCTAAGAATTACAGCAGGGATTTATTTGAAAACTTCCCCGCGTTGAAAATACTGAACAAAGTCTACTCTAGTTTCCATTCAAAATCCAAACACACCAGGCCATATCTGTATGAGCCGCGCGACAGAATGCTGACATTTTGAACCTGATTATCACAGTGATTGATACTGAAGAATTTGATTGGTTCACAGAAGAAGCTCACTTCCGCTGAATGGAGTCATCAGTAAACAAAACTGGCCGTTCTGGGGGTCTGAAAATCTCCGTTTCTGGTAAACGAAAACATGTATTCTCCCAGAGCAACCTTTTGTATGCAGAACGCAGCAGAGGTCTTCTTGGTTCCTTTTCATGCGAGAAACGATCACTCTTGACCATTCCATTGCAATTTTGGAACAGTTTCTCGCCACACAGCTAGCGGGGCAGGGTCGATCAGGCACCGAGTGGTTCATGGAAAACGAGGCCATATCAAATTGCACAATGCTTGTGTTTCGCTTTCTTGAAGAATACTTCGGGAATAGTCACTGTGTGGGATTATTACGAATTTAATAGCGCAGGGATGGTTGGGATCCGTATTCACCCGATATAACACCTTGTGAGTACTTTTTGTGGTCCCCATTGAAAGACACTGGCTACCCAAACTGTCCCTCCACGCTGGACGAGCTTCAGTCAGCGATCTGTATATAATTTTAATCCATTTGCGTTGAGAGACTACAGGATGTAATTTCAAATTTTATTACTGGTACACAACACCTTTGTAAAAATTTAGAAAACATGGTGATGATATTGCAAAGATTTCTCGCACAGGACGAGTTTAATTATGCCCGCTGATGCTGTATTAGCTACGCAGCGTACAACGCTGTTTTCAAGCTTTCGAAAATTTTTGGAACTTCCGCATAGCTTTCGTTTAAATTCCAAACATCTTTCAAAACAAATATACCCTGTGTTACGACGGTCTATGGATCTTAATATTCGAGATATTTGATTTTGAAATCAGAGACTCCTTCCCTGTAAACATCTTCAGCAATCAGTGTATGGCCATTATATGCGTATATCCAGACATGAGAGATTAAAATTAAATGTGCTGAAATTGATCCTAATGAAAGCTGTTTGATATAAGAGTCCTTCACACTGTGTATTCATACACTTACTGATAAGCCTCTGCGTGTATCAGTCCCCCTTCTGCTAGTGCTACAACACGTCACACATTTCATTTACGATTCAATTAAATTTATCACAGTCTAGAGTATTTTTCATGGCAATTAATAAAAGGTTAATGTTGGCAATAAGCAATCTCACTAACTGGAGGAATTAAGCTTTCTAATCCTAAAAGAAATGTCTCATATTTCTGGTGGCGCTTTCGCATGTCATATTTTCTTTAGTTTAGCTGGGACCATGATGAGTCATGTACGAAACAGAGCCTCAGTTCGTACAGGCGGTTGGCGGAATTGGTGAAGGCGGAAAGCCTCGCTCGCTGGGTGGAATCAGAGCTAACTATTTGCAGTATCGTTCCCAGAACCGATCGCGGTCCTCTGGTTTGGAGCCGAGTGGAAGGCTTAAACCAGAGGCTCAGACGATTCTGCGGAGATCTGGGGTGCAGATTTCTCGACCTCCGCTATAGGGTGGAGAAATGTAGGGGTCCCTCTGAATAGGTCAGGCGTGCACTACACAACGGAAGCGGCTACAAGGGTAGCGGAGTACGTGTGGATGGCACATGGGGGTTTCTTAGGTTAGAGAATTCCCTCCTTAGGCCCGACAAGACGCCTCCTGAGACGCGAAAAGGTAGGAGTAGGCAAAATGCAACAGGGAATAAAAATATTAATGTGCTATTAGTAAACTGCAGGAGCGTCTACAGAAAGGTCCGAGAACTGATCTCATTAATAAACGTACACAACGCCCATATAGCACTAGGGACCGAAAGTTGGCTGAAACTAGACGTAAACAGTAATGAAATCCTAAACTCAGATTGGAATGTATACCGCAGAGACAGGCTGTATAGTGAAGGGGGAGGCGTGTTTATAGCGTTAAGAAGTGTAATAGTATCGAAGGAAATTGACGGAGATCCGACATGTGAAATGATATGGGTGAAGGTCACGGTTAAAGCAGGCTCAGATATGGTAATTGGATGTCCCTATAGGCCCTCGGGCTCAGCAGCTGTTGTGGCTGAGCACTTGAAGGATAATATGGAAAATATTTCGAGTAGATTTCCCCACTATGTTATACGTCTGGGTGGAGATTTTAATTTGCCAGATATAGACTGGGAGACTGAAACGTTCATAACGGGTGGCAGGGACAAAGAATCCAGTGAAATTTTTTTAAGTGCTTTAACCTAAAACTACCTTGAGCAGTTAAACAGAGAACCGACTCGTGGCGATAACATATTAGACCTTCTCGTGACAAACAGACCCGAACTATTTGAAACAGTTAACGCTGAACAGGGAATCAGCGATCATAAGGCGGTTACGGCATCGATGATTTCAACCGTAAACAGAAATATTAAAAAAAGTAGGAAGATTTTTCAGTTTAGCAAAAATGACAAAAAGCAGATTACACAGTACCTGACGGCTCAACATAAAAGTTTTGTCTCAAGTACAGATAGTATTGAGGATCAGTGGACAAAGTTCAAAACCATCGTACAATATGCGTTACATGATTATGTGCCAAGCAAGATCGTTAGAGATGAAAAAGAGCCACCGTGATACAACAACCGAGTTAGAAAACTGCTGCGGAAGCAAAGTGAACTTCACAGCAAACTTAAACATAGCCAAAGCCTTCCAGACAAACAAAAATTACGCAAAGCGAAATGTAGTGTGAGGAGGGCTATGCGAGAGGCGTTGAATGAATTCGAAAGTAAAGTTTTATGTACTGAATTGGCAGAAAATCCTAAGAAATTTTGGTCTTATGTCAAAGCGGTAGGTGGATCAAAACAAAATGTCCAGACACTCTGTGATCAAAATGGTGCTGAAGCAGAGGATGACAGACTAAACGCCGAAATACTAAGTGTCTTTTTCCAAAGCTGTTTCACAGAGGAAGACTGCACTGTTCTTCCTTCTCAAGATTGTCGCACAGATGACAAAATGGTAGATATCGAAATAGACGACAGAGGGATAGAGAAACAATTAAAATCGCTCAAAAGAGGAAAGGCCGCTGAACCTGATGGGATACCAGTTCGATTTTACACATCGTACGCGAAGGAACCTGCCCTCTTCTTGCAGCGGTGTACTGTAGGTCCCTAGAAGAGCGTAGCGTTCCAAAGGATTGGAAAAAGACACAGGTCATCCCCGTTTCCAAGAAGGGACGTCGAACAGATGTGCAGAACTATAAACCTATATCTCTAACGTCGATCAGTTGTAGAATTTTGGAACACGTATTATGATCGAGTATAATGACTTTTATTGAGACTAGAAATCTACTCTGTAGGAATCAGCATGGGTTTCGGAAACGACGGTCGCGTAAAACCCAGTTCGCGCTATTCGTCCACGAGACTCAGAGGGCCATAGACACGGGTTCACAGGTGCGTGCCGTGTTTCTTGACTTCCGCAAGGTCTTCGGTACAGTTCCCCACAGTCGTTTAACGAACAAAGTAAGAGCATATGGACTATCAGACCAATTGTGTGATTGGATTGAGGATTTCCTAGATAACAGAACGCAGCATTCCATTCTCAATGGAGAGAAGTTTTCCGAAGTAAGAGTGATTTCAGGTGTGGAGCAGGGGAGTGTTATAGGACAGTTGCTATTCACAATATACATAAATGACCTGGAGGATGACATCGGAAGTTCACTGAGGCTTTTTGCAGATGACACTGTGGTGTATCGAGATGTTGTAAGAATGGAAAATTGTACTGAAATGCAGGTGGATCTGCAGCGAATTGACGCTTGGTGCAGGGAATGGCAATTGAATCTCAATGTAGACAAGTGTAGTGTGCTACGAATATATAGAAAGATTGATCCCTTATCATTTGCCTACAAAATAGCAGGTCAGCAACTGGATTTAGTTAACTCCATAAATTATCTGGGAGTACGCTTTAGGAGTGATTTAAAATGGAATGATCATATAAAGTTGATCGTCGGTAAAGCAGATGCCAGACTGAGTTTCCTTATAAGAATCCTAAGGAAATGCAATCTGAAAACAAAGGAAGTAGGTTACAGTACGCTTGTTCGCCCACTGCTTGAATACTGCTCAGCAGTGTGGGATCCGTACCAGATAGGGTTGATAGAAGAGATAGAGAAGATCCAAGGGAGAGCAGCGCGCTTTGTTACAGGATCATTTAGTAATCGAGAAAGCGTTACGGAGATGATAGATAAACTCCAGTGGAAGACTCTGCAGGAGAGACGCTCAGTAGCTCTGTACGAGATTTTGTTAAAGTTTCGAGAACATACCTTCACCGAAGTGTCAAGCAGTATATTGCTCCCTCCTACGTATATCTCGCGAAGAGACCATTAGGATAAACTCAGAGAGATTAGAGCCCACACAGAAGCATACCGACAACCCTTCTTTCCACGAACAATGCGTGACTGGAATAGAAGGGAGAATCGATAGAAGTACTCAGGGTACCCTCCGCCACACACCGTCAGGGAGGTTGCAGAGTATGGATGTAGATGTAGATGTAGATGACTGAGAATATTGACAAGCCACCTTGGGTGTTCAGCAGTGTGGGATCCGTACCAGATAGGGTTGATAGAAGAGATAGAGAAGATCCAAGGGAGAGCAGCGCGCTTTGTTACAGGATCATTTAGTAATCGAGAAAGCGTTACGGAGATGATAGATAAACTCCAGTGGAAGAGTCTGCAGGAGAGACGCTCAGTAGCTCTGTACGAGATTTTGTTAAAGTTTCGAGAACATACCTTCACCGAAGTGTCAAGCAGTATATTGCTCCCTCCTACGTATATCTCGCGAAGAGACCATTAGAATAAACTCAGAGAGATTAGAGCCCACACAGAAGCATACCGACAACCCTTCCTTCCACGAACAATGCGTGACTGGAATAGAAGGGAGAATCGATAGAAGTAATCAGGGTACCCTCCGCCACACACCGTCAGGGAGGTTGCGGAGTATGGATGTAGATGTAGATGTAGATGACTGAGAATATTGACAAGCCACCTTGGGTGTTCGGCTGGCCTCTCTGAGGTTACATCGAGGTAATGTGGAGAAGCGTCCATTTGCGGCATCCATTTGCAAATGTTCTGTCCACACATTGGTTAGCTCGGACGTCTGGAAATCACCTTCAGTCAGTTTCTCTGTTAATATATGGTCAGCGCCTCTGTCCAAAGAAATCATATAGCGTGCCGTGATTAGCACTTGGTCTTGTTCAGAATCTTGGCTGTGCCATTTGGTCAAAACACATTTCAAAAGGCCTTTGCCTTTCTCCAACAGGTCGTCCTCCAGGGGATCTCTGGCTCCCGTGGTAAATAACGAGCTGTATTTTCCCTTTTTGTTCAGAAATTCTTTTCTCTTCCTTTATAAGTCAGGGGTGCACTACACAAACGAAGCAGCTACCCGGCCAACTGAATACTTGTGGAGTGCACATGGGAACTTTTTAGTATAGGCGGTAGTTTGAGGTGCTCTAATTAATACTCGCCAGTTAACTCACAGCAGGGGAAGTCAAACGGCGTTCAGAATAAAATCACTTCGACCGTCAAAATTTTATCAGTAAACTGTCCAAGTATTCGTAATAGTTACCGAATTTACTGCCCTCCAGGGAAGGTCTCCCGCTAAAATTATTCTTGGGACCGAGAGCTGGCTGAAACCCGAATTGTAAATCTCTGAGACATTTAGTGGAAAGACACATTAGAGGCCATAGGAGGGGGAGTGATAGCTGCAGTTAACAAAAGTATTATCTCTGTTGAGGCCGAAGTTGAGAGGTGAGATCTGCTGGCGTATAATAGATGCAGGTGAAACTAAGTTAATTGTTTGCATGTTTTTACCAGCCACCCGATCCCGCTGTGACTGGTTATAGGTTACTTTAAACTTCCGAGTATAGACTAGAATGTCTATGGATTCATTTGCGGGGGTACAGACAGACATTCATGAGAAATTCTTTTTAACATGTTTTCTGAAAATTGTCTTTAGCAGCTAGCTCGGCGGCCAACACCTTGTTGCCACAAATAGGCCGGAGCTTATCGACAACGTCATTACAGAAACGGGGGTTAGCGATCATGATGTCACAGCAACTACGATTACGAAAACTGTTAAATCAGTCAAGAAGCCTAGGAGAGTGTTTCAGCTAGACAGAGAACATAAACAATTATTAACATCTCACATACACAGTGAAATAGCATCACATAGTTCCAGTAAGGTGTTTGTAGAGGAATTACAGACAAAGTTTAAACAGGTTTCAAATCGGGGTTTGGAGAGCTGCGTGCGTAACAAGGTGCTACAGGGTGGGAAAGACCCTTCAAGGTTTAATAACAAAATTTGCGGATTCTGAGAAAGCAGAGACTGCTGCACTCTAAGTTCAAACGGGGACCCTCAAATGATGACCAGCTAAGGTTAGTAGAGATTTGTGTGTTTGCGAAAAGATCTATGTGCGAAGTGTACAGTAACTACCACCGTCACACCTTAGCAAAAGATCTGGCTGAGAAACTGTGAAAATTCCGGTCGTATGAAAAATCATTAAGCGGGTCTAAGACTTCCATTCAGTCCCTTATTGAGGAATGTGGAACGGTAGCTAAAGATAGCGAAAGCCAAAGTTGTAAACTTCACTTCCAAGAAATCAGTCACACAGGCTAGCCGTACAAACATACTATCATTTGAACATCGCGTAGACTGCAGTATGGACGACATAGAAATAAGGATACCTGGAGTAGCGATATAATTGAAAGAACTGAAAAAAAAATCACCAGTTCCGGGTGGGATGCCAGTTTGATTTTCCGAAGAATAGTCTACTGCGTTGACCAATTACATGGGTTGCATGTATCGTGATTTTTACGCCCAGCACAAAGTCTCAAGTGACTGGAAAAAAGCACAGGTGACTATAGTGTATTAGAAAGGTGAGAGAACGGAACCCACTATATTACAGACCGATATACCTAACTTCCGCCGCGCGATATTAGTGCGGTATTAAGCGCTGCAGTCATGGACTGTGAGGCTGGTCCCGGAGGAGGTTTCAGTCCTCCCTCGGGCATGGGTGTGTGTGTGTGTGTGTGTGTGTGTGTGTGTGTGTGTGTGTGTGTGTGTGTGTGTGTGTGTGTGTCCTTAGGATAATTTAGGTTAAGTAGTGTGTACGCTTAGGGTCTGATGACCTTATCAGTTAAGTCGTATAAGATTTCACACACATTTGGACATTTTTTTAAAAGACACTGCCTAAAAACTACGTTAGCAGCCAGGGTAGGTAACCAGAACACTAACGGCAACAAGGCAGAAAATTCCGCTGGCGATCTTGACTATGGTTAAATTAATGTAATCAATTCCACCTGACGACAGCTATCTCGAACACTTCAGGCGCTGTTGCTCACAGGAAAACCTCCACAAAAGCAACGCCGGATTTCACGTCCTGGGTCGGCGAGCGACGATGCTCGTACCGATCAGAAAACTCCAGACAGACTATGCCGCACGGAGATGTCCTCGGGCCAACCGATCGACCAACTATCCACCGAAGGTCAGGCCCGGCGTAAGTGATGCGTGGTGGCAACGGTCAGGCGGGCGATGTCCACGCAGGGCTCACTGCTGCTGCAAGCCGGCGACTGGCTGGCCCGGGCTGCGCTCCAGATGCTATGCAAGTGACTGCCAGGGCCCAACTCACGACCCGAACTGCCGCCGTGAACTCTCCTTCTCACACATTCCGACCGACCATTCTCAGAACGCCGACATCTAAAATAGTCGTCAGTGGAGGTAACGCCAACTACACACACAACCTGACAAACACTTGCACAAATACCTGAACGATACACAACAGTAGCTTATCACACACGAAGACAATTCGGGAGTCGATGCGCGCACACACACACACACCACCGACTCATGAACGATCGGCGAGCCATAAAGCGTCGCCGGCCAAAGTGTCTAGGCGGTTCTAGGCGCTACAGTCTGGAACCGCGCGACTGCGACGGTCGCAGGTTCGAATCCTGCCTCGGGCATGGATGTGTGTGATGTCCTTAGTTTAGTTAGGTTTAAGTAGTTCTAAGTTCTAGGGGACTGATGACCTCAGAAGTTAAGTCCCATAGTGCAGATAGCCATTTGAATCAGCCAAAAAGCGTCGTCCGGTAGGAAGGATCACCGACCGAAGATCCAAGACGGTGGCCTCGCTCAAGTGATACGTGGCGGCAATTGTCGGGCGAGCCATGTCGACGCAGACCTCACTGCTGCTCCAAACGACTGCACTAGTGCCGCATTGCAACTCCCCGACTGGCAGGTCCGGACTGCACTCCAGACACGTTGCAATTGACTGTCAGACCCGAACTCGCTATCCCAACTCCATTACGGCAGACAACGACCGGAAAGTTATAGCAGTCGAGCAAAGATACTACGAGAGGGGATATATCGATACGCGCTGCTGACGCCGGTCACGGTCAGGCAAAGTAGCAAGTCAGTGACAGTAGTAATTTTAAAATAACGTAGTGAGGTGGAAGTACGTTAAGAACAGGGTATAAAATACATGTTGGCGGGAACACGAACCACGCACGCCTCCCTTTCCTGTGGACTACAGCATCATCGGAAAACAATCTAATGCCGCTCTCAATACCATCAACCAGATCGCTTATGTAAATCGTAAAGAGCAGCGGACCTATTATCCTCCCCTGGGGCACATCTGAAGTCACGCTTTTTTCTGTTGAAGTCACCCAGTTCAGGACGACATACTGCTCCCTGTCTGTTAGAAAACATTCAATACAAACCGCATATGTAATCGGATACACCGTAAGTGCGCATTTTTTGGAGCAAGCGACAGTGCGAAACTGAGTCTAACGCCTTTCGAAAGTCGAGAAGTATGGCCTCAACCTGGGAGCCGGTATCTACAGGCTGTTGTATATCGTGCTCAAAGAGAGCCAGCTGTGTGCCGCATGACCGCTATTTCCTGAAACCGTGCTGGTTTCTGCATACGAGCTTCTCAGAGTCTAGATAGGTCATTATGTCTGAACACAAAATATGTTCCATGATTCTACAACAATCGATGTCAGTGAAATTGGCCGGTAATTATATGCATGCGATTTTTTACCCTTTTTATTGATTGTTATGACCTGGGCCTTCTTCCCGTCCCATGGACGTACTATATTGTACAAAGTTGTACATTGTAACACATTGACATTCCAGTACTGAAGTTGTTCGACTGCACATACGTCCTAAGAGGTTGTTTTAGCTGGGACCAAAGAGTTTATGCACTTCAAGGATATATTCTACCAGTAGTTGTTTTCCCTCTCTTCCTTATTTCATTCTTCCGAACAAAGAACGTCCAGGTTGTATCTGATTTTGTAATTCGTCCATCACCACAGAGATCCTATCCGACGTGTATTTTCGAGTTCCATAATGTTTATTTCATTGCCTTTTCTAATAGGGAAAAGTGACATTTTTAGTTTTGGTGCTAGGATAAATCATTTCTTCTGGTTTTAGTACTGGTGCTATCTGAATGGTGCACTGATTCGTAGTTTGAGTCCATAGCAAGTTGGTTAAGAATTTTCCACCTACAGACTTGCGTTTTACGCAGAAAGTACAAAACCAGGTGTCAGCTGTATTAGGTTGGTGGATAAGATCAGAGGGTTTTGGTTTTACATGTTGATATTCCTGTTTGCTATGGGTTTAGTTATCGACAGTCATTTTTTGTTTATAGTTCTGTTGCTGTGTGAGTTTACATATTGTCATTTTGTAATTTGTCGATAGCGAGTGGTGCTGTGTACGCTAGAAAATGGAGTACCAAGTAGAGAAATCGTAACATTGGCGGCCTATCTTCTGTTAAAGTTCAGTAAAGGTATGACAACAGCGGGGACAACAGGAAATATCTGCGACGTGTTGGGGATAATGCTTCTGGATTGAGCAAGGGAACTAAACGGTTATTTCGTTTTAAGCAGGGTCATTTTAACATTAATGATCTCCAAATTCAGGAAGACCTTTAGTGCTTGATGAAGATCGTTTAAAAGCATTAATCCACAATGGTCCACGTCACCATACTCGAGAACTGGCAAGTGTGATGGACTGTGATCTTTCCATCATCTATTGTATGGACGCGTGGTGTGTGTTCTATGGGACATGTCCCAAAGAAAAGACGCCGTGTGGAATTCGCTGCTGTGATACATGTTATGTAAAGTGAAGGTGGAAAGTGGAGTAAGGATAGAAAAGAGAAGGAGCTATTGATATCAGTTGCATCAGGGCTTTATGCGGAATCATCGGTGGCAAGTTAAAATGTGGGCTGGACCGGGATTCGAACCCGCGAAAATTTGCTTCCTAGACAGTTGCGTAAACCGCTGCGCCATTTTTTTTTCCTTTCGGTTCATTGTTGATCGATTTGTTTGTTCGTTGCGGACGTCACATGATATCCGGTCAGGTTCGTTTGTTGATCGTTTCACTCAGTTTTTTATTACAGAGGCCAACCCGCTCTCTGACCGAACACGCTGAGCTACCGGGCCGGCGTCCATTCGGACACGTTGTTTGTCGCTACTGCGCGACTATCTCGTCACGCCTGCCGGCCGACCTACATTCGTACCTGGCGCCACCCTCGTATTATATTTGCATCAGTGAAGAAGGTTCAAAAATCGGGTCCATATGTACATCATGTTTTAAGCCAAAAATCACAAAAATCTGCCGGTTGCCATGTATGAACCGCTGCTTCCTTGTCGCCACTGGGCTCGTGAACGAAACCGACCACTCCTACCCTGTTTCACTACTGGTAACAAGAAAGAGTATCTTAATGCTATTGTAAGGAAATGATGGGAATTGTTGAGCGTCAAAAGAGCAGCAACTCCCTGTACAAGTACCTGCCCACAACCACAGAGGATAATATTATGCATCTGGTGGAACAGCAACGATGTGGCCTACTAAGAACTGCTTCCCTGAGATGTAACCATCACTGCTGACATTTATTGTCCACAACTCAGACGTTCTGTAGACTCAAAACTCAAAAGAGGTTCAAAGGCCATGAAAACTGCGCGAAGTGGTGCTACTCCACAAAAACGCCCACGCGCACTCTGCTATACTGACAAAAATCACTATACAGGAGTTGGGATAGTAAGTCATGCTTCACCAATGTTATTCGCCACATCTGCTTTCTTAAGATTTTCACCTTTTTCGTCCTCTGTCCAACGACATTCTAGGACCTTACTTGTCGGATGAAACTGCACTCTGAACATGATTGGAAAATATTCGTCATTTTGGTTTGCAGCTCCTTGTGTTTACTGTGTTTCCAGTTAAAATTGTAGGATGTAAGGTCCGTCAGTTATGCAAAACACCGTTTTTCCCAAGTTCATAAACATGTTTCAGCACCACTGTGCCATCGTCAGTGGGTTATAGTTTTATGTAATGTGCAATGTGAACATTTTTACAAAATGATTACAAAATTATGTTGATATTTATTTCAAACAATAATTAGTTTATTTTTGTTAATACTTGTACCCCTGGCGTGCATGGTTTTCCAGGACCACTTGCGTATTATTTATTACAGGTAGCTTGTCATCTACAACCAAACGATGTTGATGAGAAAGTTTTTTAGGAAGTTAACCTATGATGACAAGCTACCTGTAATAAATAATGCACAAGTGGTCCTGGAAAATCATGCACACCTAGTGTAAAGGTATTAACAAAACAAACGAATTATTGTTTGGACTAAATATCCACATAGTTTTGTAATCATTTAGTAAAAAATTTCAAATTGCAGATTAAATGAAACGAAAACCCACCGATGATGGCACAGTGGTGCTGAAACATGTTTGGAAACTAGGAAAAACCGGTGTTTTGCATAACTGGCGAGCCTTACATCCTACAATGGCTCGAAGAGTTCTTCGCCTCAAATCTACGTAATTTCTACAGTCGCGGAATCAAAGATACATCAGCGTTGACAGACCGTTGTAAATAATGAATGAGAATACGCTATTGGTGACTATAGACTCTGTTACGTGTATCTGTTGGGTTCATTAAATTTATGGAGCCGGACGGTGTGGCCGTGCGGATCTAAGCGCTTCAGTTTGGAACCGCGTGACCGCTACGGTCGCAGGTTCAAATCCTGCCTCGGGCATAGATGTGTGTGTTGTCCTTAGGTTAGTTAAGCTTAAGTAGTTCTACGTTCTAGGGGACTGATGACCTCAGTAGTTAAGTCCCATGGTACTCAGAGCCATTTGAACCATTTGAAACTTATCGAAAAACTCTATAAACTTGTGCACCAACCCAATAATTTACTTGGCTTTACGAAGTGGTCTTTGCATTGCTGTCGGGAAATATAGGCTGCGGATTATGTCTCATAAGTGACACTGTTACGGAAATCTCCTGTGGCGGAAAGCTGGAACTCTTGGACGAGGCTAGGTGTGCAGTGACATCTCACAATACACTCATTAGCAATTACATGTTCATTCATTAGGCTTCTTGACTACGCGTGGAATGTTTCAACGAGTATGATGTAAATCTAGAACAAAACATTCTTGTAGATGAGGTAAGCACTCTAATTTCGGGAACTGGAATGACTTGTCTAGCAATTCCCCGCTTTAGTATTTTGTTTTCTCAGCTCTTATAGTTAGAGAAATAAACAGAATTTTTGCTGTGGACAGAGTACAGTCAGTTCGGTCTCCCAATTCCGTTTCCAAGCCAGAGTGGAATGTTGTACCTCCGGAGAGCAGAGCTGAACGCAACAGTACTCCAGAGATTCCTATTAAACAGCGAGTTGCCAACTCCAAGCGCTCTGGCCGTTCCAGCGGTCAAGTTTGTTACACTTCCACGAACGAAGGCAATTTTCCTTTACGCTCTTCCTGCTCTTGGTGTGAGTGCGTGTATTGACCCCACACCTATTTACAACCTCTGCATCTGTGCATTATATAGTCCGCAAATCACCACAGAGTGCATAGGGGATGACACACTTATCAGTAATGTCGATTTTCTTTCCTACTCGATACCACTACTGAGTAACGGAGAAATAAGTGCATAAATCATTGGTGCCCAGACGTTGGTATGCATATGACTGATGGTACGGAATGGCATTCCACGTAGTGCGAGTAGAAGTAAACCCTACACGTACCGACATATGTAAAATTATTCTCTTACGTCACTTATTTTTAAAGTAAAATGATAGTGAGACAAATGACTGATAAAATAATAATATATAAAATAGAATGTTTCGGGATATACGCGTGACACAGGAGATCGAATGTACCATCACCACCCTTCTCCTCTCTAGAAGTCTCTGGCTTGGATGGATATGATTCGTCTTCTTTTGACTATCGTGATATTCTGTCCAGGTTTCGTGGTAACTTGAAAATATTTATGTGCCGCTTTGCAACTGCTGCCAAAATATTTGGTGCACTAATATGTGTCGATGTAGTCGTCATTACGCAGTGAACTGTTTGCTATTGTTATTGTCACTCTGTTGGGCGTTACGTTGTAAGGCTTCGTCATACGAAGGGAATTTGCAGTATTTGGAGTATACATTTTACAATGAACCGTGTTTGAGTTTTATTTCAAGGATGAGGCGATTTTTAAGCCAAGAAGCACTTTCTACGTCTAAGGATGCAGGTAAAATAAACTAAACCGACGCCTAACCACAAGTATGATGAAACCTACATACGATTTGCCTTTACGGTAAAGGCCGATAGCAAAAGCAATGATAACCCAATTTCACAGTGCGTTGTATGCCTAGGAAGAGCTTTTAAATCCAAGCACGAAGCCTTCATTATCAAAACGGTATAGAAGTTCTGAGCACTGTGGGTTAGCTGGTAAAACTACTGATCTATCTCAAAGGAAATCTGCGTTTTGTAAATACGATTCCAAATATATAACAGATTTCCAAACAGCTAATTGTTGATTTTCATGTCTCATTTAAGATGAAACTTTTATTTGATTCTGAATTTTTTTAGCTTTTTGAACTTTAATTTACTACATTCTATGTTCAGTTTCTTACTACACTGCACAACTGGTTTATATTATTTGTAATGTAAAAGTCTGATAAATATTTCAAATGTCATTCCTCTCTTACTCATTGAACGTTTGTATCAGAACCTGCTATCTTTACTTTAACATTATTTGCTACAAATAAGTACAGCAAGAGAAAATCAACGACTTTGGAAAAATATGCTTCCACGAAACCTTATTACATGTATATGTCACATTTGTATAGTACAACCCAAAACCCATGTGTGTGTGTTGTCAGTACTGAGCAAGATGGCGAAAATTACTTTCCTCCACATCACTGTCTAACATATACTATAGCGACATCCAATGCTGTGAAAATTTTTAATGACCTACAGTTGGAACGACAGTAGAGTCACTAAAGGCGAGAAAATAACGGTAACATTATCGTCTGTTTTCAGTTATTTTTCTTATTAATTAACAGTCATTATATCTTTGCGTTTCAACCATTAGAAAATGGTTGATAGGCAAAAATAATCGTGAAATAAATGTGAAAATAACCGAATCTCACTGACTCAGTGCTATGAGCTACAACTTACTCATAAAGAAATACGCTAAATATGTGTACATTGCAGTCCATACTGCTGAAATTAAGATAATATAAACACATACTTCATGCCTGACAAACAAATATATGTTATTTTTTGTTCTTATTATGAAAGGCATTCTTATACGTCACCTTCCAATGCACGAATATTTTGTAAGTGACAGTAGTTTTGTTCACAAGCGAATGTGTTGAAGATTCTTGCCGTTTGTCTTTCAGATGGAACTGGTTTCTTCTTTGTTGGGAAACAATTTTCTTCTCTTTGACATTTATTATCACGTCTCTATGAGTTTTTTTTTTGTATGTTAAATAATGTGCGTACTGCAGTGCGTACAAGTTTCCTACGTTACACTGACTTTCAGTGATTTGACTGGAGGCGGAGTGGACAAAACTTCATGATATTGAGTAGGCATACGACAGCTTTCTGCAAAAGTTTAGATCTTGTGCTGTTTACTAGCTGGTTCTCTTTCTTAAAAGAAAAAGGTATTCATCAATAAATATCTGTAGGTTACAAGAGAATCGTAAACAAACATTTTCTGTAATGCACCGTTTCACACCTCACAGAGTTTTAGGAAACTAAAGATAGGCAAATGTGGTGCCATCTATTATTAATTGTTGCCTTTTATGATGTTACATATGCTCTCCATTGGAACAACTATGTTACAAATCAATACATACGATACAGTTCGCACTCTTCTGGGAGAAGAGTCGTAAGTGTAATTTGCTGGCCGCTAGGAGCGCTGCTGTCGCAGAGTGCAACAAAAATGAGCAGAGTGACGTGACCTTTCCTCAGCCGTCTTTCAGTCTTCCACATTACCTACCCCTCCCCCCTACACCACCTCAGGGTTCTTAAGAACTGAACAACTATAGTGGTACCCCCAAATTTCTAAAAATATTAAGTGGTAGAGGGGTTTTGGGCGCACGACAGCAAGGTCTTCAGCGATTAAGTGGTACGCAGTGACAAAACTGTCTGGGAAACCCTGGCCTGATTAGATCTACAATAATTTCTTTTATCTCATTCCTATGATCCCTATGATATACGATGCTACCAGCATAACTGTGGCTCAATTTTCTTGTCATAATGGTGTCGGACCTCCATTTTCCCGGTATAGTGCAGCAGCTCCCCGTTGCACGGTCTGAAAAAGACGTTGGAAGTCTATTGCAGAAATATTGACCCATGCTGCCTGTATGGACATCCATAATTGCGAAAACGTTGCCGGTGCAGGATTTGGTGCACGAACTGACCTATCGATTATATCCCTTAGCGTTCGATGTAATTCGTGCTGGGCGACCTTGTCGGCCAAATTGTGGGCTCGAATTACCCAGAATGTTCTTAAAAACAAACGCGAACAACTGTACCCGGAGACATGGCGCATTGCCATCCACACAAATTCCTGTTTTATGTTAAGTCCATAACTGGCTGAAAATGGTCTCTAGGTGAATGACCGGTTCACTTGCACCAAAGGACCCAGCCCTTTTTTTTTATTTTACTTTTTTTTTTTTTTTTTTTTTTTTGCAAACACATCACAAGCATTTTGGAGTAATCACAGCTTTAAGTGCCTTGTCGACAAAATGGGTCCATGACTTCGTGGGATCTGTGCCACTAGAACACTACTACCATCAGTTCGAAATTGGGATTCAACTGACCAGGTCACGGTTGTACAGCCGTCTAGGGTCAAATCGATACTGTCACGATCCTAGGAGAGATACTGCTGACGATATCTTGCTGTTAGCAGAGGCACCAGAGTCGGTCGCCATAGCCCATTAACACCAAATTTCGCCCCACTTCCTAAGCAATACGTTCGTCGCACGTCCCATATTGATGTTTGCGGTTACTTCACGCAGTCCCGGTTGTCTGTTATCTCTGACAACCCACACCAAAGGCGATGCTCTCGGTTGTTACGAGAAGACCGTCAGCCACTGCGATGTCTATGGTCAGAGGTAATGCCTGGAATTTGGTATTCTCGCACTCTCTTGATACTGTGTATCGCGGTATATTGAATTCCTGAACGATTTCCGAAACTGAATGTCCCATTCGTGTAGCTGCAACTGCCATTGCGTGTTAAAGTCTGTTAAATGCTACCGTGCGACCATATTCATGACAGCAAGCATTTCGCATGAATCACGCGAGTACGAATGACGGCTTCGCCAACGCATTGCCTTTTTATACCACGTGTGCGCGGCAGTATCGTCATCTGTATATGTTCATGTCGGTATCCCATGACTTCGTCACGTTGCTGTATATTATACCTAGGGGACAACTCAGCGTGTTATTGTTACACGTAAAGCAATTATTGCATTAAACATCATAGTTTTGTATAATTACCATCACATATTATTTGCTAATTTAATAGCTTTAACCTTGTCTACACCTCTGCACTAAATTTGTGGTGTTACGCTACTGACAAGGCACCCGTGCGGAATTTGTCCAGATACGAAAAACGTTAGACGACATTAAGTGGCTCAAGGAGTTCAAACTCCTCAGACAAAAAGGTATACGTTATAAGAAAAAATGGGTAACATACAACAATAACGAAAGATGGGTAATACATAACACGTCCAAGAAACGAGAGGGAGCTATTGGAGTGGAAGGCCGAGATAAAAGCCCTGGGAGTAAAGTGGGTAAAGCACTGACATGAAGTATTTCTACGCTGAAATGCGACTGTTGTATCAATAAAGCTTTGATAGAAACAAAATTTTGTTTCAGGTGCTTAATTAAAAGTCAGGGTGAAACGTATCAATGATAAAATTCGGTGTTAACGCTGCTATCCTCACTGAGACTGAGGAAAAAGGATTATGGAACGTTTAGAATAAAATGCTCGAATGACTACAGAATATGGGCTGTTCTGAGGGTTCGCCCAAAAAGATTGCTGATAAACTTCACATGGAAATCAGGGACAATGTAGAACACGATAAGACGAATATCTTCTGGGTTAGAAGAAGAATGGGAGATATAAGAATCATAGCAGAGCAGAAGAGAGAGTATTGTATAATATAGTAGAATACTTGTATCAAACTAAGGAACAAGCCCGTGCTCTAGCAGCAGCACCAGGAGAGAACATCATTCGATTGCTTAGTGTATTCCGAGCTACTTACTTAGTTTGACCTGGATGCTCTTACAGCTTAATTGTTAAATCTCTCGAGTGTTTGTGTATTTCTTTGTAGCGTAGTATAGTGTGACGATAGACCATCTGTTGTAGTATAGTGTGACGATAGACCGTATGTATCGTCATTGTCACGTCTGTTATGAGCATTCAGTGACACTTGTAGACAATTAGGCACTAAAGTCAAATGGTTCCAATGCCTCTGAGCACCATGGGACTTAATTTCTGAGGGCATCAGTCCCCTAGAACTTAGAACTACTTAAACCTAACGAACCTAAGGATATCACACTCATCCATGTCCGAGGCAGGATTCGAACCTGTGATCATAGCAGCAGCGCGGTCCCGGACTGGAGCTCCTAGAGCCGCTCTGCTACAGCGGCCGGCTAGGCGCTAGGGTTCGCACTAGAGGCAGCAACGAGAGAGCACATTGGTCATTTGTATTGTTATACACATGAAGTATTTTCGCTGTTGCGATACCAATAACCGTTAGCTGTCCAAGGGAACGACGACAATGAAACCTGCGTGTCGCATCGATAATCGAGCCCGGAATTCCCGCTCTGGCTGTCAGTACACTACTCACGGCCAGGCCAAGCCACCATACGTCGTCGTTTCTGCGTCACAGCCTATACTCGTACACAAATGGTTCAAATGGCTCTGAGCATTATGGGACTTAACATCTGTCGTCATCAGTCCTCTAGAACTTAGAACTACTTAAACCTAACTAACCAAAGGACACCACACACATCCATGTCCGAGGCAGGATTCGAACCTGCGACCGTAGCGGTCACGCGGTTCCAAACAGAAGCGGCTAGAACCGCACGGCCACACCGGCCGGCATACTCGTACACACATTATGTAATTCTCGTACAGGGGAGGACCTCTTAATTGAAAACCGATGCCTGGTATCGACTGATACACGCAACAGTGCAGTGCCTGTGGTTTTAAGAAGCACGGAGCAGCAATCTCTTACATAGCTAGCAGTTGTTCGTATTCACAACTACGTGTACATTTCATTTATTTCCTAACGGCTACAGTCGCGTAGTATCTTTTCCTTCGCACATGCATGCATACCCGAAGGAACATTGGATCGTTTTACTTAACAACACTGTCACTACAGTATCGTATTTATATCTTATGAATTTATAACTAGAAGCATGCTACGTATTTAGTTGTGCTAGTGTAGTTTCGTAGTTCAATTCTTAAATTTAACACGTGCTTAGTAGTATAAAATTTCGAACCGGCCGCAGTGGCCAAGCGGATCAAGGCACTTCAGTCCGGAACCGCGCTGCTGCTACGGTCGCACGTTCGAATTTTGCCTGTGGCATGGATGTGTGTGACGTCCTTAGGTTGGTTAGGTTTAAGTAGTTCTAAGTTCTAGGTGACTGATGACCTCGGATGTTAAGTCCCATAGTACTCAGAGCCATTTTAATCATTTGTGTACGAGTGTAGGCTGTAATATTTCGCCATGTGTATTGTCGCTGCCACCTGTTAATTCTGAACAGCCAGTGACTGCGTTGCATTACGATATTTTCTTATTTCTCATTATGCTGCATCACCTAGCATATTTCACTACCATTTATTTTATTTCTCTGTCTGCTGTAAGGGATGTAATGACTTTCAGATTGCATTTACCGTTTCGACGCGCTTCGAGACTCTCATTATCTTTCAGTTTGTTGCTTATATTTCGAGCTGTGGGCTGCGAAATTTCTTCCATATGAGCAGTATCTCGCTGATTAGATCAGTACTGTGACAAAAGGGTCCACCTTCTGGCTTGTTTCCCTGGAATATCTGAAAACAGTCACAATGAAAACGTATAGAGGTTTTAGGTACTCGTTGGCCTTAAGGCGTTGAATATATTGCATAAACGTAAAAGTAACTGCGTTAAGTTTGACAGCAAGTAAAAAACTAACCAAACTTCACTTGAGAAAAGAAGGTCTGACAGCAACAGCTATACTATATCTCAGCAAATATTGAAGTAACAAGGCGAATTCAGTATAGAATGGCCACCGACAACTTGCAACAAGGCGTGAGGGTTTTTCTTCCTCAGAAGAAAAAGAAAAATTAGACATGGAGTGAATAACCCATCACATAAACGTTTGAAACACTAAACAAACTATTCATTTATCGAAAAAGTACCCTCTCGATCATATTTGACTTTTTGAACATTCCATACAATTATTTAAGACACAAAATTCCCCAGCTTTGTGTGTCATAAATCATCGATTTTGTTTTTCGTCCCATCTTGGAAAAGCTGCGTAACGTCTCCAGCGCTGTACCCCCTTGCTAAGCAATTACTCAATTCATTATCAACCGGCAGCACAACATTCTAACTCGGATGCACCACCCAGACTATTAAGGGAGCCAGACCCTACATTTGAACCAGGTATCATGGCGTCATACGTTATGCAAGAAGTTTCACTGGCTGTCTTACCAGCTTGAACTCATTTCTTATCCTGCTGTACATTTACCTGGCTGATGCGTATGTCACCAGGTTGCTTATTGGATCTCACTGGTAGAACTCTTTGGTTTTCAAGTACGGAATCCAATGGATCTACGTGACCAAGCACTATTCAGGTTCTCATCTAGGTGTGAGTCTACAAATCTGTGTTAACCCGAAGCAGACTGGTGTTCTGAAGTGTCAAGTGACAGTTATGTATCTCTGCCGTGTTTGTTGCAGTTTAGCAGGTGTAATATTAGCGATGAGGACTCAAACATAGTGCGCATTTTACGACAACAGATTAGGCCAGTCAACGTAGCTGCTGAATTCATGAAACTATGGCGGCAACAGATGTATCCTCAAATGTAACAGGAGATCAACAAGAAAAACTACAAAATCAAAACATGGAACAACAACAATGACAACATAACACCAAAAAAGGTAGTAGTTAGAAAGTGAGGAACAGCATCAGCCTAAACTATAACTGCTCGGCCACCCACAACAGCATCCACCACATGCCATTAGCGCCATTTAATCCAGAAGATGAACACCGGGACTCTTACCACAGATGTATGAAGCTCCACTTGAAGGAACGCAGCATAGCCACGTTGTTCAGCATATTGTTTTTCTTCTACATAATAACAGCTGAGTAGACAGTAATGTGTCTTCTACAAAAGTTGAATCACCAAAAATGGCTCTGAGCACTATAGAACTTCTGAGGTCATCAGTCCCCTAGAACTTAGAACTACTTAAACCTAACTAACCTAATGATATCAAACACATCCATGCCCGAGGCAGGATTCGAACCTGTAAACGCAGCGGTCGCACGGTTCAAGAATGTAGCGCCTAGAGCTGCTCGGCCGGCAGTTGAATAACAAAACCTTATTAGGAGCACTACGAGAAGCGAAGGCGTATCTACATCTACATATACACACGTACCCCGCAAGCTGCCGTACGGTGCGTGGCGGAGGGTACCTTGTACCACTACTAGAGTTTTCCTTTCCTGTTCTACTCGCAGATACAGCGACGGAATAACTACTGTCTATATGCCTTCGTATGAGCCCTTATTTCTCGTATTTTATCTTTGTTGTCCATCCGATAAATTTATGTTGGCAGTAGTACGATCATCCTGCAATCAGCTTTAAATGTCGTTTCTCTAACTGTTCTCATTAGTGTTCCTTGAAAAGAACGTCGCCACCCTTCCAGAGACTCCCATTTGAGTTCAGAAAAATGGTTCAGATTGCTCTGAGGGCTATGGGACCTAACAGCTGAGGTCATCAGTCACCTAGACTTAAACCTAACTAACCCAAGGACATCACACCCATTCATTCCCGAGGCAGGATTCGAATCTGCGGCTGTAGCAGCCGCGTGGTTCCGGACTGAAGCTCCTAGAACCGCCCGACCACAGCGCCATTTGAGTTCCTGAAGCACCTCAGTAACACTCCTGTGTTGTTCGAACCCACTGGTAACAAATCTAGCAGCCCCGTGTGAATTGCTGCGATGTGTTCCTTTAATCCGACCTGCTGCTAATCCCAAACACTTGAGCAGTACTCAAGAGTAGGTCGCAGTTGCGACCTACATGTGGTTTCCCCTTCGTGTGCTGGTTGGTTAGCCTGTGATGAAAGAATTACATATGCACTTGATATAGAAGTACCTGTATAGACATCGAAATTAGCAAATCCTCCTCTCGAAGAAATGTTAGCAATAGCAAAAACCTTCGCAGTCACATGCGGCACAGAAAAATTTTGAAGCAGATAACGAATAATCTGTAACATCATTTGTCAGAGAATAATAATTTGATGATAGAGATGTATCTTCCATAAAATCGGCCATCCCACTCTCACCATAGTAATCCTGTTGGGAGCTTATCAAGTTCATGGTCGTTTTTGGACTCCGTCATCCCTGGGGGCCAAGGCCAGGTAATAAATCAGCATTGATTATGTAGTTCCTGTACAAGCCATCTTCACGGCAACACCTGCTATAATGGCTAGAGATTGAATGCCAGGTATAGTTTTACTCCACCTAGACGCGATACGTGCAACGTTTGCAATAAAATCGATCTTTCCATCAGAAATCAAATGTACCACGAGATAAAAATGAGGGCAATATGCTATTAAAAAAACTGTTAAGAAGGGTCGTCGAACTGATGGCAATAATAATATGCCTCAATGGCTGACGTAAGCCTTGGCTTGGGGAATATACTCTACGCTCACGAATTACGTCGTTTCTGGATGCCGAAGCGATCCTTAAGTAAGTGAACTTAGATTCTGTAAACAAGGCTCGCTCTGTTGTACCATGATATCGCGCTACCATAAAATCAAGAGAGAGATTACCGAGTATTGGACTCGATTTGTCACTAGATTAAGTATTTTTAAGAGACTCTACTCGTTAGTTATTCTTGCCGTGGCGAAATAGCTGTATGTAAAAGTAAAATCCAGAATATCACAAGAAATGCTGTAGGGCCATTACTGTTAGCAATACATGTAATCTATTGGGTAATGTTGGAAGTTCCATGAGGCTTTTTTCCAGTCGATCAGTTATCTACAGAAAATAGCAATGCCAGAAGACTGCAGCAGATTTGCTGGAAGACTTGATGGGTAGTAGGTGTAGACAATAGCTGTTTACCCTGATAGTAAATAAATGTATCACACTGCTCGTAAATTGGCGAGGATGTTACGCTATTACATTTTTTGTGAAAAGTCGCTTGAAACGATACAAGTCGTAAAAAAGCATAGGAGGACTCGTATAGAGCAAACGAAAATGGCATGGTATTAAAAAGAAAACATTGCGTAATGTCCTGGAAAATTCTACATATTTGCTTACGAACGTGCGTTCGGCTCTCAGTCCACCTTCAGGTAAAAAATTAATGTCCACTACACAGGTATACATGAAGTGCTACTCGCAACATATGTGAACAGTGTAAAGAAGTGTGTCACTCATACAGCAGTAAAGACTTAGGTGACGCAAAAGTGAACTCCATAACAGAAGTAGGTGTACTCCAAACCTTCAGAAGTTCAATCTTATGAAGCAACACTTAAGCCCACTGTACGATTTATCAGCCCATATGTCACTAGTGAAACTGAAAAGTGTCCTAGGTCTTCATCTTTACGTCCGGTCCATAATGCAGTACAAATATCGTTTTTACGCCTATATACTTTATATATTGAAAGCATCCCTTTCATTTTCCTAAGACACTTTCGTTAAAAGTGTAGTAGCTCGTGCGTCCGTTACTACGTCAGAAGGTTTCTTCTGAAACTGGAGGAGATAAGACTGCACAAAGACACTTCACTTTTAGTCACAGCCTTGGTCGGGGGAGTTCTCTCCACGAACGGAACCGCTTGGTGCTTTTTCACCTCTTCGTCCTTTCTGCTGGTCCATCGCGTTCTTCGTCCTTCCTCCTCCTACTCCTCGGCTCCCGCACGACACGTCCTCCCAACCCACCTCCTCACGCCATTCCCATATCTCGAGTTCAAGGAACAAAAACTGTTTAGCCAGCATTTTGTGCCTTTACAAGGGACTGAACGGCCATTGTTAAGTGACTGCGTGCTTCACGCTTTTCTTTCGGACAAAAGCCTTGCGTAGCTACGAAAATAATGTTTTTGTTCCGCGTTCCTTGCTCGGCATTTAGACGGTCATTTACTGTTTTAGCCTTAAACAAAAGGCTCTCGTACTATAATGGAGCGGCAAGTGCGAAAGAAATTCACGTCAAACATTCTCTTATGGCTGAGAATTTTACCAGCCACACCGAAAGCCACGATTCATGAAAACACTCGCCAATGCCATTTTAGCCGCGCCATCGTAGAACATTGACGTTGCATGCAGTTCTACAAGCTCGAATCTCTCTGCCCGTTAGTCATGTAAGTTAGTTTATCCTTTTGTTCTGAGACGACAACATGCAGAGGAGGGGGCCGGAAGGGAGTGGGGGAGGAGATTGCCAGTGGGTGAAGCTAACCCTAGTGAGAATACAGTTAGTTTATGACTATGGAAAGGACGTGTAACCTCAGGGTCCTAAGTGCCGTAACCTAAAATATCTAGGATATCATAAGTAAAATAACACGAAATTATGGATAAAAATTACTTAAAAATGACATAAAACACATGTAGAATGAGTTATTAAAAACGATCTGAACTACTGAAAAATTTTGTGGATGGTAGGAACTGAAATATTAGACCAAATATTTTATTTATGCTCCCGTTTAAAAGGGAAGAATACAGCTCGTGTTCATATTATTAGCTTGATCTTTGTCGGCCAGTAGTATATAAGTGTGTTTTCAGTGCCGTTGTACGGCCTGGCACACCCTACTTTAAATATTAGGTCATTATTTCTTGGTATTATATGTGAGAATTTCCACCACGCTCACAATAATCCTCATCCTAAATAGTTAATAGCCTAATAGGAACATCGTAAACAGGTAATATCTGATACACCTGAGTGTGTGTTACGAAAATGTGGTTGCCATAACCTATTTAAGTGCATAGGGGTCTTGAACTCACTACTAACTAATAATTAACTTTACCCTTAAGAGTTTGTTCCACGTCACCCTTGTGACTTCATATAGTGGATGGTCTTACATATTATATTTATAGTTAGTGAACGTTTGGTTAAGTTATTTCAGGTTTCCTAAACACAACGTTCACCATCTGTGCATAAAGTCATAAATGGTGCTCTAAGCTTTACACAGCCAATCAATGATAAATGCGTAGCAACGTGGTGCCATAACATAAGAGCGTTAGTCGAATTTCGCATTAACAATTTGACGTATTACTCCACGTACATATGGAAATTACTCTATTTCCACCTTCTCCTAAAACTGAGAAGGTGGTTACGGACATATAACCTTGTTCATCCCCCGCATGAGATATTGCGGAACGATACAAAATAGCAGTGATGATATGTTGTTCTTAATGTAAACTTAACTTACCGTCTAGGTAAATTTCTTATCAGTTAATAAAGTCTCGGACTACAGCTAACGTTTATCGGGATTCTATCTACTTAGTGGCTTGTTCTCTCACAAATTTACGGTTGAACATAATAGGTATTTCCCTGTACATAACATGAAGACAGCCAATAGCAGGCACCTTTGACTTTGGTGCGCGCATGCGCAGAATCCGCCCTGTTGCTCAGTAAATATCCGCGTACCACAGTCAGTTCCAACGTCGCGTCCGCAGCTAACCGACCGCTTTCCACGAAATGGGGCCGGGGCTGTTCCTCAGCTAAGTGACATAGCTTGACATGGTACCACTGTACTTTGGCTATTTATGTTTGACCGTGCCCTGTTTTGGCATGTATTAGTTTATTTTATGCTTTTGAAGGAGGCTACATTAATCTACCTGAAACCTGGGTAAATACCAGTAACTTTTCACAACTGAGGCGGATTTATGACATAAGTGTTGTATTTGGTTGGTGCATAATTTCGTAGAAAAATGGTTCAAATGGCTCTGAGCACTATGGGACTAAACATCTGAGGTCATCAGTCCCCTAGAACGTAGAACAACTTAAACCTTACTAACCTAAGGACATCACATACATCCATGGCTGAGGCAGGATTCGAACCTGCGACCGTAGCAGTCTCGCGGTTCCGGACTGAAGTGCCTACAACGGTCGGCCACCAAGGCCGGCTAACTTCGTAGACTTCCGAGTGCGACGGGTTTATTTATCGAGAGCGATTTTTAATCTTTAGTTCACTCTAGCTATTTCAGTTAACATATTGTCATTTTGAGACAGTGAGTTCTATAGAGGGGTTACAGCAGCGGTGTCAGACATAAAGATTTGCGTCAAGGATGCGGATAACGCCAATGGACAGAGCACATCAAGAGAATTATTTTCTGGTTTTGAAGAGGACCGGTTTGTCGTTAGTAACTCATTGTTCAGGAACTTCGGGGATGACGAAGATCGCTTAAACGCATTGAACCGTAGTGATCCATGTCAGTATATTCTATAACTGGCAAATGAGGTGAACTGTGATCATTCCACCATCGTTTTACATTTTCATGAGTGGGGAAGGTTTTGGGACCGGGTGTAAGGGTACGGCAAGCGCTAAGCTAAAATCAAAAATATCAGTAGGCTTCTCAATTCAACAAACCTTACCAACTGCCGTATACTTTAGGTTATTAAATGAAATAAAATAGAGTAACCTAAAGCGTAAGACTGTTGGTAAAGTTAGTTGAATTGAGAAGGACGGCTGTTGGTAAAGTTTATTGATTCGAGAAGTACGTATCAGCCGATGTCCCTTGGCCATAATTGACCGACAGAGACTGAGTATCAAGGGTTTTCCATACTGTCACCTTGTTCACCTCTGCTTCTTCGTAGTGACCAGGATCGTGAATTTACCGAACATTTCTATCCTCTATCGTTACCGGCGATGACAAGTCTTGCCTTTATACCAACTTAAGAAAAAAAAGGAATGGTTGAGCACAAACAATTCAGCAACTCCCCGTACAGAGACGTTCGCGCATCCACAAAAGATAGTGTTACGGTTCTCGTACTATCAATTGCGTTCCCCAGGTGTCGGCGTCACTGTCGAAATTTGTCAGGAACTGAAACGTCTTACAGACGCAGTCTACGAACAACGACCAGAAAGATGGCGTGAAGTGTTGCTACTCCACGATAGTGTCCGCCCGCATTCTGCTAGACTGATAAAAGACGTTATACAGGAACTGAGTAGGGAAGTTGTAAGAGGACCATACTTAAGGAAATTGTTGCTAGCGCAATCGAGCAGATGTAATTTCGATGGATTGCTCATGCGTTGCCTGTGGTATGTAAGCTATAAGAGAATCTGACCAAACAGCAGTGTTCACTGCAGTAGGAACTGTTGCAGTAGTATTAGTAGTAGTAGTAGAAGCGAGCAGTCTGGTTTATCGTGTTGGCTGGGCTGGTCATGTGGGGAGCGATGGCGGAGCCTGAGCGTTGCAGTATAACGGAAAAGCAGCCTCGCGCATACACTCCTGGAAATTGAAATAAGAACACCGTGAATTCATTGTCCCAGGAAGGGGAAACTTTATTGACACATTCCTGGGGTCAGATACATCACATGATCACACTGACAGAACCACAGACACATAGACACAGGCAACAGAGCATGCACAATGTCGGCACTAGTACAGTGTATATCCACCTTTCGCAGCAATGCAGGCTGCTATTCTACCATGGAGACGATCGTAGAGATGCTGGATGTAGTCCTGTGGAACGGCTTGCCATGCCATTTCCACCTGGCGCCTCAGTTGGACCAGCGTTCGTGCTGGACGTGCAGACCGCTTGAGACGACGCTTCATCCAGTCCCAAACATGCTCAATGGGGGACAGATCCGGAGATCTTGCTGGCCAGGGTAGTTGACTTACACCTTCTAGAGCACGTTAGGTGGCACGGGATACATGCGGACGTGCATTGTCCTGTTGGAACAGCAAGTTCCCTTGCCGGTCTAGGAATGGCAGAACGATGGGTTCGATGACGGTTTGGATGTACCGTGCACTATTCAGTGTCCCCTCGACGATCACCAGAGGTGTACGGCCAGTGTAGGAGATCGTTCCCAACACCATGATGCCGGGTGTTGGCCCTGTGTACCTCGGTCGTATACAGTCCTGATTGTGGCGCTCACCTGCACGGCGCCAAACACGCATACGACCATCATTGGCACCAAGGCAGAAGCGACTCTCATCGCTGAAGACGACACGTCTCCATTCGTCCCTCCATTCACGCCTGTCGCGACACCACTGGAGGCGGGCGGCACGATGTTGGGGCGTGAGCGGAAGACGGCCTAACGGTGTGCGGGACCGTAGCCCAGCTTCATGGAGACGGTTGCGAATGGTCCTCGCCGATACCCCAGGAGCAACAGTGTCCCTAATTTGCTGGGAAGTGGCAGTGCGGTCCCCTACGGCACTGCGTAGGATCCTACGGTCTTGGCGTGCATCCGTGCGTCGCTGCGGTACGGACCCAGGTCGACGGGCACGTGCACCTTCCGCCGACCACTGGCGACAACATCGATGTACTGTGGAGACCTCACGCCCCACGTGTTGAGCAATTCGGCGGTACGTCCACCCGGCCTCCAGCATGCCCACTATACGCCCTCGCTCAAAGTCCGTCAACTGCACATATGGTTCACGTCCACGCTGTCGCGGCATCCTACCAGTGTTAAAGACTGCGATGGAGCTCCGTGTACCACGGCAAACTGGCTGACACTGACGGCGGCGGTGCACAAATGCTGCGCAGCTAGCGCCATTCGACGGCCAACACCGCGGTTCCTGGTGTGTCCGCTGTGCCGTGCGTGTGATCATTGCTTGTAGAGCCCTCTCGCAGTGTCCGGAGCAAGTACCGTGGGTCTGACACACCGGTGTCAATGTGTTCTTTTTTCCATTTCCAGGAGTGTATATAGTATTGTTATATCAAGTCCCATGTAAATGGTTTCAAAAAGAAATCTCTTCATAATCTTTCTTATAAAAATTAAGTTTTGACAATCATTCAACTCAATTTAAAGAACTTACTAATTTCTCCAATTCATGGTCATCCCGATTACTGTAAAGAAAAATCAGTTGTTTCCTTCTATACATGACAAATCTATCGGCCAGCATTGCACTGGGCTGTGCCAGAAAAATTTATTAAAAGAGCAGATATATATGCCATATCCGGCGACTTCATTAAGGTAAGAATTTTCAGTTTATTCAGTATGATCTTTTAGGTCCATGACGCAGCACTGCAGGCGTCCAAAATATAGCAGTTTAAATTCACAGTCAATTTTTGAAAGGTTATCTAAGAGTCACATTTTTTACTAGGAGATTAGTCACATTTTATTATAGATAGGTTACGCAATTTTTTTGTGGGGAGGTTACACTGAACGTGGATTATATACTTATATTTTTTACTGTTGGGACGTTCTGAGAAGTAGTCATATATCTGCTCTTATTTACTTAACGTTAAATGTAGTTTACATCTGGCGCAACGCATTTACTAATTTGCCACTCTTTCTTTCACAGATCATCGGCAATTTATTGCGCTTAGTTATTCAAAATGGTTCAAATCGCTCTGAGCACTATGGGACTCAACTGCTGTGGTCATTAGTCCCCTAGAACTTAGAAATACTTAAACCTAGCTAACCTAAGGACATCACACACATCCATGCCCGAGGCAGGATTCGAATCTGCGACCGTAGGCTTTGTTATTGTATTTGTTCCATTTTTTGCTTTGTCTATGATTTTGCGCTTAACTTTGATTTGTGAAAATGCCGCGGAATACTACTAACAGTACATCGCGATGTGCAATGAGCGAAAAAGCCGACCTGAATAATTTGACTGATAATACTAGCGACACTCAGTTTTATAATGATAAACCTCCAATTACAGATAATCAGTGTAACCTCCCAACGTGGTTTGGGATCATGAACTCCTTGAATTGCTGCAAATTATCTCCAAATAGAATAACATAATCATTCTCAGTCAATGACTGTTTGACTTTGCCGCGCGGGATTAGCCGAGCGGTCTAGCGCTTTGCAATCGTGGACTGTGCGGCTGGTCCCGGCGGAGTTGCGGGTCCTCCCTCGGGCATGGGTGTGTGTGTTTGTCCTTAGAATAATTTAGGTTAAGCAGTGTGTAAGCTTAGGGACTGATGACCTTAGCAGTTAAATGCCACAAAATTTCACTCACATTTCAATTTATTTTTTTGACAACTTTGACTATAGGACCCAGAGCGTCCCCTGTAATCACAGCCCACACCATTATGGAACCTTCACCAGCTTGCTTAGTTGTTGAAAACCGAGATCGATGGCTTCCTTGGTTCAGCGCCACACTTGAACCTTACCATAAGCTCTTACCAACTGTAATCGGAACTCATTTAACCAGGTTATGGTTTTAAACTACGCAGGGTCCAACGGATATGATGAAGAGTGGAGGAGAGGCGCTACAGGCACTGTTAGCAAAGGGATTCGGGAGGGTCGTCTACTGCCTTAGCAAATGAACACCGAATTTCGCCTCACTGTCCAAACGGATACGTTTGTCGTACGTGTTACCTTGATTTCTGTGGTTATTTCAAGCATTGTTGCTTACGTGTTAGCACTGAAAGCACTAGGCAGAAGCCGCTACCGTCGGCAACTGCGTTGTACGTGGTTACAGCCAATGCCTGAAATTTGGCATTAGCGGCCCTCTTGACACTCGCGCAACGTTGCACTGAATTATTCAAAATGAAATACCAAAAAATGACAGTAAATCACTTCGAAAACACTGACTGTTTATTCTCAGAGATCTCTTCTGATCTCGTGCTGTGTTCTCAAGTTTCAATCGTGCTACTCGAGATTTTGCTGCATTGGTTCATAATGCAATAACAGTGCGTGATCGCTTTAGCTTTCTGGACGAATAGCGCACCTGTATGTGACAACAGTGGTCTGTGGTACCACATAACGCAGTCACCAGATGAAAGAAGAGGCTTTGGAATAGAGTATCATAAAGTTCCCTCTCATGTGAACACTATAAATGTTAGGTACGATCTGTTTGTGGAGACAAGTTGTGTGGCACATCGAGAGAAAGGTCAAGGTCGAAAATGCGTAGCAGGCCCTCGCACATCTGGAAAGATATCTCGTAGAAACGAGATTTTTGACGTGTGAAAAGAGGAAAGCACATGAAACATTTGTAGAAAGAATATTAATGTTCTGTCAATTTAAGATCTGTGAATAAATTACATCCAGTAAGTAAAGGTCCTGCATTGTTTAATGTTACTTTGAGGTAACTGGTTTAGAATAGCCCTTTACACGGACTTTTTGGATACATCGCCCGAGATTAGCCGAGCGGTCTGGGGCGTTGCAGTCATGGACTGTGCGGCTGGTCCCAGTGGAGATCAGGGTCCTCCATCGGGCATGGGGGTGTGTGTTTGTCCGAAGGATAATTTAGGGTAAGTAGCGTGTAAGCTTAGGGACTGTAAACTTAGCAGTTAAGTACCATAAGGTTTCACACATATTTGAACCTTTTTCTATTTTTTTGTATATCATATCGCGATAGTCGCTTTACAAAGTAGTGCATCCACTCCTTCGGTTTCAGTTGCCCTACAGAAATCAGGCTACAGTGTCCCAGGTTACTGATCTCTGCGCGTTTCAATTGTGTGTAACTAATCTGACTTTATTCAAAAATAGGAAAAGTAAATTTCCATGTTACTGGAGGTAGGATCTATTTTCTAGAAGCTAAACTGTTGCTGTGAATAACATGGTATGGGATACAGATATTTTATTAAGAATGGACCTAACCGATATGGAAAACGTTCTGCAGTTAGTTGGAGAATATATTGTGAAAGATTTCCCTATTATTTTAAATTCTGGATTTTTGCGTGTGTACTGTTGTGACACTCCTGTTTTTGTGTTCTGGGATGTCGCATCGCAAACACATGGGGAGGGCTGGAAAATCGCCAATTATTTCCTGTGTTCTCTCCATGACAGGCAAGATGAAACTGTCTCAGGAAACGCACTGACTACAACTCTCAAGTATTTCGATGGGCAATGCAAGACCTGCGGCTTCTGTATCAAAAGTCATGAAATCGGAGAAGAATGTCGCGATTTGTGTTCCACGACTTTGTGCTTAGAACTATTCTAGTGTACGATAGTCAGCATGCAGAGGTTCTTGGAAGCGAGGGAACTTCTGTTGTCAGACACGATCTAACTTGAAATCGATACAGTGGAAAGGGGACTCCACACGAATAGAAAGGAGACTCTTCTATATCTCTTTTGTTACTCAAACTTCCCTTCAATAACCTATGAAACCTTCCCTTATGATTGTTATCTCTTGCTTAAAATAAAAAATGAAATTACTTCTTTCTTAATCTTCACATACAAATTTGAATGCTGTTGATTATATGTGATACTTTTGATTAGTTCGACGAAACATAGAATGTGTCGTCGTCGTGGCCCTCGGTCGTTACCTGCAATAACCCAAAAACTGTCCTTACCTTTTTTACTGTTAATGGATCGCCATCTGATTGCTACATGGAACTGCTACATGAACATACTTTGTGTTTTACTATACTCTATTAGCTTCTGGTGGGCTGTTATAATAAGTGGCTGTATTTATTACCAAAGCGGAAGCTATTCTTTAATAGCAAAGCTGACGTTAGTCTTTAATTAATTTGACTGAAGTTACGTAATTCATAGTTAAACTTCTTCTTGACAACAATACAATTTTGCAAAGTTATACGTTGAGAGTTTTTGTGGTGCATTATAATCAGTAATGAAATATTGCTGGTAAAAAATTTATAATATTGTGGATGAAATGATTTTACAAACATTCTAACGGGACTAACTTTTAACAATAATCTTACAACTAGCAATGCCCAAACATACCTTCGGTAGTCCTGAATTTCTCGAAAAAATGATTCAATAATATTAGACCCTCTTATGATAATAGTTAGCTGATGTCTTTGTACATCGGTTTATAATCTCTTGTAAATCATAGCTAGTGGCTGGCAGGCACGAAGCTCCTCTCAACCCCTCGCTTCAGACCTCCTACCGACTCGCTTCACACCTCGCTTACTTCTGATTTCCTACGAACGCTGAAGTGCTGTCTTTCCTGGCAACAATGCTTTCTGGTGCAGACAATCATTATTACCATTACGAAATGTATCAATGCGCGGTCTTTCCCGCTCTTTCGTTAAAATATATCCGTACACGGTCTCTCCCGCCCTTTTTAAAATTATATCAATGCGCGGTCTCTTGCCAACAATACTTTGGTGCAGACATTCCCTGCTACAACAATTATTTCCAACGTGACAAATAATAATTATTCCTACTTAATCCTATTAATAAAATATAAACATCTTTAATAAATTGTGGTTTGACAATAGAAATATACACTTCTTATAACCTTGATAATCGTAAGACCAGCGGTTGAAGAGGAAAAAAACTTTACAGCTACAACTACTCCCATAGCTCGTTACTAGAAAACTTTATTGCTGTAGGAAGGGTTCCAGGTCCCATTTCTGGGCTCGAGAATGATGTCTGTGTAGAAGAATAAATGCCTCTCAGCAAAACAATACGCATAATGACCAAAGCATATTGATTATTAGTCTCAAGACGTATCAAAATAGGACAGCCAATTTATTAACACGTAATCGACCAATTCACGCTTCTCAATTGGCAATATTACATAAATACTATCTTATATTTGATCGGAATGAAGAACAATGAATAAAATTCACATCACAAATGATGTTCCTTTAAACCTATGTCATAATTGCATTATTCATAATACAAACTTTCAAATGTTTACCTTGTGGGATGCATTGATGTAAGCGCCTCTCGGTATTAGCGTGGTCAACTGTTAACATTTCTGCTGATACCGAAGTGCAAGAACGACATATTCTTTCTTTTAACACACATGAATATCGTAAGCCATGAGTTTGATGGAATTCCATAACAAAAATCTGAATGCGTTAAGTCAGGTGATCTGGTTGGACATCAAATGCAACCACCACGACGTATCCACCGTTCGGGGTACACATTAAGATGTTCCCGAACTCCCTCTGAAATAATGTGGTGGTGCGCTAATGTGCCTCACAGCTAACTGAAGTGTGATGTCTTCTAGGAGATGCCCAAGATCCAGCCAGCTCATTCTGTAGGAACTGCAACTTCAGCCGACCAGTTGGTCTGGGAGCCAAATAAAATGATCCAATGATTTGATCTAGAATGTTACATCACACTTTAACAACCCAGTGCACTTGCATGTGATGTGGTAGTAACCAATGAGGATTTGCAGGAGCCCAGTAATGTAGGTTATGCGTATTGACAGTGTTGTCATTGCCGAAATAATATTCGTATCCCCATGAAATCTGGTTAATTATATTCAGATTTATGGCTACTTCATTTACGAGACGTCTGCAGAAGGATATCAGATTTCGGAATCTGATTTCGTATTGCTCTTCGTGCACGTGCTCCTTAAAGGGATGCCATTTTCGGTCCTCCAGGATCATCTGTACGGAAGACGTCGATAAGCTCACGTTTCAAATTGCCCTTATTTGTCCTAATTAGGATGCGAAATGGATATTACTGGCCCAGATCTAATGACTTTCATAATATTAATAATAATCATAACAATATTATTATTACTATTATTATTATAGGTACAAATAACACTACAAACTAAATATAATAGCAGGATAACACTTTCGTTTATACTACATTGTACGTGTTATTATCAATTAAGCTACCCTTGCCGGTCGCAGTGGCCGAGCGGTTCTAGGTGCTTCTGTCTGGAACCGCGCGACCGCTACGGTCGAAGGTTCGAATCCTGCCTTGGACATGGATGTGTGTGATGTCCTTAGGTTAGTTAGGTTTAAGTAGTTCTAAGTTCTAGGGGACTGATGACGGCAGAAGTTAAGTCCCATACTGCTCAGAGGGACTTGAACCATTTGAACCACTCCTTATTGCACGTGGTACGTGCTCCAAAATACTCAATATTGTTTCGGTCAACTCCGGTTGCCTCGCGGATAGGTCTTCCCAAGACACATTGGACTTGGAAAGCTCCCTCGGTTCATAAAAGCATCTCTGTACGTTAAAAACATGCGTATGCGTCGCGTTGGAGAACGCTGTGAACACAGTCTTAGACTAAGATACATTGCGGTTCGTTTCCCTACAGATCAGTATCACATCGATGTAGTCTTCGCTGGAGTACTTTGCAGTTCATACCTGTTTGACTGTAAGACGTGACTCGAACGACAGAGAGACGGGCACGCGACCCCTTATCAGAGAGGGAACAGGACGAAAATGCGCGCAGATGGCGGCAAAGCTCTATGGAAGTTAACTTGTATGTGCACTTGCCCCCTTTGGACAGCAGTGACGACGCAACCCTTCTGGCACTAACGTATGCGGGAAACATAAAACATTAGAGGGCTGCGTATGTGGGCCGGCCGCGGTGGTCCCGCGGTTCTAGGCGCTCAGTCCGGTACCGAGCGACTGCTACGGTCGGAGATTCGAATCCTGCTTCGGGCATGGATGTGTGTGATGTCCTTAGGTTAGTTAGGTTTAAGTAGGTCTAAGTTCTAGGGGACTGATGACCATAGATGTTAAATCCCATAGTGCTCAGAGCCTTTTGAACCATTTGACTGCGTATGTGGGCCACCTGATATGAGAAACATTTGAGACATCTCTGAGTGATGCTCTAAGTCATGTACCGGTCATCGAATGAACTGCGTAAAATGTTTGTTATCTATTTAATATTGGGCCATATTTTGCTAAAAGTTTCTTAAGTTTCATTCAGGAATCAAGGACAAAAGTATTGAAATATCTAAGTATTATTTTCTTTTTTAAGAATATACATATCAACATTAAGTTGGAAAGGTTAATTTTCAGCCCAAATATGGCATTTACCTTATTTTTTATTCTGAAAGAAAATATTCCATAATCTTAAGACCAATGTAATTTTATATGAGCAAAATATGTAAGACTTGAAGTGATGAGAAATTTTACACTTTATGTACATAGTTACCAGCACCTGTTCGAGACGTATATCAATTTCCAGTTAAATTACTAATTAAATTTCTATTAATTATCCAGACTACTTTAGAAATCAAACCTCTATTCTTCTGTCCACGAAATTTCCCAAAAAAATGTATCGTATGTTTTATTGGGAGTCTTGCTTTCACTCCACTCAAATATTTGCCTGCGGATAATCTCACGAATTTAGTGCCTGTACAAACCAGTTGCGCTACATTAGAATTATATTTATTTACATTATTTACATTTACATTATTTACATTGTTTACATTTACGTTGTTTACATTTACATTGTTTAAATTTACATTGTTTAAATTTACATTGTTTACTTTTACATTGTTTACATTTACATTGTTTATATTTACATTATTTACATTAGAATTAGATATATGTTTCGTACTGGTGTGTATTGCATGATTTTCCTGCAAGAATAAAAACTAACTGAAATGCTGCTCTTGCTTTATTGCTGTTTACAGTACTATCAGATGACAAGGCATCGTGGAAACAATTGGAATTTGCCCTTAAATTGCCGTTCATTAAGTCATAGGGTGCTTCATTATTTTAGTTGATACATGACCCCTGGTACTAAGCAATTATTTGATTAGCTCTATCGATAAGAACATAATTTTCTTATACTGCATCACACGTTAAAAGAAATTGGATTTAAATCACATACAAGGTAAATGGCAGTGCACCTTCTGCCTTAACTACATTTGCCGACATGCAGTCGGTCCCTGGTAGCTGTATGAAAACTAGAAAAAAAAAACACCGTTATTTCTGTTGCCATTAATAGGAGGTGGATAACACGGAAATACTTTAAGTAATAAGCAGGCACTACAGCATTTGACAGCACAATAATCAATTTAATTACCTTACTCAATATTGCTAACAATAGGCTCCGTACAATTTCAATTTTCTATCTTGCTGGCTGCTTCTTTAAATAAAGTCCTTTAACATCTTCGATATTTCATCTTAGATGCAAACATAAATTCTTAAATAGCACTGAACAATAGTAATATTTTATAATGACGAATGAGTGATTGCGGACCGTGCTAATTTCGCGTCCGCCGTCTTTAAAAAATAAATCACGACCGTGGTATCAGAAGAGGATTACAATTATTCAGCTGTCAAAAAATAAGAAACACAAAATATCGCTATCAATACAATTTATGAACAATTCGAATTCTGCGCCCTGGCGCGTAAGGTATTCTTTTAAACTCCATGGTGGTCGCTGCTCAGCGATGATCTAAGAAATTTTTACACAAATTGTGTCGTTCTAATGAGCCTGCATGGTTAGATTATCTAATGTAAGTTTCTGTAAGCTATCGAAACAGATACTAATATTACAGCGAACACTGTAGGATCCCTCTCCACAAGACACTATTCAATGTCACATATGCACTTCATCGTTGCGACTAGATCACCTGAATCATATTTATAACAGCGCAAAGTGGTGTACAGAAGTAGAGCAGTGATTACGATACAAATCTGGCGCGAAGAGGAAGTTCGAAGCTCATCAAATAATTTTTTTTAATTTCTACATCTAAATAGAAGACTTCGATCGTAATTTTTATCCACTTCATTGTGTTAAATGTAATATTTTTCTATTTCGAAAATAGTGTCATATTCGTCATTATACTGACTTTTACATTTGCTCTTAGTTTTCTTCCTATGATTCTTTTTTTGCTTTGTAATCTCCCTTTGAAGCCTACAAGCAGCAACGAAGTGGCAACCAGGGCTGCTCATCCATTCGTTAACCGGCAGCACGTGTAGCAAGTGTGAGGATACGTTTTGGTAACTAATTATAGTGAAAAATTACAGTCCGCTTTTAAGAGTGAAATCGGAAGTTTTGTCTAGAATTTTTCGTCGAGAGTATCTCCAGTTGCGGTGAACAAAGTGATCGTGATTTTAGTTCTACCGCACATCGTCGAATGCCATTTTTTCGGATACACTGCAAGTCTTGAAGTCAAACAAAACACGTTGTGTGCCGCAGTTTATTCATTGGTCACTTAAAATCTGCTGCCAATGGAGTATCTCCAAATCGCCTTGGATCCTGCAGCGGCTGCTTACAACAGTGCTCTGCGGTACACTATATAGTATTTGGGGAGAGCCGCCATCGCTCTGCGTTACACTTCATAGTATTTGGACTGTCACGCCATATTTGTGTGTCGCTTACAACGAAGTAATAGCCACCAGCCTACGTGGCAGATCTGTAGTGACAAGTGACAGACATCAACTGCCATGTAATTTTAGTCGGTCGAATTGGGACTGGATGTTACCTGAGCAAATAATCCATCGCGGTTATTTCAAACCTTCTCAGGCTGCTCAAGTAGACTTTTTGCGACGCGATTGTGGGATGGAAACAATACAAGGAAGATGTCACAGGACAAGGGTTCCCAGAATGAGATTTTCACTCTGCAGCGGAGTGTGCGCTGATATGAAACTTCCTGGCAGATTAAAACTGTGTGCCCGACCGAGACTCGAACTCGGGACCTTTGCCTTTCGCGGGCAAATGGCTAAGCCATGTCTCTGCAGTATCCTTTCTTTCAGGAGTGCTAGTTCTGCAAGGTTCGCAGAAGAGCTTCTGTAAAGTTTGGAAGGTAGGAGACGGATACTGGCAGAAGTAAAGCTGTGAGTACCGGACGTGAGTCGTGCTTCGGTAGCTCAGCTGATAGAGCACTTGCCCGCGAAAGGCAAAGGTCCCGAGTTCGAGTCTCGGTCGGGCACACAGTTTTAATCTGCCAGGAAGTTTCAGGACAAGGGTTGTCGAGTAATGAGAACGCTAAAAGAAGGAAATCGCATGAAGTCATTGGAGTGAATCTCTTGTGGGTTCCAGAGTGCTATCACCAGTACAGCTAGCAATATGTGCGCAGTGAGTTAAACAGTATCGGGTACAATGTTCAATGCAATTTTGTCATATGATGAAACGGTTGGAGACGGTGTCCGTTATTTGAAAACAAATGTTGATAAAGTTGAGACAGCAACCAGCCACAAATTTCAGTTCCTCTATTCAAAAGATACCTTTACCGTTTTCGAATCATTACAATTCGTCAGATGGCTTTCATGGTTTCATTATAACATGCGGTTCGTTGTTTTATCGATTAGACCGACATTCCACGATAAGTTATCAATACAAAACGTACCCCATGTTCTAATGAAAGCATGAAAGCCATTTGGCGATGCATTGTAATGATTTGAAACCGGTAATGGTACCTTTTGCATAAAGAAACTTAAATTTGTGGCTGTTTGCTGTCTGAACGCGATCAACGTTTGTTTACAACGTTCAATGTGCTTATGTAGCTTCTCATAATCCCCACATTTCTGGAACAAAAGCTACGTGACGCACGATGCGGTGTAAAGACGGACGCCACTGGACAGTGGATAACAGGAAACGAGTGATTTAGAATGATAAATCATGCTAAGCACTGCGGAAATGTGACGAAAAGCTTTTGGTTAGGGATTGATGGAAGAATGTTATCAGTCATCATGTGGAGTGCCTACAGTAACGCACGGAGGAGTTGGAGTCACGATTCAGGAGTGGTTCTCGTGGGTAATATGTGGCCCCCTTATTGTGCTTAAGAAAGCTGTAAATATAACTCATATGCACTGCGTACAGCGGAGAGTTTGGGGACAATGATTGCATCAGCACGACTACGCAATCTGTCAAACTAGGATTTGTGAGGCATGGTCTGTGGCTACTACTAAGCTTAACTAAACTACTCCCGAAGAGGCCATGAAGACCCAACGGTACCGACTCACCACCGTGTCATCCTCAGCCCATAGACGTCACTGGAAGCGTATCATGTGGTCAGGACACCGCTCTCCCGGCCCTATGTCAGTTTGCGTACCGGATTCGCTACTTCAGTCAAGTAACTCTTCAATTCACATCACAAGGGCTGAGTGCATCCCGCTTGTGAACAGCGCTCGGCAGACCGGATGGTCACCCCTCCAAGCAAATCCCGACAGCGCTTAACTTCGGTGATATGACGGGAACCAGTGTTACCACTGCGGCAAGGCCGTTATCTTGTGGATAAGACTGCTGAAATGGACTGACAAGCCAAGACACTGATCTCAGCCAAAGGAACGACTTAGGACGTCCACCTCGCCCCAAATCCCATCGTTCAACATCACTAGCCTCTTGGTTTCGGCTCTTGAAGACATTTGGGCTGCTATTCCTCCACGGACATTCAGGAATCGCACTGCTCGGGTTCCCAGTAGATCTCAGTCCGTCATAAAGGCGAAGGATGGTCTTACCCAATATTAATGCCCACTACTACGTGTCCAGATACTTTTTATTAGATAGTGTTGTGGAGGCCCACAGCAAGAGTCGTGGCGCATCTTCGAAGTGAGACGCTCTGTCTAGCGAACCGCAACTCTTCTCTTAGGTAACAGTAATTCCACCTCCCAGGGCGGAGTCACTGGAAATCAGCGAACTGATTCGGCCCACTGTTTCTCCTTACCTGTTCAGGAGGCGCAGTAAACATTCTCAAGTTTAACTCCTGGAGGGTTTTGATACATGCTGATAGATCGTACGCTGTAGTTATGGAAGAACAGCATTCTTTAAAACGTATATTTTTGTGCCTTCAAAATGTCACAATGATAGTTAAATAAAATGCAGCCACCGAAGTGGGAAAGGAAGAAAACTGTTACTACGGTTAAAATAACGGAAGCCTTGTGTGCTGAATGTGTAACATCATTAACATAAATTCAGGTTTATAAATTAACTACAAATACGGAAAGCCGGATGGAGCAAAACCCAAATGTAAAAGAAACGGATAAGACTCTCAAACCTCTAAACGACTGTGAAATAGCATTCCTGGATCTGTTGCAAAAAGATAACCCATCTTCCGCAATTCTAACAGGAAAGAATGTATAGATGATACTAACCTTTGCAGTAAGGAGAGAACCATATAAACCGTGGCTGTGACAGAGGAATGTGTAATTGAGACTTCAGAAGCCCGACCGTCGTTTGCAAATGCTTTTCTCTTTGAACTGGACCCACATTATACCGCCAAGACGATCCGTGAGGCACTGAGAAGAAATGATAAAGGATTTGATGGTTAGGACACTAAAGAATGAGAGGCCTGATTGTAACCTTAGTGCTCAAGTTGATCGTACTGATAAACTAGAATACTGAGAAACTAAAACGTCCTTAATTGTAACAGGAGAATCATAATAAGTAGCTAGAGGGATATACATGAATTGGAATATATAATGGGGAAAAAAGACCATAACGTAATCAAACTAAAGATACCAATAATGTCACTCGACTGTAAGTAATGTAGGAAATACTCCGTCTTTTATAACTGTAATAAAAAGCTGGCCTAGATCAGATGCGTTTCGTTTTATTGTAAAAGATAGCTAGTGGTCACAGCAAGAACCGTCTTTTTTCTTATACACTTGTTCGATGAGATCATAGACTAGTACCACGTTTTAAATTATTACTGTTACTCACTTTTTCTTGGCTTCTACTTCTTTCTGTGCACATAGATGTTTGATTTTTAGCTCACTGCACTAAAGCGACAAACAGGTTTTTCAAAAATCTTTTATGAGATGCCGTCAGCCCCGACTTCCAGCACCAATTAGTTCACCTCTAAGTAGTACACACTCCCAATTTCCCCGATCATTAGTTGGATACATTCCAGCTTCTGTCTTCACATGTCCCTTCTTCTCAGTTGGTTCAATATTTTCCTTTATTTGCTGTTTTGGTGTCTGCTTGTCGAGAGTATCTCCAGTTGCCGTGAATAAAGCCATAGTGATTTTAGTTCTACCACACGTTGTCGAATGCCGTTTCTTCGAATAAATTACAAATCTTGGGCTCGTGATCAGGCTTTTTCCCCATTATATATTCCAATTCAGGTATATCCCTCTAGCTACTTACTGTACTTCTCCTGTTACGTCATTTCTAATTAAAACACGTGACTATTTTCAGTAACACTCTGTAAAACAACACCACAACGCACAGATTTTCTTTTTTCCGGTTTCCGGAAGGTTCACTATCTAATGTTATAATAAATCTCATTAGAGAGAAAGCAAAAAAGAGAATGTAAACCATGTTAATATGATATGACTCAGAAAATGGATTCTTCGTAATTTTGAAAAAAGGAATACCATATTCATTCCTGTACAACAAATAGAGTTATTACATTCAGATGGTATAGCACTTAATCAGGTCTCAGTAAGTAGGGTGCAACGCTCTGAACTATTGTGGGTACATACTGATGAAACTCTGAACTGGAGGAAGCATATTACGGAGCCTCTTACACATCTACTTTTACTCTTCGGATAACTGCCAATCTTGGATACAAATGAATCAGTATCCAGTCATGTTTTGCATATTTTCACTCTATGGTGTCTTTAGGAAAAAAGTCCTGGGGTTACTCACCACTGAGAAGGAAAGAACTGATTGAACAACGGCTAGAACTAAGAATAACATGTGGCGTTCACCCACAGACGTCATATATTCACCTCTTCAAGGAGCTAGGCACTTTAAATGCAACATCACAATACATATATTCGCTAAATAAATTCTTCATAAACAATCAATTACTGTTTGAGAAAAGCAGTGAGGTCCAAGCCTACAATACTAGTGGAAAAATTCCCTTAATTTCCCACCGTTAAACCTGTCAGTGGCTGAGAAAGTTCATTATGCATCAACAGAAACATTTTGTCATTGGTCGCGTAACATAAAATGTCCGATAGATAGCAAAGTAAGTTTTAAATCAAACCTAGAATCAGGTCTCTAGGACAAGTTCTTCTTTTCATGGAGGAATTTCTGTTTAAACACTGGTAGGTTAAAAAGGAAATAACACTTGTTAAGTGGTGTCGCATGAGTAGAACTAAAATGTGTGCATTAATGTTAAAGCTAATCATGTATACACATCCCGTAAAGTTAGTCGTACCACATCATTTCTAAAACGAATCACCCAGATGACATATGGAACATGTAACTATCTAAGTAACGGTTCTTCGAAGGAAAAGTTTCATAAATTCTTTCCTTTAACTAAGATCTACGTTTGATATTAGTAGTCTTCTCGTAACGAAGAATGCCGTGTGGCCTGAGCGTGCTTCTTACAACGTCTTTGCTTCCAGCTCATACGGTATCATGATTACAAGGTAGACGAATTCTTTCGCCTCGTCTACTACGTAGACCCCAAGTTCCAATGGAAGTTTTATTGCTAATCTCATTTTTTATACTCCTCAGCACAGTCGTTTGTCTTTCGTTTACTCTCAATGCGTATTCTGTGTTCGTTATTTCTTAGTCAGTTTCAACTGAAAGTTGCCTATTTAATATCCACTTCTAGTTTCGTTATCGCTTTGTCACGAACTAGTCATTGCAGAATCTATGTGTAGAGTGATTCTGTAGCACCATCGCGCACAGGCAGTCAATATCTCTGAAGTGTCCTCTGTGTGAGCAACAGTGTAACACAGCTGTCGCAATAGTTCACCTCACTTTCATTGCAGACTGCGGCTGCAGCGCTCTCAGTGGACAGCACTTCTGAATACGATATCGGTTGAATGCGACTGTTATCGTATATTTAGTTTGGTGCGTAAGTTCCTAAAGTTCTTCTTCTGCTTGTTGGTATTCCGATGCTATGGGTTGGTATGTCAATTGTTATGTTTTATTTGTAGTCCAATGTTACTATTAGTGTTTACGTATTGACATTTTGTCAATTGGAGATAGTGAATGGAGCTGTGGACGCTAGAGACACTAGAAAATGGAGTGCCAAGTGCTGAATTTGGGACGTTTCCGACGTATTCTGTTATTTGAGTTCAGTAGAGGAGTGACTGCACGGAGGACAGCAACAGATGTTGGCGTCATCTAAAGGGGTACTGCCACTCGACAAGCACCGCGAGCAAGTGGTTTTCGCATTTTAAGAAAGATCGTTTTGACGTTTCTAACACTCCACGGCCAGGAAGACGTTCGGGGTTTGATGAAAATCTTTTAAACTCGTTAATCCACCACGGTCCACGCCAGTATGCACGTGAACGGGCAAATGTGATTAAATGTGAACTTAGAACTATTTAAACCCAAATGACCTAAGGACATCACACACATCCATGCCCGAGGCTGGATTCGAACCTGCGACCCTAGCGGTCGCGCGGTTCCAGACTGACATATCCTCTTCTACATATGATAACCGTATCTGCTCATTTTGCATGAATTGTATTACAAAATCGGGCCTCGAATTTAAGTTTCACCCCTTGAGTCTAACTGGCGTTCGGTTTTCCTGCCCATTATTGTTCGTATTTGTATCTTGCCAACAACTTAGATACATGAGTTGTTACGGTGTTTGTGTGGTTTGTGAAAAAGATTCAAGTCTGGTGGTATGTCTCAAGTCTATAGAGGTTTTTTTTTTTCTTTTTTCAGAAATGATTCTCCGTTACGGTGGAAGACCGCCGAATAGAATTAAAAGTTGTCTCTTGTTAGCTAGTGCTGGCTGTAGCCAGTAATAATTTTAATATCGATCATCGATGGTGAATTCAGAGCCTGGAATCTTTACTGTACGCAGTGGAATCGACTACACAGAAAGGGTTTAATGCCATTAGCAAATAATAATGAGCCACGGGTGACCACGGGTTCGTGGTTATAAAATACTGAGAAAATACTTCGATAGTAATGTTCACCTTCTATAAAATATTAGCGTTGTCTTTACTGCCCCTTCGCTCCAGTGAATGCCAGAGCATTGCCCGTAAGGAGGTCGTTGGCTGCAGTTGGAGACTGGGGAGCAGGTGACGCTGTTCCCGGACCGTTCTGCAATTGCTTCGGGGCGAGCCTGCCCGGCCTACTTAACGTTCCGCCGGCGTCTCACAAAAGACAGGCGCCGCGGCATCCATGATGAGCTCGTTACGCAAGAATCCGTCTGGAGTAGGCCGGGCGTCTCCCCAGACCTGCCCTTGCTGCTTTATTAACCTGCCTCCCTCGCCTACGTCAGCAAATCCGACACGAATGAAGGGGTCGGCGACCTCCGTCCTCATTCGGCAGGCACCCCGATTGAAAGTTGGCAGATACGAACAGGTTCACTAGCAGTATTGGCTCTAGAACTCGTAACCTATCGTGTCGAAGAAGAGTGTGCTAAGAAGTGAGAACATGAAGTACCGAAGAATCGTGAGATGGATTTAAAGTTATATGACGCTACAGTTAACGTGGTAATGATTACTATAGAAGTTCTGTTGCAGAGGAACGGAGGTGTCCCAAAATGGCAGTCTTGGGGGTTAGACAAACATGGGTACAAGGAAGGTAAGTTCGAAGAAACAACGGGTAACAGCACAAATAATTCGACTGATTGACAAAAGGAGAAACAAGTTGAGGGAAATTCAGGAATACAGAAATCTGTGTCACCTAGGAAAGAAATAATAGAAAGTAAAGAGAAGCAAATGCAAAATGGCTGCGGAGAGAAAAATATAAAACCAAATGTTTATCGGAAGGCAGTTCAGCACAAAGAAAACTCAGAATACAGTATAAAATAGCCTAAGGGAAATTGAAAGCAAGCGGAATTTCCAAATGCAGAAAAGAAGAGTACACTGAAGGCCTCTACCAGTTGGAGGCTTTGTCTGACGACGTCATTGTATAAGACAAGGAAGTCGATATAGAAGACGTAGAGGATTCAGTATTACAGTCAGACATTAACAAAGTTTTGGGAGACATTCTTCCAATTACAGGAAAGACAACATTCCTTCGGAATTTCTAATTAATTGGGGTAAATGGCAACAAAACGACTATTCAGATTAGTAAGTAGAAATTATAAGTTGGGTGACATTCCATCAGACGTTCGGAAAATTATCATCAACACAATACCGAAGACAAGGGCAAATAAGTGCGAGAGTTATCGTAAAATCGCCTGAACGACTCACGCATCCAAATTACTGACAAGATGTACATAAGAATGGAAAATAAAATTGAGAATGACTCGGATGACGATCAGTTTGGCTTTCGGAAAAGTAAGGGCACCAAATAGGCAGCTGTGACGTTTGCTCGATAATGGGAACAAGACCTAAGAAAGGTCGAGGCACGTCATACAGTTTCTGGAAAAACTATTGAATAGTGTAAAATGTTGAAAGATTTCCGAAATACTATAAAAACAGGTGTAAGGTTTAGGGAATGTCGGATAGTATAAGATCTATCTTACATGACCCAAGAGGATACGATAAGAATGATCCGGTTCTAAGACACTGATGTAGTCTATCACCACAACTGCTTAAACTATACACGCGACAGACAAGAACGGAAATAAAAGAAACGTTGGAGAGTGGGCATGGAACTAAAGGAGAATGGAACTCAACGATAACATATGAAAACTACAGTGGAAATGAACAAGAACTACAGGACGTGTTTAACGATGAAACGAATAATGAGTACCGAATATATGTGTTGAATGTAAATCCCAGGAAGATGGAAGTAATGAAGAGTAAGGGTAATGAGACTAGTGATGAAGTTAACAAAAAAATTAGCGATCTCGAAGAAGACGAAGATAACGAATTCTGCCAAGATAACACATAACGCAGGAATCGAGGGGAATATAAAAACAGATCAGCACAGGATAAGGAGCTTCCCATTAATTTGAGGTAGTGAATCATGGACGTGTGAGAAGAGAAATCTGTGGAAAACAGACAGAAGGGAGGAAAATTTAAGGCATCAAGGAACAACTTCCATAGTAATAGATATAGCTGTAGACGGTTAAATCTAAAAGGCAAGAAAAAAATTGAAATACAGCCAGCAAATATTACAGTATATATGCTGCTAGTGCTGCTCAGAGATGAGAAAGCTGGCGTAGGGGAAGAATTCGAGGCGGGCCTCATCAAATCATTGAGATAACTGATAACACCAGGATCGAAGAAATGTGGATTAACGCTTCTCGTCTAACATTCGTAAGCTTTAATTTCTGAAGCACCCTACACGGAAGCCTGTTGAAGTGTTTCTGGTTGGAGAACCATGTATGTACGAAGTGCTGTTAAACTTCGTGGAAATTTCAATTTTGCTCAAAAATGCTTGAGAGTAAACTGATTTAGCGCCAGATATCTCCCAGCACATCCAGACCTCTGCCAATGTACATGTTCATCACTTTTCCAGCGTCTTCTCTATCCATGAGTGTCTTGGCTTGACTTCTATCGCTTACCATTTCCCGTCCGAGGCCCTCTCTCTATCCTCCACTTGAACCATCACCTTACTTACACTGCTTCTGTATTGGTAATAACAACCACTTTGCATGCGAGCACAAATACTCTTTAAAACTTGGAATACGGCATCACTGGGTCACATCGTGACCATCCCGCTGTTTAAGCAATTCCGTGCTTGTCGCTGTCGCAGTGGTCGTAAAATTCACAAGCTAGAGTAAGCGTGTTATCCAAACTTACTGTCTTACAGCTCTGCACTAAGATGGCTCGAACATCCACAATCCCTCTTAGCCAACGTATGCACAAATTCCTGTGGACACTCTTAAAACTGATAATATCTCCTTGTTTAGAGAGTGCTGTTACATCAAAACTTTATTCTGGCTTAAGGAATAGTCGCTGACAGGATATTTTGTTCAAACATGGGTCTCTGTTTTCATGTGTATGCCATTTTTCACGTGGATTCGGGTGGATCTGAAACTTGTGGCGATACATATACTGTAAGTAGGTTGTTTAGGTTTTTATGTTGGTAACGCCATGTCGTGGTCTGTATGAAAATCGCTGACTGCGCTATGTGCAGTCTGTGGCTGGTTGGACTCATTGTTGGAATATTTGCTAGTGTAGCGCTGCGCACTCGGATGTGAACAGCCCGTAGCGTTGGCAGTAGGAGGTGAGCCGCCAGCAGTGGTGGATGTGGGGAGAGAGATGCCAGAGTTTTGAGAAGTTGCTGTGAGCGGACAATATGGACGTCTGTCTGTCAGAAGAAGGAAGTTTGTAACATTAGATGTAATGAACTGACTTTTGAACACCATTAATGTAAATAAATGGTTTGTTCTGTATGAAAATCTTTCAATGTCCAACTATGCCTATCAGTAATTAGTGCCTTTAGAAGCTTGAATCTTTTATTTATCTGGCAGTATTGGCGCTCGCTGTATTGCAGTAAATCGAATAACGAAGATTTTTGTGAGGTAAGTGATTCATGAATGGTATACGTTGTCAGTCAGCCATTCTTTTGTAGGGATTATTGAAAGTCAGAATGCGTTGCGCTAAAAATACTGTGTGTCAGTTTAGTGATCAGTGTAAGTAAAGAGAGAACTGTCTCAGTAAGTTCAGTTTTGCTCAGCTGTTTGAGACTCAAGTAACTTAAGAGTTTTTCCAGCGCTGTCTTTCTTTACTTACAAAGGAGGTGTTCCATATGTCGACCCTTACCGAAGATACTTCACTGGAGTCTTCTGAATTTTTATGTAGTTTGTGTAGTTAGGGTAGTTATTGTTCACTGCTAGTGCGTGATTGTAGAGAGAATCTGCTTTGTAGTTGTAGTTTTTATTGTTGTACAGTAAAACAGTTGTGACATGCACGTAGATTTGCACGAAGTATTTCGCAGCCGCACTTGCAATAAATTGGATATTATTTTCACTGCTATTTTAACGTGTTTCCTTATTTCACTCTTCAAATTGTGCTTTTCTGTGTTGTTGTTTGGAATATTTTGACAACTATTGCGTGTGGAAAACGTAACACTAGGCTGCAAAGTAACCTGAGAAATGACAGTGAAGACGATCATGGTGTGTTAGCGCTACATTGTAATGAATTAACAAATATTCAGAATAGTAATTTTGTAATTGTGCACAAGGATGTGGACCAGGCAATAAATAATGGTGTAGACAGTGAAACAACCGGTGAACAGGGTAATATTGTCGATCGATAAGTCGGCGACCGCTCGTCCCAGGGATAATAAATGAGGACACAATCTTGCAAATACTGTGGATTCAGGTTTTGCGTCATTACCCGTTTCTCAATCAAGTCAAGACACATTTTCTGCTTTTCAAAATGCGAATGTTGCCGGAGCAAATGCACTGCCGAAAAGCAGAGAGGAACATGTTTCAGACAACAGTGCATTGTTATTATAGTTAATGCAACAAGTGTGACAACAGCTTCAAAAGGTAGACGCAATGGAACAAAATCAAAAACAATCACAGCAACAAATAGATCATAATCAGTCAAACACAGCAACAACTTCAAACGTTAGACACCATGCTTGTACAAACACGCGAAGACTTAACTGCTGAGTTACTTAACATCGAATCTAAATGTCAAAAAGTCTGTAATGACTTAAAAACACAAGTTTGTGAAAATTTTCAGCCTATTTTTTAGCGGCGTGATAGTGCATTACAAAATTAGGAAGCATCTATAAAGGAACAGCAAGGTATTGTTCATGAAAGTCACGACACCTTGCGGGCTAAAATTGACTGATTTACATCTGCCGATTCGGTTACGCAACTTGCAAAAACTCAGGAAAATGTAGAGGACAGAGAAGATACTGTAAACTTGGTACAGAAAAACACACGGAGGAAATAAGTTCATTATCGGAGTACGTAGCCGAATTGTCGGATCAGTTCACAAACTTATCTACATATGTAGATCATGATCTGAATGAGAAAAGACCGGTAGTCTCAACTGACACAGAGTATGAACAAATTAAGAAATTTAAGCAAAATCAGAATCAAATCAATAGACAGTACAAAAGAGAAATCTGGGAAGTATAAGATCAGTTGACACAGGTAATACAAGAATTATACATTTCAGAGGAGACTCGCGGTCCATAGAAATGCGAAAAAGCCACAAAACGGTACAGGCCATTTCGGAAATTATGAAATAAACTGGGAAGGTGCACCAAATTTTGAAATGGAACCGCCGACACAATGTATCAACGACCGATATGCGATTCGCCGTCGTGATGATTTTGACTCTAAGCTGTTCATTACTACAAGTAAATTCAAAACATTTAAGAATTCCGGAACCGAAGTTCCTTCACAAGCATGGATTCATCAATTCTCTCATTGTTTTCCTATCAACTGGTCATCAGCGCACAGATTGGAATTTATGTGTGGCTATTCGGAAAATGAACCTCCTGTAAGAATGCGTTCGGTCATTCGCCATTGTCACACCGAAGGAAAATTTTATCCTGCCTTCCTCTTAGCATATTGGTCTAAAGCTACTCAAGACCGAGTAAAAAGTCCATCATAATGATGAAACAATTTCAACCATCTGAATTCTCCAATCTTGTCAAATTGAAGACATGTTGCACAAGAATCAGTACCTGTAAAACCCATACAGCCCCTCAGAACCCATCCACATTTGCTTGAACCAATTGCCTGAACATTTAAGACATATTATTGTGGCAGGACGTTGCAAAGACGATATTGAAGCTTTTCAGGCACTCATACAAGAATTGGTAATTGATACTGACAATCGCGGGACGCGAAACCAGAAAAACGTCAATTACAGGTCACATCCATCACAATTCCGTGATGACAGACATAACTGGACACGACAAGGCTATTATTACAACGCAAATCGTGACTAAAACACACCACCCGTATGACAACCGTTGGCAGAGTAGTAATAATTACTGGGAAAGATCACCTCTCTGTGGTAATGATTATGACAATCATAGAAACACACAATATGAGAATCAGAATTATTATTGTCAAGGGAGACAGAGTAATTTCAGACATAACAGCCCACCGCGCTGTTACGGTACAGGGAGAAAGTCTCCACCTCATGACCGACAAGAAAGAAATTACAGACTGTCATGACGACAGACGATATAATCTTAACAACAGACTAGAGTTTACCCAAGTTGAAATTGTAGAAGTTAGATCTCCAAATCCCATTAACGACGCACGACAGCAAAGAGACACCAGACGACGAGTCACACCGCTGGCAGTCACGAAACGTACTTATGAACCTGATGACGTAGCTGTTAATTACGTAGAAATGTAAGACATTAGGGGCATCTTACTCCAGGGACACGACGTAAAACAGAACAACATTACATACCCTTAATTCACATTACAGTAAATGACGTAAAATTTACGGCAGTAAATGATGCTGGTAGTCCCATTTCAGTAATTAGTGAAATAGCTTTTAGTAAATACAAGAAATCGGATTGCCTCACACTTTCTTTACGTAAGAATACATTGCAAGGTGCTATCCTTGGATAAAGGGTAGATGTACACCAACAAACTAACTTAAAATTCTTTTGTCGAAGCCACAGATGCTCTATGAACTTTCTTATTGTTCCATAGTTATCGACGGAAATTATATTGGGAGTAAACTTTTTGAATGCATACAAAGCAATCTTAATCTTTCACGATGCTGAAATAAGTTAAGAGAAAGAAGGTAAGTCAATAGCTTTGAAATATGAAGATTGGCTCTCAAACCATAATGAGGAAATTAATCAGATTTACCTCTTGTTAGACCACAGTTTGGAACATTCGACGGAACTTGACACTAACAATCACTCTGCAAGTATTGACAGGGATGATATCGACCACGTATTTGATACTAATCACTTAATTCAGAATAAAATTAAAACAATTGAGAACTTTAATGACATAATAGGCAGGACTTTCTGGCATTTCACAAGCACAATCCACAGTTTTTATTCACAAAACAGGAACAAAGGATTTCAATACTAGTTTCGTCATCGTGTGCATACTAAATTTTGTTAGACCATACGTAATTCCGGCACTTTATAAGGAACGTTTTAGAACAGAAATACAATCTATGCTTGACGAGGGCATTATTGAGCCTGCAGTAAGCTCAAACAACAATCCATTACATTTTGCTGAGAAGAAAAATGGATCGATCAGTCTTGTCTTGTATTCGAGCCAAACCAGTACTATCATCATTCCTGAAACAGACAGGCCACATACATTGGAAGAACTTCTTCAAAATTTTAATGGTGTAATAGGGTAGTCCTTTATTGATGTCAGATCCAGATTTTATCAGATCTAACTTTATCCAGGATGTAGGAAATACACAGCCTTTCTTTGTTTCGGCCTTTATCAATTTCGGAAACTTCCTTTTCGTCTGAACATTTCTTCAGCAGCATTCATTCGTGGGCTAAATTCCAAATTACCTGAATTTTAAAACCTCATATCAACTCAAATATTTTTTTCAGAATCTGGAATTACAGTGAACTTCGAAAGGTCTGAATTCGATACGACAAAGGTGAAGTTTTTGGGACATATTATTTCTTCAGAAGGCATCCAGCCGGATCTTGAAAAGTTAGAAGCAACCAGAGCCATTCCAGTTCCATCCACAAAAAAAAAAACAAGTGCGAAGTTTTTTAGGTCTCGTAAATATTTATCGTTGTTTTCTGACTATGCAAATTCTAGTCAGGCAAAAACTTTGTTCTCTCACTGTAAAAAATACTGTTTGGAACTGGGACGAACAGGCACAGTTGGAATTAAATTCTTGGAAAGAACCGCTACTTAACGCGCAAATCCTAGCTCACCCAAATCTGTCACAAGATATCTGCCTTAGCGCGGATTCTTCGAAACTCTGTCTTGTTGCCCATTTATTTCAAGAAGCCACAGTAAATGACACTACTGTTCAGGAAACGATTGCTTTTGCTAGCCGTGTAATAACAAAATATTAAAAGAATTGTTCCGTCGCTGAGTTAGAAGCTTTAACTATCGTTTGGGCATTTACCAAATTCCGTTTCTTTCTTTCTGGTAAACACGTAAAAGTATAGTAATCATCGTGCATTACAATTTCTTATGTAATCAAAATTAAATCATAGCAGGTAATAACGTTGGGCACTGTTTCTGCAAGAATTCCACTTCACAATAGTCTACATTCCCGGGAAGATCATCATTTTTGCGGACGTACGGCCACGTGCACCGGTTAGGCTTGAAAAAAGCAACACAGAAGTTAACCTCGAAAAAAATTTCAGTATCTTTTGAAAACATCATTACATGTTTAAAAGGCATTTCTTAAGAACAGGATAAGGATCCGATTTGGAAAGACATCAAAAGTAAATAACATTAAAGGACAAACACGCAGGTTCGGCATTATCTGGTTAGAAACAACATACTCGTCAACTTCTGCAGTGTTCTGCACGGGTACTATGCATTCCTGACGATTTTGTTTATAAACTCATTTGGCACATTCATTTCAGCTACTCACATTTCGTCCACTAAAATGCTATCATATTTCTGAGACGACTTGTTATTTTAACAATACCGAAAAGAGAATTCAGAATCTTGTCTAGTTGTAAACTTTGTCAAAAGGCTAAACGATCTACCATCTCAGATCAAGCTCCGTTGTTTCCTATCGTTCCTGCTGTTGATCTCTTAGGACACTTTGTCAGAACATCGAATGGATTTTCATACGTTCTAGTCACTGTTGAACTTACTTCAAACTTCGTTTCTCTCACAAAGTTACGTAAAGCCACTGGACGGACTGCATCCAACGCCTTTGTTATAAATTTCTAACGTGAAGTTGGACACATTGCGTAATTCATTTCACATAAAGGACCGCAATTCAGACCTGTTGTTTGGTCACGCATGCTTCGAAATCATAAAACCTGTTTTCATTTCATTGTTCTCACCACATTGTAACCCGTCTGAACGAATTATGAAAGAAATCAATAAGCTTTACAGACTTTGTCACAAAGCATCGATATTGGGACAGATATTTACTCTTATTTTAAAATGTGCTGAATGAAATGCCCCATGTCTCCACTTTTGTACCACCTATTCTTGTACTGAAGAATGAAGAACCACCAAACAGGGTCAGAGAACGTGTACCTTATCAGTATACACGTACACTTCAACACAAATTCATAATTGATTTGGCTATTAAAAATATAAATTCTGCTGCAGACAAAAAGAGAGAACTACATAGTCAGCCTAATGCAACGAAACTATATATTGGTCAGAAAGTTCTCGTTGAAGCTCATTGATTGTCACATAAGAAGAAACACTTGAGTCACAAATTCTTTCTGATTTACAATGGATCTTACTGATCCGGACGTATACCACATCATAATTGCGTTGAAACTCTGTGTACTAGGAAGATTAAATGAATACACCACATTTCACGCGTAAAGCTATTGAGAGATAATCAAATTTTTAACTTAGTATTTGCAATAAAATTTTTCACTTTACGTTACGAGTAACATGCAGCAATGTTTTGAGCTTAACTATCCAGTCAAGAGCATAGGGAACGTATTTAGACAGTAATTACGACTGCATTGTTATAGTGAACAGATGACACATAGTTATTGTGTGTACATCTTGCTTTTTAGTTCTACGATTACTTAATGACTATAAGGTTTACAGACTTAGAACATATTCTGCTAATGAGACTTTAATGTAACATTTTGTTTACTTGAATAGACATTCTTTATTTAATGTACATTGTGAAACATTACAGATGACTTAGTATTTGCTTTGTCTGACAGCTATACGACTATATCTCGGCGCTATTGACTGACACAATAATTATTCATATTATTGCTTTTTCGCTGTATCTGTTTTACATCTGCACAGTTTTTCCGTATTCTTCTGGAAAGTAAAACGTGTTTTAGTAGTAACTTTTGTGGTATAGCTACAGTGAGACAGGCTTTTCCGTAGCACATCAATACGTTACAGTGCAGTGCTTTCTTTATCATGACAATGAGCGTAATAACTACGATATCTATACAAACAGCATTTCACTTTTTTATGACAAGATGAGTAAATTGACTTCTACAGAACTTTGCTTACAGACGACGATAATTACGTTAAGTGATGAGAGAAATTATCTTACAGCAAGACACAAAGTTTAGAGCTACAGGAAATGCATTTGAGTCATTTATATTTATACTTGGAACATTTTTAGAAAGATTCTTGAATAACAAAGATACAAAGAAGGTTTATGGTGAGACATTTCATTCCGTTGCTGTAATCTGTAACACCTGAGGCTATAATTACATTAATCCTCAGGGAATACAAGCCTACTTTGTGTACCATGGATGTGGCAAGCGCTAGGAGCTCTAGCTACTATGGTACTTGCTTATTCAGTTTTACACATCAGTATCATATTTCTCTAACACAGAATTACACAGCTATCTGATCATTTAACTGAGAGAGAAAAACATTCTTTTCACTACATTAGTGACACATGTTTACGTAACTACACAGTAGGATAACTTCACACTTACGAAATTGTATTTTGCATGCATTTTTTGAACTGTTCATATTTACTTTAAAAACCTATGTGATACTACAACAGCACGTTTTAGAGATTTAGAAATTATTGAAGAAAGCAACGACGTTTTTGGGATTTCACTCAGGTGTTATGATGTTATAGTTGCGACGATGGTGTGTATTGTGACATCGAGGTGTGGTTGTGATCATTATGAGGGGTGAGTCCATACGTGAATATAAGTACCACTATGCTGACAGAAATGTTTTGGATACTGTTATATTTATTGGCTTTTGTTTCTACACATTTGTAACGTAAATTTTCAGCCTGTGAAATTTTTTTATGTATATATGAGACTGTCACTGTAGTGGAAACTGCTGTCGAAAATAATTAGGTAAGCAGTGTAGATGCCATTGACGTAATGCGCTGTTTATGCTCATCTGCACGTCAGTCGCCTAGAAAGAAACCATTAGTGTGTGCCTTTCAGAGGCATAGATGTAGGGAAAAGAGGCCATTAAACTCGCAATTGACATTTCTTTGTAGAAAGCATCGAAAATACGACACAATCATAAATGGAAACATATGATTCCACTTTAGAACTAGCAATTTTTATATTTACTAAAATGTCTATGAAACCATGAAAAGTATTTTACGTTTACACACCTGATTATGACTCCTGTCTTTTTAGTTGAGAAATTTTTTTGCTGTCTTATGAAATGCCATGTGGTTTGTGAATGATGTTTCATGCTATATATATATATATATATATATATATATATATATATATATATATATATATATATATATATATATGCCTAGTTTGTTTAATATTCGGTTTATAGGTGCACTGCAGCATTGGTTAAAACAAAATTTAAATGATGTTCAAATGGTTCAAATGAGTCTGAGCGCTATGGGACTTAACATCTATGGTCATCTGTCCCCTAGAACTTAGAACTACTTAACCCAAACTAAGCTAAGGACAACACGCAACACCCGCCCATCACGAGGCAGAAAAAAATCTCTAACCCCGCCTGGAATCGAACCCGGGAACCAAGGCGCGGGAAGCGAGAACGCTACCGCACGACCACGAGATGCGGGCTTTAAATAATGTACTAATGTAAAAATTTTCTGTCTACAGATCCTTTAAATAATAATTTTATGATCCCCTTTCTTAAAAATAGGGAGCAAAAATACACATTTCCCTTCAGAGTTGCATACATAATTTTTTCAACGATTTGGTGATTTGTTTGGTAGAGTAAGTTATCGTGATGCATCCCTAGTTAGTATTTGACATAGGTATCAGACATCCCTATCTTTACTGGAATATTCTTTCTGCTTGAGCTTTGTCATGTTCAGGTGTAAGTTAGTGCATTTGCTGCTGCTGTTTGCCAGGCATAGTCCTACTGAATTTCACTTTCTATTACTTTGCTAAGCTAGCTTTTGATTCATTTTTCTTGTTGCCGCACATTGACTCATATTAGTTGTAATTTTGCATTTTCTTCGCTAGTTTATATTTGTTGCTGCTTGATTTGCTACTTTGCTTATTTATTCACATCCTTCTTTGTGTTAATGACTGTCCTGCTGCATTGCCTCATCTCTTCGTTTATGTATCTGAGCTCAGTAGACTTAGTTAGATTAGGAGGGGAGATAATATATAAGAAACTAACTATGAAGAATGGGAAAAGATTGCATTGAGAAGTTACAAGAAAAAGGTTTGGCCAAAAAGTAGTGTGCAGTGAGAAAAATTATATTAAAAGAAGATATCAAAAAAAAAGAAGGGTTTAGGGACAACAGGTTTAAGTACGATTTTCTTGGAAACAAATGAGGTAAGATAATGAAAAATAAATGATGAGGTAAAATAATGGAAAATACAGAAAGCATGCTCAGATAGGATCTCTTTGAGGAAAAAATGTAGAAATAATAGGAAAGATCTGTTGAATGAAGTTTCGTGTTGAACTGCAGTAACAAATATTACAATGAAAGTAAACCCTGTCTTTTCCTTTTGTCTTATTCCGCTATGTGTTTGTGTACCCTTGTATATTCAAGTTGTTCTTGTCTTTATGTGTTTTTCTCATAGGAGTTATGTTGTAGAATCTTCTAACACGTAGCTGCATGTACTATGATGAGCAGTACTATTGTCCACGAATACTTTGGAAAAGTATTTACATATTATTTATTCTGTTATATTTTCCTTTAATGATCATATGTCAAATTAATGTTTGAATATTCTCATTTCTCATCTTTTTACTTATGTCACAACTCCTATAATACTCATGTATATGCTTATTTCAGTTCTTTTGTAATGCCTGTATTGCTTCAAATGTTGTCTGTATTATTATGTTCTTTGATGATGTTTTCTGTACCTTTATAAGTGTAATTTTATAACATAAATTAGTAATTGTATAGACACCAGTTCCCCATATTAATTGAATAGTAGTGATTCATTTTGTTGCACACATTTCTGTTGGACATACTGTATGTGTAAAATCTCAGATGCTAAATGACTGTTTTAGTGTTTGGACATGTGTTGATAATCCAGCAAGGAACTGGTTAACATCATTGCTGGTTGTAAGAACATTCCAAAAAGTTTGTGAGTGCACAAGTAGTGGTTCATGAACTTGCTGTATTATCCACAAGACTCTTCGATGGTGATTGTGCACCCACAGAGTCGCAACAGATGGCTGCTGGCCATCTTTACAAGAAACACTGTGGGTCTGCTCTGTGATGACCTACCTACCAATATTCTTCAAAACTGCGACTGATTCTGCTGTGGTTTCGCTCTGTTGTGGCCCATTACCCGACTGTATGTCAAAAGTCACGTTCTCTTTCCGTTGTAAAAACAACACTACTTCTTCAAGACAGCATGGAAATCCAGCACTTCCGTGTGCATTTTCTTTTACTGTTCTGACTTAGTGCATATAACTGCAATTACTACAGTGATGAATGATCAGGACTGACTTTATGGACTGTGAGGACAATTTTTGCTTTTGACCAACAGTGTATCAATAAGTGTGTGCATTTGATATATTTGCTACCAATAATACAAAAAAAAATCATCAAATCAGTATCGTCCACTGGCCAAAACAATTTGTAAAATTTTTTGTGGGGAGCATGGGGCTGTGTAAGTAGGCTGTTTCGGTTCTTATGTTGGTAACGCCACGTAGTGCTCTGTATGAAAATCACAGACTGCGCTGTGTACAGTCTGTCGCTGGTTAGACTCATTGTTGGAATGTTTGCTAGTGTAGCGTTGGGCACTTGGATGTGAACAGCCCGTAGCGTTGGCAGTTGGAGGTGAGCCGCCTGCAGTGGTGGATGCTGGGAGAGAGATGCCAGAGTTTTGAGAGGTTAATATGAGCGGACATTCTGGACGTGTGTTCGTCAGAAAAAGGAAATTTGTAAGACTGATATACATCTACATTTTGACTTCTGAACACTATTAAGGTAAATACATTATACGTTCTCTACCAAAATCTTTCATTTGCTATCTATACCTATCAGTAGTTAGTACCTTCAGTACTTAGTCTTTTATTTAACTGGCGTATTGGCGCTCGCTGTATTGCAGTAGTTTGAGTAACGAAGATTTTGTAAGGTAAGGGATTCATGAAAGATAAACGTTATTTTTAGTCAGGGTCATTCTTTTGTAGGGATTTTTGAAAGTCAGATTGCGTTGCGCAAAAAATATTGTATGTCAGTTTAGTGATGATCAGAAGAGAAATTGTCGGAGTATGTTCAGTTTTTGTCAGCTGTTAGAAATCAAATAAGGTAAGAATTTTTCCAGCATTGTCATTCTTCACATAGAAAGGAGAATAGGCCAAATATCTCACGAATTAACCATTAAACGGAAAAACTACAAAGAACGATACTCGTCTAGCTTGATGGGGGAAACAAGATGGCGATCCGGTTGGCATGCTACATGGCGCTGCCATAGGTCAAACTTATATCAACTGCGTTTTTTTTAAAACAGTAACCATCATTTTTATTACATATTCGTGTGGTACGTAAAGAAATATGAATGTTTCAGCTGGACCACTTCTTTCGATTTGTGACAGATGGCACTGTAATAGTCACAAACGTATAAGTACTTGGTATCACGTAACATTCCTCCAGAGCGGACGGTATTTGCTTCGTGATACATTACCCGTGTTAAAATGGACCGTTTACCAATTGCGGAAAATGTCGATATCGTGTTGTGTGGCTATTGTGATCAAAATGACCAACGGGTGTGTGCTATGTATGCTGCTCGGTATCCTGGACGACATCATCCAAGTGTCCGGACCGTTCGCCGGACAGTGACGTTATTTAAGGAAACAGGAAGTGTTCAGCATACATGTGAAACGTCAACCACTACCTGCAACAAATGATGATGCCCAAGTAGGTGTTTTAGCTGCTGTCGCGGCTAATCCGCACATCAGTAGCAGATAAATTGAGCGAAAACGTCGGTGTCGAGAATGCTTCATCAACATCGATTGCACCCGTATCATATTTCTATGCACCACGAATTGCATGGAGACGAATTTGAACGTCGTGTACAGTTCTGCCACTGGGCACAAGAGAAATTACGGGACGATGACAGATAATTTGCACGAGTTCTATTTTGAGACGAAGCGTCGTTCACCAACAGCGGTAACGTAAACCGGCATAATATGCACTATTGGGCAACGGAAAATCCACGATGGCTGCGACAAGGGTGGAACATCAGCAACCATGGGGGTTATTGTATGGTGCGGCACTATGGGAGGAAGGATAATTGGCCCCCATTTTGCAATCTAAATGGTGCAATGTATTCTGATTTCCTACGTAATGTTCTCCCGATGTTACTACAAGATGTTTCACTGCATGACAAAAAGGCTATGTACTTCCAACATGATGGATGTCCGGCATAAGCTCGCGTGCAGTTGCCGCGGTAAAGAATAGCGTATTTCATGACAGGTGGATTGGTCATCGAATCACCTTACCATGGCCCACACGTTCACCGGATCTGACGTACCCGGATTTCTTTCTGTAAGGAAGTTGAAGGATATTTGCTATCATGATCCACCGACAACGCCTGACAACATGCGACAGCGCATTGGCAATGCATTTGCGGACATTACGGAAGGCGAAGTACTCGTTGTTGAGACGAATGTCGTTACACGTCTTGCCAAATGCATTGAGGTTATCGGACATCATTTTGAACAGATATTGCAGTAATCTGGTATGTACAGGTAATCACGCTTTAACAACATGCGTTATCAAAAATAAGTTCACAAAGGTACATGTATCACACTGGAAGAACCGAAATAAAGCTTTCAAACGTACCAACGTTCTGTATTTAAATTTTAAAAACCTACGTGTTACCAACTGTTCGCCTAAAATTGTGAGCCCCTTGTTTGTGACTATTATAGCGCCATCTATCACAAAGCGAAAAAAGTACTACACGAATGAATTACTTTACGTACTTTACGTACTACAAGAATATGTAATAGTAATGGGGTTTCCTATTAAAAAAAAAAAAACGCTGTTGATATCCGTTTGACCTGTGGCAGCGTCATCTAGCGGACCAACCATAGCGCCATCTGGTTTCCCCCCTTGAAGCTAGACTAGTTTCGTTCTTCGTAGCTTTTTCGTTTGACGCTTATGTTGTGAGATATTTGGCACGCACGCACGCACACAATATATATATATATATATATATATATATATATATATATATATATATATATATATATATATATATAGGGGGGGGGGGGTGACTCTCGTAAGAGTCGTCAGCGCCTCTCCTCTGGTGTTTCAGCAGATGTCTGCAATTTAATTTTTGCGTCGTGTAGCTGGTGTTAGGCCAAACAAACAGTGCTCATGAAGTATTTCATATGACGGCCGTTGTCGCGGGAAAGCGTTGGTTTATGTCCCGTAATGAAATAAATTATTTTTAAAATCGAATTTTAGGTGCTCTTTCGATAGAGCAGCCTCTCATTTGCCTAGTGCTATATTTGCTTTATCGGTACGTATTAATAGGGACATTAAATTGGAAGAATAGCCAGTATTCCAGCAGGGACTCTACTGCCCCGTCCCGCATTGACTGCTATCGCCAAGCATGGAGCACTGTTCAGTAGCTGCTGGGTTGGTATTTAGTCTTCGTGTTTTACTGACGCTATCGAATAGGCACGTAATATCATCATTCAAAGATAATTTTCTCTGTAATGGAAAACAGACGATCCGTTGGAACTGACCGTCGCATGAAGGACGTAACTGCAAGTGCACACTATAAAAATTAAATTGGAAATGTCTGCCGAATCACTGGAGGCAATGTGTTTGATTATTATCACACATCCGGTGTATTTTTAAGCCAAAACCGGTTGCGGGATAACAGGCGCAGCCCATTAGTTAATGGAGCTGCTATCCATTAATACATTAGCAACAGCTACCATGTGTGATGCATGATGTGTATCCTTCCCGTGGCGGTAGGTAGCATAGTGAGTGTATGTATATTTGCAGACGGGGATATTCAGCCGCCAAATAATTGTTAAAATTCATGGTGGAACCTTGAGCTGTCTTTTAGTTTGCAGAATTCGGTACTAGTCTCGGCCATTATGCCAGCTAAGCTTGATAATGGTCACTGACCGAAACTAGTAGCGAACTGTGCCAAATAAAGGACAGCTGAAGGTTTCACCATGAATAGTAACAGCAGATAGAGTACTGACCACAGTGTACCATTGTCGTACCAAATATTGTTACAGCGGTTGGATGAAAATATGGAAACATTGCGACAAATGCGTGCTTGAACATACCAGCAAATGCTAGCATACCCTGCAGGGTACGCTGTTAAATCTTAAGATAGGCGGCGCCTCTGCTATGTTCTAAATACGTTGCAAGTGCCAGTTGTGGACTGAGCTACGTTCTGTGTAACTGTGAGTGCGTGTTGTCGGACTTCGGTGATTTCGAACGCGGCCAGACTGTTGGTGGTCGTGTGGTGCATGCTTCCGTAACCAAAGGAGCCGAAGTGTTTCGAGAGGCATTGTATTGAAGATTGATACCGCTACAGGGAAAGCATGCAAGCATCCGCCAAGTCACAACGCGGAAGAATGTGCGTGTTGAGAGATGGTGAAGACTGTGATGAGAAATAAGACGACCACAGCGGCAAAAGTCACTGCAGGACTGAATATTTCACACGCAACCCTGTCAGCTACAAAATAACATGAATGCAGCTCCATAAGCAGGCAAGTGAAGTGTGAGCAGGCATATCAAAACCACTCATGAGTGACGTCAGGGAAACGTGGTGCCCAGCCCACAAAAACGTTGGCTATGGGTCCATGGAATAAAGTCATTTCGTCGAATGAATCATTTTTCACATTGTTTCCAACTTCTGGCCACATTTATGTCCAAAGAGAGAGACATGGAGGGAGTTCTGTGATGATTTAGGGAGCCAAATCGTGGTATTCCAAGGGTTCCACGCTTCTACTGCAAGGTCTCATTACCGCAAACGATTGTGTGATTGTGTGAGCATTTTTACGTCACGTCCTTCCTAAGGTACAAGGTCTGCTCCCCAATCGTGAAGCTGCATTCGAAGAGGACAAGGCCCCAGCTACGCACCTTATATCGACCATGATGGGAGCACGAGGATAATTCATCGCATATCCCCTAGCTAATACAGTCTCTAGCTCTCAATATTATTTGGTCTGTGTTGTCTACCTTGGAGGGGTCAGTTCGTTATCGCTGTCCACCTCCCTCAACGTTACCTGCACTTGACACTATGCTGCAGAAAGAATGCCATAGAATTCTCTTGAACATCGCACGGGGTCTATATTTACCCATTTCAACACGACTGTAAGCAGTTTTGAAAGCAAACGGCTTTCCTGCATGGTATTAGGCACGTTAACATGTTGTGTTTTTGATGTATCCAATCCTCGTCTAACCTCTGTACTTCCAGAGGTTATATGAGAAATGCCCTTCTACAGTATTAGCGTACTTAGCTTTGACGCTTGATTTTCTACCCTTAAAGCTATGTTTTACTAGGTTCTATGTGCTCTTACAATTGTGACTGGGTGCTAACGACCTCAGTAGTTGAGCGCCCTTAAACCCCCCCACCAAAAAAAATCCAAAGGCAGAAGATGGGTTGACATCCTATGAGGGAGAGCATGGAAGACTAAGGTTCGATTGTAGTCATACTTAACTGCTATAATGGAAATAATTACTGATGTAGTTGTGAGGACGACCAAGCAAGAATATGTGTAAAATTGGTCACTATTTCGTTTTGCTGCTCTTGCAGTGGTCGTGTTTGCAAATGAAATTACTAGATATAAGGTCTGCCTGTTCTGTAAACATTTTTTTTGTATATGACCAGACATGAAACTTTCTGGTAGAGTAAAACTGTATGCAGACCGTGACCCGAACTCAGGACCCTTGCTTTTCGTGGATAACTGCTCTACCAACCAAGCTACCCCAGCACAGCTCAGAACTCTTCCCCATAACTCTACTTCAGCCAGTACCTCGTCTCCTACCTTCCAAACTTCACACAAGCTCTCCTATGAACCTTGCAGAAGTAGCACTCCTGAAAGAAAGGATACTGCAGAGAAGTGGCTTAGCCACAACCTGGGTAATGTTTCCAGAATGAAATTTTCACTCTTCAGAGGAGTGTTCGCTGATATGAAACTGTGTTTTAATCTGCCAGGAATTTTCATATCAACGCACTCTCCGCTGCAGAGTGAAAATTTCATTCTGTGATTCCAGACAAGTCTGGTCAGCAGGTATTCTTTATTCAGATTTGTAAAACGGGGACATGTCTTAATTATAGGTAGTCTACGAAAATTAAGCCTTGAAACTATTCTTCTGCTCTTCTTGCCATTGCTTTACTTTTTCCACAGTGCTGAGCTACGTGTGACTCTTTGCACGTTACCTGACATTGCTAGCTTGCCACATGCAAGTAAATGATGTTAACCTGAGCAGAGTTTGATTTTGAGAGCTAATACGTCATTTTAGATTGAAAGGTTATTTTGTTGTGAGAAAATATTCCGCACACACACACACACACACACACACACACACACACACACATACATACATACATACATACACACACAGGGGGAGAGGGAAAGGAAACGGAATTCAAATATGGCGTCAAACTAATTTGAGAACAAATCAACGCCAACTGGGACTGCACGGAAGAGGTTCCGCAATATATTTGCAGTGCCGTTCGTGATTCCCAACAGTTAATGAGAACGGAGATGCAAAAGTATTTTCGGTAGCAAAATGCAAGTAGTCCCAAACATAATCACGGAATATTGTCCCACAGGAAAATCTCATGTATAGAGAAAGTTACGTATTAAATCGTCAAACAAACTTACATTACCACCATTTAGTTTCAAATAATATACAGGGAGGTCCTGCTAACTCATCATATAGAAAAATCAAGGTAATGACAACAACAGACAAAAACCGAATTTTCGTAAAGTAAGTATCACGTAAAACTTGTACACTTGTAACAGTTCTAAATAAAGGGTACCCCCGGACGATGGCACAAAGGTGCTCAAACATGTTTCGGTTTATATGAGAAACTATTGTTTGCATAAGATGCGGACCTTGTATCCAGTAATACGAGCAAAACATTTAGTGATACGTGAGTAGTAGTACATAATAGTTAGTGTATTTGTAAACAGTGTTTAGAAATATTAATCCATAAATTAAAGTGTAGCGCCCAGGGACTACAAGGCTGTAAATAGTTCCAAGGTTTTCAGAGGAGGCTTGCTCAGATAGTATAGCTTTTCTGCCTCTTACAATCCAAGTCTTTCCTCTGAACTATCATCATATCGTCTTAGAATCTGAATATTTTACGTATTTTCTTTCCTTTCAGTTTCTAATATGTTTTTAACTTATTATTACCTCCACTGTAATTCGTGAAAACAGCAACTGCTGTTTGTAATATGGAATATGTTTCGTGATTTATATGAAAAGCTGTAAAATGAACGACCAGTTATAAAGTAGAAGGCAACAGGTCTCTAAATGAGCAATTAATCAAATCTAATCAAGTACAGATGACTCACCTTCGAGCCTGACACCTCATAATATATACGAATCCTCGCTCAGGGTGAACAACAAGATTATACCCACAGTCGAGAATTCGGGAACTCTGCTGGAACATGATGCCAAAGCTGTTGGTCCGCGTGACCAGAGACAGGCCACATCTGTTGCAGAGACGCATCGTAACCTCTTAGGAGCCTCTTGATAGGCAAGATATCGTGGCAACATTTCCTAGTTTGAAGAGCTGAGTTTCAGTGAACAATTCTCCATGAGGTAGTTAAACAGCGTGCGTTGGGACGTCCTGTAACTTTCATGTTATTCACTATGTACCTGAACTGCTTTTCGTCCACGTTCGATTCCGCACAAAGCTCAAAAACTCCAGACAATTATCTGCAGTTAAGGCTTCCTAATAGTTAAATTTTTCGAGTATAACAGTTTCCCTTTTTTAAGAAATACTTTCCTTGCAACAGCCATTCCGCAGTTTCTGTCCTCTCTACCTTGCCCATCATAACCAGTAAGAAAAAGTCATTTATTACGCTCAGCGTTCGTTGACTAATCTACGAGGTGCATTCAACTTCTAAGGCCTCCAATTTTTTTTCTAATTAACTAATCACCCGAAATCGATGAAACTGGCGCTACTTCTCGACGTAATCGCCCTGCAGACGTAAACATTTTTCACAACGCTGACGCCATGATTCCATGGCTTCTTTAGGGGTCTGTTTTGACCACTGGAAAATCGCTGAGGCAATAGCAGGACGGCTGGTGAATGTGCTGCCACAGAGAGCGTCTTTCATTGTTGGAAAAAGAAAAAAGTCGCTAGGAGCCAAGTCAGGTGAGTAGGGAGCGTGAGGAATCACTTCAAAGTTATCACGAAGAAACTGTTACGTAACGTTAGCTCGATGTGCGGGTGCGTTGTCTTGGTGAAACATCACACGCGCAGCCCTTCCCGGACGCTTTTGTTGCAGTGCAGGAAGGAATTTGTTCTTCAAAACATTTTCGTAGGATGCACCTGTTACCGTAGTGACCTTTGGAATGCAATGGGTAAGGATTACGCCCTCGCTGTCCCAGAACATGGACACCATCATTTTTTCAGCACTGGCAGTTACCCGAAATTTTTTTGGTGGGGTTGAATCTGTGTGCTTCCACTGAGCTGACTGGCGTTTTGTTTCTGGATTGAAAAATAGCATCCACATCTCATCCATTGTCACAACCGACGAAAAGAAAGTCCCATTCATGCTGTCGTTGCGCGTCAATATTGCTTGGCAACATGCCACACGGGCAGCCATGTGGTCGTCCGTCAGCATTCGTGGCACCCACCTTGATGAAACTTTTCGCATTTTCAGGTCGTCATGTAGGATTGTGTGCACAGAACCCACAGAAATGCTTACTCTGGAGGCGATCTGTTCAACAGTCATTCGGCGATCCCCCAAAACAATTCTCTCCACTTTCTCGATCATGTCGTCATACCGGCTTGTGCGAGCCCGAGGTTGTTTCGGTTTGTTGTTACACGATGTTCTGCCTTCATTAAACTGTCGCACCCACGAACGCACTTTCGACACATCCGTAACTGCATCACCACATGTCTCCTTCTACTGTCTATGAATTTCAATTGGTTTCGCACCACGAAAATTCAGAAAGCGAATGATTGCACGCTGTTAAAGTAATGAAAACGTCGCCATTTCAAGTATTTAAAACAGTTCTCATTCTCGCCGCTGGCGGTAAAATTCCATCTGCCGTACGGTGCTGCCATCTCTGGGACATATTGACAATGAATGCGGCCTCGTTTTAAAACAATGCGCATGTTTCTATCTCTTTCCAGTCCGGAGAAAAAAAAATCGGCCTTAGAACTTGAATGCACCCCGTAATTCCCTCAGCATCGCCCGATGTAATTTGACAAAATTCCTTGACTGTTGTTTTCCTGTTGTTGATTTTCACTTTTAACCCGTTTTCAAAACACTATTTATACCATGCAACTGCTCAGCTATTACTGCTTTTCCGTGTTTTTGAACCGAGTTTCGGACGTGTGTGTAAGCTGCAAGGAGCATAGTGAAATTCCGCAGAAACCAGTTGATTCAGCAATTTACTTCACGTATATCTTATTACTCAGATTTCTCACTATGTAACTGATGTATGTCCTGTTAAGTATGTGAATGACTTGTGTAACAATATCTTAAAATTAACTGGAAATAAGGTCTTAGGAGTCTTCAGTTTTATCTGCTTAATTAAATTTTGTGTAAATTCATAATGGATATTGACTCATTAAAACCCATTTGCCGCAAAACATGGTAGTTTATAATTATATATTTTACTTCATTTCAAACTTTTTATCTGAAAATTATGGTATAAGCAGTAATAACTGAGCCAAGTATATTGGTCTGGAGAGTGAAATATTTTTAACGAAAGAGTTAATTTTGTATGAGGGTTACCATTCTACCAAACTTTGTAAAAAGAAAAAAAAACAGAAGAAACAAAAGCAGTCTGCGAATCTGACAGAAGTATTTATTTTCTGGATAACGAACCCTTGGCACCTCAGTATCCATGAATTTGCTATCCAAAGCTGAGGAAGAAATAGAAGTGTTCAAATATATTGAAGTAAAAGACATGAAAGAAAAAAAAATTACATGAACACTGAAGGTGACATTTCTATGTATAGTGAGGTGTGCGTACTGTAAGACCTTCGGTACACACACCATCAGATTATTTGACTTGTCGCTCTAACGCAATAGGCGAGTGTCAGCAATACGTCTCGTGGTCTTATTGTGGCATGTTTATCTTCTGCCCTTAGGTCAGACTATAGAAATGCCACTTGCACACTTAGAGTACCAGATTGACAGTGACCAACTTTAAACAGAACTTGATTAATTTTCACACACATTTATTAAAATAATAACAAGCATAAACATTATGTAACTTGATTCTGGATGCTATTAACAATTGACAATCTGAAGTTCCTTTGGTCTTGGTAGGTTAATCTTATTCTCACGTCTCTCTGATACTTGACAATGTGTCTATACATTTATCTTCATGGCTATGTATGATAATCTTCTTAGGTGCCGACTGAAACTTGGCTATAGACTGATACAGACTAATGCAGACTCGTACAGACTGATGCAGACCGACTAATGGGAGGTCTGTTCACTCGTTATTATACCTCTTGCGTTCAGGTATCAGTGTGCGAGTGTGATCCACGAGGGGAGAAAAGGTTCTACGTTAGCAGCAATCTTATTGGCTGCATTACATATTAATACGCGAATTGGCGGGAGTAGAATTTGGTCCGTCTCTAAGGCAGTGCCATCTCGTAGTGCGGAGATGGACGAGCGCTGCGCCTGCACTGTTGTGCTTAGCGGGGCGCGCTCTAGTGGGAAAGCTGTGTACGCGCTGACTACACGGAACTATGTACACAACGTATAGCTAACCTGTACACCAAATTTCAGAGAGATCTGAGAAGGGCAAGTAGGAACACTCGAACAGTGGTTTCCTCATCATCTCAAGGCCCTGCCAGTATGCAGTTGAAACGTGACTATATAACGAGCGGCCGGTGATGGGCACAGCATGAGGAGACCCGTCGAGTCGAGGCGCCAACTGTGGGGGTGAAGGTGTGGGCCGGCTGGCTGCTGGGGGTTAGGGCTGAGGCGTGCGGTGGCGGGGATTAGCGCGCCCGTTACGCGCGCGTTGACAAATGAAGCGCTGCGGGGGCCGGACGGCAGACTTAGGCCCCCGCCTCTTTGAGGGGTCTGGCCGGCCGACCCGCCACTAATTTGTGGTTGCAATTTGGAGGCCTGGCCGCCAGGGTCGGCGCACGAGCACCCTGACCTGGTCGGCAACCGCCGCCTGCTCCTGAATCACTCCTGGGTAGTTCCTTAGTGGTCAGTGACTCATGTTCATATTCGTGCTCCAGAGAATGTGTCTGAACACGACCACTGCCGCAGCGTCTAAGCACGTTTGTTTCCATACAAGCACACTGCTGCCCCATTAAAATTGCAGCGCTTTCGAGACAGCATACAAAACATGCTACACTGAGGCAACATAACGATGTGAACATACACGGATGGTGGGAGTGTCGCGTTCAGAGGCTATAAAAGGGCATTGGTGGAGCTGTCATTTGTTCTCACATGAATCACTTGAAATAGTTTCCGAAGTGATTGTGACCGCACGACGGGAGTTAACAAGACTTTGAAGCGGAATGGTCGTTAGAGCCAGATGAGTGGGACATTCCATTTCGGAAATCAGTAGGGAATTCAGTATTACTAGCTCCACAGTCAAGAGTGCGCCGAGAATAGCTAAGTTCATGCATCAGGTCTCACAACAGACAACGCAGTGGCCAATGGCCTTCACTTACCAACCGAGAGCAGTGACGTCCGAATAGAACTGTCAGTGCTAACAGACAAGCATCTACATCTACGTGGTTACTCTGAAATATACGCTTAAGTGCCTGGGAGAGGGTTCTTGGAACCAGTTTCATACTACTTCTCTACCATTCCACTCTCAAATGGCCCGTGGGTAAAAGGAACACCTAAATCTTTCCGTTCGAGGTCTGATTTCTCTTATTTTGTTATGATGATCAATTCTTCCTACATAGGTGGGAGTAAACAAAATATTTACGCATTCGGAAGAGAAAGTTGGTGATTGAAATTTCGTAAACAAATCTCGATACAAAGAAAACCGCCTTTGCTTCAATGACTGCCACCCCAACTCGCGTATTATATCAGTGACACTCTCACCCCTATTGCTTCGCACTTTTTCGATGCTCTCCGTCAATCCTACCTAGCGCAACAATATTCTAACAGAGGATGGACAGGTGTAGCGCTGTCTTTGTTTCGCCTTCCCCACAATATTGTCTATGTGGTCTTTCCAATTTAAGTTGCTCTTAATTCTAATTCCTAGGTATTTAGTCGAATTGACAGCCCTTAGATTTGTGCAATTTATCGTTTACCCAAAATTTATCGGATTTCTTTTAGTACCCATGTGGATGACTTCGCACTTTTCTTTGTTTAGTGCCAATTCCCACTTTTCGCGCAATACGGAAATTCTTCCCTAGATGATTTTGGAATTGGAATTGATTGTCCGATGATTCTACTAGACGGTAAATTACAGCGTCATCTGCAAGCAATCTAAGGGCGCTGCTCAGATTATCATCTAGATCATTTATATAAATCAGGAACAGCAGAGGGCCTATAACACTACCTTGCGGAACGCCAGACTTCACTTCTGTTCTACTCGATGATTTACCATCTATCACTACGAAGTGTGACATCTCTGAGAGGAAATCACGAATCCAGTCACACAACTGGGACGATACTCCGTGTGCACGCAATTTGATTAATAGTCGTTTGTGAGGAACGGTATCAAAAGCCTTCTGGAAGTCTAGGAATATGGAATCGATCTGAGATCCCTTGTCGACAGCACTCATTACTTCATGGGAACAAAGAGATAGCTGTGTTGCGCAAGAACGATATTTTCTGAATCCGTGATGGTAGTGTATCAATAAGTCATTTTCTTCGAGGTGATTCATAATGAGTACAGTATATGCTCCAAAATCCGACAGCGCAGAAATCAGTGTGTGACGTATGACGAATTTATCCGTTAGGATTGACCGGCGAAATGTGGCGTTACTGGTCAATTTCACCAAACGACTGAAGCAAGTGCCTTTGCTAACAGGAAGACATTGCCTCAAGCGCTTTCCATTCGTTCGTGACCACATCGGTTGGGCCACTGGAGACTGGAAAACTGTTGATTGGTCACATGAGTCTGGGTTTTAGTTGGTAACAGGTGATGCTAGGATCCGAGTGTGGCGCAGAGGAGACGAAGCAATACACCCAAGTTGTAAACAAGGCACCGTGCAAACTGGTGGTGTGTCTGTAATGGTGCCGGATGTGTTTTCATTTAAGGAACTTGGTTGAAACGTCCCCTTAGAAAAATTATACATAACTGTGCTTAAATTGACAGACAATATTTTTTTGCGCAACGCAATCTGACTTTAAAAAATCACTACAAAAGAATGGCCCTGACTAACATTAATCTATACGTTTCACAAATCACTTACCTCACAAAAATCTTCGTTACTCAAGCTACTACAATACAGCAAGCTCCGCTACTGCCAGCTAAATAAAAGATTTAAACTACGGAAGGCACCAACTACTGATAGGCATAGTTAGCGAATGAAAATTTTAATACAGAACAAACAATGTATTTACCTTAATAGTCATAATATATATAGCAGTTCATGACATCCATTCTTACAAATCTACTGTTTCTCAAAAATCCGCCATCTCACTTCCCCACATTCACTGCTGGCGGCTCACCTCCAACTGCGCAACGCTACGCGCTGTTAACTGCCAACTGCCCAACGCTACAATGGCGAGCATTACAACAATGCCAACCAGCCACAGACTGCACATAGCACAGCCAGTGATTTTCATACAGACGTGGTGTTACAAATTTTAAAAAAACCTAAACAGCCTACTTACAGGGTGCTCTCATCAAACCGAACAGACCATTGTCAGGAAAGAGATATGTTCATCTATATGTAGACCATTAGCAGCCTTTTGTGGAATTTTTTATTGATGACAATGCTCCAGCTCACGGGCCACAGTTGTTCGCGATTGGTTTGAAGGACATTCTGAACAGTTCCAGCGAAAGACTTGACGACCCAGATCGGCCGACACGAATTCCATCGAACGTTTATGGGACGTAATCGAGGGTTAGTCTGTGCAGAAAATCCTACTCCGGCAACATTTTCGCAGTTATAGACGATCATAGAGGCAGCAAGGCTCAGTATTTATGCAGTAAACTTCCAACGATGTCTTGAGTCCATGCCACGTCCATTTGCTGTCCTACACATGACGAAAGGAGGTTCGACACTACATTGGTAAGTATCCCTCTGTCAATTAAATGTAAATTGCAAGATCCGGTATGCAGATCACCAACATGCCAGTGTAACCACATGAAGCAGGCAGCAGAGACGTCATATGAATTTTATTTCTAAGGAAAAATTAATTAGCGGTCTTCTCATTCGGAAATAATAAATGAATGGCCTTGGTTCGTCAGAAAATAACTCTTGTGAAGACCGTGTAAGATAGAGAAAAGTCTACCAGCAGGCCTCGAAATTCGACAGTGGGGGGAATCGTGTTGTACCCAGACTGTTGTGTTTATCGTTCTGCGATGTCACTGTTCGAGTTTGTCGGAATCTCACGACTGCCATTAGAATAAGCATTGGTTCAGGATGACTATGCTCAACTTCTTATTCTTTCTTTTTTCTAGTACCCTTGTCCCGCATGTACGCAGGGTCGGCGTTGTTATTATCGGATTAGGCTTGTTTAATTTAAGAGGTGACCCGATGCACTTACTGTCGCCGTGCCGATTTCCCCTCGGGAGTTCGCACCACACTTGTGGACATGTAGCACTGATCAAGTGAAACTGTACGGAAGTTTTCTAAATGTGGAACTGAATTGGGACTTGGCAGAGCACGGTATTGCATTGTTCGTATGTTGGAAACGGCTGAACACCCTAATCGGGCTGGCCAGTAAAGTACTACAGTTCCAGAACACATTGTAGTATGTTCTCCGTATGTCGACGGGACTGATATGTAGTTATATTTCTGCGAAATTTTGGAATCTGAAATTTATAGCTAGCAAACGTCGAAATTAGCTATGAAATAAATTTTTTTTCACGGCAAGCGATCTAGCTTCTAATGTTACAAATTACAACATTAGATCACCCCAACAACTTGTGTAAAATGTAGAGGAACGGGGAGCTCAGCACTCGCTTAAGATGGTCGCCTCCAGACAACCGAGTCTCACTGCATTCAGGATCGCAGCACACAACTAATTGCGCCTCATGATGGGTGTTTATTCGACCGGAATCTGAGGAAAATTTAAGAATAAAAGCCTTACAACTGAAGTGATGAGTCCACGTCTGTCTGTTCAGGGCCAATAACTGTGGCAAGTACAAGAGCTTCATCCTCGATCCACTTACGAGGGAGTGACTCAATTGGCGGCCAGGCGCGTTGGTCTTCTCTGCAAACGTCACTACGTTTGATGAATGACTCTGGCGTGGTTGTTTCACCAGACGTTCTCCTGCCACTGTAAAGCCGACGTAGCCCACAGACTGCAGCAAAGGTGCTAGGATTGTGAAGGCAGAGCCCATCCTACGTGTTGTGAATAAACGGCAAGGACGACTGCTGCCTCTGTCTTGCCTGGGGAGTTTCCTGGCTGTTGGAGGAGTAGATTAATGTTTAACGTCCTGTCAACAAAGCGGTCATTAGAGACGGGTCAGAAGCTCGGATTGGGGAAGGATGGGGAAGAATATCCGTTGTGCCCTTTTAAAGGAACCATCCCAGAATTTGCCTGAAGCGATTCAGCGACATCACGGAAAACCTAAAGGACGGCCGTACGTGGTATTGAACCGTCGTCCTCCCGAACGTGAGGCCAGTTCCTAACTGTTGTTAGCTGTTAAACTAATTTAACAGTGGGACAAAAGATATTTGCTTTGTTGCAATTAAAACTGCTTAAGCATCGTCTCTCAGCTGCAGTGGGATGCTGAGAGGTATTACTGGCTCTGAGCACTATGGGACTTAACATCTATGGTCATCAGTCCCCTAGAACTCAGAACTACTTAAACCTAAGTAACCTAAGGACATAACACAAAACTCAGTCACCATGAGGCAGAGGTGTTATTGATTGAACTCCTATAATAATAACTTATGTTGACCATTTTCATTCTTTTCGTGGATGGCGATAAAGTAACATAATACGGAAACATTGAGTCATTTAACTGACAGACTCTAATAACAGACTTGTTTCAATATTATTAGACTTCTTATTTTTCAGATCTCACTTTCCACCATTTGATATGAACTTTTGGAAAAACCACTATGACTCTTATATAAAGATGACAAAGCCTTCCTATATGCCACGTCCATGTCATAACTCCACCTGGTTCCACTTTTGCCATGTGACAGTGGCCCAGGCGGAGGAGGGAGCCGGACCCCTTACAGCGTTTAAGAATGGAAACTTTGTGAAGAGCCTGGCGGACAATGAGAAAAACGCCGAAAACTGATGGACTCCTGCAACAAAGAGGACGGAGGGTCAAGAATTATCACATAAAGGATACGTGAAATCTTCTGGTTAGAAGCAGCCGTTTTTAGTTGCCTGAAAAAGTGCGAATGTGTCCTCAATTCCATCATCCTATAGGCACTGAGAGGAGCCTACATAAAGCGCGAGGAATCCGCACGGGAGGCGTGTGAAACAAGAACTGCGAAAAAATCGGCACTAAAAATGAATAAAAATAAATATAAAAAGTTTTCTGGACAGTAAGGACGTTATTATAAATCATGAACGCCAGTGGGTTCTTAGACGGGGCACGAACGTGGGACCGTCAAGGCTCACGCAGGGAGAGCTGTAAAAAAGACGTGTTGTGCGACACCGGAATACTGTGCCACCGACGCTGGTGAAATCGTGAGAAAGACGCCAATTTTCGAATCACATACAAACCCATACCATACAGAGACATCCCACGCTGAACTGGAAGGTCTAATCATGAAACAGGGATCAGTCATTGGGTGGCATTACAAATTTATTCCGCCAATGGCAGTGTCGAGGGGATCAAAAATGTTGGAGGAATCATTGAGTTGAGGGATGTATGAGAAGGAAGAAAGTGGAGTCGGTGCTGAAGGACACGGGGGCTCTTCCGCCCATCGCCAACATCCACCATCTGACACCGTGATATCGCAGCTTCGGCAACTCTACTCGCAACAAGAAGATTAAGAGGAGACCGTAACTGAACCTCTACGTACGGCCGTGGCTCGCCATTTATAGCAGCCGACTCGCGCCGTACCGCCTCAGCGTCTACTGCTGACAGGAGTACACAACAAACGTTTATGAAGGGTGGTGAGATAAGTCGTTCCCCCTACTCCCCCCTTAACAAATGGGTCGCGTCCACAATTAGTCAAATCACCCCTGAGATTTGTAGCTTGGTTTTGTTTTGTGTGCAAAAGTTACTGAAATAAATGCCGTAATTACATGTTCAACTCATCCAAACACATCATTACATTTCCTTATCAATGCCAAAATCTTATAACCCTTTGTATTTGATTTCATTTAATTACTGACGTCACTTAATTATTGGCTCCCAACGTGGGCCAATGTTATTAGCCATATACATGTCATTTCTTGTCAGAGAGCAGACAACAATAATTTTAGGCGTTGCTTTCGTTTTGCCTCAGGCTACAGCAGGAAGTAATTATGTTTTTCTTTGATTGCTAGCAGTTTCAATACATTGCTGGGTGAAGGGAATATTGGACGCCTTTGTTTACTTCTTTTTATCATTTCACAAAGAGATTACACGCCATTTATATGTATACTCCTTATTCCATCCTGTATGAGTGTGCATGAGGGTGAATGGAAGTCAAATGCAGCGGGAGCATAGACCAAAGGGAACAGTTTAAGGGAATAGCAGTCATTGCCAACATTATAAGAATAACCGCAGGTAGGTCAGCGCAGCAAGCAAAGATGAAAACAGGCAGGAGGATAGGTTACAAAGTTGGTGCGGGGACGAGATGAGTCTACCCACCATCACGTTTGAATAGGAACGTTGGGCGGATTTTGGCACGTGAAGAGCACTGCTGGGCCAGCCATGAGACGGACCGGACACGGGGGAAGAGCAGCTCGCAGATTTGGTGAGATTGAAATGTAATATGCCTAAAAATTCACGACAGGGTATGCTCATAGTACGAATTCAACATACCTTCATAGGTACAGGTTACGGTTTCAATTTATTTACAATAGTCTTCTCGGAAATGTGTTTGTAAAATTTTGCTTTGTGGTAGTGAGCATGCAGTGGCAACCATCAGTTCATGTACTATTTCCCCAGTTATAAGCTTCACTTAATTATTGGCTCCCAACGTGGGCCAATGTTATTAGCCATATACATGTCATTTCTTGTCAGAGAGCAGACAACAATAATTTTAGGCGTTGCTTTCGTTTTGCCTCAGGCTACAGCAGGAAGTAATTATGTTTTTCTTTGATTGCTAGCAGTTTCAATACATCAATGCATCTGTCAAGTCTTGTACCAGGTTGCGTAATGGTACCTTGTTACTAGAAACTGAGAGCGCCTTTCAGGCACAAAAACTGCTTCGGGCCACACTCCTGTACACGTTCTCTGTCCGGGTGGAGGCTCACCGCACTTTGAATTCGTCTCGTGGTGTGGTATATACTAGATCACTTGACGGATTGACTGAGGAGGAGAATCGGTCTTTCCTCGCTGAGCAAGGCGTGACGGCTGTCCATAGGGTCATGAAAAAGGTCAACAATGACCCTGTACTGAACCGGACACTTTTCTTGACCTTTAATAGTGTTCAGCTGTCGTCGCGCATCAAAGCGGGCTACGAGGTTATTTCTGTTTGCCCCTACGTCCCGACACCTACGCGCTGCTGCCAGTGTCAGCGTTTTAATCACACTCGCCAGTCTTGTTCCAATGCGTCTACATGTGTGACTTGTGGCAGGGATGCCGATGAGGGTGACTGTCCACCTCCGTCTCCTCGTTGTGTGAACTGTCACGGTGAAGTGCAGATTGCGTATCAGATGTTAGATCGAGAAATTTCTGCCACAAAATTTAATTATTTTTGGTGCTTTATTGTGAGTTTAGTTCGCACTTCATTTTGGCGCCAATAGTGCGAAGTCCGATAAACTGGTCAAATCTTGAGTTCCAGTATGCTTACAGTTGTTTTCAGTGACATATTCAACCGTTATTAGTGTGCTACTGAGCTTTTACGTAAATACTTTACGAATTTGAGGTAGTTTATTTGACCTCATATGACCGACCGCGTGTTTGCGCCCTGGGAGTAGCACATGCCTTACAGCCGAATAGTCGTAGCTACAGTCATATTTTCAGCATTCAAAGCAAATTAATCAGTTCACCTAACAGCATTCGGTGACTAAACCTTAATAAATTCTAATTATTTCTCACTTTCGTGTTGTTGGAAAGTGGATCCAGTGCATAACCAATACCGTGCATCTGCCTGATTATTCCGTTTCTGCTTAAACGATTTCTTGTTGATACATTTTAAAAGTGATTTGGCATGCCTTAACATGAATTCTGATTAATAAGTGTGTTTATTTTTAGCACTTTTCTGTACTTGATGTTCGACCACATGGCCTGTAGCAGGCATACCCCCTTCTTGCCATGCTAAAACTGAAGTTAACAGTGTTCATTACATAGTGCATTCAACTGAAACCGACAACGGCTTATAAGTTATTGTAAAAATCTATTAGTAACATTTTACCCAGAATCTTTTCTTTGTTTGACGTTTTCTACCTTCAACAGTGGCTTACGTTAAATTTCTGGTAGTGTTTTTCATGCAGCATCACGTCAAGTGTGACCTAACAAATTGTGTTAAATTAAAGTAACGAAATTAATATACCAAAGAATGCTCATGCCCGCCAAAATAAATTGAGTTAACAGTTCCATGTTGTGTAATTCTCTATGTGCTTTGATATCCCCAATATTTATTTGAAAGAGAGTCATTTTGCATGCTGATAGCGACAGTATAGTAATTTGTCCTGTTCAGTGTCTTCCAAATGTGGTAGAATCATTGTGGTCCAAACTCTAAACTGTGGTATTAAGTAATTCATGCAAGGTGATACGTGAGTTTTAAGGAATGATTGACGATTATCTCGCTAAAGACGCCCCCCTGCGGGTTCGGGGGTTAGAATAGGCCAGCGGTATTCCTGCCTATCGTAAGAGGCGACTGAAAGGAGTCCCTCCCCCTCAAGGGGGTAGTTGGCGCCTGCGTCCGGAGACGGACGGTTTCACGACCTATATTTGCGTTCATTTTGGTTTTCCACTTCTTCTGGTTTCTTCCTTCCTTTGGTTGGTTCCTTTCTTTGTTCTTCTCCGTCTCACTGTCTTACTTACTCTTCTCCTTGCGTTCTTCTAATTGCCTCTTCTCCTTGCCTTCAACTCCTTCTCTGGTCTCCGCTTCGGCGTTTGAGACAATCTGTCCTTTCTTTCCCTCTCTCATTTCTTTTTCCTCTTCTTCCTTCCTCCCTGTGCGTGCCTGAAGGCCGACCCACGCATTCGCACGCGTAGCCGGTGACGGGGTAACGCGCAGTTCTCCGCCCTGGGTAGACAAGTAAGGCACGCACGTACCCCCTGGTAAAGGCCAGGCCCAGGGAGGCGTGATTGCCTGAGCTGACAGCTTCCGACCATGCCGATTGGTCCCTCCGTCCGTTTCTCGGGAGGTGTGACCTGAGGTGTGAAGAATCACCTAAGGGGGGAGTGCCCTCTGAGAGGGTTCCCACAAGGAAGGAGCGCGCCATCGGAGACGCTGGCAATCATGGGGGATTCCTCCGCAATGGATTTTTCTTCTTCTTCTCTCTCGACTTCTGCCCACAAACGGAAACTTTACCAGCCACCAGTGACAAAAGTACTACCGCCTGCCCCACAGTTCCTCGTAGTTTCTCGATCTGAGGACGGAAAAGATTTTTCCTCTGTCAACCCTTTCGTTATCCAGATGGGCGTAGATGCCATAGCCGGATCTGTCAAGTCTTGTACCAGGTTGCGTAATGGTACCTTGTTACTAGAAACTGAGAGCGCCTTTCAGGCACAAAAACTGTTTCGGGCCACACTCCTGTACACGTTCCCTGTCCGGGTGGAGGCTCACCGCACTTTGAATTCGTCTCGTGGTGTGGTATATACTAGATCACTCGACGGATTGACTGCGGAGGAGATTCGGTCTTTCCTCGCTGAGCAGGGCGTGACGGCTGTCCATAGGGTCATGAAAAAGGTCAACAATGACCTTCTACTGAACCGGACACTTTTCTTGACCTTTAATAGTGTTCAGCTGCCGTCGCGCATTAAAGCGGGCTACGAGGTTATTTCTGTTCGCCCCTACGTCCCGACACCTACGCGCTGCTGCCAGTGTCAGGGTTTTAATCACACTCGCCAGTCTTGTTCCAATGCGCCTACATGTGTGACTTTTGGCAGGGATGCCCATGAGGGTGACTGTCCACCTCCGTCTCCTCGTTGTGTGAACTGTCATGGTGACCATGCAGCGCCCTCCCGCGACTGTCCCATCTATAAGGAAGAACGCTGTATCCAAGAAATTCGGGTCAAAGAGAAAGTCTCCACCTCGGCTGCTCGCAAGCTATTCGCTAGTAGGAAGCCCACGTTGCTCCCAGCGGGGAAGTACAGTACTGTCCTCGCCTCTACTCGGACTACCGGGGAGGTGGCGACGCAGACATGCGATCTAACCTTCCGCACTACGGTCGTCCGTTCGGCCAGTGCTAAGATTGCCCGGTCGACGTCTCCTCTTCCTCCCGTCGCCCCTCCGACACAAGCACCTTTATCAGCTTCTGCCAGGACGAAGACCCAGAAGTCAGAAGCACGGGCCTTCAAGAAAGAACCGTCTCGTGCAGACCTTCTACGTACCTCGAACCCTCAGCCATCGACCAATCCTTCCACAAAACGACCTTCCAAGAAGGCTCATAGGAAGCAGAGTTCTCCTTCCCCGCCACCGCGCTTTTCTCCTCCTGCGCCACCCAGCGTTTGCCGCCCCAGGCCGTCATCCGTTTCGCCTGGCCGCACCGCTGGTAGCCGAACATCTGGCCGTTCACTAGCGGAGGAAGCTCCCTCTCCCGGCCATCTTCACAAGATGGCCAATGAACCTATCCTGTCCGAGGGGCTCCCTGTTAGCAGACGTTTTCAACCAGCTCAATCTTGTCTGCCTCAATACTGGCGCCCCTACTTTCCTTTTAGACACCTCTGACACCTATTCCCATTTAGACCTGTCTGTATGTACTACCCAACTTGCACGCCGATGTGATTGGTATGCGCTTTCTGATACATATTCGAGCGACCACTTCCGGTGTGTTATCAATCTCCTGCATCATACTCCCTCTCCATACTCAACTAGTTGGAACATCTCCAAAGCAGACTGTGGGATCTTCTCTTGAAGGGTGACCTTTCACGATCAAAGCTTCACGAGCAGCGATAGTCAGGCCGCACACACCTCACGGAAGTCATTATCACTGCTGCTGAATATTCCATCCCTCACACTACTTCTTCTCCACGCCGCGTACCGGTCGCCTGGTGGACCGCAGCATGTAGAGACGCCTTACGTGCTCGTCGACGTGCTTTACGCACCTTTAAACGCCACCCTACAGTGGCGAATTGTATCAATTATAAACGATTAGGTGCGCAGTGTCGTCGTATTTTTAAAGAAAGCAAGAAAGCCTGCTGGGCTGCTTTCACAAGCACCTTCAACAGTTTTACTCCTTCTTCTGTTGTCTGGGGTAGCCTGCGCCGGCTATCTGGCACTAAGATTCACTCACCAGTTTCTGGCTTGACGGTCGCGAATGACGTCCTTGTGGCCCCTGAGGATGTCTCCAATGCCTTCGGCCGCTTTTTTGCAGAGGTTTCGAGCTCCACTCATTACCCCCCCCCCCCCTGCCTTTCTCCCCCAAAAACAGGCAGAGGAGGCTCGGCCACCTAATTTCCACTCCTCGAATTGTGAAAACTACAATGCCCCATTCACCATGCGGGAACTCGAAAATGCACTTGCCCGGTCACGGTCCTCCGCTCCGGGGCCTGATTCTATTCATATTCAGATGCTGAAGAACCTTTTTCCTGCGGGTAAAGGTTTCCTTCTTCGTACTTACAATCGCATCTGGATTGAGGGACATGTTCCCGCATGCTGGCGCGAGTCTATTGTTGTACCGATTCCTAAGCGGGGGAAGGACAAGCACTTGCCTGCCAGTTATCGACCCATCTCGCTTACCAGCTGTGTCTGTAAGGTGATGGGGCGAATGGTTAACTCTCGTTTGGTTTAGCTGCTCGAATCTCGACACCTACTTACCAATGTACAATGTGGATTTCGTAGGCGCCGCTCTGCTGTTGACCATCTGATTACCTTGTCGACCTTCATTATGAATAACTTCTTGCGGAAGCGCCCGACATCGGCTGTGTTCTTTGATTTGGAGAAGGCTTGCGACACCTGTTGGAGGGCGGGCATTCTCCGCACCATGCATACATGGGACTTTCGCGGTCGCCTCCCTCTTTTTATTCGTTCCTTTTTAATGGATCGACAGTTCAGGGTACGTGTGGGTTCTGTCCTGTCAGACACCTTTCGCCAGGAGAATGGGGTGCCACAGGGCTCCGTTTTGAGCGTCGCTCTCTTCGCCATAGCGATCAATCCAATAATGGATTGCCTCCGAGATGATGTATCAGGCTCCCTTTTCGTGGACGATTTTACCATCTCTTGCAGCGCGCAGCGTACATGTTTCCTGGAGCGCTGTCTTCAGCGTTCTCTTGACCGTCTTTACTCCTGGAGTGTCGCCAATGGCTTCCGTTTTTCTGCCGAGATAACGGTCTGTATTAACTTCTGGCGCTACAAAGAGTTTCTCCCACCGTCCTTACGACTCGGCCCCGTTGCTCTCCCATTCGTGGAGCCAACTAAAATTTTCGGTCTTACATTTGACAGGAAACTTAGTTGGTCTCCACATGTGTCATATTTCGCTGCCCGTGGTACCCATTCTCTAAATGTCCTCCGTGTTCTCAGTGGCACGTCGTGGGGAGCGGATCGAACCGTCCTACTTCGCCTATATCGGTCGATCGTCCGCTCCAAACTGGATTATGGGTGCTTTGTATACTCCTCTGCACGGCCGTCCATCTTACGCCGCCTCAACTCCATACAACATCGGGGTTTACGGCTTGCGATCGGAGCGTTTTATACTAGTCCCGTCGAGAGTCTTCATGCTGAAGCCGGTGAATTGCCACTCACCTACCGGCGCGATATACTGCTTTGTCGTTACGCCTGTCGGCTACTGTCAATGCCCGACCACCCATCGTATCGTTCCTTTTTTGACGACTCTCTCGACCGTCAATACGGGTTGTATGTCTCTGCCCTGCTACCCCCTGGAATTCGCTTTCGTCGCCTCCTTCAACACCTTGATTTTTCACTCCGTGCAACCTTTACAGTGGGCGAGAGCCACACGCCACCTTGGCTCCAGGCTAAGGTTCGCGTGCACCTTGACCTCCGCTCGCTCCCAAAGGAGGTTACCCGCGGTTCGGTATACCACTCCCGTTTTGTCGAACTTCGTTCGAAGTTCATTAATATGACCTTCATTTATACAGATGGCTCTAAGACCAATGACGGGGTCGGGTGTTCTTTTATTGTTGGGCCACAAAGTTTCAAATACCGGGTACATGGCCATTGTTCGGTCTTCACAGCTGAGCTCTTTGCCCTCTACCAGGCTGTTCTTTACGTCTGCCGCTACCGACATTCTGCTTATGACATCTGCTCCGATTCTCTGAGCGCAATCCAGAGCCTCAGTGATCCGTATCCGGTTCACCCTTTCGTGCACCGGATCCAACGCTCTCTTCAGCAGCTGGTGGACGACGGGTCTGCAGTTAGCTTTGTGTGGTATCCCTGGGAACGAAGCTGCAGTTGCCGAGGCCAAGGCTGCGGTTCTCCAGCCTCGGACGGCTTCTTGTTGTGTCCCTTCATCAGATTGTAGCACGGTCATTTGTCGGCGCATTTTATCGCTGTGGCATGTCGATTGGGCTGCACTTAGGGACAACAAGCTTCGGGCCTTGAAACCTCTTCCCGTAGCTTGGACGTCCTCCTCACGTCCTTCTCGGCGGGAGGAGGTGGTTTTGGCCAGGCTACGAATTGGACACTGCCAGTTCAGCCATCGCCATCTGCTGACGGTAGCCCCGGCGCCGTTCTGCCCATGTGGGCAGTTGCTGAAGGTCCGCCACATTTTAACGTCCTGTCCGGATTTTACTACGCTGCGTCTTGATCTTGGCCTGCCATGTACTCTGGAAGCAATTTTAGCGGGTGACCCAGGAGCTGCTGCTCGCGTCCTTCGTTTTATCAACTTGACACAGCTGTCTAAGGACGTTTGATTATGCAGTAGTTTTTTAATCCTATGCCTGTTAATATGTCTTTTATAGTATTGTCCCTTTTAGTTGCTGTTTTAACCTTGTGCCTCGCGGTACATTCCTAAATTAGTCAGGGCCCTAATGACCATTGTAGTTGTGCGCCCTAAAACAACAAGAAAACCACATTTAACAAGAACGATGAAATCAGGATGGTTATCCAGCCCCAAGACGCACTCACGCTTCCATGCAAGAGTTTCATATATATCTAGAGGGGTCATCTAACAAGACTGATAGCAGCGATACAGTGACATCTAAGCTGACACGTAATGCTTTAACATTCCTGTCTGAGATGGACCGTACATGCACTGTCAGCATAACTTCAACCCTTAAAACTATGTCTCGGCATCATCCGCAGATTTGCATAGTTTAGACGATCCAGAGCACCTAACAATTGCAGAGTAAAAGCAATTTATTGCCTGCATATCTCTAAAAATGCTTATGGGGTACTTTCAGGACATGTATCAGGTCATTATGAACGCTAACCAGGAACTCATTCTATTAGGGAGTGCGACAGACAATAACTCATACATTAAAGGAGCTTAAGAGGAGAATGTGATTAGAATTCAGGTACATTTCTGTCACTGACATTTCTCTCATGGGAGGTTTTCGACTACCTAGTGTTACTGACTGTGAGCCGACAAACATGGGCTATTAAAACCTCCTCCCATCGAGAGACATCTCGATTCATCATACCTGCGTTTCAGACTGATAGAAGAGGTAATATAGCAAATGATTCCACCGTGTTTGTCAACTGCTAGTTAACTAATGCGAAAGTCTACCTCAATTCAGAATTCTACCCATATGACAATTTACATCTGCACTGGAATCGAAATGTATACAGTCTAGTATATGACATGTATGCAAGGTTTGATGCTTCTTACTATGAAATTGCTGAAGGACAGGGTGCAGAGTGTCTACTCAGCCTGTGTAAGGTCAAGGTGCTTTCACTGATCATTGTAATAGACTTCTCGAAAGAGAATGAGATAATTAAGTCTGGACCTATAGATGTGCGAATTGAATTTGAATCAACGACAAATTTTCCAGGACACACTGCCACGTATGCTCTAGTTCTATGTGACCGTGTGATCAACTACTGCCTACTCAAAGGTGTAGTGCAATGAGCTGTATAAAATGAATAAGTGCTGCACCTTACCTATAGCATTTCACAATGCTGTCTCAAGGTGTGAACGTCATTGCTGACACACTGGGTTTCTATGATGACGTGCTTATACAGTTCGTGTTTAAGAATGTTGCGTTTGTAGGATACAGACAAGATTCTGGAATAATGGAGACATCCTCAGCAAACAATGCATCACCAAGGTCATCCAAGTACGGGAGGTGTGCTAGGATATGGAAGAGTGCAAAGTGGTTAACACATTTCTACTGTGGAATTCACTGGGATGATCCTGGCATACCCTACAAAGGTATGGTGACTACGCTTAAATTACTCGATCACACGGATACCGTCATTTACGTGAAGGGGAAGGAGAAGCACAGATGCGTCAAAACTTTAAATTTTGCTTCTATTGAAAACCTGGAATTCTACGGGTGTCTTTCTCTACATTGACTCAAGAACATGTATCGAAAAAGTGTTGCTGTATCTGCTGTAAAATAATTTTTAAATTCGATGAGAAATAAGTGAATTTTTATCCTAACAATCTGTCTACCCTTTTTTGAGACCTATGTCTTCAGCGTGTAAGTTTAACCCTGAGACTATACCTGGTGAGGGTGCGTCAGCGGTAGAGAGTGTTAGGGGCCCTGGTACACACACCTTCTGCTAACACTCAGAACATGATGGCTGAGGAAGAGACGGTGCGGAATTGGACTGCTGCGAGCAGTTTGGTTGCTGCAGCCGTAGCCCAGTAGCCTGAGGCAGGGTGGGCTATAGACGCCAGAGCGATTGTGCGGCAGTCGCAGCAGTTGGGACAGGACCCGGGGTAGCAGCAGCGGCAGCGTTGTTGGCGGGGCCGGCTGCGGTTGCAGCTTCCTGGTGAGAGCAGCCCAAGCTTGGTGCAGGTTTAGGTGGAGCATAGCAGATGACGCTAGCTCTTTTCGGTGGACTTGCCCCACCGTCACTTAAGCCGCAGCCGCATACAGAGGCACTTGCAACCTCGTGCAACCTCTGAAGATCAGCCAACAAGGGGGTGAGAGCCGGAGACGCGTGACGGCGGGGACCTGTCGCTTTAGCAACCCGCCGTGCATCTGGGTAGGCTGCAGTAGCACACACTATGCACTGAGAAGGTGGTTCTGTAAAAATAGGACGGAGGCAATAATTAATAAGATCGATATTATATTAGGAATAGAACACTTGTTGATATAATAATAATAATAATAATAATAATAATAATAATAATAATAATAATGGTAATTACCTAATTCACCCTGTTGCCAGGATTGCATTTCCTCCCAAATATCCGTGTCAAAGAGTACGTCTTGAGCACAGTTGCGTTTTGTACATCCCCAGTTCTCAGCGATTTTTTGCAGCCACTCAGGCACTGCAGAGGAGGATGGACGTGGATACACAGACTCTGTAACATGAAGGACATGAATTAATCAATGGAATTTCATTAAACAAACAAGCTCTAAAACAATAACTGAGCAAGGTTATGCTATAATCTAAAGTAGGCTGCACGGACGGAATAAAAATATCACAAGGCAAAAAAAATTAGACTCACGGTTTTGAAGTGATGAAAACTGTTGTTGTTCCCTCATCTCTTCTGCAACCTTCGGATTTATTTGTGTCGTGATCTCCAGCTCTAATGCTGCAAAGCAGAAAATATTGTGTAGGAGAGATAGAAATAAAATTTTAGTGAGATGAACGCACAAGAACAGAAACAATGTTCAGTTCGAAGTGATGAAGATTGATCACACGCAAAAAAGATAATCAGAAGTTATGCTGGGTCTCGGATGAGCGGCTGCGTTTCACCTTGTCAGAACCGTGAGCATGACCGTTTTCACTCCTCTTCGTCTTTGCTGAGATAAAAGAAATAGTGAACACACACACGAATGATTGAGCGACGTCACGAACAACGGACGAGTGAGAAAGACTGCTGGAGAGCGATTCCTTACGTAGATGTGATGACATAGTGTCACGTGATCTCAGCGTGAACCAGTGGGTGTTGAACATTTTGTGGGAGGGCTGTGGGCTCACTGGCAGTGCCAGTGACTGAAAGCTGTACTAACCAGATGCTTCCAATACCTCGAGAAGAAGTGAGTCTATGATAATTTATCGATTTACAGCGATAGAATTCATACTATGAGTCAAGACGCTATTTGGAAAACTCACTGGATCATATTGAATTCAAACTTTGAGGCTGAAGTCCTTATCTGCGTCTTACAAACTCATCTGAGAAGCATCCAATTAGATATATTCTTGATGAAGTGTACATTACATATGCAAGCTTGGTGGTTTTTTCGAACGTGAATGCTATATACTTTTAATTCTATGTTGTTGGCATTAATACTATTGTTCGTTACATTTAGTTTAGCTTCGTAAATGCTGAAGCAAATCACTTAGAAAGTCCTGAGGTGACAAAATGATGATTTGTTTTAATATTTAGGAATGGTGTACAGCAGAATAGATGAAATTCTGGGCTATTTTGGTAAGAAAGTGAAATTTCAGGATTTGTGGACACTATAGAATTTTCGAAGGTTCGACCTGGTTCTAGTGATGTGACTTGAGAACTTTGTTAGATGCGCAATGCGTCAGCTACACGTTGCAAACGTTCCATTAGAGTCGTCAGCAATTTCTATTGCATGGTCTATGATGTCAGTATACGCATGTGGGCTAGACACTGTGACATAACTATGCACGTGCGGGCTACAGACGTCGCACGAGTTCTATTAGAATCGCGAGCGGTGGAGTGGAGTTCTATTGCATGATCTGCGACATCAGTATGTGCGTCACACGCATATTTCGCGATGGATGGAGCAGTTCTTCTGTAGCGTCTGCGAGGGTGAGTCACTGTGCAAATAGGTCTTCCATGGACTGCAGGTAGAGAGAGGAATGGCGTCAGCGTCCCTGAACACGCGTTCTGGCGGTCTAGAGGACGACTTGGCGCTTATTTAAATGGAGATTTCACCGTCAGTATGCGCGTGGGGGCTATTCGCTGTGACCCAGGATAGACATGTCAGATATGTCCTGTTAGAATCGTGAGAGAGAGAAAGCAGTTGAACATGTGAGAGGGATAATACTGCTATCTGGCTGTGGTGCTGTGTAGTAAGTCCAGACTCGTGGCGAACACAGTTTCCCGTCATCTTTGGTAATGGTATTCGCGTGATGAGCTGACGTCATGTCAGTCAACTTGGACAGCAGCGCCCTCTGGCGGTGGTACTGTGTACTAGATCAGTTGGAGTCCGGACCTCATGGCAAACACACTGGATTGTGGTTGTTGTTGTTGTGGTCTTCAGTCCTGAGACTGGTTTGATGGAGCTCTCCATGCTACTCTATCCTGTGGAAGCTTCTTCATCTCCCAGTACCTACTACAACCTACATCCTTCTGAATCTGCTTAGTGTATTCATTTCTTGGTCTCCCTCTACGATTTTTACCCTCCACGCTGCCCTCCAATACCAAATTGGTGATTTCTTGATGCCTCAGAACATGTCCTACCAACCGATCCCTTCTTCTCGTCAAGTTGCGCCACAAACTTCTCTTCTTCCTAATCCTATTCAAGACCTCCTCATTAGTTATGTGATCTACCCATCTAATCTTCAGCATTCTTCTGTAGCACCACATTTCGAAACCTTCTATTCTATTCTTGTCCAAACTATTTATCGCCCACGTTTCACTTCCATACATGGCTACACCTCATACAAATACTTTCAGAAATGACTTCCTGACACTTAAATCTATACTCGATGTTAACAAATTTCTCTTCTTCAAAAATGCTTTTCTTGCCATTGCCAGTCTACATTTTATATCCTCCCTACTTCTACCATCATCAGTTATTTTGCTCCCCAAATAGCAAAACTCCTTTACTACTTTAGTGTCTCATTTCCTAATCTGTAGTAGTGCCTCAAATTGTTTAAACAAAGGCTGGTGCATGCAAAATAATACTTCCGTCCAGCACAAGTCTACTCCTTTTCCCCCCAATCCCTAGGAAGAAGTGGTGGTTGGGTGACTTAAGTTAGTGGAGGTAGCTCAACTGTCCTTTCTTGCCTGCCATTTTCCTAGGTTAGCAGACATAGTCCTAGTGACCTTTCTTTACTGCCAAAATTCAAACTTCCCGCGAATAGCTAGGAAGAGGTGGCAGTCGGATGACTTAGGTTAGTGGAGGTAACACAAATGACCTTTCTTTCCCACCATTTTCTTAGGTTAGTAGAGGCTGCATTGTCCTGATGGAATTTTAGCTTCCCACCAGTGGGGGCGTGACAGGGAGGTGGGACAGGGGGGCATGGCATTTTTCGCCATCTTGATAACTGATGTCAGTCGATTACGTCATCGCCGCCATCTTGGATAACGTTACTTTGACGTAGAACGCAAAGTGCTCCAATACTGACGTTGACATTCTTGAGAGCAGCTGCATCAAGGTCTGCTTGCTGGTGGACAGAACGTCTCACCTTGTAGGGTCACTCGGATAGATCAAAGTGATTTGAGGTCCTCTTCTAGAACAAACAATTCTTGACACAACGGATTCGTTTTTTTCTCGCATTCCAAGCAGCTTACATGCTACTAGGTCGCTTCCCAGGAGTATACCGTCTAAAAGGCCAAGGACGTCACGTAGGTCTTTAGATAGTAAGTAATAGTTTGGACTGAGGCATGCGGCAACAAATGTGTTGTTTCCTACGGTGGTGGAGGTGGTGACTGCCGTAGTGTCCGACGGTCGTAGCCTTGGAAGTTGTTTTTTGTGGTGATGAATTTCTCTGTTGTCTAGCATGGCAGAAGCGCCTGCTCTTTGACCGACTTGATTCCGTATGCAGAACTGCCTCGATATTCCTAGATGCGCCTCTGAAATGATTGCAACATCAATCCTGTGGCGTGTCCACTGCTCCTCTTTTCTTCGTTTTGGCACAATTTAGCTTCCATATGAAGATCTTGAGGTTCGTTGTGGCACATCTGTGGTCCATTGTAGGACAACACGAATGCTTTAATGAGATTCTCTAAGAGAATGATGCTCAACTTTTTACGCCGAGACATCAGTTGTGAGGCGATATCCGTGATGGGTGATGTGATGGCCGACGACACTGGATCTCTATAGAATAGTAGCACACGCGGGGACGCAACGTCGGCGATGGTACGTGCATATCGTTGTGGTCGAATGACGGGCCGGGCTATTGTCACTTCACCAACAGCGGTGTCACAATTTCTGCCACTCTCGAGGCTTTTCGCTGCACGTCATCATGTTCCTGTTCATGTCTGATATTCAAGGTCTTTTGTCATGGTGGCTGACGGGTGAGCTTCACTTTGTACTTTCTCAGAAGCGCTTGGAATGTTTCGCTCCCGCTGTAGGTCGTGCGATGTTCCTTTCCGCAATTTGCGCATTTAATTTCTCTGTCTTTGTTATCTGGCAGTCCGCTGATTTATGATGATCTCAATATCGGACACATCTCAATTGGAGGAAGTGTTAATTGGCCGTGTGTACCCACTGTTGGCATAGTTCGGTCTGGACTAGACCGTCCTTGGAGTTATAGGTTTCTAATCGCTCTCTCATGCAAACGAGATACTTAGGATCGGAGATCTAATGATTACCCTTCCTAAGGCAGTCGTACGCAATACGCCGATTGCGGGACGACTTTCTTTGCTTTGTCGCCTCTCTTGTCCTACTCATGTTCACCGATGCTGTAGCCTTTTTCTCGTACACGTTTCAACATTTCTTTCTCAGGAGTCCGTTCTGGTAGACGTTTAATGACGACTTTGAACTCCTGGCCTCCCGGAAAATTTATTAACAAGGAAGACCGAGATTTACAAAATAGCTCGCCAGTTTGGTTTGGCTTATACAGACCAATACACGTGCACCGAGCGTTAATGCTGCACTCGCCCTTCGCAACTAAGCGCGTTTGCTATTGCCGAACACTGCATCTCCATCGGATATTCCATTTAGTATGACAAAACAATAATTTTGGCCACAGAAACGTCTTTTTAGGACTCCATTATTAAAGAAGCCTTGGAAATTCATATGGCAAAAAACGTGTTGAATTGTGACAGCGGCTACCAGCTGGATAATGAATGGAATCCTATCATATGCAAAATTTGCTCGAATGAAATACAATAGCGTGCGCCCACGACCGCGGCGAGCGATAATGTAGAGGACAGTGGAGTTCTCCAGTTCCACAGTGAACATGGAACCTCGCGAATTTTTATGGCCGCCATTCCTGTTTACAAAGGGCGTTTACGACACTATCGAAACCTCTTGACTGGGAGACCTAATTTTCTCTCCTTCCCTGCCCCTGCTATGGCGCCTAAAAGGTAAATCCAGGTTAGCAGTTTTTTTTAACTCTTTCGCCGAAAGTATTGTCTGTGCTCTGGGACCAGCTTTCCGCCATGGTAAGTGATTCGAAATGTCCTTTTTCCCAATAGCAGCACATGGCTTTCAAGCCCCAAACGTCCACTGCAAGATGTATTGGCAAATGACAAAACTGCCTGCTTGTTCTCAACTCCAGAAACTGCTACACGAAGGAGAGCCACCGTAAACATCCTGCATGCATTAACAACGTAAACAATCCCATTGATGACTGCTCATGTTGATAACTTCCTGTTTTTTTTTTTTTTTTTTTTTTTTTTTTTTTTTTTTTTTTTTACAAGAATGATGTATTGGTTGTAAAATCAACATTAAAGAGTAGCCTTAAATACGAAAAATAATTAGAGAGAGATTCATCCTGTCTCCGCATACATGGGTGTGTCACGGACTCTACACAACACTTCTTATAGCTCACACAATTCCTCCAACTCAATGCAAATACATATGTTTCCATCGCTAATTTCATCATTCGTGCCACTACTCAACACAGTTTTGCTATGGCTTGTGAGCCACTGATACTCAGAGAGCAACTCTCTGTTCCTCTAGTTTATTTAGGCCTAAATCTGTTTGAACCACAACAAAGGCAGATCTTCAGCATTGTCACTGTGCTAAGCATCTGAAATCTACATACTTTGCTATTTCCTCGCCTGGCTGCTCCAATACGTAATCGTGACGCAGCACTTGCTGGTTAACACTCTGTAGAATTCATGTATATTCTGTTAACTTCACATTCAAATCTCGTACTTATCAACTGGTAAAGAGCTACTTCTTAAACCTAGTTCCCTTTCCAGATCACCCAGTTTGCAGTGGACTCAGCTATTTAGTATCAGTGTTCCGTCCGCTCAGAGATATTATGGTTCACTTCTTCATGCGACTGGTTTACCGTTTCCATATTAGACTTCAATTCAATGATTTCTCTCAGAATTTCCTTCGTAGTGCCCGTATCCTCTGCAATGTATGCATCTAATTAGTCGTTTTGCACATCTATCCTTTCCCTTTGTTTGTACCCTGTACTCCAATGATCTGACTTAGATTATTCGTGTCTGTATGCCACTAGTCTCTTTTCACGTTCTGATTTGGAGCAAGAGTTTGAAAAGCGCTAAAATCGCATGCAGGCGCATCAGCTATACCTCGAACTGGCATTCTTCTTAAGGCCGTCGGAACATATATGTTAAATTGTACTTTCTGCTTCTGGTTGGCTGGCGTCACGATCGTCTGCATTGCTTTGTGGCTACGAGTGTGGCGTAAGGCGGCCTCTCCACTGGCTAATGGTCAAATCGCTGTCCAAATCTTGCAGCATGGGGACCTTGACCAGTATTGCACTGTATGACAAAGTTTCTCCGTTCTTATAAAACATCTCTCATCTGCCCTCAGTGACGTTCTGTTCCATGATTTTCCCTTACAAGTAGTTCATATGGATTAAACTTTTTCTTTGCTAGTCGGTTTCAGAATTTTTTTTTTAAAACTCAGTAGAAATTACAAAATGAATTGTCAACCTATATTTACAGTCCCACGAAATAAGACATTTTCCCCATATTGACTGACGGAATTTAAACACACGAAGTTTTATCCCCCAAAATCACTCAGGTACATTATATTATTAGACACCTATCAGTGCAGCAGTGCAACGCCATAGTTAAAGGCTGCCATCATTCAAGGCTCTGAATCCGTACGCAAGTAAGAATTACGTGACTCCTGCCCGAGAAGTAAATTAAAAACTCCACTTAATCTAACCGCTAGCCACGAGTTCGGCAGTATGTGATGTCATGACAGAGGTCATCATATAAATAGTGTCCATATATTTTTGAACCCTTCTTCTTGTGTTTCTTATTCACATTTGATCTCTTATTTTTAGTCTCTTACTTTTTGCCATATTCCATAGATCTTTGAAAAACTCGTTAGATCTTATTAATAGTTGGCGAAGCCTTACTGTACCCAGGTCCACTAAGTGTAGTGTCATTTGAAGAATGTATGTAAGTACACTTACATTTCACACAATGAGCTACTTCATGAAAAAGAAGAAAAAGAAATGTGAAAAAGCACAGTCCTAATTACTACTGAGAATTCAGCACAAAGATCCAGTGAATGTGTTTCATTAAAAATGTGTTAGCCACGCGGGATTAGCCGAGCGGTCTGGGCGCTGCAGTCATGGACTGTGCCGCTGGTCCTGGTGGAGGTTCGAGTCCTCCCTCGGGCATGGGTGTGTGTGTTTGTCCTTAAGATAATTTAGGTTAAGTAGTGTGTAAGCTTAGGGACTGATGACCTTCTCAGTTAAGTCCCATAAGATTTCACACACATTTGAACAAAAATGTGTTATTCATTCCTCAAGTCTCAGTAGGGCTCTTCCCATCAATGACTTCATAGCGGACATAGGAAAATGGCAACATGATTATGCAAGGAATTGGAGGGCAATTATTTTTGTACGAAAAAGAACATTTACTAACTAGAAAAGTTTTCCCTCTCGCCCCACATATCATATAAGATAAGCAATCTTATTAATATGGTTAATTAAGAGGGGAGCATCGGCAACAGATCTTCATTCGGATATGTTTCGGTTTGGATACTGTTGGGTAAACAATAAACTCTTAACTTCTTAACACACAACACCTGTATGACCAAACAGAAAGCTACGGGAGGATGTTACACAGGATTTGCATACGAGCATTCTTTATCATTACAGGTGTATATCACAAGATACAAGAAGATAAGGCCATTATACCGATTAAAGGTGTAATAATTGTAATAAACATCCTGCATGGGTTACAGACATTCATTCTGATCAGGAACTCGAGTACAATGTAGCCGTATGATTCTGTTGTGGATTGACGATAACTTCAAAGTAAAACCATCAGGAACATATTAAGATATTAATGGACTGAGATCCGCCTCGATTGCGAAAAAACACCTAGTGTTTACCTTGGTTTCGGTGTAGATAACTACACCTTCTTCAGAACAATAAACTCAAAAGTGTCTATAAAGACCTTTGTCAATAATTAAAAGCTCAGCATAGCTATATATTTATAAAAGAAAAAGATGACACATAAAAGTACATGTGAACAAAGTCAAAAGAATAACTTAACTTAATGGTGTACACTCCACCTCACATCAGCATGTGTTCGATGGGCCGTGTCCCGTCGCAAACTGCTGCAACCAAACGGTAGCTCGCTTACCAGCTACACACGCTATCTATGCACATGCGCAAAAAATTAGGAAGTTACTTAATGCGCATGCTCATAAAAATACGAGAAAGCCCGTATACTCCCAAACGTGGATCAACGTATACCAAAATTAAAATGGACATAACCCGAGACGAGCTAAATACAAGATAAAACCTAAAGATCAGCACACAGGGTTACTGTATCTCGGAAGAGTAACATACATGATATTGCTGATTATGACTAAAAAAAAATTTTTTTTTCATTAGAAGCTGTATGAATAGTCGGTAGTTAGTCAAATGAGGGGGGGGGGGGGGAGGGGGGGGTTGTGGGGACGTAGTCTAAAGAGGTCGTGGAGATAAGGATATAGGGATAAAACGTGAGATGTTCACCGGGCTAAAACCACCTACATCGTAAAAAGAATAAAAAGATAAAAAGAAGATGAACAGCTTGGCCAACCGCGCTCGCCATATCATCAAAACTACGAGTGAAAAGAACGAAGTAACGGAGCAAAACCATAAAAAAATTTTTTATTTCTTAGTAGGAGTTGGTCATTGAGGATATTGTCTCTATCATGTTGCAGATGCTTAAAGATCTGCATTTCTTCTAAGATATCTAATTTTATGCCCTTGAGCTCGTAGTTTTGATGATATGGCGAGCGCGGTTGGCCAAGCTGTTCATCTTCTTTTTATCTTTTTATTCTTTTTACGATGTAGGTGGTTTTAGCCCGGTGAACATCTCACGTTTTATCCCTATATCCTTATCTTTTTTTTGTCATAATCAGCAATATCATGTATGTTACTCTTCCGAGATACAGTAACCCTGTGTGCTGATCTTTAGGTTTTATCTTGTATTTAGCTCGTCTCGGGTTATGTCCATTTTAATTTTGGTATACGTTGATCCACGTTTGGGAATATACGGGCTTTCTCGTATTTTTATGCGCATGCGCATTAAGTAACTTCCTATTTTTTGCGCATGTGCATAGATAGCGTGTGTAGCTGGTAAGCGAGCGACCGTTTGGTTGCCGCAGTTTGCGACGGGACACGGCCCATCGAACACATGCTGATGTGAGGTGGAGTGTACACCATTAAGTTAAGTTATTCTTTTGACTTTGTTCGCATGTACTTTTATGTGTCATCTTTTTCTTTTATAAATATATAGCTATGCTGAGCTTTTAATTATTGACAAAGGTCTTTATAGACACTTTTGAGTTTATTGTTCTGAAGAAGGTGTAGTAATCTACACCGAAACCAAGGTAAACACAAGGTGTTTTTTCGCAATCGAGGCGGATCTCAGTCCATTAATATATTAACAAACGATTGCTGACGCGCTGCAATGTTGAAGGTTCTTAAACATATTAAGACTCCTAGAATTCGACACATACGTGGTATGATTGATGTCCACGTATTCGTCCACTCACAGAGGAAAGCAATGATTGATTATTAGGGTAATTTGATGCAGAGATTCTACTTATGGTTTGCAGAAAGGAAACGTCGAGTCTAAGTTTGTATGTACTTCACGGGATACCAAAATGCATTACTTCTCCTAGTTATTAATACAGTATTGTTAATAATTACCTACATCGAAAAGTGATTTGTGTGGCACAACCCGAATCAAATTGAAGCTTACACTAGGTACATTCCAAAGAGGACGATGTCTTCCCCACCCTGTCTCCAAGAGCAGTGTCTTCTGAAACCTTCCACATTCCTTCGTTAACTGCCGTCGTCCGGTATATAGTTGCCGAATGGAATGGTCATCGTGAAGGGAGAGCAATCACAAAACCCCGAAGAAGGCAACGCGTTTGTCAAACGGGAGGGCTCTAAAAACGACAGAGGCTCTTGTATTAACCCCGCAGCAGTTTACTGGATTAAATTTTGAATGTTCATTTTCTAAATTTCCATGACTTCACTATTGGCTCGATTGACCAACGATAGAAAAGGAAGCATGGGATAACTGTCGTCCTAAGGCACATCAGACCACAACCCAAGTTTGAACAAGTTCAACACAAAGGCTCCAAGAATCTACAAACAGACCTGCTAAAGACTAATCTAATCATTAATGTTACATATGCAATCCAATAACTGGCACATCCACACATTGATAAGCTTGTTAATGTTGGGAATTATCGAACATATGCAAAATAGAATGCTGATGTGACGCCCAAAAACAAAACAAAACAAGAAAATGATAAAATCAAATCGATGCTTATACAGCCCTTCTCACAGCATAGAGACACAAAAACTAAAAGTAGCAGAAGACTAATCTGCTGGGTGATTCAGAGTAAGCTAGGTATTACTAACAACAATGACATGAAAGAGTAATGAAAGAGATCAGTTTCAACTGAAATTTATTGCAAAATTGAATTAGTCTTTCTCTCTTCTCAGTCCTACCACCAATCCCATATTCTTCTGCAGGTCCGTCTATTATTCCTTCCGCTACCACCGCATTTCACTACTGCATGTTTATAGGATTAGGATCTCCCTCTACATACTGAATTACCTGTTCGATGTTCTCATGCGCCTCTCTGTCTGTTCATGTACACCTGAACTGTTGTCCGTACTGATGAGCTGTCATTTCTGATGGGAACAAATGTACCGCTGAATTTTCACTGTAAGAGCTCCCTGTCGTAACTTACTGTTTACAACGAATCCTACTCCAGTTACACAATTTTCTATTGCTGTTGAGTTGGTTCTATATTCATCTGACCATAAATCCTTACATTCTTTACATTTCAATTCACTACTTTATGTTGACTGGGCACTTCTTTTCCCCCTTTGCAAATTTTCTTGCTTCCTTGTGAGGTTCCATGCTCTGACTTTTAGAATGTTATTTTTAATTTGTTATTCAATCATTTTCTCATGGTTCCTTCCCACTTGACAATTCTTGATTTGAGTGGGAGACTAATCTACATCTACATCCATACTCCGCAAGCCACCTGACGGTGTGTGGCGGAGGGTCCGGAAGACTTTGTCAATAGAGAGAGCATCATGATAATTTTCAGTTGCAGGCCACATGTCGTGTGGGTACACATTATTTGTCTTCCTCATTACCTTCTGCGTCCCCGACTTTTAGGGACGGTTTGCCACCCAAAGAGTAGGAGGTTGCCTCAAATGCTGTCTACTCTTCTCCATCTTTGACCAGGTGCTAAACTCTACGTAGGTGATCCCTTGTACCAAACGTGCTGTTAATATTTTTCAAGCCACACAAACAAAATATGCGACACCTCCAAGGAGTGTTACTTATTAATCAATAAATTCTTACGTGACTACGACAATGCTGCATTTTGCCCCACATTATCGCAAGAAAGTCCTGGCCGCTACATATTGGTACGGCTCGTATTAGAGTACATTGAACGTTCCTTATAATTACTGTTACACTCAATAATTTAACTGGCCTTAATCTTAAATTTTCAGAAACCAACTGTAGGGCAGTTATCATTGAAATGGTGTAAAATATCATCAATGATTCTAACGACAGCGCGGCCTAATCCCTCTACGAATTCTCCCGTCATGTAATAGACACATCAGTTTCTCGATACGTCGCTAGTAATGCTGTAGCAGTATATCTTACCATCCAGAACCACGTCGTAAGACAACTGAGTGAGGAACTACTTTGCTGCTCCGCCTCATCCATAGGCTTCACCCTCTTCAGCCGCTGCCCCTGGCATTCATGTTCCTGCTTCTCGTTTGATTTTCGGTCCGCATCCGGTCAGCGTGACGGATTGTCAATTCTCATGGCCCGGGTTTGATTCCCGGCTGGGTCGGGGAATTTTCTCCGCCCAGGGACTGAGTATTGTGCGGTCCTCATCATCCTATCATCCTCATCGAATGCAGGGCGCCGAAGTGGCGTCAAATTGAAAGACCGGTACCCGGCGAACGGTCTGCCCCACTGGGAGACCCTAGCGAAACGAAAAAATTAAATTTGATTCTCGGTCCGTAGCAACATCTTCCATCGAATGATATCTACTTTCGTGAAAGCCACGTCGTATGAAGCCGTCACAAACGGAATATACGTGTGTGAAGTTTGAGCGAACCAGCCGTGCACAGAATTTTACCAAGATTGATCAGCAAATAGGGAATCTAGCTTGACCTCTACTGTACTACATACAGTTGGTGAAGCACGGTAATTTGTGTCGCACTGAGACTCGAAAGCAGATATCCCGTTTTACGCGAGCGGTTCCCCTTCACTTTATGTGATACCCACTTGCACTTATGTTCACTATACTGCGCCCCGCGAACTGGCTGTGCAACCGCCGTCGACGGAACGCCAATCGGCAGAACATCATGTCAAGGCACAACTGGTACGCATCACCGCCGTACGCCTCGCTGGTTTAAGGGTGCCAGCGAGGACAACTGATGATGTTATCGGAGGATGACCTTCTCTCCGCCACATAATTAAAGGCGCAAGAGGCAGCTCAATACGGAGGTCGAAACGGAGGATGGACGACGAGCTGAAACGCAACTGGACAACGTCCGAGAGTTCACACAATGATATACACTTCTCTATGAGCGAGAGCACAACATGGATGTAGGAGTCGCGGAGGACCTACCCGTCTCACGGAACCCACAAGAAGATGCTACGCTCTTGTCGAAGGTGACTTTGGAAGAGATATATGTTGCGCGGTGCTCCCAACATAATGCCAGGCCCTGACGGACTCCCTCTTCAATTGAACAAAAGTTTTTTTTGATCTTGTTGACTTAATGTGTGCCAGCACGGACAGAGAACTCCTGAACCCCGATTTCCAACTTCCACCGGAATTGACTGAGTATCCTGATTCCGGTGCCCAAACCTGGAGGAGGCTCTCGTCCACTTGATTTTCGACCACTGACAATGCTAAACACCGACCACAAACTGTTGACACACACCTTCTGTGAGAGGCTCAAACCCAAGGTAATGGTGGCCATTCGCTCTGCTCAAATATGCCTCGGAGGCAAGACTGATGTGTTTACGTCTTCTAGCACCTATGAGACGTGGTGGTGCTGATGCAAGCATGCCATCTACCCGGTGTTCTAGGTGCGCTGGATTTTGACCATGGTTTCGATCTCGTCGGACATTGTTTCCTGCGTGCAGTTATGGAGCACATCGGTATCCCGCGCATGACGACATCTGTTGTGCTTCGCTTGATCCACGGGCTGTCTTGAGAATTATGGTAAACGCCAATCGGTCATTCCCCGTCCGTGTCAACAGGTCCGTCAGACAGGGTTGTCCTCTTCCTGCCATGTAATTCGTCATTTCCCTCGAACCAGCTCTTCACGGTCTGTGACGACGCTCGGAAGGTCTTAGCCTCCGATCCGTGACCTTCCGATGTGGCGTGTACGCCGATTATGTGATTATTCTTAGCACTGACTAGTGACGAAATACGAACGGCGCTTTACTGGCTCCAACGATACAGAGCGGTAGCAGGAGATGTGATCAACCTTCGGAAATCAAGCTACATGGGACGTGGCATGCCTGAAGAACTGGATGTACCCCTGACAAAGGTCCCAATGCTCAAGTTTAGGGATATCGCTCCAGCGACAAATACAACGTACGTAAGGTCTTATGACGACTCCACCTCAACAAATTTAGATCGGTGGACCTTTCACAACGCGCTCAGTACGTCAATGTGTACATGGCTTCCCGACTTAACCATTACGCTCACGTATTATCGATGACAGACACAATGGCTACGAGGACACATACAGTGTTCGGATACGTGGTTAACGCTGGTGCAGTTTTTACGATCTGTTTTGGTAGTCTTACTTTGCCATTCCACAAAGGAATGGTAAGTCAGAGCGTTGGCCGTGTATCTTCTCTCAATGCGCCTACTCTGGCTTTCATCAACAGACAATCTTTCTGGCATCCTAATAGCAGAGGTGGCCCCACACACGGTGTTGGACGTTTATCGCCCTCGCTATCACATATTACGACGGTTTCCGTGGAACACAGCTATATATTGGGAGCTATACCGGAGACACGGAACCCGACGGCAAAAATTTATTATACTATTCTCCTAAGCTGGAATCCGGCTAACGACATTGTAAGACGCCGCCCCACAGTCGACATGAGACAAGTTTGGCAAGCCATCCAATGGCCCAACCTGTCTAGTGTACTGCGGTCGACTTGGTATGTGGTCACTAACGAGAAATTCTGACCTGATGAAGGCTACATACTATTCACCTAACTGCGGACCTTACGTGCCTGTGTCGGGCGACGCTAGATATGGGCGAACACAGACTGAGCTGTGGCCCAGACCGCGAGTGCTGGAGTCTGATACGCCAGATACTGGCTTTCCTCCTACGCCGCCCCTTTGTTTCCATTGTGCCCCTGGACCTCTTTTATTCCGACGTCGTCTGTTTCTCGATGATCCAGGTGAATGCGCCCAATTGGGTACAAGGAGGAATAGCAAAACACTACATGTGAAACGTCCCCTTAGAAATTTTTTTTTAATTGCTGTGCTGGTAAACCGCTTACATTATTTGCTTTTCAAACAGCTGAGCCAAACTGAACGTACTCAGACATTACTCTCTTTACTTATTATGATCATCATTAAACTGACACACAATATTTTTGGCGCAACGCAATCTTTCAGTAATCCCTACTTAAAAATGGCCCTGACTAACATTAACCTATACGTTTCACAAATCACTTACCTCACAAAAATCTTCGTTACTCGAACTACTGCAAAACAGCGAGCGCCACTACTGCCAGCTAAATAAAAGATTAAAACTACGGAAGGCACTAACTACTGATAGGCATAGCTAGCAAATTAAAGATTTTAATAGAGAACAAACAATGTATTTACCTTAATAGTCAAAATATATATAGCCGTTCATGACATCCATTCTTACAAATCTACTGTTTCTGATGGACACACCTCCAGATTATCCATTCTCCAAATCTGCCATCTCATTTCCCCACATCCACCACTGCTGGCGGCTCACCTCCAACTGCGCAACCCTACGCGGTGTCAACAGCCAACTGCCCAACGCTACAATGGCGAGTATTACAACAATGCCAACTAGTTACAGACTGCACACAGCACAGCCAGTGATTGTCATAGAGAGCGCTACGTGGCGGCGGCGTAACCAATATAAGAACGTAAACAGCCTACTTACACATGTACCGCGACGGCGAAAAGGAAATTCTGGATTTATGGCAATAGTGGTCTTAACGAACAGAACGCAATACCGAAACCGTTTTCCTAACTATTTGTGGTCGTCCTTCATGGACCCACCGCCCAACTGGAGTGTACCGGGTGTGAGAAGAAGTTGACTTGTCGACGCGATGTTTCCACAAGTCCCCTATTGTCACAGAAACAGTCTCTGACTGTGTGCAGCAGACACGGACACTCCAACGGCTGACGATTCGTGATGCCTACCGCAATGACGACCGCCTCTTATCGGCCACCCGCTTCGATAGGGTGATCCCAGCGGGCAAGATGACCTTTTTAGTTCAAATTATAGTCATATATTTGGGCATAAGGCTTCCTTGTTTCTATGGACTTGTGTTTTAAAAAAACTTCTGTGGTGGGAGGAGGGAGACATAGTGCCCAGGCATCGGAATTAGACCGCATCTTCCACCCTGCAGCCGACTGTTCTTAAGAAAAAGAGAGAGCCGTTGGTAGGCGTTCCGTGTTCTGTTCCAGGGAGATCCGTTTCTTCTTAATTTTTTGTTCCGTTTCCGCATACAAAAGGTAGAAGAAAATCAGTAATAATTTTTGCCATCAACCCAAACCTCTCTTCCTTTTTTTCAGTGAAAGAAAGTAAGCAGTAGCACATAAAAATTAAACAAGGAAAAAAATTAAAAAAAAAAATAAGGCGACGGCTCGTGAAAAAAAAGCGGTTAAATCGTTCGTTCGCGTAAAGCGATAAATCCGGGTTTTAGTCCCCGATCTGTTAAAAATTTTCAAGTGTAGCAAATTAACAGTATAGGTTGGTTGGTTTTCGCGAAGGAGACCAGACAGCGAGGTCATCGGTCTCACCGGGTTAGGGAAGGACGGAGAAGGAAGTCGGCCGTGCTCTTTGAAAGGAACCATCCCGGCATTTGCCTGCAGCGATTTAGGGAAATCACGGAAAATCTAAATCAGGATGGCCGGACGTGGGATGGAACCGTCATCCTCCCGAATGAGAGTCCAGTGTATTACAGTATAGCTAGGGTCAATTTATATTCGCATGTATGCACCCATGTCTTACGGAACATTATTCACGTGAATTGTCAACACAGGTATTATACAGTTACTTAGTAACGATGCATAGATCCCGCTGTGCAACAGTAATTGTACCGAGAGAGGTAGCGCATTGGTTAGCACTCTGGACTCGCGCCCGTTATGACAACGGTTCGTATCTGCGTCCGGCAGTACAGATTTAGGGTTTCTGCTATTCTCCTAACACGCTCCAGGCAAATGCAGGGGGCTGGTTCCTTCGGAAGGAGACTGTCGATTTCCTTCTCCATCCTTATCACATTCTGAGCTTGTCCTCCATCTCTAATGATCTGGATGTCGTTCGGAAGTTAGCCCCAATTTTCCTTCCAGTTTGCAACAGCTTTCAATTTTCCCGATATCATCGAAAGTAAGTTCTTTGGATCATGCGATTGTTTGAAGTTGAATTACCTGGACCATGCCTGACTCATTCACGACATTGTATAGGTTTGTTACAGCAGCATTTTGAATTCTTCCTCCCAAAAACATTACAGTTCCAGCCGGGAACTCCGCGTGCCATGCTCTACGAACTGTACATACCGGTTTTGCAGAGTTAAAGGCTTACCTTTAAAATCATCACTGCTAAGTAATGAAGCGTCAGCAGTCCAGATACAAAATTACTTTTCGAAATTTATTTGCGTTATTATGTCCACATCTTATCTAACGACAAAACATCCCATCCACCTCAATCCCCTTACCCAAACCAGATCTCCCCTATTCTGCGCTCTACTTATGATAGTGAGTGCCTTCAATTTTTGATAATTATAGTATATATTATATAATTATTACGAAAGTTCCGTTACATCACATTTTTTTTCTGAGACACAGGACTATAAATCAAGTGATAATAGGAGGGCAAGGGATGCTGAAGGAGTCAGTTTATTAAATTATTTGAATGTAGCGTTGTTTTTATTTGACAGAAAATTCCTTTGGTTTCTGATTCCCCAAAACACGTTTACAAAGGCTCTCACGGATACAGGTGCAACGACTGCCGTTTGGATGATGACTTTGTTTTTCAGCTAACGCTGCTATATAAGTAGTAGAAAACGAGGATACGCCAAAAAAGTATATCGGATAAAGCAAATCGACTCTGTGAGATAAAATTTACACTCTAGTTTTTTAATTAGGCTATTCAGAAAATTTATATTAAATTTGAGCGACAGATGTAAGTGGCAACTGCTGATTTTACTGGTGAGGATGGAAAAAATCCGCTCCAATAGTAACAGTTAAATGAGATGAGTTTGTGAACGAGCCAGAGCGTAATGTCATACAAGTTAATCCTTATGATCGCTGACAAATGTACAACATCGCCTGCTTCCAATGTCGCATTATTCATTCGGCATGCATCAACGTACTTTTAATTTATGATGCCTTGCATAGCACGAAACAAACTCAATTATAATGGCAGATTCTCCCATTTCAACATGGTCGAATTTCTATTTATACTGGGCAAATAATACGCATTAGAAATTACGTTCCATTGCGAATATTTAATCTGATATCCAATGAATGGTTCTGGTTCTCTGCTTTAAAGGTAATCGAAAGTGCAATTCTATGTAAAGAAAGTGAATAAACAAAAACTTAATTTGTTTTGCTTTAAATATTGGTATTAATAATCCGAGCTCCAGCACGCCATTCATTGTGGGCACTTTTCTTTCATTTCCTGTAGTAACAAACGTTGACACGCTGTGCCATATGTGTTTTCTTCGCTTTGATGCGAATTGGTGGGGTGGGGTGGGGGGGTGGGGGGATGGGGGGCAATCTTTTGTTTGACGCGGTCCACCATTCATTTCTCTCTTACGCCAGCCAGTTTACCTGATATCAGAGAATGATTTACACCATACGTTTTTGATCATTTGTTGGATACGTTCCAATCTCTGTCTTCCCTTCAGATTTTTCCATTTCCGGCTTTCATATTGATTGACATTCTTCACAGATATCCTATCATACTGTTCCTCCTTTTGACAGGTATTTTCCATATTTTCCTTTCCTCGCCTTTTCTGAAGAGAACCCAGTTTCTTTTCTTGACACTCTTCTCACTATTCAACAACTTTCTATAGCACCACATCTCAAACGCTTCAGTTCTCTCCGTTCTTTGTTCATGGTAAACAATGGATAAAATTAAGAGACCATTGTTTTATTGAAGTACCATCTACGGTCTTATTAGTTGATCCAGCCCACAAGGTGGTAGAGAAACGTTACTGGTGATAAGAGACGCACCAGTATAGGTACTACGTCAGTATAAACCACTATCACGGTTGCAAAAGCGTGATTTTAAGAGCTCAAAATGTAGCTGGCTCGGCACTGCAATTATGTACAGAATAATCCACAGGCCAAACTAAACTTGTAAAACCACAACACAGTATTTACAAACTAACAAGTTATTTGTTTTTGCATATTAGATACTATTCTCAGGTATAAAAGTATATATTTTATCATACTTGCTTGTCGGTAATACTTGATGTATTGTAAGGTAAACTTACTACAAACTACAAGGTTTGACCAGAAAGTAATGCTACGCATGTTTTTTTAGCAATTATTTATTGAACATAATGGGTACTACACAAAAGAATGATGTTTTATTTACACATCCTTTTTTACGACGTAATTTCCATCGGGTTCGAAGGCCATCTTCCTGCGCAAAACAAGTGCATATATACCCCATCGGTACCAATTCTTGTCCTGGTGGCGGAGTCAGTGCTTCACTGTGTGAAACACCTCCTCATCATTCTAAAAATGTCTTGCTTTAATGGCCCAATGAAATGGAAGTCCGAGGGGACTAAGTCAGGGCAGTAGGATGGATGGGGTAACACTGTCCAACCCTGTTTTGTGATGCATTCAGCAGTCCTCAGACTTGTGTGGGGCCGAGCGTTATCGTGTTGCAGCAAAACACCACGTGCGTTGCTGTGGTGTCGAAGTCGCCAAAAGCGCGCCTTTGTTTTGTTAATGTGTTGACACATGCTTCCAAATTAACGATACCACTTCTCGGCATCACATCAATCAGAATCACACCTTGACAATCCCAGAACACGGTCAGAATGACCTTACCGGTGGAAGCAGTTCCTTTGAATATTTTCTTCAATATGTAAACTACAGCAACAGTAAACTAGAAAAAAACGACAATCGATAGATAAATCCATAGCAAACGAAATATCAACATTCAAAAAATAAAGCTACTCACTTACGCACCAAACTAATATAATGTATTCGTTCTGAAGACAATTAGTACGAAGGTTGCCCAGAAAGTAATGCACCGCATTTTTTTCATTCTTTATTGAACAGAATGACAATTACACACCCTATTTTTCCGCGTAATATCCATTCCGTTCTATGGCCTTCTTGCAGCGCGAAACAAGGGCGTGTATGTCCTGTCGGTACTAATTCTTGTCCTGCTAACGAAGCCAGTGTTTCACTGTGTGAATCACCTTGTTGTTGTTGTTGTTGTTGTTGTTGTTGTTGTGGTGGTATTCTGTCCAGAGACTGGTTTGATGCAGCTCTCCATGCTACTCTATCCTGTGCAAGGTTCTTCATCACCCAGTACATACTGCAACCTACGTACTTCTGAATCTGTGTATTCATCGCTTGGTCTCCATCTACGATTTTCACCCTCCACGCTGCCCTACAATACTAAATTGATGATCCCTTGATGCATCAGAATATGCTCTACCAACCGATCCCTTCTTCTGGTCGAATTGAGCCACAAATTTCATTTCTCCCCAATTTTGTTCAATACCTCTTCATTAGTAATGTTATCTACCCATCTCATCTTAAGCATTCTTTTGTAGTACCATTTTTCGAAAGCTTCTATTCTCTTCTTGTCTAAACTATTTATCGGCCATGTTTCACTTCCATACATGGCTACACTTTCAGAAACCACTTCCTGACATTTAAATCTAAATTCGTTGTTAACACACTTCTCTTCTTCAGAAACTCTATCAATGCCACGGCCAGTCTACATTTCGACCATCATCAGTTATTTTGCTCCACAATAGCAAAACTCCATTACTACTTTGAGCGTCACATTTCCTAATCTAATTCCCGTAGCATCGCCCGATTTAATTCGACTACATTCCATTATTGTCGTTTTGCTTTTGTTGATGTTGATCTTATATCATCCTCTATAGACAATGCTCTTCTAGGTCCTTTGCTGTCTCTGACAGAATTACAATGTAATCGGCAAACCTCGAAGTTTTTATGTCTTCTCCATGGATTTTAATTCCAACTCCGAATTTTTCTTTTGTTTCCTTTACATCTTGCTCAATACACAGATTGAATAATAACTGGGACAGGCTACAACCCTGTCTCACTCCCTTTCCAACCACTGCTTCCCTTTCGTGCCCCTCGACTCTTATAACAGCCGTTTCTGTACAAATTGTAAATAGCCTTTCGCTCACTGCATTTTACCCCTGCCACTTTCAGAATTTGAAAGAGAGTATCCCAGTCAACTTTGTCAATAGATTTCTCTAAGTCTACTGTTGCTAGAAACGTAGGTTTGCGTTTCCTTAATCTATTTTCTAAGATAAGTCGTTGGGTCACTATTGCCCCACGTGTTCCAACATTTCTACGGTATCCAAACTGACCTACACGAGGTCGGCTTCTACCAGTTTTTTCATTCGTCTGTAAAGAATTCGCGTTAGTATTTTGCAGCCGTGACTTATTAGGCTGATATTTATGTAATTTTCACACTTGTCCAGACCTGCTTTCTTTGGGAAGTCTGAGGGTATTTCACCTGTCTCATACATCTTACTCACCAGATGGTAGAGTTTAGTTAGGCCCGGCTCTCCCAAGGTTGTCAGTAGTTCAGTAGTCGACTTAGATCTTCCAATGCTCTGTCAAACCCTTTACGTTGTATCATATCTCTTATTTCATCTACATTCTCTCCCATTTCCATAACATTTTCCTCAAGTACATCGCCCTTGTATAGACCCTCTACATACTCCTTCCACCTTTCTGATTTCCCCTCATTGCTTAGAACTGGGTTTCCATCTGAGCTCTTGATATTCATACAAGTGGCTCTCTTTTCTCCAAAGGTCTCTTTAATTTTCCTGTATGCTGTATCTATCTTACCCCTAGTGAGATCTCATTTTTGAGACTTTTCTGTTCCTTTTTGCCTGCTTCATTTAATATTTCCTCTGTTACCCAAGAAATTCTATTAGACGTCGTCTTTTTACCTACTTGATCCTCTGCTACCTTCACTATTTCGTCTCTCAAAGCTGCCCATTCATCTTCTACTGTATTTCTTTCCCCCATTCCTGTCAATCGTTCCCTAATGCCCTCCCTGAAGCTCTCTACATCACTTGGTTCTTTCAGTTTATCCAGGTTCTATCATCTCAAATTCCGACCTTTTTGCAGTTTCTTCAGTTTTAGTCTACAGTTCATAACCAATAGATTGTGGTCATAGTCAACATCCGCCCCTGGAGATGTCTTACAATTTAAAACCTGGTTTCTGAATCTCTGTCTTACCATTATATAATCTGATACTTTGTAGTATCTCCAGGCTTCTTCCATGTATACAACCTTCTTTCATGATTGTTGAGCCAAGTGGTAGCTATGATTATGTTATGCTCTGTGCAAAATTCTACCAGGCGTCTTCCTCTTTCATTTCTTCCCTCCAATCCATATTCACCTACTACGTTTCGTTATCTCTCTTTTCCTACTATCGAATTCCAGTCACCCATGGCTATTATATTTTCATCTCCCTTCACTATCTGAATAATTACTTTTATCTCATCATACATTTCATCAATATCTTCGTCATCTCCGGAGCTAGTTGGCATATAAATTTATACCACTGTAGTAAGTGTGGGCTTCGTATCTATCTTGGCCACAATAATGCGTTCACTATGCTGTTTGTAGTAGCTTACCCGCATTCCTATTTTCCTATTCATTATTAAACCTTTTCCTGCATTACCCCTATTTGATTTTGTGTTTATAACCCTGTAACCATCTGACCAAAAGTCTTGTTCCTCCTGCCACCAAACTTCACTAATTCCCACTATATCTAACTTTAACCTATCCATTTCCCATTGTAAATTTTCTAATCTACCTTCCCGATTAAGGGATCTGACATTCCACCCTCCGATCCGTAGCACGCCAGTTTTCTTTATCCTGGTAACGACATCCTCTTGAGAAGTCCCCGCCAGAAGATCCGAATGGAGGACTATTTGACCTCCAGAATATTTTACCCAAGAGGACGTCATCATAACTTAACCATACAGTAAAGCTGCATGCCCACGGGAGAAATTACGGCCGTATTTTGCCCTTGCTTTCAGCCGTTCGCAGTACCAGCACAGCAAGGTCGTTTTGGTTAGTGTTACAAGACCACGTCAGTCAATCATTCAGACTGTGGCCCCTGCAACTCCTGAAAAGGCTGCTGCCCCTCTTCAGGAACCACACGTTTGTCTTGACTCTCAACAGATAGCCCACCATTGTGGTTGCACCTACGGTACGGCTATCTGTATCGCTGAGACACGCAAGCCTCCCCACCAACGGCAAGGTCCATGGTTCATGGGTGGGGGGGACCACCTCCTTATCATCCTCAATATGTCTGCAGTCTGTTGAGTCGTAATGCGTCTGTCCTCACGAATGACATGAGCTCGCTTCAACATGGGAAGTGCGGCAGCCGTGGATGGTCTTTCAGACCGTTGTAAATCGTGGAGTTCCGCCGAACCGCCTTTTGATCATTCTCCGTGCCCAGCGACTAACTGTACATCCGTCGATAGGAGATGCCCCATAGACCTTGCACAAGCTTTTGTGAATATTTCCCACAGTTTATTTCTCTGCGGCGGGAATTTAAATGACGACACGTTGCGGAAACCTGGTGGACTCACCTAGCAGTCTTAAAATAATATATTCGTAACATCTCGCATTCGTGGCATTGTTTTCGGCTGAGAAAAATATATGTTGAATTACTTTCTTGTCAACCCTCGTACTAAAAAATAATATTGTAATTAAGGTAGTTGACATGCTGATAAGCTTAACGTCTACGCAATGAATAATAGGAACTTCTAGCCAAATATACTATAGGAAAGGCACTAACATCGTTCTACATCTACATCTACATGACTACTCTGCAATTCACATTTAAGTGGTTGGCAGAGGGTTCATCGAACCACAATCATACTATCTCTCTACAATTCCACTCCCGAACAGCGAGCGGGAAAAACGAACACCTAAACCTTTCTGTTCGAGCTCTGATTTCTCTTATTTTATTTTGATGATCATTCCTACCTATGTAGGTTGGGCTCAACAAAATATTTTCGCATTCGGAAGAGAAAGTTGGTGACTGAAATTTCGTAAAAAGGTCTCGCCGCGACGAAAAACGTCTGTGCTGTAATGACTTCCATCCCAACTCGTGTATCATATCTGCCACACTCTCTCCCCTATAACGCGATAATACAAAACGAGTTGGTACGGTAGAGCGTGCACGTAGAGAGAGAGTGAGAGAGACAGAGGGGGGGTGCGGGGGTGGGTGAGGGGTGGGGGGTGAAGCAATTTAGCTGGGTACGAGGTCGCATGTAAGTAAGTGTGAAAGCGCGAGCAATATATACCAGTATCAGTGAAATTCCTAGTGATAAAATATTAGGCAAAACATTATGAAAATAAGGAGCAGTCAGTGGTGTGGGCCATAATGCAACATTTATTTGAGAAGTGATTCAGAAGTTTAGTGGACGAAGGCTATTGGGTGGCCATGTATATTGTACATAATTTTAAAACTAAGGCATGTACATAATTTTAAAACTAAGGCAGCCACAACTAAAGTAAGTATACGTAACTGATTGACGATTTCACTCAGTAGAAAACATGCTTATATACAGGTGTTAAAACTATTTATACACTAAACTGAGTGAGAAGTCCAATAGTCGGCAGTAACTGTTATCATTGAAGTCGTGTAGGGACTCACACAGCCGGTTTCGTAACTTTTAAGTTGCGTCTTCTGGTGTATATAACGCCATGTCATATGATGCAAGGAGCTATTACTGAACGCCGCAGAGTAATTGTTGGGATGGCTGGACAACTGACCTGACAAAGGCCCACAGGAACTTATTTTAATCGGTAAAGTGACGACAGTTCGTGATTGTAACACAGAATGGACAGTCATCACTGTTGATCTTTTTGCCAATAGAAAAAGGCTGAGAACTTGGCCTAGGCACGCAAGCAGTTACTCTGCCGCATTCTCTAATAGCTCCATACACCATACAAAATAGTATTATATACACTAGAAAGTGCAAATTAAAACTTGAGAAACCGACTGTGTGAGTCTCTAATCGACTTCAGTAAAAACAGCTACTGCGAACTATGTGGCTTTTCATTCAGTTTTATATTTTAACAGTGTCTAATAATTGGTTGGAATCAAACCAATAAGCCAAATCTACAGCAGCTTCACCAGAAAGAAAGTTTGAATTTACAAATGTAAAAGACTAGTTAGGTTAGTAGAATTAGTTATCGAATAGTATATTTTTCGTCAACTTTAAATCTTACCCAGTGTTACTAATTTTTCTAAGTCTTTACTGGCAACAGTAGAATTTGTTCCTATTGTTATAATAACAAAGTGACTCGTGAGTAAAACATACAAGGTGTTCGAAAGTTTGCGTTATAGACTTCTAGAATTTTCAAGACGAAGCGAATACATAATATTTTGAATAGGAACCCGTGTCTGGAAACGTCATCCAACGACGTTACGGAGCGTCCAAGTTATAGACGCCTGCACCTGTATATGAGTGTATTTGCAGGATGATCCCGCAATGATGTTACAAACTTTCAACGACTATGAAGAAGGATAAATGTATCAATTTGAGGTTAAGCTCCCTCTTCCGTAAACGATCGACTCGAAAGTTCTTAGCGAAAACACTTCTAGTAACTCTGACAGCGGAATACCGTTATTGCTAAGACTGTAACGTAGGCAATTAAAGGAGTAGGTAGCATCGTCCGAAACAAGAAAAAATGTGTAGTGAACATAAGCTGTAAAATGCATACCTTAAGGGCTATGAGTACTTGTGTAATAGAGGACACGTGTTTCACACTAGCGAAGATGAACAAGTGCTCATAACTCCTCAGATATTCACTTTAGAGCCCATGTTTACTAAACAGTTTTGCTTGTTTAGGTCCATACTACCACCTCTGAAAGTTGCGTATCCAACTTTGTTAGAGCGACGGTGCCGGCACGTGAAATACACTGACGGAGGTATCAGTATGATTTTCGCTTGTAACTTTCGACTCGTTCCTTTCTGATCCGGGGACCCTCACCTAACTGATACATTTATCCGTTTCCAGCATTACTGAAAGATTTTAACATCATCACAGAATTACACTGTATCCACACTGTTTCACAGAGGCCCCTGCATCTAACTTTGACGCTCTGTAATGTCGTTGGATGAAGTTATCAGAGATAGGCATTCTACTTTTCAGACAGAAATTTAGTATTTCTAAGAATAACTGTGTCTGACAAAATGACGGAATAATATAAATCGACGTGTTATATAATTTTATGTATTTATTTATGTCTTGTGCAACCTCATTTCTTGCACTTCATGGGCTCCCTGTTCTGAATACTGCCAACTGTGACAATCAAGTGTACAGCTGCTGTATTTCTAGTAACAAGTTATATTTATTAGAAATAATGCTTAGTGAAACTTAAGACTGGGAACACTATAGTGAAGTAACATTTCCCTGTCATTAAGGTTACTAAACTACTTTAGATATTGAGTGATTGCGAAATGTAAAATGTCATGAAAAGTAAGTTTCAGACGTTTTATAACTCTTTGCATTTTAGACTGAGAGCTCGCATGTGGATTAACCGCCGCGACCGTCATCAGTTTCTTCAACCTTTACGTAAATTTAAATTTTAACCCACCAGTTTCATAACTTTAGTCGTCAAATGCATTGCGGCCGTATTACTTCATTAAATAAATACAGTTTCGCTAAATTTCATATTCCTGATTAATAAAATATTCGCTCACTAATTAAAACATATCAGCCCAATTACACACTTTGTTTTTAATCATTGATAGTGCAACATATTTGGTTTTAATTATAATTTTCAGTGGTACATTTATCCGCTTCCTATAGGTACAAATTTTTCGAATTTCAAGTCTTTTCTGGAAAAGTAAGGAAAATTAGGTTCACATATTGTTGATTCCGAAGGGTGAGCGTCGGTTACAAACTCTGTTCTCAACGCAATTTGAACCTTTATTTTTATTTTAAACGATGTAATTGCAGATATATTACAAACGTGCATTACACGGGTAATTTACTGCTTATTATTTATTAATCGGTCCCCGCATGATCTAGCTTGATTCTCACAAATGCTACTATGTAAACAACATTTAGTCGTGCACCTTCGCCAGCCAGCAGTGGCTTAAATGATCCCGCCTCTCCTCAGTTTCTATGCAACGTGACGAATTTCTTTAAATTTCTAAGACGACTATTGGGAAATTTATACATTGGGCCGGCTTTTTGGGCATTGTATCCTGAAACGACCTACGCTAAACTCGTATCTGAGAGTTCCTGTAACAAAGCAAAATTGTATCTTTGGAGGCCAGGCACGACTTAAAACTGTCAAATCAAACATCGACATGTCTCAGACAACTGTATTTCGTTTTGTCAGTGAAGTTGTTAACGGTGTTGTGAAACAAAAGTAGTCTACAAAGAAGTCGCACACAGATGTTATTATCTCAAAACTTCAGTTCGTATCATTTCCCTCCCATTATTTTTCTCTTTCTCTTTCTCTGACTGGTTTCATACGACTCGCCATGACTTCCTCTCCTGTGTCAGCCATTTCATCTGTGAGTAGCTCTTGCACCATACATCCTCAATTATTGTTAGGTATATGGGACCTGTGTTTCTCCCGGTTTTCACAATATTCAGGTAACTTAAGGGAACACAGTGGAGTGACGTCGTCGACAATCGCCGATATTTCGACAGCAGCACACGCTGTCATTTTCAAGGCAAAACTGTTCTCAGAGAAACTCCGGAAATATAACACCCACAGCGTAAACACTAGCGCCGCCGCAAACCAAAGACGCCCAACGTCAGAAATTATCGACAGTTATAACTAAGAATCAACGGGTGAGGTAGCATAAATTCTGTCCCCCTGTTCTTTGACAAGTGAGACAGCAGGATTCTATGCAGAATTTAAACGAAAACCGTCATGTCTGTTTATAAAGGTAGTTGGTAATTTAATTTCAACAGCTTCTTTAGTAAGGTAATCGAAATAGCTGAAAGTAAATAATCTCCGTCTTGTTATCTTCCGTAGGCTGTCCGGTGTATTCTTCTGGAATGGCGGATTTGCTCGGCTGTTGTAAGTGTGCCGCTTATGCTTAGTACACCTGTCTTCCACAGTCCTGGTAGTCTGACCAGTATATGACATATGAATGGTTTTCTCTCTCACCAGTCTCCTCTCGAATATTCACAACAAGTGAAAATTCTTATAAATGGCGTTCTCGGCCTCTCATTCGTAGAAAGACTACCAATAAATTGTGCCAGTCTACGAACAGCGCATTTCTCTATCGTTTACACGTTTATCCACTCACAGAGCTTTATGAGCAATGCAGTACTTTTGAGGATGCACTGCAAACGGATTGATTCCTAAGACACCGCCATGACGAGGTAAGTATGGGTCTGGGTGAGAGAGGGATGTGTGGGATGAGGATTGTATGTAGAATCAGACTAATGACAAGTGTAATACTACGTTGTTTCTCTATTCTACGCTTCAGAAAAGTGAAAGAACAGGATATGGATTGGAATAGGGACATATCACGAACTAGTACCATGTTTGTCAATAGTTTTCGTTTTTTGGGCCACACAGTTGGACGTCCCACAAAGGATCCCGTCAAAAGATATTCTGTAACATTAAAAAACGGGGAGTCAGACGCTTGTAAATATGTTGGTCACCCGTAGAAGAAATGTATGAATTACATTCTGGTCAACTGCAGAGAGCAGGGGTAGCCGCGTGGTCTCAGGCGTCTTGTCACGGTCCGAGCGGCTCTCTCCGTCAGAGATTCGTATCCTCTCTCGGGCATGGGTGTGTGTGTTGTCCTTAGCATAAGTTAGTTTATGTTAGATTAAGTAGTGCGTAACCTGAAACTTCGTTATTTAAATGTATGTGTGTCTACTTAAATTGGTGCTATCTACGGACGCCGTTGCCTTGGATACGTCGTAGTAAGATGGCTACGAAACATCAGAGATGTATATCATGGACACGATGTATTAATACACAGACGTACATTACCAGACTGACATTACCGTATATAATATCATTGGCGCTACTGAAGCCAGTACTTCAGTGTAGCAATTTGGCGACGAGAGCAAAGATCGTGTAAGCAGGTGTTTACTTACTGATAAAACAATCATATGAACTGGGGAAAACTTATGTAACTACGTTACTTTTAGAGTTTTGACAAAATGGTTGATTCATGCCTGTTTGGTTGAAATGTCTCGTACGGCAGACGGAAACACAAGGAAACGAACATATCGCATTGAAAGAATAACCAAAAACATCTTACATGTTTTTGCTTTTGTGCTGTATGCAATCCTAAATATTAAATAACTTACTTTACTTTTTCGTGTCCGTTTGCCCAGTATTGGGCAATGTGTAATGCTTTTTCTTTAGCCAGCCATATATCGTCGAGAGTGCATCTGTGGGGGCAGGCAGCAAATTGTAGAAGATGTTCCATGTCCTGTCAAGTGCCGTAGTCGCATTTGTCGTCCTTTTCGTCCAACAAGCCCCATTTTATAAGATTAGATTTCACAGGAGCCACCCCATTTCTGATGCGGTTAAGCATTCTCCAGGTTTTCCAATCACCAGAAACGCCGCTTGATTGGCCCTCTCTTAGTGGATAGTAGATGGGTGGCTCATCTAAGGCACAACGTAGGAAACGGCGTCTGGATTTAAGTCTGCTGGGGCCACACTCTAGGCCAAATATTGAGTGACGGGCATCAAAGGTTTGTTTTAGCTTCTCGGTTTGTTCATGGGCCAGTCTACGAACAGCGCATTTCTCTATCGTTTACACGTTTATCCACTCACAGAGCTTTATGAGCAATGCAGTACTTTTGAGGATGCACTGCAAACGGATTGATTCCTAAGACAGGGTTTGTGAAACCTGCAGCCCTGTGAAGATTTTCTATGGGTTGGTTTCAGCAGCCTGTGACTATCCTGCATGTTTCATTCGAGCTAATATCTAACTCTTTTGCGTGGGCGGACCTGCACCATACCGGGCAGGCATATTCGGCATCTGAGAAGCACAAAGCTTGGGTTGAAGTTCTGACCACGGTAGGTTTGGCCCCCATTTGCTATTGGACAGGTTTCTTATTAGGGAATTTCGTGCTTCTACTTTATCGCGTGTTTTTTCGCAATGATATTTGTATGTCAATGTTCTGTCCAGCACGACGCCAAGATAGATGGGAGTATCTGTGTGTTCTAGTAATGTCCCATCCAAGGTAACATTGAGCCTCGAGTTCAGATGGAATGCACTCACTTGAGATTTGGAGGGATTGGGTTTTAGAGAATTCTTTTTGAAGTAGGTTGACGTTGTAGAAAGGGCGGTTTCTAATTTCTCCTCGATGGCTTCAAACCTGTTGCCTTGAACTGTTATTGCCAGGTCGCCTGCATATACAGAAGTTTTGGTTATTTTCTGGAGTTGGTTGCTCATTTGTATATACGTTGAATAGGATTGGCGTCAACACGCTCCCTTGGGTGACCCCATTTTTCTGATTCCGCCATAGACTCTTTTCTTCCCCTCAAGCATTACGAAGAACTGTCTATTTTGGAGCATGGATTCGATTACCTTGAGTAGGTGGTAGTCGTTCAGGGTTTCGTAGGTTGTATGCAGTAGTTTCCGGTGATGTACTGTATCATAGGCGGAACTTAGGTGGACTGGTGCCAGCCCGGTAATTAGTTTATTCTCAAACCCATCCTCGATATGTTCCGTCAATACCAGAATTTGACTGGTACAGGACTTTCCAGGTCTAAAACCTGCTTGGTGTGGAACGATCTTCTCTATTCTGTTGTGGATCAATCTTGCATAGAGCTTAAACAGGTGGCAGAGAAGGGTTATGGGTCGATAGCTCTTCGGAGACTCTGGGTTCTTCCCGGGTTTAAGGAGAGGCACCACTTTTGACTTCCTCCACTGTTTCGGGATTTGAAAGGTTTCACGGCACACGTTAAAAAGTCCAAGTATCCAGTCCCTGGCGCCAAGTCCGAAGTTTATAATCTGTTCCACGCAAATATAATCAACCCATCGGCTTTCCCATTCTTCATGGTATTTATGCCATTGTTCAACTCTCTCATGGTAAATGGTTTCTGGAAGTTGGTGTTTCCCGTTTGCAGTAGGCGTGTGATTTTAGTTTTCTAACGTTTGGAGTTCAACTTGCCGTTTAGAAGGAGTTGGTTGGCCACCTGATTTTGAGTTTCGTTGGCCGGGGCCTTTCTTAGACTTGGGTCACCATGCAGTTTCGTAATCAGGTTCCAGGCTATTTTGTTACTGTGGGACATATCCATTCTTTCTAGGGTTGCTATTCACTTCTTCTCGCGTGCCTCACTGAGGGCTGACATTAAAGCTGTGCCACAGGTGATGGTTTCGTCGCTGAATGGGTCTTCCTCGAACAATGCTTGATACTTCTCCAGGACGTCCTTTGAGGCGTTTGAGAGCCCTGGGATATAGTGTTGTCGGCAGCCCCTAGTTATATAGCGTCTCGATACCTTTCGCAAAGTGTCAACAAAGATAGGATAATTATTTGGTGTTGGGATCAGACTGGCTAATTCCTCGTCCAGCGATTGCGAATATTCTGAACACCTAGCTTTTTTAAAATTGAATCCCCTACGGAAAGTTATTTTGGTTGTTTTGATTGTTGAATGGACTTGAATACCAATAGGTCGATGTTGTGTCTTTGGGATTGCGTCACATACTCTTCTGCAGCAGGTGTCGTAGATGCTCCGGCTGACCTAGCAAATATAGCGATTGTAACCTCGCTTCCAAATTTTGCTGTTGAAGGAGCAGGGGAGATTGGGGTCGTGGAGAAGTGAGAGGTTATTTGCCTCAGCCCATTGTTCTAGTCACCGACAACGAAGTATGTCCTTTGGTTGTTGAAGATTTCTGGCGTTGAAATTTGTAAGTTCTGGCCCGGGGGTTTATATACGGAGCATATTGTAAATGATCCACTCTCTATCGCTAACACTTAAATGTTGTTGGTGGTTTTCTTACTCGTGGAAGAGAGCAGCATCTCGGGTCTGGTAAATATTGCGCTCCCATACCTTCTGTGAGGTTCTACAGCCAAGCGCATTCCTTTGCTATTGGGTCTGTTTGCTGTTTCATATCTATGCGTTTCCTGCAGGCACAGTACGTCCTACTTTTCTGATTGGCATACTGGCGATATTACATCCTCTTTATTCTTGGTGGTTCCCTCGACGTTCAGGATGACGATTGTCAGGGTAGACCCTGAAGAGGACCTGTTTTTGTTTTTGGCATTTCATTGGATTGGATTCCGGTGGTGGAAGGTTTGGCCGTTGTCCGATTGGGCAACGTTACCGGAGAGCGCCGTCATTTTACTTCTATGTAGTTGTTGTTGTTGTTGTGGTTTTCAGTCCTGAGACTGGTTTGATGCAGCTCTCCATGCTACTCTATCCTGTGCTTCATCTCCCAGTACCTACTGCAACCTACGTCCTTCTGAATCTGCTTACTGTATTCATCTCTTGGTCTCCCTCTACGATTTTTACCCTCCACGCTGCCCTCCAATACTAATTTGCTGATCCCTTGATGCCTCAGAACATGTCCTACCAACCGATCCCTTCTTCTGGTCAAGTTGTGCTACAAACTTCTCTCCTCCCCAATCCTATTCAGTACTTCCTCATTAGTTATGTGATCTGCCCATTTAATCTTCAGCATTCTTCTGTAGCACCACATTTCGAAAGCTTCTATTCTCTTCTTGTCCAAACTATTTATCGTCCATGTTTCACTTCCATACATGGCTACACTCCACACAAATACTTTGAGAAATGACTTCCTGACACTTAAATCTATACTCGCTGTTAACAAATTTCTCTTTTTCAGAAACGCTTTCCTTGCCATTGCCAGTCTACATTTTATATCCTCTCTACTTCGACCATCATCAGTTACTTAGCTCCCCAAATAGCAAAACTACTTTACTACTTTAAGTGTCTCATTTCCTAATCTAATTCCTTCAGCATCACCCGACTTAATTCGATTACATTCCATTATCCTCGTTTTGCTTTTGTTGATGTTCATTTTATATCCTCCTTTCAAGACATTATCCATTCCGTTCAACTGCTCTTCCAAGTCCTTTGTTGTCTCTGACAGAATTACGATGTCATCGGCGAACCTCAAAGTTTTTATTTCTTCTCCGTGGATTTTAATACCTACTCCGAATTTTTCTTTTCTTTCCTTTACTGCTTGTTCAATATACAGATTGAATAACATCGGGGAGAGGCTACAACCCTGTCTCACCCACTTCCCACCACGCTTCCCTTTCATGTCCCTCGACTCTTATAACTGCCATCTGTTTGCTGTACAAACTGTAAATAGCCTTTCGCTCCCTGTATTTTACCCCTGCCACCTTCAGAATTTGAAGGAGAGTATTCCAGGCAACATTGTCAAAAGCTTTCTCTAAGTCTACAAATGCTAGAAACGTAGGTTTGCCTTTCCTTAATCTTTCTTCTAACATAAGTCGTAGGGTCAGTATTACCACACGTGTTCCAACATTTCTACGGAAGCCAAACTGATCTTCCCCGAGGTCGGCTTCTACTAGTTTTTCCATTCGTCTGTAAAGAATTCGTGTTAGTATTTTGCAGCTGTGACTTATTAAACTGATAGTTCGGTAATATTCACATCTGTCAACACATGCTTTCTTTCGGATTGGAATTATTATATTCTTCTTGAAGTCTGAGGGTATTTCGCCTGTCTCACACACCTTGCTCACCAGATGGTAGAGTTTTGTAAGGACTGGGTCCCCCGAGGACGTCAGTAGTTCCCATGGAATGTTGTCTACTCCGGAGGCCTTGTTTAGTGTCAGGTCTTTCAGTGCTCTGTCAAACTGTACACGCAGTATCGTATCTCCCATTTCATCTTCATCTACATCCTCTTCCAATTCCATAATATTGTCCTCAAGTACATCGCCCTTGTATAGACCCTCTATATACTCCTTCCACCTTTCTGCTTTATCTTCTTTGCTTAGAACTGGATTTCCATCTGAGCTCTTGTTGTTCATACAAGTGGTTTTCTTATCTCCAAAGGTCTCTTTAATTTTCCTGTAGGCAGTATCTATCTTACCCCTAGTGAGATAAGCCTCTACATCCTTACATTTGTCCTCTAGCCATCCCTGCTTAGCCATATTGCACTTCCTGTCGATCTCATTTTTGAGACGTCTGTATTCCTTTTTGCCTGCTTCATTTACTGCATTTTTATATTTTCTCATTTCATCAATTAAATTCAATATTTCTTCTGTCATCCAAGGATTTCTACTAGCCCTCGTCTTTTTACCTACTTGATCCTCTGCTGCCTTCACTACATCCCTCAAAGCTACCCATTCGTCTTCTAATGTATTTCTTTCCCCCATTCCTGTCAATTGCTCCCATATGCTCTCCCTAAAACTCTATACAACCTCTGGTTCTTCCAGTTTATCCAGGTCCCATCTCCTTAAATTCCCACCTTTTTGCAGTTTCTTCAGTTTTAATCTACAGGTCATAACCAATAGATTGTGGTCAGAGTCCACATCTGCTCCTGGAAATGTCTTACAATTTAAAACCTGGTTCCTAAATCACTGTCTTACCATTACATGATCTATCTGAAATCTGTCAGTATATCCAGGCTTCTTAAATGTATACAGCCTTCTTTTATGATTCTTGAACCAAGTGTTATCTATGATTATGTTGTGCTCTGTCCAAAATTCTACCAGGCGGCTTCCTCTTTCATTTCTTTGCCCCAGTCCATATTCACCTACTACGTTTCCTTCTCTCCCTTTCCCTACTACCGAATTCCATTCACCCATGACTAATAAATTTTCATCTCCCTTCACTATCTGAATAATTTCTTTTATTTCATCATACATTTCTTCAATTTCTTCGTCATCTGCAGAGCTAGTTGGCATATAAACTTGTACTACTGTAGTAGGTGTGGGTTTCGTATTTATCTTGGCCACAATAATGCGTTCACTATGCTGTTTGTAGTAGCTTACCCGCATTCCTATTTTCCTATGCATTATTAAAGCCACTCCTGCATTACCCCTATTTGATTTTGTGCTTATAACCCTGTAGTCACCAGACCAGAGGTCTTGTTCCTCCTGCCACCGGACTTCACTAATTCCCACTATATCTAACTTTAACCTATCCATTTCCCTTATTACATTTTCTAACCTACCTGCCCGATTAAGGGATCTGACATTCCACGCTCCGATCCGTATAACGCCAGTTTTCTTTCTCCTGATAACGACATCCTCTTGAGTAGTCCCTGCCCGGAGATCCGAATGGGGGACTATTTTACCTCCGGAATATATTACCCAAGAGGACGCCATCATCATTTAATCATACAGTAAAGCTGCACGCCCTCAGGAAAGATTACGGCCGTAGTTTCCCCCTGCTTTCAGCCGTTCGCAGTACCAGCTAAGCAAGGCCGTTTTGGTTAGTGTTACAAGGCCAGATCAGTCAATCATCTAGACTATTGCCCCTGCAACTACTGAAAATGCTGCTGCCCCTCTTCAGGGACCACACGTTTGTCTGGCCTCTCAACAGATACCCCTCCGTTGTGGTTGCACCTACGGTATGGCTATCTGTATCGCTGAGGCACGCAAGCCTCCCCACCAACGGCAAGGTCCATGGTTCTATGTAGCTTATAAGTAAAATGCACACGTGGAGGCACCCTCCTTGCTCCTTACATTACAGTTTGCCCTATCTGAAATGTCGACAATGGTTGAATAGTTTATGTAATTTTTGGGAGATTGCATTAAACTAGTGTCAACAGACCAGTTTTCACTAGCTTTGGCTTTCCTTCGAATAGTATGCTCATTATGAAAGTCCTCCTGTAAGTAGAACGTACCATTTGTCGTTGATAAGAAGTGTTCTTTGTTCATTTGAGTGCTCCTTCGAAATCTACGGTCTGCTCTACACGTTTGTATATGTAATTTGATTTTCTTCTCATAATACGATTCTACAGTGTATGGGTTACCCTTAACTATTACGCAAATATCTGCTCAACTGCAGAACTATATTAGACATCCTCATAAAGGTTACAACGTCATTTGGTTTCAGAAAATCGTAATAGTACCATGCGCCAACTTGCTGACACGGCCAACTTACCTCACCAAAAGCCAGGCTTCAGGAAAAGAAGCATCTCTGCCAGTCTAGTAATGTATGTCTGTGTGTTACCATAACGACTGAGGCCAACAGCAGCAGCCAAAGATAAGATAATCAAGATGGAGTCTTCTGAAGGGGCGCGACTACAATATATCTGTAAGTTGACAGAAAAATTCGTGGTCATACTCATAATATAGATCTGTTTTACAAAAAGACAATGTTACTATGAAGCCAATCAACCGTTATTTGTGGAGAAATCACGTCAGCGTATGAAATCTGGTTATAAAACAGCGTCTGATGATACAGTAAAACTTGAATGCTGCTTTTCACTCTTACGAGATCGCTGTTCTCCGAAAATATTACCAAAAATTGTGTTTTCCAAATGATTATAAAAATTAGTAATCATCCGATATCGTCTTCAGAAGTGTCGCTTGCTGGCCGTTTGGGGCACTTCATCTGTACCTACATCTACATTTATACTCCGCAAGCCACCCAACGGTGTGTGTCGGAGGGCACTCTACGTGCCACTGTCATTACCTCCCTTTCCGGTTCCAGTCGCGTATGGTTCGCGGGAAAAACGACTGCCGGTAAGTCTCCGTTCACGACCGAATCTCTCTCATTTTACATTCGTGATCTCTTCGGGAGGTTTAAGTACGGGTAAGCAATATAATCGATACCTCATCCTGAAACGCGCCCTCTCGAAACGTGGACAGCAAATTACACCGCAACGCAGAGCGCCTCTCTTGCAGAGTCTGCCACTTGAGTTTGCTAAACATCTTCGTAACGCTATCACGCTTAGCAAATAACCCTGTGACAAAACGTGCAGCTCTTCTTTGGATCTTCTCTATCTCCTCTGTCAACCCGACCTGGTACGGATCCCACACTGATGAGCAATACTCAAGTTGGGTTGTTTTTGGGGAGGAGACCAGACAGCGAGGTCAACGGTCTCATCGGACTAGGGAAGGACGAGCAAGGAAATCGGCCGTGCCCTTTCAAAGGAACCATCCCGGCATTTGCCTGGAGCGATTTGGGGAGACCACGGAGAACCTAAATCAGGAAGGCCGGACGCGGGATTGAACCGTTGTCCTTCTCGAATGCGAGTCCAGTGTGTTAGCCACAGCGCCACCTCGGTCGGTGGCAAGTATAGGTCGAACGAGTGTTTTGTCAGCCACCTCCTTTGTTGATGGACTCTCCCAATGAATCTCAACCTGGCACCAGTCTTACCAACAATTTCGTACTGATACTCCCAGATATTTTACAGAAGTTACTGTTACCAGTGTTTGTTCCGCTATCATATAATCATACAATAAAGGATCCTTCTTGCTATGTATTGGCAATACATTACAATTGTCTATGTTAAGGGTTAGTTGCCACTCCCTGCACCAAGAGTCTATCCGCTGCAGATCTTACTGCATTACGCTGCAATTTCCTAAGGCTGCAACTTCTCTGTATACTACAGCAACATCCGTAGGTAACAAAACAGAGACGAAGGTAGTCAGCGTTATGTTAGACTGTTATTACACCCTCCCCCTTCGACCCTCACTCTATGCCACTATCCGTTTGTTTCTGTCTCTCTCTCTCTCTCTCTCTCTCTCTCTCTCTCTCTCTGTCTCTCTATCTCCTTCCTTCCCTCCCTCTCCCTAAGCATATGCGTGGGCACGTGTTTACGCGTGGGCGTGCCTGCCTTTGAGGGAAGAGCGTGGCAGGGGGGGAAGTGGAATAAGCGTATTCCTGGAGACTTGAAGTAGGGATGAGAAATATGTGCTGTACTCAAATATGGCGATTAAACAAGCGTGTCGCGTCTGTTACGGAGTCGCGTTACGTCAGTGTGACGGTACGTGAGAGCTCACGAGGCCGGTCCAGGCGCCATTGTGCCTGCAGCCAGTCGCCCGTCGCCCGTCGTCGGCCGTCCCCCCCCCCCCCCCCCCACCCTATTCACCCACTCCCCCACCCGACGACACGTGGCTGGCCCGTAGCGTCATCCTGCTTTGCGCTGACAGGGCGCGACGACTCCGCGGCGCTGCGCCGGCTATAATACTAACAATCTTGTTTTACTGCCTCTGCCTGCCGAGGCCCGAACCGCCGACTGCGATGTAAAGAGCTTGTCTTCCCAGCGTCGTATGCATGCTAACGACCGGGGGCGCGCCGCCAGCACAGCGGCGTCCGTGCCGCCGAACTAGACGGCCGCTTCTTCTTCCTTCGCGAGGGCGGCGACTGCAATTGCAGACCAGCAGGCGTTAGCGATGTTACCGCGCTACGTGTCACTGGAGAGCCGTACGGCGTGTCTGGAATACACCCGTGGGACTTGCAATTCGTAGTGGAGCTTTTTATGTGGCGTCTGTCTCCTCCAGCTAACGTCGTTCCGAAGGGAATGTCAGTACTCGGGCGGCAATGGAATGAGTAATGCAGAGCGTTCCGAGCTCATGAGGTCGGTCTAGCAAGCTCCATCCCCAAATTCCATGACGTGTACCAAATGCTTACAGTATTTTTAACATCGATCTCCGCTGCGCAGTTCAGTGTCCTCAGCGTAAAACTGTACTACATCCTTGTGCAATATACAATGTGTTACAGAAAGTTACGGCCAAACTTACAGGAAACATTCCTCACACACAAATAAAGAAAAGATGTTATGTGGACATGTGTCCGGAAACGCTTAATTTCCATGTTAGAGCTCATTTTAGTTTCGTCAAATTGTAATTTTTTTCAATCAACACGTGTAGGCTGACGAGAATCCTCATGCAATTGTGCAATCATGTCATCAACACAGATTTCCTGTGAACGTTTGGGCAGGCAATGTTGGTGATGTCTTCATTGCGCCCCATGTTCTTCCACCTACGCTCTTGGAGCACGTTATCATGATTTCATACGAGATACTCTACCTGTGCTACTAGAACATGTGCCTTTACATTTACGACACAACATGTGGTTCACGCACGATGGAGATCCTGCACATTTCAGTCGATGTGTTCGTACGCTTCTCAACAACAGATCCGGTGACCGATGGATTGGTAGAGGCGGGCCAATTCCATGGCCTCCACGCTCTCCGGACCTCAACCATCTTGACTTTCATTTATGAGGACCGTGAAAACTCTGGTCTACGCAACCCCGCTACCAATTGTAGAGACTCTTCGTGCTCGCATTGTGGACGGCTGTGATACAATACGCCATTCTCCAGGGCTGCATCATCGCATCAGGGATTCCATGCGACGGAGGGTGGATGCATGTATCCTCGCTAACAGAGGACATTTTGAACATTTCCTGTAACACAGTGTTTGACGTCACGCTGATACGTTCTGTTGCTGTGTGTTTCCATTATATGATTAATGTGTTTTGAAGAGAAGTAATAAAATGAGCACTAACATGGACAGTAAGCGTTTCCGGACACATGTCCACGTAACATCTTTTCTTTCTTTATGTGTGAGGAATGTTTCCTGAAAGTTTGGCTGTACCTTTTTGTAACACCCTGTATATGAGTGGTGCGAAAACTGGCAGTTGAACCTACATAATGAAAAGTGTGAGGTGCTAAAAGGAAACCCTCAATCTTCGGTTACACGAATATACCGTTTTACCCGAACACTAGTTTAGGTTCAGAAATTTACCGTAGATTAGCTTTAGTCAAGATGAAACGAATGGTCACATTTGCAGGCAAAACCTAATCAACTGTGCTGGAAACATTACGGAGGCGGAACACTGCCGGTAACTTCGCGGCGTGGAGGCTGCTGTCGACGAAACAGCTACCCGATTTGTATATCCGTCTCGTTCAGGCTATAACTTTCCCTCAGAACAATAAACACTTGTATCTGCCCGCTGCCAAGTACGTCGGCAGCTAGTGGTCCAGTGGCTAGCGTTGATGCCTCGGGATCACGGGGTCCCGGGCTCGATTCCCGACCAGGATGCGAATTATCTCTGCCCGGGGACTGTGTGTTGTCCTCATCGTTTCATCATCATCATCATTCGTGACAGTGACCAGATTGAATTGTGAAAAAATTGGACTGTGTCAACATTGGAGCTCTGTACGAGCGCTGTTGAGCGTCCTACAAACCAAACGTCATTATCATCAATGCCAAGTTACGAGACGCCTAATGGCTATCGAGACGACAACGCCCCTGTCGTCACGGGTGTACTGAACATTTAAATGTCTCGCGCCTGTCTCTCTGGCTTTCGAGCAGTGCGTTAACAAAGACTTTTTTGAAAGATTCAGATCTATACATTCACGTACATATTCCTGTCTTACTACATCTCATCGTATTGTCATTTGCAAGAAAAATATTAACAGCTTATATTCCGCAACAAACTATTAAATCGCAAATAGGAACTTAGAAAGTACTGGTTATATTACACTGCTGAAATGAGAGAACGAGGTGTGATGCTTTTGAAGAAATCCTTCGGCAGTTTGAACGAGAAGGTGATGGCTTCCTTGCACAAGAATCGTTACTGGGGACGAAACCGGGGTTCACTTCCACCAACCGGAAACGAAGAGAGCGAGCAAAGAATGGCGCCATTCCTCATCACCAAAACCAAAGAAGTTTAGGATCGAATCGTTAGCAGGGAAGGTTATGCTGACTCTTTTGGGACGAAAAAAAATGTCATTTTGGAGCATTACATGCCAAGATGGACCACTGTCACCAGTGCATCATACACATCTCCTAAAAATGATCTGCGGCCTGCAATCAAATCAAAATGACGTGGATTGCTGTCAGCAGGTGTCCTTTTGCAACATGAGAATGCAAGGCCCCACACTGCCAGTACAACTGTTGCAACAATCACAGACCTGCATTTCCTCATCCACCATACTCAGCAGACCGTTCTCCAAGTGATTTCCATATGTTTTGACCACTCAAAGACGCAATGGGACGAAAGAAGTTCCGTTCTGATGAAGAGGTACCCCACGTGGTGCATGAGTAGTTGCGCACACTACGAAAAGAATTTTTTCCTTGAGGGATTTATGCACTTTGTAAGCGCTGGAGGACTTGCATTGAGCGTGGGGAGATTTTGTTGAAAAGTGAAACAGCCTTGTACCACTTATGCACGATAAACAATATATAAAAAATATTTAAGGTTTTCATTTGACTCACCCTCCTACGAGCAGCATAGCTCGATGAAACTAGGAACATTCATAGAAAGAACTGTAGCAGTGTAGTACAGAGGGTGACTCAATGATATACGGCATGACACTAACTGAAACGACACCTTTATTCAAAGACAATAATAACACTAAAGTCGACGCGATCCTTGATGGTCCCCAGGACATTACACATCACGGGACATGGTTCTTAATAGAGGGTGTGATCAGGTCGCACGGCAGCTCATGCTGTATAACGTGCCCTACTGCTGCTGGCCACAAGGTGTGGAAGGAGTGCTCGTGGTAGGGCGTAGCATTCCTCCAGAAGCGCAGTTGCCAACTGCTGGACTGCTGTTCAAATAAAATGGCTCTGAGCACTATGGGACTTAACATCTGAGGTCATCAGTCCCCTAGACCTTAGAACTACTTAAACCTAACTAACCTAAGGACACCACACACATCCATGCCCGAGGCACGATTCGAACCTGCGACCGTAGCAGTCGCGCGGTCCCGGACTGAGCGCCAAGAACCGCTCGGCCACCGCGGCCGGCTGGACAGGTGTTGATGGCGAGAGGTGGGAACAGGCAATGCACCTAAGAACATTGTCGAACCTGACAATTTCGGCCGTCCTGGTGTTACGGTTGATGGAGGCAGAATGTTGCATGGATGTACTGACATCAAAATCCTTGTGACACTCTCCTCCTTTCCCACGTTCGTCTCTTCGGGGGTGCTTTAGGATCTGTCCTTATTTTTATGGTCAGCAGTCCGCTGCCGCATCGGACAGTACAGGTGAAAGTAGTCCTGCCACGAAAGTGTATTCTGGTTACTGACTGACCTCCTCGTCCCTTTCTACTTAATTCGCATCGAGCACGTGTTTTATGGGCTGGAGGGAAGTACTGTAGCCCGTCCACAGGCACCAACTGTAACATACCAAATTATTACCAGTTGTCATTTTGCACTGAAAGTTTAGGTTGCCGTAGAGTCGGGAGGAGGGCTGAATTTCGTTCTCACATTCCGACAGCTGACACTGGCTACTCGGTTTAGCGAACCGTGTACTTGACTAGCGCTGTGTGCAATATATTGCACATACTCTTACGAAAGTGAAGAAGTACAGGATGTTTCGAAAACAACATACTTATTTCGAACAGATATATTTTTTAAACTGTAAGACCTACAACTATAGAACTTGGAGCATATATTTACGAATATCTTAAGTTTAGATAACAGATGTTGAGTGTGTCCTCCACCAGCGACCCAAACAATATCACACTGACACTCGAAAACTTCCCATATTCGGGTTAGCATATCCGTCGTCACTAATGTAATGGCAGTACGGATCTGGTTCTTCAACTCTTTTGTGTTCTGTAGTAGTGTTGGTGCATAAACGTTGTCCTTAATGAAACCTTACAGGAAGAAGTCACAGGGCGTCAAATCTGGTGACCGTGGGGACCAGCTGAGAAAGGCTAAGTCGCCGGCTGTTTGACAACCAATCCAAAGGCTCGGTAGAGTTTCATTCAGATATTCGCGCACTTGGTGACGCCAGTGCCGGGGTGCCGACCGTTAATCATGTTCACCTCAAAGAATAATGGGCCGTAAGCAGATGAGTGGGCTATCGCACAGAACACATTGGTTTTGGGTGAATCTTGTACATATTCAGTGTGTGCATGTAGATTCTGTACGCTCTAAATTCGAACATTGTATTTGCTTGCTTTCCCAATGAGGTGCAAAGTAACTACATCACTGAACACGATGCGTTCTATGAAAGAATTATCATTGTCTACAAAATTGTGAAGCTCGTCAGAAGGTGCCACATGTTTGCGTTTGTTTTCATAATGTAGAACCTTTAACATTTGTAACTCGTACGGCTTCACAACCAACCGATGTCTCAAGACACGTCAAGTTGTTGTACGTGTCTACAAACTGTCGATACTATCTGCGAATGATCCAACCAGTTGGTGGATCAGTTTGGTACCTCAACCTGCAACATCTTTGCTTTGTAATTGCGGAATTACACTTCACAAACTCAAAAATCCAAAGTGACTTCGTCTGCACAGTAGCCCTTTCCTAACAAGTCACAGTAACCTATCAAACAGAAGACGACCGACATCTGACGGTAATGAATACAAACTAGAAAATGTTTTAGTTCCTCCAATAACCGATCGGTGGGGCAGCGATCGATGATTTTGACAGCATAACACTTTGTAATACGTATATTCTTTATAAAACAGCCTGTAACTATTAAATATTAATCGCTCTTTATCATACTCAATACACCACATTCTCTGAATAACACAAATCTACAGTTAAAATTTCAAATCAGTAACTTCAATATATTCGGAGGTATAAATGTTTTATCTAAAGCACACAATAGTCGTGCTAGCATTGTGAAACTGAGATAGGGACTGTAATGTATACGTTTATAGTATCAAATGAAACTAATCTAAATATCTGGAATTTTCTTTAGTTTCATTACCACAGATTTCTGATGTAATTAAAATACTTTGGAAAATTATTATTTGATCGTGTTTTGGTTGTGTGAATATTTTGGAGGGACTGAGAGAGTGAATGGAGGACGTAAGTAAAGTGAGAATGTAATATTTTACTAAAACTATGTAAATATATGCGTGAGAAAGCTGTCGTGCAGTAAGGGAAGTTGTGACTTGTTTCTGATTTTGTAAAAGGCAACCCGAAGGGACATTGAGTATTAAATCTATTTTATGGAAATCAATCGTATGTTGCTTTCATTAAATTTTATTTAGTTCCGGGTTTACGAAATCTCTGGTCTAAATTACTTGTCATAATCTTGATTGGCTGACGTTAGATATACAGGGAGTATAGAAGTTCTCGAGACGATCTGATTAGGTGCTTAACGTACTCTTCAGTAGATATTCAGTATTTCTATGAGTCGATATAGTTGATCGGTAGCCGTTTCCCGTAAACACCTATATCGAGTAGCGCTAAGCAAATTTGTAACAAAATGAAGAAATTCGCGCGTTTGATCGGTTCTCGTGTCACCGACACAAAGCAGCTACAGTAATGAGTATTTTGTGAAAATTTGAGCTTTTTGAGTGTTTTGTTTTATGAGATATTTGCGTGTGAACACTTCGTGTCGTCCATAAGCTACATGTGGCGTGTTTCATACAGATTAAGAGACATTATTCTTCACAAGAAGCCCACTGAACGACTGAATATGTTAACTCGTAAATAGTCGTGTGTCACTGACTATTTAGGACGTTCAAAATATCGGGTCGAACTAAGTATCTTCTGGCTGCTTTCTGGTATGTACTTGTAACAGAGATGCCAGTAACACTGTTTAATTCATTTCGGGATGTTAAATAAGGAATTAATAGCCATTTTCGGTGTTTTGATGATATTAAGCCAACTCTGGGGAAACTTTCGACATTTTTTTCAAATGAGTCATACAACAATCCAGAACGGTCGATAGTTTAACCAGCTTTCAGCCACTTTCCAGGGACTGGAGTTTTGTGGCATTTGCTTGGTAGGTATTAAGTCGAATCTTCATCAACGCTGCGCTTCTCGGCTGTGCCCGTATCTGCCATCGCAGAGTGAAGGGGCAGACCACCTGAAGCCTGTCCAGGTAGTTGCCCTGGTTGTTTAAAGGATAGTTACAGACCAAACCACCTCGTCGCACAGTGAGCTTCCAGCAGTGTCAAGTATGCTGACGGAGGAGTGCAACGCCTTATCACCAGAACTCTTTCGCAACCTTGTTGCCATAGTGGAAATTTGTTGCAGAGCATGGTTTCCCGTCTGAGGTGATGTTACATCCTAAGACCTGGACAAACAGTTATTTAGGGTGGTCAAGGTAAATAGGATACCCTGTACAAGGTGGTACATCTATCGTAATTGGATGTATGATGCAAATTACAAAATGTTTCTAGCAAATGTTCCTTAGCCGTCATGGGGACATCAGTCAGCATGAATGCCTTCGTTGTAGCTTTGTATCTTACAGAGATATGAACAGCGGTATGACTTTTTCAAATGCACCCTGTATTATTTGTAAGGTAATTCATTCCTCTCCTAAAGACCTATTAAAAACTGTATCACAGTGTACCACCTACTGAAACACAACGTTATTACATACATACCACAACATTGACATTAACGCTCTCAGCGCTTAGTGCAGGTACTCGAGGTAATGGAAAACATCAACGTGCTGACGTTGACAGATGACAAATGAAAACATAAGTAGAATGCACACCCACCATTCCGTCAATCATCGTCAGTTGAAGAGTTTTGTGAGTAGAATGTACTCCGACGAAAAGAAGTTCGAAATGCTACTCACCTATGGGGGATGTAAGTTAGCAGAACAGTAATTGCAATACTGTTTTCTTATGAACGGGTGCATTTAATACAGTACTTTAGTCCTTTTAAATACCGTTGTGTAGAGTAGGCATACACTAAAGGTTGTCCTTCCTACAAACTGCATCGACATAACGTCTCTTTTAGTGTTGTTGAAGGTAAGCGAAATGCTACGCAGGTAGCGGAACTGTACAGAGAGTGATATCCTGATAAGAACCCACCTTCCCTACGGATATTCTCTTGTCTTGTTGACACGATTCAGGAAACAGTGAGTTTCAACCCACGACAACGCAACCTTCATAGCACTCGCACAGATGAAAATGTCGAAGTTACTGTTCTCGCTTTCGTTGCTATGAACCCACATGGGAGCACACGACAGCTTGAACACGAGACTGGCATTTCTAAAATCTGTGTACATCGTATTCTTAAATGTCACCGGTTCCATCCTTACCATGTACACCTGCATCAAGAATTGCATGGGAATTATTTCCAGAGTCGTGTACAGTTCTGTCAGTGGGCACAGGAGCAAATCCTCGCTAATCCGAACTTCTTCTTCACTGGTCTATTTACCGATAAATGTTTTCTCTCAGACAAAGGGCATGTAAATACAAGGAACATGAGCTAGTGGTCCAGCAACATCTCACAATTTCTTAGACAGGCGGAACATCAGCGTTAATGGAGAGTTAACGTCTCGTGTGCGATGCTTGGTACTACAATTATTGGCCATTATTTCATAAATGGTAGTCTAAATAGCACAGCGTATGCCAACTTCCTGAGATGAATTCTTTCTCCTCTTCTGGATGAAGTGCTGCTAATAACCAGAGTGCTTATGTGGTATCACCAAGATGAATGTCCAGCACATGAAGCCTTGCGTGCACGTTGTGTTCTGAACCGAAGGTATCCTGCCAGATCGATTGGTCGAGGAGGGACAGTTACTTGGCCTGCTAGGTCTCCTGATTTAAATCGTCTGGATCTTTTTCTTAGGCGATGCCATGAAGACGTTGTCTTTCGCGATATTTCAACAACTTCAGAGGACATGCAGGAACGTATCGTGCTTGCTTGTAATTCTCTTGAGCAGGAATCACTGGAATCAGTAAGTAATTCTTTCATTCAACGAGTGCACCGGTGTATCGGTGTCCAGGGTCACCACACTGAGCACATTTGAATGTTCTACTCCTGGACAATGGTATAGGAGAGTCAAAGTCAATTTTGTATTATGTTTTTACTTGGTTTTCATTTGTATTCTGACAACTCCAACAAGCGGACGAATTTGTGATAACGGTTTCAGTGTTGTGTTATGTAATTAATAACGTTGTGTTTCAGTGAATGGCACACTGTGATACATTTTTGAATAGGTCTTTAGAAGAGAAAATGAACTACCGAATAAAAAATACAGGATGCTATTTAAAAAAATCGTACCGCTGGTCATATCTTTGTAAAAAAACAAAGCTACAACGAAGGCAATCATGCTGATTGATGTACCCCTGACGGCTAAAGAACATTTGCTTCAAACATTTTGTAGTTTGCATCTGTACAAACAGTTATTTAGTGTGGTAAAGATAAATGGGGCACCCTGTATAATATCCAGGGCAACTTCGTAAATGATGGTGACGTCGCCGACGTTTTGACTTGTGGGGCGCTCAACCGCGCGGTTATCAGCGCCCGTACAATTTCCCAATATTTGCTCAGTCCAGTTTCACCACTTTCATGAATGATGATGAAATGATGACGACAACACAAACACCCACTCATGTCGAGGCAGGTGAAAATCCCTGACCCCGCCGGGAATCGAACTCGGGACCCAGTGTTCGGAGAGCGAGATGGCAACCGCTAGAGCACGATCTGCTAACGTAGATGGTGGTGACTCCAAAGTGATTAATGTCGTTGAGCGAAAGTTTCATTTTTATATTTTTATTCGTTTCATTGAGTATTTCCCTGAGCTGCCTTCTGTACTGCACTGTAGCTGTTCTTTCTACAGATGCACCAAGTTTCACCAAGATAAGTTACTCGACAGTACCAAAAAATGTAAAATTACTCTCGCCCCATAGTTCTACACATCATTGGAAATAAACTCACTGAAGTTGCCTTAAAAGAAAACGCGAAAGGTTCTTTTAACGTAAATATATGCGATTGCAACAAGTAAAAGAAATTTTGGCTTATAAAATGAAAACTGAATTTACGTTTCTTTTTGTTCCGTTGGAAGACATCCCAAGGAACTGGAAATAATTTTCTCATGCTAGAAAGGAAAGCAGCACCAAGTATAGAAATGAAACAACGCTGAAACAATTATTCTGTCACATCTTTATTCGTTTCAGTTAATGAAGGGCTTTAGGTTTGCTGATATTTAGCCGGAAGATACAATCTTCACTGGGGAAAAAGTTTTGATGAAACGAAATCTAGAACACTTACGGAGGTCACTTAAGCTCTGTACACAATATTATAGACAATTCATTTACAACTGATAGTACCGATACCTTTTACTTAGTACATGAAGGGGAAGTGCAAAAATATTATAAAATATGTTTTAGAGCTTGGTTCACGATATCAGTAGGAAACATTACGCTGCCTTCATACAAAATTAAATAACGTTCAGTTGATTCTGCTGCAGACTTAGTTAAAAAGCTAACATGGTTTAAAAGCTAACAGAGGTGAAGTAGAAAGTGAAAATTAAAACTACATTCAGCCACATATTTCGTTTATTACACACGATTTTTACAGAGACGGTTTGCGAACGACAAAATATTGACACGCGATTAGCTGCAGCAGAGGTCTTTTATAGATGAGCGCGTTACGAGTAAATATCATTTTTTTTTTTTTTTTTTTTTTTTTGCTGATGGCACTCGAAATTTCAATCGTGAGAGAAAGAGAATTTCTGAAACACATCAAGAGTTAATAGCGAGGTTATCAGGTTACCTCTCATCCTGCTTCGGAGCTCCATTACACGAAATTACAAACGAGCTACTTCACTGCGTGCGCAGCTAGTTTCGGGAAAAATTTTTCCCACACGCTGAACAACGAAATGCTCCTGGGAGTACAAAATTCCTGTAACCGAATACAGTTTCCAATTAGTTGAAGGGAACAACAGATTGCAATGGCGGAACATGAATGGTTACATGTATCGGTACATTTCATAACTTTATACAATAGTAGTAACAGAGTAAATGCGCAAGCTACTAAGAAACCATCGCATATGTCCTGTGAAACCAGAATGTAATTTTTTTACATTTGTTTGAGTACAGGAGTACTGTGAGGCTTAATGAGCATAACTGGATTTGCTTGCTATAATTTTCTATGTTCACTAAGTTTTTATGGACGTGGACAGAATTGTTTACAAATTACGAGATGAACTGATGGACCAGTAATCCGTGTTCAGTGGACATCGCTAACCTAACCAAGTACCGTATACAATCTTATGTGTTTCAACTGTTGGCATCACCAGAAAACGAATACGATGAGAAAAATCATCCCATCACGAAGAGTATCCCTCTGTAATAGAGATATGTGTGTTTATTCAAGACGCTTTCTGACTTGATACAGTGCATCGCTTGTAATTGTTATAATTTGGATGAAGGAGGTAGACAAAACGTGTGAAATCTGTATAACATTGATAGATACTCATGCCAGCCATATCGAACATTAGTAATAGCGCTGTATCTTCACTGTTCTACATTGAAAGTGCATTGAGCCATCACAAGACTCATCATACAACACACAAATCGCATAATGACATTCAAAATCGATGCAACTCGAATGAACACAGAAAATTTACTGAACACACACAGAATGAACCTTTCTGTGATTCTCGTAGACACAAACCATGGTCATACTGCCAAAAACTTTTATCAGTGTCAGCTATTTCAATTTTTCTGTATACAAGACTTTTCGGAATAGTGGTAAAATCTTTCCACGACGATGGGCACTCACTAAACCATCTAAATCAGACGCCTTCCAATAAAAATTTATATTGAAGTGTTATAAGAAAAAAATTTGCTAACAAAGAGCAGAAGGTTGCATTTAATAAAGCAGAAGTTCAGAAAGTGTACTGTTTTATTTCAGCACACATGTGTGAACCCAGAATCCTCAGACATTGTCTCAGGGGCGGCAGCAACTCTGCCCACTCGTTTATTATTAATAATTAATTTTTGGTTAAAAATGCATCGGAGATGAAAGAAGGAAGATTAGATTTCGATGTCATTAGACGTGAAGCACAAGATGCGATTGATGACGGATGGGTAAATAATTCGAGCGTGTCCTTTCCAAAGGAAGTAATCCCAGCCATATATCTGCGCACCTGAAGCGGACTATGAACTACTGTATCCAGAATGACTGTCCAGTATTTTACCAGAGAGACACATCACATTTGTGATATGCAGTGTTCTGCACCTTTGCATAACGAGCGACGCCGTGTTTGCTAGGTATGGCAACCTAAACGTAATGCTGCATCACCTTCAACACCATTGTGAAATCCCACTTGTGCTGAAAAATGATTCATACACTCCACTGTCACAGGGACCGTCCAACGTTTTCTGGAAACGACAGTCCCTTGAATAGCTTTCAGTGAAGATTCACAAGTCGTCAGGCGGCAGTACAAGGGAAAAGGACATCATAAAACTCAATATTTTTCTAAGGACTGATGTCCAAGGAAGGCTAATAATGTATTGTGTGTCTAAAAGAATCATCCGACTTGGCACGTGTATTTCTGAAATTAATAAACATATACAATGAATTTTGATAAAAGGGAAACGCCAAAAGTATCTTTTTTCATACCTTTTCATAGGTGTTCAATATGCTGCCATTGAGATGCACGGCATGTGGCAATGCGGTGTTCAAATTGTTCCCACAGTGCAGCGAGCATGTCTTGAGTTACAGATTCCACAGCTGCCGTTATGCGGTATTTCAGTCAGTTTCACGTGGCATAAAGAAAAATGGAGAAAAATTGACCATACACCATTTCCCATAAAAATGCGGAAAACTCATTAAAATTTGGAGAGTGCCTGTCAAGTTGTACAACTCCATGTGGTTGTTCCGTACCTCATATTCTCACATTATGATGGTTCACCTTTCCATTTAAATGGAATGTTTCCCCCGTCGTTAAACACTAAGCGTGGAAGAAAATTGTCATCCTCTAACTTGCCAAGAACGAAATTAGAGAACTCCACACGATGTTGTTAGTCACCTTCACGAGGAGCTTGCAGTAGCTGAATTTTGTATGGTTTCATGTGTAAACGTCAATATAACACACGTCAGAAGCCATCAAAGGCATGTTAAGCTGTCGACCTGCACGGCGAACGTATTTCTGCAGACTGCTTGTGAAAGTATGGTGGATGTTTTAGACCTCTGTGTCAGACACTCGGACCGGCGATTTGCCTTTACACAAACAATTGCTCATTCTATCGTCTAATGGTCTGTGATGTAGGAGGATCCATACCATACCTAGTATAATGCGCCTAAATACATATAGCCTCGCGTAGATAAATCGTGCACTGTGATCGGCAGCGATGACTACGCTGCACGCGTCTTCAACTGCGTTATTCTGCATAACTACAGGTGCCATACCATTATTCTGCCACAGAAACCCCAACTTGTTTCTAAAGATCTGGATTTACTGCCGTAGTCGACACTTTTTGCTAGTTGAATCCTGAAGTATGGATTGTATCATAAAGTTATTCTGTATTTACTACACCTGTCCAGATTAGGGATGTCTTAACAGGATATCCTTCGTGAGTCAGAGTTACGATTTGTATGTTACTTGAGCAATATGTAAGAACAACAACAATAATGATTATAGGAATCGTAATAACAGGATCAAATACACTCCTGGAAATGGAAAAAAGAACACATTGACACCGGTGTGTCAGACCCACCATACTTGCTCCGGACACTGCGAGAGGGCTGTACAAGCAATGATCACACGCACGGCACAGCGGACACACCAGGAACCGCGGTGTTGGCCGTCGAATGGCGCTAGCTGCGCAGCATTTGTGCACGGCCGCCGTCAGTGTCAGCCAGTTTGCCGTGGCATACGGAGCTCCATCGCAGTCTTTAACACCGGTAGCATTCCGCGACAGCGTGGACGTGAACCGTATGTGCAGTTGACGGACTTTGAGCGAGGGCGTATAGTGGGCATGCGGGAGGCCGGGTGGACGTACCGCCAAATTGCTCAACACGTGGGGCGTGAGGTCTCCACAGTACATCGATGTTGTCGCCAGTGGTCGGCGGAAGGTGCACGTGCCCGTCGACCTGGGACCGGACCGCAGCGACGCACGGATGCACGCCAAGACCGTAGGATCCTACGCAGTGCCGTAGGGGACCGCACCGCCACTTCCCAGCAAATTAGGGACACTGTTGCTCCTGGGGAATCGGCGAGGACCATTCGCAACCGTCTCCATGAAGCTGGGCTACGGTCCCGCACACCTTTAGGCCGTCTTTCGCTCACGCCCCAACATCGTGCAGCCCGCCTCCAGTGGTGTCGCGACAGGAGTGAATGGAGGGACGAATGGAGACGTGTCGTCTTCAGCGATGAGAGTCGCTTCTGCCTTGGTGCCAATGATTTTCGTATGCGTGTTTGGCGCCGTGCAGGTGAGCGCCACAATCAGGACTGCATACGACCGATGCACACAGGGCCAACACCCGGCATCATGGTGTGGCGAGCGATCTCCTAAACTGGCCGTACACTTCTGGTGATCGTCGAGGGGACACTGAATAGTGCACGGTACATCCAAACCGTCATCGAACCCATCGTTCTACCATTCCTAGACCGGCAAGGGAACTTGCTGTTCCAACAGGACAATGCACGTCCACATGTATCCCGTGCCACCCAACGTGCTCTAGAAGGTGTAAGTCAACTACCCTGGCCAGCAAGATCTCCGGATCTGTCCCCCATTGAGCATGTTTGGGACTGGATGAAGCGTCGTCTCACGCGGTCTGCACGTCCAGCACGAACGCTGGTCCAACTGAGGCGCCAGGTAGACATGGCATGGCAAGCCGTTCCACAGGACTACATCCAGCATCTCTACGATCGTCTCCATGGGTGAATAGCAGCCTGCATTGCTGCGAAAGGTGGATATACACTGTACTAGTGCCGACATTGTGCATGCTCTGTTGCCTGTGTCTATGTGCCTGTGGTTCTGTCAGTGTGATCATGTGATGTATCTGACCCCAGGAATGTGTCAATAAAGTTTCCCCTTCCTGGGACAATGAATTCACGGTGTTCTTATTTCAATTTCCAGGAGTGTAGTTCAAATGGCTCTGAGCACTATGGGACTTAACATCTGTGGTCATCAGTCCCCCAGAACTTAGAACTACTTAAACGTAACTAACCTAAGGACATAACACACATCCATGCCCGACGCTGAATTCGAACCTGCGACTGTAGCGGTAACGCGGTACCAGACTGAAGCGCCTAGAACCGCACGGCCACAACGGCCGGTTAACAGGATCATCAGAGGTGGTAATCACTGTTTTTGACGAGTCTTGCCGGTGCTTCAGAGTGACCTATTCTGAATAGATTGCCTACAGGTTCTTCATGTGACGGCCCTAGGTTACGAGAAAATCGGTGTTGAAGTTTTATGTATAAATCGTACACCCCTACAGTTAAGACAGGCTACGGCCGAGCAGCCGTAGCGCAGTGCTATGGTTCACGCCTACCACGTGGCAGGTGCGAATTCAAAAAAAAAGATTTTCTTATGGCTCTGACCACTATGGGACTTGACATCTGAGGTCATCAGTCCCTAGAACGTAGAACTACTTAAACCTGACTTAAACCTGACTAACGTAATGACATCACACACATCCATTCCCGAGGCAGGATTCGAACCTACGACCGACCATAGCAGCCGCAAGGTTGCGGACTGAAATGCCTAGAACCGCTCGGACGCCGCTGCCTGCGGTACGAATTCAAATCCTGCTCGTGAATTTTTTCTCTTTTGTCTCTTTCATCGAACAAAATTTAATTTGACAGTATATATCGCTCAAAATTATTCAGAAAGCGTCATTTCATAGCAGAAATTTCGGTAATAAATGAATAATTGAGCCAGACTTCTTCAAATGAATTATTTTATTCGTGGCTGTAATATTCAGCAAATGTAATAATATTGTCATCACTTGCAAATACATTTTCGTTGTTCTTTACCGGTTTCGACAAATTAATTTGTCATTTCCGGAGGCCTACAAAAATAAACATATAGCCAAGATCTGAAAATTTATAATATCCGTAATTTTATAGGCTTCTGAATATGACAAATTAAAATGTCGAAATCGGTAGAGCATGAAAAAATGTATTTGAAATTTACTAAATTTTTTCGGAAAATTACTTGAAACGTGTTTGCCGTTTTTTTACAGAATGTATTACGAAATCGTCTTACTCGCTTTCGCTTGCAGCGGTTCCTGCCCTGTGACGTATGTCCGGATGATATTTGTCGCAGAAGCAATTGCAACGCGAATTCGTAGACCACCTCCCACGTTTAATGAAAGCTATTACCTTGCAGGCACCCGGATTTTTCAGAAGCCATACCGTGAAACACAGTTCGCTTAAATTCAAAATGATATTTATTTCGTCGATAAATTTCGAAGCGAATCATGCATAACTGACAATTCCTGTGAAAACAGATCCTCAAAAGCGATGCACAGTTAAAGAACGCATTTTTATGGAAACATCCATCGAACCGATTGATCTATCAGTCTTTAGCAAGTCGGGAACATTTTAAAACCTTTTCGGGAACATTTTAACCTCTCTGTAAAAATAAGCCTCCCGTGATTGGCAAAGTGGATTACACGTCATTTTTGCTGTGCGGGTGGATGCTTTCCTTTCATCTACAAAGACTTGATCCTCAGTAACGGGTCAGTCTGTCTTCCCCAGGAGTCAATAATGTAAATAAATTTTCCTTGCCCACGTAAGGAAATATCGCTGATTCCAAAAACTCTTTGTTTCATAAACTCTCCTGGTTTCGTGCAGGTTACAACTACAGCGTGACAGTTCTTGAACTACACTCCTGGAAATTGAAATAAGAACACCGTGAATTCATTGTCCCAGGAAGGGGAAACTTTATTGACACATTCCTGGGGTCAGATACATCACATGATCACACTGACAGAACCACAGGCACATAGACACAGGCAACAGAGCATGCACAATGTCGGCACTAGTACAGTGTATATCCACCTTTCGCACCAATGCAGGCTGCTATTCTCCCATGGAGACGATCGTAGAGATGCTGGATGTAGTCCTGTGGAACGGCTTGCCATGCCATTTCCACCTGGCGCCTCAGTTGGACCAGCGTTCGTGCTGGACGTGCAGACCGCGTGAGACGACGCTTCATCCAGTCCCAAACATGCTCAATGGGGGACAGATCCGGAGATCTTGCTGGCCAGGGTAGTTGACTTACACCTTCTAGAGCACGTTGGGTGGCACGGGATACATGCGGCGTGCATTGTCCTGTTGGAACAGCAAGTTCCCTTGCCGGTCTAGGAATGGTAGAACGATGGGTTCGATGACGGTTTGGATGTACCGTGCACTATTCAGTGTCCCCTCGACGATCACCAGAGGTTGTCGGCCAGTGTAGGAGATCGCTCCCCACACCATGATGCCGGATGTTGGCCCTGTGTGCCTCGGTCGTATGCAGTCCTGATTGTGGCGCTCACCTGCACGGCGCCAAACACGCATACGACCATCATTGGCACCAAGGCAGAAGCGACTCTCATCGCTGAAGACGACACGTCTCCATTCGTCCCTCCGTTCACGCCTATCGCGACACCACTAGCGGCGGGCTGCACGATGTTGGGGCGTGAGCGGAAGACGGCCTAACGGTGTGCGAGACCGTAGCCCAGCTCCATGGAGACGGTTGCGAATGGTCCTCGCCGATACCCCAGGAGCAACAGTGTCCCTAATTTGCTGGGAAGTGGCGGTGCGGTCCCCTACGGCACTGCGTAGGATCCTACGGTGTTGGCGTGCATCCGTGCGTCGCTGCGGTCCGGTCCCAGGTCGACGGGCACGTGCACCTTCCGCCGACCACTGGCGACAACATCGATGTACTGTGGAGACCTCACGCCCCACGTGTTGAGCAATTCGCCGGTACGTCCACCCGGCCTCCCGCATGTCCGCTATACGCCCTCGCTCAAAGTCCGTCAACTGCACATGCGGTTCACGTCCACGCTGTCGCGGAATGCTACCAGTGTTAAAGACTGCGATGGAGCTCCGTATGCCACGGCAAACTGGCTGACACTGACGGCGGCCGTGCACAAATGCTGCGCAGGTTGCGCCATTCGACGGCCAACACCGCGCTTCCTGGTGTGTCCGCTGTTCCTGTGCGTGTGATCATTGCTTGTACAGCCCTCTCGCAGTGTCCGGAACAAGTATGGTCGGTCTGACACACCGGTCTCAATGTGTTCTTTTTTCCATTTCCAGGAGTGTATATGAAATAATATTATCATAACTTCTGAACGGTTTGTGTATGGGCGTTCAAACTGCACAGTTGCCCGCGGTACATGATGGGAATTAGTATGATCATGCATAGTTTGGTTTGGCGACGTATTCCACTTCCATTAGGAAGTGCCTCAATTGGCGCATTATGGGGACTGAGAATTCGCATTTCGCGCTCGAGGAGTCTCTTCACCCTCATCTGGTGACTGTGTCCTGTGCAACGTTCGGTCACGGGAAAATCGGTGCGATATTCCTTAATTGCATGATAACTACATAAGGAAACGTAAGGAAATATCTTTCCTGACGCAGCTACATTGTACTGCGCTGTGAAGGAATCCTGTTCAGATATCTGTTCTGCGCAAGGACGATTTTCACTCCTTCTTCCTCGAAGGGTCTGTGGCACGTCGATTGGTAACGACAGCAGGTTTCATCGGCATTAATTGGATAATGGATCTCAAAGTTAGAAATATTCTGTGTGGTGAAACTGGAAACAAAAGAAAGTTCATGGACCGCAATTTAACGCTTATCGACAGCCTGATGTTCGTGAACCTTAGCGCATTGCTACGCTCGATTGGTGAAAAACGTTTGGAATGTCCCCTTAGAACAATTATTCATAACTGTGCTTAAACTGTGCCTAACCACTACTCATTATTCCTTGCTTTATTACACATATACATATTCATAGACACGTCTTCAATATTTCATCATAATAAATACATAGCATAATCAAATTCCTCATATAGCATCAGCTTATTGATCATAAACATACCGCAGCAGCGTAATACACATCGTCACCGTAACATCATAAAACCTCAGCCAAATCTCCAAAAGAGTCGTAGCTTCCTCCAATAATTTCAAAACCTAAAGAAGATTCTCTGCTCATGTCAAAAGTGTCATCTGCCTCAAATGTACTTTAAAAATCATGATCCCATACCAAATACATCATTCAAAGCTCTCATAGTATCACAGTGGTTCCGAAAAATATGAACAGTTAACAAAGTACAGACAAAATACAGTTTCATAAGTGTCAAGTTATCCAACTGTGTAATTGTGTAAACATGTGTCACTGATGTAGTAACAAAAATGTTTGTCTCTCAGTTAAATTATCAGATATCTGTGTAATTTATGTGTTAGAGAAATATGGTATGATGTGTATAGGTGTATAAGCAAATACCATATTAGCTAGGACTCCTTGTGCTTGCCAAACACATGGTACACAAAGTAAGCGTGTACCCCCCTGAGGATTAATGTAATTATATCCTCAGGTGTTACAGATTACAGCAATGGAATGAAATGTATCATGGAAAACTTTCTTTGTAATTGAAATATGTTGAAAAATAAATGGTTTAAGTACAAACTTAATCACTCAAATGCGTGTCCTGTAGCGCTAAATGTGCGTCTTGCTGTAAGACAACCTCTGTGGAAGTGTCGTAGTTATTGTCCTCCGAAAGCTTAGTTCTGCAGAAGTCAATGTACTTACATCATGATAAACAAAAGTGAAATGCTTTGCGTATAGATATCTTAGCTATTACTTACCTTATCGTAATCAAGAAATTACTATAATGTAACGTATTGTTGTGCTACAGAAAAGGCTGTCTCATTGTAGCTATACCACAAAAGTTACTAGTAAAACACGTTGTACTTTCCAGAATAATTCAGAAAAACTGTGCAGATATAAAACAGATACACCGCAAAAGCAACATTGTAAATTGTCACTCATTAGTAGCGTCGTGATAAAAATGTTTTGGTGTCACATAAACTAACCACTGAGTCATCTGGTATCTCACAGAAGTACTTTAAATCCAGAATGTATTTTTAAGTAAACCAAAATGTTGCATTAAAATCTCATTAGCAGTACTGGTAAATGTTCTAAGTATGTCAGCCTTATAGTCGTTACGTAATCGTGGAACTAACAAGCAAGAATGTACACGCACAATAACACTGTGACGTCTGTTCACTATAAACATGCATTCGTAATTTCTGTTTAAATATGTTCCCTAGGTTGTAGACTGGATATTTAACTTCAAACATTGTTGCATGTTAACAGTTTGTAAGTCTGACAAAGCACACTAGTAATGTAAAGTGAAAAGTTATATGGCAAAGACAAAGTTAAAAAGCAGATTATCTTTCAATAAACGGTTCTACATGTGAAATGTAGTACAAACCTTTACTCTCCCTAGTGCTCAGAGTTAACTTGAACGCAATTATCATGTGGTATACGTCGGTAAAGAATACAGGAATTTTTCTCAAGGCTAGCGTCTATGTTATTTTTCTCTGAGCCAGCCGGCGCACGCGGCTGCCTGCGGTGCGAGTCATTGTCTGTCTCTTTGTTGGCGCGCGCCGTTATTGGGATTAAGAGACCTAACTTCTACAAATTCACCTTGTCGAGAGTGCCCTGCTCTGTTTGAATCTCGCCAGTTCTGATGAAATTCAGGTCTGTCGTTATGATTATATCGTCTGTCGTCATGTCGGTAGTTCCTGTAGTTTCGTTCTTGTCGCTTAAGTGGTGGAGAATTTCTCCCTGAATTACCACTGCACGGTGGTCCGTTGCGTCTGACGTTATTCTGTCTCCCGTGATAATAATTGACTTGTTTCCCATATTGTCTGTTTCTATGGTAGTCTTTGTGATAGTCATTACTGCGGAGGGATGATCTTTCCCTGTAATTATTACTACTCTGCCAACGGTTGTCATACGGTTGGTGTCTGTTTTGGTCACGATTTCCGTTGTACGAATAGCCTTGTCGTGTATTATTTCTGTCATCGCGGAATTGTGACAGGTGTAACCTGTAATTGTTGTGCTTCTGTTTTCGCGTTCCGCGATTGTCAGTGTCAATTTCCAATTCTTGTAACTGTCCCTGAAAAGCTTCAATGTCCTCTTTGCAACGTCCAGCCAAAATAATATGTCGTAAATGTTCAGGCAATTTGATTAAGCAAATGCGGATGAGTTCTGAGGGGCTGTATGGGTTTGAAAGATATTGATTGTTATGTAACATATCTTCAAAATATTTCACAAGGCTGGAAAATTCAGATTGTTCGAAATGTTTCATCATAATGATGCTATGTTTTACTCAGTCTTGTGTGGCTTGAGACCAATACGCTGAGAGGAAGGCATGATAAAATTCTCCTTCACGGTGACAATCGTGAATGACCGATCGCATTCTTACAGCTGTTCCTCTATGCTTTTCGGCAGTGCATTTGCACCGGAAACATTCACATTTTGACAAGCAGAAAATGTGTCTTGACTTATTTGAGAAAACGGTGAGGACGCAAAACCTGAATGTACAGTATAAACAAGATTGTGTCCTATCATTTCGGTTTCCTGACGCGAGCTGTTGCCGACCGATCGATCGATAATGCTTCCCTGTTCACTAATTGTTTCACTGCCTACACCATTATTTGCAGCCCGCTCCATTTCCCTAAGCGCTATTACCAAATTACTACTTTGAACATTAGTTAATTCATTACACTGCTTTCGTCTTCACTGTCATTTCTCACTTTACTTTGGAGCCTAGTATTACGTTTTTCACACACCATTATTGTCACAATATTTCACACGACAACACAGAAAAACACAATTGGAAGAGCAAAAATAAGAAAACACATTAACATAGCAAATAATATCTAGTTAATTGCAAGCGCAGCTGCGAAATACTTGGTGCAACTCTACATGCTTGCCACAACTTTTTACTGTACAACAATGAAAGACTACAACTACAAAGGAGATTCTCTCTACAATTACGCGCTAGCAATAAACAAAATCTACACTAATTACACAAACTACAAGGAAAAAAATGAGAAGATTCCAGTGCGATATCCTCGGCTAAGGGTCGACATATAAAACGTCTCCTTAGAACAATTATACAAGACTGTGCTTACATTGACACACAATATTTTTAGCACAACGCAATCTGACTTTCAATAATCCCTACAAAAGAATGGCCCTGACTAACGTTAACCTATACCTTTCACAAATCACTTACCTCACCAAAAATCTTCGTTACTCGAACTAATGCAATACAGCGAGCGCCACTACTGCCAGCTAAATAAAAGATTCATACTACGGAAGTCACTAACTACTGATAGGCACAGTTAGCGAACGAAAGATTTTAATAGAGAACAAACAATGTATTTACCTTAAGATTCTTAATATATATATCAGTTCATGACATCCATTCTTACAAATTTCAACGTTCTTCAAAATCTGCGAATAACAAATCTGATGGTCCCTTCGTAGCCCAATTCCTCATTTCGATCTTGTAGAAGGTGAGCAGAGACGCGCAGTAGAAACGTGATAGAACAGTATAGAATGAATCAATGTGAGAAGGAAGTTGAGCTGTGAACGCTTCAGAGGGAAATAGTATGCTACGATTACAAGATGGAAGTAAGAAAACAGAAAAAGGGAGGGATAAGGAAAATATTGATAGTCAACAACGTGACAGAGCTCCCGTGTACCTGTCGGACATGCGATGTGCAGAGGATGAAGCTACGTCGATTATAATACAAACATCTTAAATCTCCTCTTGATTATGGAGTGGTTTTGGGTTATGTGCGAGTTACGGGTTCTTTCTTCCACAGAGGTATAGCTAAAAGAGAGAAGTAGGAAGATTCTGAGTTACTCAAAGGTACGACCACGATGCACTACGTATCCGATCTCGTATTCGTTCTGGAATGGTTTCATGTGTCTGATGTGTGAGGAGAGGCATTCAGGATATCACTTATTAAGAAATCGAAGAAGAAAATAGACCACTTGAGCACCATGACGCTTGTTCTGTCGCATACAGCATGATTAATACAAGAAGGACTGAGACGATTGAACAACCAAATGTTTGCGCACATACCTGACGCAAGCGTTCATCACTATCTCGAGTCTACAGGAGTTCTCCGTACTTTGAACCGTATTGAATCATATTACAGAAGTAAAGATTTGGCAGGACTGAAGCCGAGACTACATGTTTTATGATTAGAAATAGAAATTCTGTTTCAAATTTTTTGACTAGATGTAGGTAGTAGGGAGACTTACTGCACAGTTTACTCATCCATTTTAGAGCAATATTATGCCAAGATTTTTAATGTTTTCTGGAACCGGTAATTGCGTACCATTGATTGGTACTGAACGAACTGCTTCACGACAATGTCTGCTGATGGTCTTTCGGTATAGTGACAAGTGACTGCTTAGTGTTTAGTTCAGGTCACAGCTTTTGTGTCTGAGTAACGATCGTCGTTCATATCTTACGTGGCGCGAAGGTGCCGTTGGATTTCGTGGGCATAAACAAACCGCTTGCTGCATAAAGGCAACATGTTCACATTTGCTACTTTTACAATAGAGAATTTGTATCCTGACGTGTGTTTCTGGTTTCTTGGTCTAAGTATGCTTGTCTTCAGAAGCCTGATTGATATTTTTCGTTGACGTGTAAAAGTGAAGTATAGTGTAAAAGAGTTCGTGCCCAGAATTGGGGGATACAATTGTTACATAACACTTCTGAAAATAATTTTAAAAGATTAAGTTGTTTTCGGATGGGGAGAGAAACTTCTGACACCAATGTTAATGTGTAAAATGGCAGGGAAGGGGGAAGAATGTGGCGGCAGTGTGCAGGAGGTCCAGCGGTCAGGATTTTATAGTGGGCATCCAGGGCTGCCCTTAAATGACGAAACAGGGAATTAAGTACAATCAAGAGGATGTATTTCAATATACGGAGTACAAAAGACGCGCCTAGGGTTGGAAGTTAGCAGGTTTAGCCTAGTCTAGGAGGACAAACAACTAAATGAAATGGGCAACGGAAGAGGAAGCGGTTCATGTTCACTTACACTTGTGGCCAGTATCGAAGAGCTGAGCCAGAGGCTCTGCCTTCCAAGAAGATGTCTGTCCTGCTCGAAGTCTGGATTCCAAGAGAGGGAAGCAACAGCGCTCCGCTCCGCAGGACGCTCCGGCGTCCACACACGTGATCGGTATCCCGCCCACGCTATTGACTAAAACCAATGGCGTGAATTCGCTAGCAGTTTCAGCAGAGGGCTTAGGGCGTCTACTGTCAGCAGCTTTAACTGAACAGAACCTCCTCGGTTTGGAAAGGGAAGCGACCTGTGTCACGTAGACACGACGTGAATTACTCTGGGAGAATACTTGTGAAGATTCCACTCGGCCTTTGAAACAATTTTTTTAAACGAATTCCCTAAAATATTTCTTGATTGGCTGCCATCCTGTACATTCCTTCCCCCTTCCAGAGAAGTGGCGACAAACATTGTTTACAAAAGGGAGTCGGTCACTTCCCGGAAAGACGGTTTGCCGCATTAGGGGCCTTAATGCTATGGGAAGGATGTGTTGCGAATGTTTTCAATTTTTTTAACTGGGGGGGGGGGGGGTAAGTCTTACATGTAGTCAAGTTTATCAACTTTTATGAGTTATGAAAGTAATAAAATATTAACTGTACAAACAATGTGCAATTACAGGGAAGAGGGAGACGACTTTGGAGAAGTTGGACATGCCCCTTTTCTGTAGTGTTCTGCACTTTTCATACTAAGTTTTTGGTTAAGTTATTTTATCTAAAATAAAATTGGAAATCATCTTTTTTGTCATAACCACTCTTTGTTACATATTTATGAATAATATTTTACGCGTTGCATTAGTCAGTTATCTCTATCTGCATCAAGAGATGCCGTTGTCGTTGGCCACGGTGTGAATGAATTCCAAAACTAATGTAGCCCAAAGGTTTCTTGTAATCATCCATTTTGTTGCTATTTATAGACAGTAAAGATATGCAGATCTTCTTTGAATGGAGTTCCATGGGTTGTACAGTTTTTCTCAGTTTAAAGTGTCCATCGTCAGTGGAGCTATATTCTTGTTCCATGTAACGGTAAGTAGATTTTCATCCGAAAAGATAGTGCGAACCCATTCCAGGTGTCTAGGAACGACTTTACCATATCAATCATCAGTTAGACAGGTTGTCGGTAAGAGAATCCACCTTCATTTGAACAACGCAAAAATTGTTACAGTTTTCTTTTCTTTTTTAATGACTTCAACAACGTCTTCCACTATATAGTATATTTCCTCCTTCCATCAATATGGCCCAGATTAGTTCCCTACCGACAGTAAATGAAAAATGGAAAGCGTTGGTAGGCCAGTGTTATCGGGCAAACAGGTTCCTCTTAGCGGTAAACAATATACCCATTATCTCATCGTGGATAAACGGAAATTTACAAATTTGCGGAATGTGGTTCTTCTGCAGTAGGTGATTCATATGTTAGCACAAATGAAATATCATTGATATACAGCGAGAGAATCAATAGAACAATGACGGACACTCTTAGGTCTTAAGAAATCCCAAGTTATCTATTCTTACTTCTCCGGCCAGAAGACAACTCGCTTCTATATGTTCCTTAGTCAGCTGTTGAATGACAAACTTTCACTGTTTCAAATTTTTAGCTCTTCATTTAAGTTAAATCGGTCGCTTAAATCCAGTCTTCAGTATCTTACTGTCGCCAGTCACTCTGATTATGCAGATGCTGTGCCATGATGTCTTCAGAAGCCCGGCTGATATTTTTCGTTGGCGTTACAAGTAAATTCTGTAAACAATGTGCTGATCGGCATATACTCGAATGGTGACTTTAGGTTAAAATTCTTGGGCACTTGTTGAATTAACATTTACGTCCATGCTGTATGACATGCATCACTAACAAGAGAAGTATTGAAGATGTCTGTGGGAACTGGAATAACAGCAATGAGTGCATTTGTAACCACATCCATGCCTGCTCACTTCGGTTACGCTCACACTGCTTGCTTCTTTCTTTTTAACTACATATTTTCGCTGCTCTCGACGAACATTGATGATTTTATAGTCCTCTGAATCGAAGTCGAAAATCGCCACAGACCACTCCAAAGAAAATCCGTCGAAATGCTGTTCAGTTTTCTGCTGGGGGTAGATGAAGCTGTTGATTGGTAGCGAAGTGTTAGCTAAAGTACTTAGTATCCAAATCTGATGGACTGAAGCAGGGTCGTTTATTTTGTACATAAATAGATTTCTCTTTGCCGTGGAGAATCCACACCTGCATCCGAGGATATTAATTACTGGCTTCCACAAGGCGAACGTGCATAAACTTTCTTCGTAATATCTTCCATCATCTGTTCCATCTTTAACGGCGCCTTTCGCTAGATTCTCTCTTGATATGCGACTCCCTCCTATGACAGAGCCCCAACATATTTCGGAGTTTTATGACCATAGCGGGTTGCTTGGAACGACATTTCTGCGTAGTCTAGTCTTGTTTGATGTAACGGATTCCGGTCTTCCGAGCGCGCTACCGCTATGGTCGCAGGTTCGAATCCTGCCTCCTGCATGGATGTGTGTGATGTCCTTACGTTACTTGGGTTTACGTAGACCTACGTTCTAGGGGAGTGATGATCTCAGAAGTTAAGTCCCATAGTGCTCAGAGCCATTTGAACCATTTTTGAACCGGTCTTCCGCATTATGTTTGTTTCAGTACTTACAGTAAACCGTCAGATTCGTTGTAACGTAATGTGTTATCTGTAGACACGATGCCTAACGAACGCAACGCTTATGACCAAGCCATTGCACAGTTGTATTAGGACATTTTCGTACTTTATAATCCTCTTCTTAGGGCCTTGCAGTTTATGACATTAAAACTACGATTCTTGAAAGTTTGTTTTCTAATACATATGTATGGCTGTAGGAGCAAGTTGACGGAACAATTGCATCGGGCAATAAAACTGACCTTCTCGGAAACCTAAGAAGCGCCTCTTTTTTTAGCCTTTTAAGAAAATACAGACGTTGTCAATGACAGGATTAGTTAGTCATGGCTAGTCTAGGCCTAAAGCGAGCACGTTCTTTCCTAGACGCCGTATCAGAACCGCTACAGCAGATCTTCAGCTGCGTTCCCCTGGAGACACAACCGTAAATCTACTAGCTATCCACTGTGACCCATTGATGTCTATGTAACAGACCAGTCTTGTCTCTCTCGCTCCAGACCGCTGGATATGGAAGTGCTTGCAGCACTCCAGTGCTTCTGGCGTCTCTCCAAAATGCTTCCAGTTTCTTTTATACGGCGGTATCTCTTGGAAGAGGCAGCAGTGAGATCGGTTATGTACACCAGCCTCCATTACCTCGCTTTGGTTATTTCTTCAGTCGCTTGCGGAACTGCTGTGGATGAGGCCACTATGGGCTGTGTCGTTAGCGTAAAGTGTCATCGCGGAGTTGTGGTGCTGCGCTATGCAGAACAGGGAGGCGTGGGCAGTGCAAAAAGCGAGAATCGAAAATTATATTGTGCCAAACAGCACACAAACCACAATTGCGCACATTACCGAACCACAAATCGATGATTATCTAACTGGTTCGCGAATTCTGTCAGGGTGGCTGTATTGTACAAATGGGATACATATTTCCCACATTCTAAGGGGCTCCGGAAACTGTATGTTATAGCTTTACCCTGCATAAGACCGTAGTATTCAGTGAACACATCGAGGGAAGTGGCGCAGTGGTTAGTACACTGGACCCGCATTCGGCAGGGCCATGTCAGTTCCGCGTCTGGCCATGTAGATTTACGCTTTTCGTGATTTCCCTAAATCGCTCCAGGCAAATACCGGAGTGTTGCCTTTGTATGGGCACGGTCGATTTCCTGTCCCATCCTTGAATCGTTCCGAATCTGAGCTCCTTCTCTAATGACTTCGACGTCGACACGACTATAAAACCTAACCTTCATTCCTTCGATGAATAATCTGTGTGGAAAACTGTAATACGGCAATATGAAAAGGACTCAAAATAGTATTCGCCAGTTATTTCAGTTATTATTGAGGACACTCTGGCTGTGACGTGAATCGTTAGCAGGAGATCATGTGAAATGGAGTGTACGTATGGCATTATTGGACGGGAGACTGCATCTGGGATGATCAGCTGCGTGGTACAAGACACTTTATTTGACTTGGACATCTATGATGTCTAAATGAATATGCGTACAACCCACACACACACACACACACACACACACACACACACATTGCTGAGAGGAGAAAATCCTTCCTTCTCTATCGGGGATCGAAGCTGGGGCCCGCTGATCTCTAACCACAAGGCATGTAGTAACTCACTGTGACCGTCTTGGTCCCTGAATACATTATTTATGACGCATTTCGAATAATCGTCATTATCCTTATTAGAAAAGCCCATACAAGTAAATAAAAAAGTTAAATGCACCCTCTCATGTGCAAGAGCCCTTCACCGTATTTTCAGTACCCGTTACTCTGAGACACTGCACACCACAATACCAGGAGCTGCTGAAGAAGAGCATCAGAACGTCGACACAAATAAGATATCTCATCCTGCTGGTGGTCTCCTGCCTTACCTGTGACTGCAGCGTGAGAAGTTGTTGACTGCAGACTGTGTGATATATTCGATTCCTGCAATATAGAGGCATTTCTAGAATAATAATTTCAAGAGCGGTAGAGTGTTATTCAGTCACCTACGTCAGTAATGTTTATTCTGAAAATAGCTTGTGTTATTTCGTGAGCTGCAGTATCACCCAATCGTAAAGGTTAGTCTGAAAATAATGGTACACAGTATATTTACCGGGAGTGGACGAGTTGATGAATCGATTGTGGAGCGATCAATATGAATATCAAATTTTCGAGTATTTGAACATGCATCAGTCTCAACACAATATGTGAGTATAGAGTCTCCTGGCGTATACTCTTAGTAAAAGGCTTTCGGGTTTCCAGCCGCGTGGCGGCGTTAAAGTGCCGCAAGTTACAGTACAAAGAGTATCATATACATCATCCGCTGACAAAGTCAGAAGATGATGGGTACGATAATCTTTGAAACGTCACGGTCATTCAACACTGTCACTCTGCTACAAACCTAAGCGCTTATCACCAGCTCGTCATGAAATTTGCGATGAGGCTTGAAGAAAGGGAAACATGACCTCTTTATTACTTGTTAGTGGAACATCTGTCGTATTTGCTACTGAAATTCTGAAAACAGCTAACTACGGAGTGGATCTAAAAGTTATGGAATCTCTTTATGTTCATGTTCGACAGGTTTGCTAGATCTCTCCACAATACTTTAATTTTTCATTCAGAAATGATTGGTGTGAGACGTTATAAACAACGGTTTTGTTATCTACAATATAAATTTTGTTGCAGTGATGTCGATTTTGGGATAATCCCCATTCTCGAGTGATTTTTTCGTGTATTATGAAATTTACCCTTTACGTTTGTGTCACGTATGCTGCTACTTTATTCTGTTACCTTCAGCAACGTGATTATAGATCCGCTTACATAGTTAATGGTGAATTAAGAAAAAGTTTTACTTAGACTTTCTCTTAGTCCTTTTATGCATAATAACACAGGCACAGAGGGAATTTCTGGCACAGAAACCGACCATTACTGGCACTTATAGGTGCCAGATTAGCGGAAGTGCCGTCTGAAATTTATTTTATTCATTTATTTTATTTTCTATTTGTTTTGAAAATATGGGGGATCTATGTATTGGGCTTCATTAAACCGATTGATACAATTTTATGACATAGAGGATATACTTTATTAAATCCAAAAATACATTAATTTTCAATGGAAACTTAGTGCTTGACTGTATACTGTACATAATTACACAGTCGTATCACTCACTATGAAACATGTCCTTGATATTTAACTGTCGCAATGATGATACGCGACGGTGGCATGCTTTTTCACGCAAGCGCTCTACAAGAATTACATCGGTAGTGCATGTATCTGGTTGTTGCGCAATATACTCCAGGAAGATATCGCCAGCTTCAGCACTAGCAGTGTGAGAAATCTTCATAATCTCTCCTCCTGTGTCTTCTTCTTCATCACCTTCATCATTACTTTCTTGCATGCTTTTGATTATTTCTTCATCTCTTAAAGTTTGGTCTGTATCATAGTTTTCCTCATTCAGCCACTTACTAACATCTTCATTATCAATTCCTTCTCCTCCTGGAAGGTTGTGGAACATGTCAGTGAACAAAGTAAATGATAATTTCGAATTGACTGGCTCATCTCTGTCACTCACTTCTGGATCCAACTCGGCGTCAATGGATGGCCAGAATTTTCTCCAACTCTTCATTATGGTAGCGCTCCATGGCGGCTGCTTGGAAAGCAACATCACGTAGGTTAATTGCTCTCCACGCCTTCAGCATAATCTCGATAGCGTCGTTTTCACTTTCGTTCAGCAAGGAGACGAGAAGTGATGGTCGATAATGACGTTTAATTGATTCCAAAATTCCCTGGTCTATGGCCTGAGTTAGGGCTGTCAAATTGGGTGGAGGAAAGAGTGCTTGTTCATATATATCATCGAACTTAGAGAAACATCTGGAGGATGACTTGGAGCATTGCAGATTATAAGGATAGCTTTCAGTGGAAGATTTTTCTTCTTTAGCTCTTCTCTCATTGCTGGTACAAACGTTTCATGGAACCACCGAGAGAACATTTGTCTGTCCTTCCACGCTTTCTTCTGAGCACGATACTGCACTGGTAGAGTATTTATGTCAGTCTGTTGAAAACAACGTGGAAGTTGGGAGTTTCCAATTGCCATAAGCGGTGGTTTGTAACTCCCATCTGCATTACAACACGCCATTAATATTACGCGCTGTTTCTCTTGCTTGTAACCACAAGCTTCTTTGTCGTTCTTGGCAGCTAATGTTTTTAAAGGAAGCATCTTGTAAAAGAGTCCTGTTTCATCACCATTATACAAGGCATCAGGAGTTAAATCTTCTTCCTCTATTATCTTCCGTATCTTTCTTTCAAACTCATGAGCATCCTTATCGTTAGCTGAGCAACTTTCCCCGGTGACTGTCAACTGCCGAAAGCCATGTCGTTTTTTCCAGTTTGATAGCCAACCTTCGCTCGCTGCAAACAAGTTACTTCAACCAAGTTGTTTGTTAAATGCAGCCGCTTTTTCCTTTATAATCGGGCCACCGCTAAATGGAATTCCATTACTGTGATGTCGCATGAACCATCTTCAAACAGCTACGTCCATTTTTTCATTCTCACTCTTTCACAAAGCCTTCCGTTTTGTCCACTCACTATACATTTGTGTTGAGCACTGTCGAGTACCATCTTCTTTCTTTTTGATGTCATAAATAGTTGCTCGTCCAACACTGAACTCAGCAGCAATGGCTTTCTGCGAAGAACCTGCATTTAACTTACCTAAGATTTCGAGTTTCTGCTTGAGGACTAGCGTAACGTGTTTCCTTTTAGAAGACATAATTCCGAACTGTAAAGAAAGTTACAATTTCGAATACAGTGTTTACAGCATTGTTAACTAAGCATTGTGGCGCACGATAATTCATTGTGCACGTGTTTTTGGATGTGCGCCGGATTACTGAGAGACCGGACTATTGAGGGCAGAATTAACGAGACTCAACTATACTAGTATCAAACATGGGCCTTAATGTTGAAACTTGTCTGTGAGGTAGTTAGTTGTATGGTGAATCTATGTGAAACTGCTAACCGTCAGAAAACTATCTGATTTCTGAATTCCAACACCATGTCTACAAGATTCAGCAACTACTACTCCACAAGGCGGAGACTGTACTCGATTTTTAACTACTCGCTCGCCCGCGCTCTACTCACTAGCGCAATCTCTCGAAACCACAGAGTGTGTATCGCTCATATCTTCAGCATGCAAGACTGTTTAAAATGACCACATTTCGAATAAACTGATACTCTTCATTGTATCTGCATTGAAAGGTGCACCAAGTGGTAACATACCAGACAAACTGTGATTTACTACCTTTTCCCTTAATGCAGAAACCTCACAACTTAAAAGAAAAATTCTGGGAACGTATGTTTGCAGCTCACCATGTTATAGAATTGGATCAAGGACTAAAGGGTGCCCGGCCGGAGTGGCCGAACGGTTCTAGGCACTGCAGTCTGGAACCGCGCGACCGCTACGGTCGCAGGTTCGAATCCTGCCTCGGGCATGGATGTGTGTGATGTCCTTAGGTTAGTTAGGTTTTAAGGAGTTCTAAGTTCTAGGGGACTGATGACCTCAGAGTTAAGTCCCATAGTGCTCAGGGCCATTTGAACCATTTTGGACTGCAGACAAATCGGAAAAGAACACGTTCGAAGTGTCTGAGCTGTGGTGGTATAGAAGGATGCTGAAAATTAGTAGCACTTAAAAGAAGTTAGGTGATCACTGAGGAGAGGAACATGAGGAAAAACTAGAATGAAGACTGAAAATAATTACAAGATATTCGTTAAAACATCAAGAAATAACATCCATGATAATAGAAGAAACTGTTGACAATAACAGCTGTAAGGGAAGACAGAGATAAGATTGTAAGAAATCCCCTTGCTTGCTCAATTCGTTAATAACATCTTCTCTCCTTATCAGTTACACGTTGTTTCACCATCAGTATTATTTGATAGTTGCTTGCTAGCAGTCATTAAGCAGAGTGCATCGAGATGTCACTAATACTTTATTATATCCTACATCGAAAGCTGTTATTAAGCTATTGTAACAAAATCATAACATGAGATTCCATTAATACTTTAACTTTTCATTTTCGCGACTTATTTATTTCTGCACCTCAAGAGGAGATAGACTAATGATAAGTGAAACGCACGGTGTCCGTACCGATAAGAGTTTAAAATGGAAGAGTCTTCTTTTTGAACTGCTAAAACTACTTACCACATGACAGCCACATTTTTACTTGGAATTACTGCAAAGCTTTGGGAGGACTGAGATGGCATATTCTGTGAATTTTCATTGCCTAATGTCATATAGAATAATGTGGGGTATCTCACCATTAAGAAAGAAAGTGATCGCAGAATCGGTCCGTAACAATGGTGTGTGGCGCACACCCGCGAACGTTTTGCAGAAATTCGTTTTTGCTGGTTCCTCTCTGTGTATATATTTCGTCGTGAAGTTTGTTGTAAAGTAATGCACTACTGCTGAAAAGGAATTATGATTTACTTATTCACAATGATAGAAGAAAATGACACTCATTCTTCCACATTAAGGCTGTCTTTAGCACAAAAAGGAGCGCACAACGCAGCCATCGAAACCTTTCATCACGAAATCAATTGTATAAAATATCTGACAGAGAACAAAGTCAAATTTGAAAGTAAGCTGAAGAAGTTTCATCCCGAGAAACTACTGTTCCAGAGAAGAAGTTATATTTTTGTAAAGTAGAAATAACTAACACACATTTGTGGCCGGCCGAAGTGGCCGTGTGGTTCTAGGCGCCACATCTGGAGCCGAGCGACCGCTACGGTCGCAGGTTCGACTCCTGCCTTGGGCATGGATGTGTGAGATGTCCTTATGTTAATTAGGCTTAATTAGTTTTAAGTTATAGGCGACTGATGACTTCAGAAGTTAAGTCGCATAGTGCTCAGGGCCATTTAAACCATTTCAACACATTTGTGTTTTCTTTTTAAAGAATCTTTGTACATAGCCAGCATGTAACCACATTTACATACGAAAGGATGTAAAAGGACTCGTTCCACACCATTACGGTTAATCGTACAAAAGATCTGTGAATCGTGGAAGTTACAAACCTTAGTCTTGGATGACATTTCGTACTTCCGAATTACTGTCAACTATTTTTCCATTGCGCGCTTTCGTTAGGTTAGAGATAGCGTTTCCTGTTCCCTTGATTTTATGAGTAAACTAAATACGTACATAAGCGGATAAGTTGTTCTGGTACGGTAGGGTTAAAAATTTGCACATATACTCGTTTTAATATTCATTTAATTATTGTTCCGTAGGACCACATTAAGGAGAAGTCTCAAAGGTCATGGAACGAGTCAGTACATGAAATTGTAAGACGATTGCAGAAACAGATAAAATGAAATATAAGAAACATATTCAGTTGTATATTGTACAAACAGATAAAATGAAATATAAGAAACATATTCAGGCGACAAGTCGGTAATTTAAATAAAGAAAATCATAAATGTAACAATGGAATTTGCTTAATTTTTTAGCTCTTCCAGGAGCTCCTCGACAGAATAGAAGGAGTGAGCCATGAGCAAACTCTTTAGTTTAGCCTTAAAAGTGTTTGGGCTACTGCTAAGATTTTTGAGTTCTTGTGGTACCTTATTGAAAATGGATGCAGCAGAATACTGCACTCCTATCTGCACAAGAGTCAAGGAAGTGACTTCCACATGCATATTTGATTTCTGCCTAGTATTAACTGAGTGAAAGCTGGTAACACTTTTCGAACTTACACCACACATAGCTCGAACTGCCCGTTTTTGAGCAAAAAAATATCCTTTTTCAATCAGAAGAATTACCCCAAAAAATAATACCATATGACATAAGAGTATGAAAATATGGGAAGTAGACTACTTTTCGTGTTGAAATGTCACTTATTTCAGATACTGTTAGAATGGTAAATAAAGCGGCATTTCATTTCTGAACAAGATCCTGAACATGGGCTTTCCACAACAGCTTATTATCTATCTGAACGCCTAGGAACTTGAACTGTTCCGTCTCGCTTATAATATGTCCAATCTGTCTGATTAAAATATCAGTACTTGTTCAATTGTGAGTTAGAAATTGTAAAAACTGAGTCTTACTGTGATTCAACATCAAATTATTTTCCACAAGCCATGAGCTTATTTCATGAACTACATTATTTGATGTTGTTGTTGTTGTTGTTGTTGTCTTCAGTCCTGAGACTGGTTTGATGCAGCTCTTCATGCTATTCTATCCTGTGCAAGCTTCTTCATCTCCCAGTACCTACTGCACCCTACATCCTTCTGAATCTCCTTAGTGTATTCATCTCTTGGTCTCCCTCTACGGTTTTTACCTTCCACACTGCCTTCCAACGCTACATTTGTGATCCCTTGATGCCTCAAAACATGTCCTACCAACCGATCCCTTCTTCTAGTCAAGTTGTGCCACAAACTTTTCTTCTCTCCAATCATATTCAATACCTCCTCATTAGTTACGTGATCTATCCACCTTATCTTCAGCATTCTTCTGTAGCACCACATTTCGAAAGCTTCTAATCTCTTCTTGTCCAAACTAGTTATCGTCCATGTTTCACTTCCATACATGGCTACACTCCATACAAATACTTTCAGAAAAGACTTCCTCACACTTAAATCTATATTCGATGTTAACAAATTTCTCTTCTTCAGAAACGCTTTCCTTGCCATTGCCAGTCTACATTTTATATCCTCTCTACTTCGACCATCGTCAGTTATTTTACTTCCTAAATAGCAAAACTCTTTTACTAATTTAAGTGTCTCATTTCCTAATCTAATTCCCTCAGCATCACCCGATTTAATTTGACTACATTCCATTATCCTCGTTTTGCTTTTGTTGATGTTCATCTTATATCCTCCTTTCAAGACACTGTCCATTCCGTTCAACTGCTCTTCCAACATTATTTGATAATGTTTTAATATTACACACAAGATCCTTCACTATCAAGCAGGTGTCATCAGGAAACAGAAATATTTTTGAATCACCTGTAATACTGGAAGGCTTATCATTTATATAAATAAGAAACAGCAGTGGCCCCAGCACCGACCCTTGGGGAATGCCCCACGTAACAGTGCCGCATTGGGACTGAACATCACTAATACTCTCAATATTGCGGAGATTTACCTTCTGCTTTTCGTTCTTAAAGTAAGAGGTGAGCCAATTGTAAGCTACTCCCCTTACTCCATAATGGTCCAGCTTCTGCAGTAATATTTTGTGGTCAACACAGTCAACAGCCTTCGTTAAATCAAAGAAAACACCTAACTTCGGCAACCTTTTATTTAATCCGTCCAAAAACTCACAGAGAAAAGAGAATATAGCATTTTCAGTTGTTAAGCCATTTCTAGAACCAAACTGTACATTTGACAGCAAATGATGTGAATTTAAACGCTCCAGTAACCTTGTATATACAACCTTCTCGATAACTTTAACAAACACCGATGGTATAGAAATAGGTCTATAGTTGTCAATATTATCCCTGTCTCCCTTTTTATAAAGTGGCTTCACTACTGAGTACTTTAATCTGTCAGGAAACCGACCACTCCTAAAGGAAAAGTTACAGATATGGCTAAGTACTGGGCTAACATACATGGAACAATACTTCAGTATTCTGCTAGATACCCCGTCGTATCCATGAGAGTTCTTGGTCTTTAGTGATTTAATTACTAACTCGATCTCCCTCTCGTCAGTATAATGGAGGAGCAGGTAACAAACAATCTCGGAACACTTATTTCTACGAGCACTATGTGATTCCTTTTTGGGACTAGGTTTCTATGTAGTTCACCTGCTATATTCAGAAAGTGATTATTAAACACTGTACATATATGCGACTTATCAGTAACACGGACATTCCCACTACGCACTGATTCTATATGCTCTACCTGTCAATGCAGACCAGCCACTTCCTTTACGACTGACCATATGGTTTTAATTTTATCCTGAGACTTAGCTATTCCATCTGCATACCACATACTTTTTGCCTTCCTAATAACATTTTTAAGCACCTTACAATACTGTTTGTAATGGGCCGCTGCATTTAGATTGTAACGGTTTCTAACGTTTTGATATAATTGCCACTTTGTTGTACAAGATATTCTTATCCCTCTAGTCAGCCACCCAGGCTGCCTGTTTGTGCTAGTACCCTGTTTTGAACATTCTAACGGAAAGCGACTTTCAAGGAGCATTAGAAAAGTCTTGAGAAAAGCATTGTATTTATCGTCTACTGTATCAGCGCTGTAAACATCTTGCCACTCTTGTTCCTTGATGAGGTTTACAAATGTCTCTACAGCAAATGAGTCTGCTTTCCTAAACAGCTGATGACTATATTTAACACGTGATGCAGCACAAAAATCTTTTAGAGTTAAAATTTGTGCATCATGATCTGAAAGGCCATTCACCTTCTTGCTAACAGAATGGCCTTCCAGTGATGAGGAATGATCAAAAATATTTCTATGATTGTTCTACTGTTCCCTTGCACTCTCGTTGGAAAGATACGGTTTGCATAAGATTATATGAATTAAGGAGTTCTACCAGCATCCTTTTCCTTGCACAATCACTTATACAATTAATATTGAAGTCACCACATATAACTAACTTTTTGTATTTCCTATAAAGTGAACCAAGAACCTCCTCTAGCTTTAGCAAAAATGTTGAAAACTCGGAGTCTGGGGAAGTATAAATTACAACAGTAAGAAGTTTAGATCTACTAAATTTAACCGCACCTGCACAACATTCAAACTCCTTTTCAGTGCAGTACTTTGAAACATCAATTGATTAAAATGGGATACCGTTTTTCACATACATGGCTACTCCCCCACACCGCAAAGAGCTCCTAGAAAAGCTGCCAGCCAACCTGTATCCTGGTAAAGGAAGCTACTGAATTATCTCCTTATTTAAAAAGTGTTCAGATTTACCAATAATTTCAGAGTCAACATCTGTAAGCAGTTCACTGACTTTATCTGTAATAGCCTGTATATTTTGATGATATATACTAATTTCTTCATTAATCTGAAACCTACGCTTTGTCGAAAGTGGTTTCTTTGTTAGAGAGACTTCACTTAAGCTGGAATACCTATCAGCTGACTTCAATCTAAAAAAGGTACAGCTCTAACACCCACAACTACCGGAATTTTCCCATGACTGATCCCACCACCCTCACCTATGCTTTTACCTATAAGCTTTGCCAACCTCTGCTCTACATACCTGTTGAGTGGCAGGCCATGTCTAGTGAAACCCGTCCTGCTGATAGACTCTACACCACTGAAATGTGACCCATGCTTTCTGTCATCAGCGCACCCCCAAGTCTCATGTTATTACGCCTGACGGCTTTAATAAGATGAGGCCGATCGTGACGCTGAAACAGTTCCAAGAAATGCACATTCGTGTTGCCAGTTTGAGTGGCTATCTTTTCCAGGTCACCATCCATGTCTTACTCCCCATCCCTAGCAATACTATTACAAGCCCCACCCACAATCACTACCTGATCCTCTTTAGTAAAATCCCTACTAAACCCCCTATGTTAACAGTCACGTGAGCCAATCCTGCATTAGGCTTCACAATGCTGGTGACCTGGTACTCACTCCCCAAAATTTCCTTCAACTGCTAGCCTACACCTCTACCATGAGAACTACGTAACAGCAGAACCTTCTTCTTTCTCTTAGACTTTGCAACTGTCCTAGCCACCTTAACTGCTGCATACTTCCTACATCTACAGCTACTAGAGATTCCTCTCCACTAGACTCTGACAGTTGGTCATATCTATTACAAACACCAATAGTAAAACAATCAGAAAATCTCCTTCTCCTAGCAGATCTCTTGCCAACAGCCAGTAATTACATACTACTATAGTGGAGAGCGTACTGTTTATTGGAAAGTCCAACGAGTGCCACGCACAAAATGGCTGTAAGTCCAAGGCTCTGCCGACCTTCTGCAAGGTTGACAAAGAGGAAGAATTCATAGAGGGCCACACTGACAACCCGGAAAGCGTGTAACCAAACAGAAGTACTATCGACATTTCAAATTATTTCACTGAATTTGTTACTGGACACAGTTCAATTTATCCAAAATTACAACCATTAAAATCATAAGCAATTCGATGTTACAATATGCAAATTCCTAACATGCCATGTGATATTAAGGAGCAATAAATACCAAGAAAGGTCTGTAATTTTTTAAATGGCATAAAAACCATCCGAGCTCCAATATAAGATTTCAATAAGACATACTTAATCTGCTCCTTTCTAACAGATTTCATTATAAGATTTCCAGTACTGTATTCCTAGTTGTTTCTGTGCTTTTATATTTTATTCAGCAGTTAACAAGATGAGCGAAACTGTGCTCCTTGCGCCCATGGCAAAGAAGTACAAAACAGTATTGATTCCCCTTGTCCCTTTGGACTCGGCGCGAAATCCTTGCTGGGGGTATTTTCAGCCGTCCAAAACAAAGGAGGAGGATTTAAGTGAAAGCCAGCGACTTAATTTGCCTACCAAATAAATTCCGTATATCTGCCAGTGGATGAAGTCAAGGGAATTGGAGCGGCTCCAGCTGAACAGCTACGTTTATTTAAGGAAAACTCTTTGAACAATAAATACAGCAAACATCCGGACAGTTTTAAATCTTTGGTCTCTCGTTAACTTTTCAGCTGCATGTTTTAAGAGGAGAGAAACTTTACAATAGGACCTTCTTCTCTGATCTTATAGTCGCAAAAAATGGAGTACTGGTGCTATTTTTTTTCTGTGTAACAACTCCAAACATTTTATCTTTACTTGTCTGCATTTATGAATGTACTACTGTACATAAGCAACATATTTGTTACAGTTGAAGTTCTTCATGTTTGCACTACACAGTTTCGGAACTGAGATCCATTGGACAGTCCTTTATTCTGACATATCGGTGGTGTATGAGAAAGAATTGTGAATGGAAACTATAGTCCAAATTCTAATTACATACTAAAATTTCCTAAAAATTACGAACTTCGCTGAATGTTCCACGAAGAATTGTAATTGTGGTTTCTGGAAGCCGTCGTATATGATTCCCATGCTAATATGAAAGTAGCGGAATTTTAGTTAAAAAGTTATAAGCGTCAAGCTGGGTACTGCACGAATGTTCCTTAACTGTTACAGTAGGTTCAATCAGACAGGAACTTAACAGCGAAATAACTTAATTTTGCATTATTAGTTATCTTAGTAGACTTACCGCTAATACATCACATACTTTTCCAATATTTTTCAGAGCGCAATGTACTCGAAGACTACCACAAATCTGTCAACAAATGGGATATTTAGTCAGTTCCAATTTGGATTTTAGGACTACTCTACTGAGCTAGTTATTTATACAGTATTTGAGCATGTAATGAAAATTTTAAATAAAGGAAACATTAGCAGTTGATGTCTTCTACGACTTAACTATGGCACATGATTGTGGTCTCTGTTACAGAAGGTAGGTTACCATTGGGTGTGCCTGGTTTAACTTCAGTTTACGAGATAGGTTTCGTTTCATGGGTAACTCCTCACTTAGACCAAAAAAGTATCCATTAGATCTACAATTATGTTCGTGATTCATACACGTACTTCTTGCAGGTATCTGATTCAGTGATTGAAACCGTTAATGACAAGCCCATAAGTACTGTTACTAACTGAAGAAACTTGCCAATATCAATCACGCACGTTAGAGATGAATGCCCCCTAAGTTCCTATCAAGGGAGTTGGAGAAACCACATGGCAGCTCATGATGCAGCTCTTTTAACATTCTGCGTGGTGTCTGTTTGTTCTATATCGTGTCTCCCTACCACTTTCGTGCAACGACGCTCTGAGCGTGTTTTTTTAGGGAATTGACTAGTTTGAACCTGGGATCTGTTGCTGGTAGGGAGACGCCAAACCACACATGACATGTAGAATTCAGAAGAGTTCAGTGAGACTAGCGATGATATAACCAAATACTTAATGATCTCAGCGTCAGCTCCACTGCACTCCATGTAAAAGAATCTTAATACTACCTAAATTTAGTGGAAGGGGTTCAAGGCTTTCCTATTTTTAGTTAGCTGGTAAAATAACGTCGAAAAAGCAGTTAAGTTTACCATTGGAAATTTTATTCTACTCACATAACATCGTTTATAAATTGCACTATTGATAAAAGGAAATGTTTTAATACAGGTTGGTAAAAACCAACTGCGTTCAACAAAAAAGTGAACGAATATTCCCTGAATGGGTTTCCAAATTCTACAATGGATCGAAGGATGACCTATGCCATATCACATTTATAATCTAGGTTTAAATTAAGTTTCACAAAAGAGAAAACTATCAAAATGGTCTATAGTGACCCTCAATTATCTTTAATTACTTATCTAACTTGTCGTAAATTACAGTGGCTGAAGTGGCTTCTCAATAACTATCAAACAGAAAAATCATCGCGTTTCAGATTTTTACTTCAAGTGGCAAATGTGAACACCATGAGCTTTAATTGACGATCGACACTAGTATTATGTTAAAAGGGGGTGTAACAGATGAGACTTCTGCAGTTCTGACTGAAGCCTTATGCGCTCAAAAATGCTGCATCGCGTGTGTTCATTACCTTGTCGGTGTTTAGGCAGCGTCAGGGCGTCAGCGGGCAGCACAGCTCCACTCACCTCGCCGTCTCGGAAGTAACTCTCTCCTATCTTCTCCTTACTACAATTTACCGAAGTTGGTTTAAAAAAAACTAGCTGGCTGTCTTTTCATCTGACCAATCAGGTTCTCAATGTTAACCTTAAGCTCCACCTACAAAATTTCTGTCTATCCAATCAGAAACTTTATACTTTTCGTGGTGGGGCAACGGTTTTAAAGTTTGCAACATAACAGAGACGCGAAAAAGTCTCACGCTAAAACTTGCAGCTGGTGTGGTCCTTTTAGTGTTACCGTAAGATCTATACTGTTCTTCTGGAGGGCTCTAGCTTTTAACATGGGCTGGGGGTGGTCCTAGCGGTTAGATGGCGACGTGGGTGTCCAGTCCTTCCCTTATCGTAGGGCCTTCTAGCTTAGCACGGTTCTGCTCTCGGCTTCTGTTCTCGTTTCTCCCCTCGGAACTGCGTCTGTCTCACGGTGGGAAGGTATGACATGCATTTAGGCATTCTTGTGTTAGTATGTGGTATTCCATTTGCTGACTCGTTACTCGTATTGCTTTGGTTAATTTAATGTCACGATTTATTCGGAGCTATGTGACATACTACTGGATTTGTTTACCATGTCAGGGTTTTCATGGGAGGTGTTGGATTTGCCTGATACCTTACACTCTTATAAGTTGAAATGGCTCTGAGCACTATGGGACTTGACTTCTGAGGTCGTCAGTCTCCTAGAACTTAGAACTACTTGAACCTAACTAACCTAAGGACATCGCACACTTCCATGCCCGAGGCCGGATTCGAACTTGAGACCGTAGCGAACGCGCGATTCCACACTGTAGCCCCTAGAACCGTTCGGCCACTCCGGCCGGTAGATCTTATAGGGATTAGGGACTTAAATATTTACATTTAGTTAGTTTCATGCATATAGTAATGTTATATAACTGTATTTTTAAATTGCACGTGAACCATTCGAATAAATAAATAAATGAACAAATGCAGAGTAGTCATGCAGAGGAAGTTATTCATCTCCAGTCACAATCGTTTTGGAATTAACTCACTTATCATCTATTCTCTCTTCGATTTTTTATGCTTCTTGAACTTCAAAGCCTCGTATATACTACCATTTCCAAATTTAATGTTCAATTATATGGTTTAAAAATGCTCCACAAAAGAAAAAATACTGACAAGTGTCACACCTCTATGTGTTATTACTTGGGCATTGGGAAGCTTGAAGGTGAGTGCTGGACATAGTTGCAATCAGTCCCTAAGACTCGTGAAGTGGACGTTGTGGCTAAACTGCCTATTCAAGACTCACCTCAAAAAATCAGGTCGTGGGCCAGTGAGAATAGCGTGCGAAGGGACAAAGTGGGAATGGATAAACGTCATTCATGTGATTCACTGAGTGGTGTTAACTTACTATTTTTCTTTTTTTCCCAGAACCTATCACACAACATATCTAGATTCATAACGAATGACCTATCTGACTGGAATATTTAATTGTCACTGAGAATTATGATAAACAGCTACGCTGGTGATTATCAGTAACTGACTTACGTGACCTTAGTCTTCATTTACTCTTGATCTGATTTTCATTCCGCATAGAAGCGAAAGAACCCGTTGAAAGTATTCAGGACAGCGCAGGGACAGTAAGAGTGTGCCACATCCCTCAGAGCCATTTCACACAAGCCTTCCAGAGGGACAGGAAAGAGCATTGTCAGGCAATTGCTTGCGACTCCCCCGTGGGGCACCTAAGGCTTTGTGTACACGCAGGTGGTACTAGCTGTAAAACCCCGAAAGAGAGAAACGTTTCAACATAAAGCACTACTGTGCACAAAAGTATAAAGCAAAGTTTTCTCCGGTCAGCAACAGATGCACACATAATCATCTCGAAGAATAAATATGATCCCGCAATTTTTGGCCTTTGGAAATGATGACTCCGCAAAGAAATCAAATTTTTATGTGACATACTAATCGCAGGTATTGCCTCACTTGAGTAAACTACAAGTTATAGTGAGACTCTCAGCTGTGCCGATGAAGGTTGTCTCATTGGTCACACACACACACACACACACATACACACACATACACACACACACACACACACACACACACACACACAGAGAGAGAGAGAGAGAGAGAGAGAGAGAGAGAGAGTGAAGCAAAATTTTTCTGTGCACAGAGGTAGGATGAACTTTATTGGTTAACAGAACAGAGTATTCCCCAGAGAAGGGGAATGGCATATTGAAAGGAGCATTTTTATTTGTCAGTGCTTGAAAGATACGGAGCCCGGCCAATCCAAATTCAGTAAAAAACGAAAAATGCAGCAATGCTACTAATAGTGGTAAACATTCGGGCAGAATTACATTTCCACCACTTCAAGCATCACTGTAAATATTTGTGTTTCTAATCAGCTTTCACCTCCAGCCATTGCTGTGATCTATTCCCGTCTGTACTACAATGTTATGAATCAACATTGTGACAATAACTGGGCACTTCATTTTTGCGGTTAATTCATTTGAATGATTGTTAGCATCTCATCACCTCCCCCCCCCCCCTATGTGACCCCTATGTTAATTATGTCAAGGTCTTATCCTATTATACTTCACCGCTGTTGGTCATTTGTTTTGTCAGTAATTGTGTAGGATATAATCAAAACAACAGAGAAATGCGTCTCGCTTAGTAGTCACCAGTTTTACTTAATAATGCACATACACAGTCACAACGGCAAGAAACAATTTTTTTATAGGAGGTTACCGGTTTCGGTCTGTTTTAGACCACCTTCAGACCTACGACCGTGGTAGTAAACTGTGGCGGTAAACGGAGCAAGCCCTACGACTCTACGAACGTCAACTGCTCGTAGCACCTGCTCCGTTTGCCGCCGCCATCATGGTAAGAGCCGCTGTTCTCCAAGAGAGGAGATATGTTCTCAAAAATTACCAGGTCATCAGTTTCCTCATTCATTATTTAGGATACCTACCTGATTTACGCTACATTTAAATCAGATTACCTAGCAATGGCCGAGCCCCATTGGTAGCCACTGTGTGTGATATGACGTTGGTCGTTGGCTGTTGAAATCTCTGACGTGCACCTGACTCTGCAGAGTCCTGGCAGAGATGTGATCCTGATATTTGCTATTCAAATAAATGGCAGTCTGACCTACGGTGGACTGTCCCTCTATCCGTACGTCTTTACGGAGGAACTGTGACGTTCTTTCGTCAAACAGTTGCGCTCGTTTTCGGCAGGGAATTATGCACGTGCAAACACAGTCTCTGCGATACTAATGATGCGCCCTGGCCATAGCTGATCTCGGAAGTCCGAATTCTTGTGTATTCTGCGACATGCTAAGAGAAATGTTTCTTCCACTGATTATCGTACTAGGTTGAAAGCTGATTAACTTACAACGTGCTGCCATATTACTTACACACCAGTATGTAGCAGAGTGCTCAGATGTGAAATCTACACTCATGATGAATGCCGCATCTACCCACTATATTCTGATGTCACACACAGCATTTTTTCAAACGGGACCATCCTTCCTATGACTTCTAGCAGCTAAGTTTGAATTTAAATTTCACTCAGAGGTAACTAAGGTCTCTCATTATTCATAAATTACCAGGGTATCTATGAGGGGTGATCAAAAAGTTACCGTCTGAGGAATGTATACGCAATATAGTGCGACTCTGGTGTAGTGTATAAGCATCAGTATGTAGGAAAAGGATTAGTGTACCAATTGTGTTTTTCCATCGTGCATGCGGTAAACACTGAAACGTGAACTGTGACGACGTAATTACTATATCTGACGAAAGAGGACCAACGTCCTGTTATTGTTTCCTTGGTAGCCGAAGGACAAACACCGGTAGATGTCCATCGGAGGTAGGAGAGTGTGTACAGTGGATAATGTCTGTCAAAAAGTGAAGATTTGTAATAGCGCTGCTGCTTCAGGATAACACACGATCGGATATCGCGAGTGTTTTAAGGCAAAAGGTATGCCATCGCATGTGGAAGACACTCGAGCATAATTCTAATCCCTCCCCGTCCGATTATCACATATTCATTCTGTTAACAAAGGCCTTGGTAGGTCAACCTTTCCTGTCGGACGTGGATGTATAGCAGGCAGTTACAGACTTCTTCACTCAGCAGGCTACAGTGTTTTACGAAAAGAAAATAAACGACTTGGTGCGTGTGTGGAATTATTGTCTCAATACTCACGGTGATTTTGCACTCGAAAGGTTATCCGAGAGCGCTTATGCGCTGCTTCCTCGACTCGGGTAGGCGCGCCGGCTCTGGATCGAATCCGCCCGCCGGATTAGTGGCGAGGGTCAGTGTGCCAGCCAGCCTGGATGTGGTATTAGGCGGTTTTCCACATCCCTCAAGGTGAATACTGGGCTAGTCCCCACGTCCCGCCACAGTTACACGACTCACAGAAATTTGACACACATCCGCACTTTTCCATGTTTCTGTCCCGGAGGGTACGGGGTGGCGGCAGGAAGGACATCTGGCCACCTCTTCAAATTAACATGCCAATTCCGATTTAACGACGCCGACACCGCAGAAAATGCGGGAGAAAGGCGCAAGTGATAGATAGATGAGCGATAGACTCTTGGCGACTTTGCCTGATGGGATACCAATTCTGGACTGTACAGTCTTCGAACGAATCAGTTTCATCGTTCCTTATACGAGGAAGTATTGTCTGACAGAATGCGTGATATTACACTGTCGGAATTGGACACGACAGTTTGTTAGCGTAGTTCTTACCTTGAGGAAGAATGAAATCTAATTGTGGTAACTGCTGACCATACGTTTCATATCTTGCAAGTTCAGTCATGTCGTGCTGATACCAGAAATGAAACATAGACTAGTATATGAAGTGAAAAGATGATTCTGACATAACTGTAGGCGAAGCGATTTATGGACTTCATTTATCTGTTAGAATGAGTGTTAAGCCCGTTTATGAGTTTAAATAAGAAAAACGTTTTCGACATGTACTAGTATGCTAGTCAAATGGGTAGGATTCACACGGAGTTCCAGTATTCGAGGATATTACAGAGTAACTGATGAGGTGACTGATTACGGAAGCACTCTGAAAATATATGCCAACTATTTTTTTTTTATGAAAGTCTCTTAAAGATTTCAAAATAAATCAAGCCTTATTACAATAATACGCCGTTATCTTTCACGTCAAACTATTTATTTCGCTATATTGTCACTATGACGATCAACACATCTGTTCGAACGAGAGACCATAGTCTTGATGTCGCTGTGGTATGGTAGACTTTGTTGACGAAGCAACAGCCGGCCGGGGTGACCAACCGGTTCTAGGCGCTACAGTCTGGAACCGCGCGACTGCTACGGTCGCAGGTTCCAATCCTGCCTCGGGTGTGGATGTGTGTGATGTACTTAGGTTAGTTAGGTTTAAGTAGTTCTAATTTCTAAGGGACTGATGACCTCAGAAGTTAAGTCCCATAGTGCTCAGAGCCATTTGAACCATTTTTTGACGAAGAAACAACATCGCCTCTCCTTGCGCCACTTCAGCGCTGTGAAAGCGAGGACCTCGAAGGTGTTCTCTAAGTTCTGGGAACGAATTAAAATCGGATGGGACTAGATTGGAACTGTATGGAGGACGATCGATGACAATGAAACAAACGCGTCGGATTGTAGCACATGTAACAGCGGTTTTATGTTGAAGGAGAGGTTGCTCAGTGTGTGGACGAGCTCTTCACATTCTTGGTTTCAGTTTCCTGAAGGTCTCGCAGTACACCGACATAGTTACAATACGCACTGCCGTGTTACATCCACAGTTCGGAGCTCTCTAGCGACAGAGGGTTGCTTCCTGCGTCAGCGAAGCGACCAAGTTCACCGAGTGATGTGCAGGTCACGTAATCACTCATTCATCCTCAAGAACTGTATAAAAGATTCGGGGGCAATTCATTCCAGCACTCCCTTGTAGAGATATCTATTTAGACTCTCCACAGCTCTCCACGTATTAACTAGCTGGTTTTGTGTAAGAGGCTGCTAAGTAGAGACGAGAGATACTACCCGGATTCCTACATTTCTACATTCTGATGAAGAACATGGTCTTCTGACAGCTCTGCTTCCGACAAACATAAATGGATTGAAGGCTACTACGGATAGTACGTCTTTCGCATACTGTACTGTAATTTTTAGAGTCGATCTCTAAATGATTTTGTAGATGGTATCAATCTGGAAACACCCAGTTATTCAGCAGAATAAAACAAGACCTTATATCTTTTCATGCGGGTAAGCATTAGCTGTAAACATTTCTGCCAACAAAGCAACTGTCGCAAATCGCTATAGAAATATCTTCCGCCCAAAATGTCAAATTTCCAATGGCGAAACACTGTGTTCCCTAAAACTTTGAGATATTGGGCAGGTAGAATTCTTACGTAGTAAATAGCGTCTGTCTTGAAAATCTCTGAGAAAATAAAATTTCGCATGCAATAAAATTGCCCAAGGGGAGCCCATAAAAGCTGCATTAATGGGATCGTGTTACTAACATCGGTTCTTTGGTAGTCTGTTACGGCTAAAAGGAGAAAACGGAAAACTTCTAAGAGGTTCCGTATAGGCTCTTATGCAGGGAATATCCGTGAAAGACGCGGTATGCGGAACCGAATACCAATAAGGCGAGCAGTCCTTGGGAAAAGCGTCACGTGCGCCGCACGCAAGGTATTGAATTAGCGGTCGATACTTTCTCTTCTCAATACAAGCCCATAAATGAGCTGCTACGTGAGGCGCATAGAACGGCATTTCTTAATCCACTGCGGCCCTGCCGGCCGGATATTTCGAGATTGCGAATGAGAAACAGCAGATTCGGTGCTTATCTCGCCTGCGAAAGCATATTTATGGGTTCTTGCAGGAAATAAATGAGTATATTACTGTCGAAAATTGACAGAAGTATAGTACACATATATAGTAAGTAAACACATCATTTTACTTGAACGGCATTTATTGTCTTGCCCTCAGTATCACTGGTATGGTACGTTCGTACTTAACATGTATGACGTATAAAATTACTCATGTTCAGTAGTGTGTGTGTGTGTGTTTGTGTTTGTGTTTGTGTGTGTGCGTGTGCGTGTCTGGGTATGGTTTCTCGCACCTATGGATTTCCCTAGTATTCTACGAATTCCTGTTGTACCGTGAAAACAATCATGCCAACTTCTGTTATTGTGAAAAATAGTTACGTGTCACAATAAATGAACAAATGGAAGCATACTACACATCTACATCTACATGATTACTCTGCGTTTCACAACTGAGTGCCTTTTACAGGTTTCAAGCTGTTTGTAAACCATTCCGCCTTCTAACAGCACCAGAATAACCGTAAGTGCCAGCAGAAATTCTGGACGTCTGGATATTTACTCTCCTTTCAATGCGCAGCTATTGTTGCACAATGGTCGTAGTGTGGGACGATATGTGTAACTCGCTCTCAAAAGACTCTGCGTAATTTTATTGATTGGAATCACTGTACTTACACTCATTCGATAAAAGAAAAGTATCACTAAAAAAACATGAGTCGCTCTCTATTACTATTTGACAAATTGTCAAACTAATATATATTATTTGAAAACGTTATCTGCGAACACACAGGAGATAGTACTGGTGAAAACTAGGAAAAAATGTTAAACGTATGTCCATAATCAAACAGTTCTTGAGAAACCGACTGTTTTACTTGCGTCGAAATCGATCAGTAATATCTTTGGTTGGAACATATACCTCCCTGTCACAGAAGACTATGGTGAACGTACCCCACTTACTCTAAGACGTAGTTACCCGATGTCTCCACAGCTTTGTACCTCCATTAACTGATATAAAGAGGGTGTGCTGAAAATTAATGCCTCCAAATTTTTCATTCTGTTCTCAGTAGCTACTCATGCCTTACACGTCTTGTACATTACTCAATCGACCTTCCGCCTTGGCTGACGCAAATTTGAACCCTCTGCCGCTAGAGAGGTCCGAATTGTAGCGTGTAACATAGTGGTGTTTAACGTAAGTATGTCGGTGCGTGAGAAACAGTGTGCTGTAATACAGTTTCTAATCCTAACAAAGGAAACTCCAACTGAAATCCAATAGAAGAATGAGAACTGAGTTCGGTGGTGATTGTATCGATATCAGTAATGTTCGATGATGGGCTTGTTTGCGCTCATAATGAAGGTAACGGTGATGCTAAACATAGCATGTTTGGTAGAGTTTGGAGCGATTCCGAAACTTGAATATCAGCTTCGAGGACTTTACTTTGATAGTGAAGCAGCGGTGCAAGCACAGGTGAGGCTGTGGCTCCATAAAACGGTCAAATAATCTATGGTGATTGTATCAGCAAACTGATGTCTTGTAGGGAGAAGCGTGTTCGTCGCTATGGAGTGACTAAGTTGAAAAATAAATATCTAGACATGAAGAATAAAGAGGTAGACTACCAATAATTTTTGCTTTATTTGAAAAGCTTTAACTATTTTCAGTTAAAGGTTTGAGCCATTACGTTTCAGTACATCATTGTATACCCTGTAAAAACCGTGTAGCTTCTTCAGTTTTGTGTATCAAGTGAATTGGGAACATTTATTCACAACAATGGCGTTTATCATAACAGAGAACGCTAACTCACATTTGTATGGTGGTACTCGACTCTGTAGTCGCTGGTTCGAATCCTGTTTGTGGAGACTTTTCACTGTCAATATTTGGTCGAGAAGGGAATGAGAGCGGTGAAATAAAGTTCTCGACCTTCAGTCTTTGCCCAATATCCTCAATTAAATTTCAAAGCACCCTGTAGTGTTTCACGAAGTGACGCTATGTGACACTGTAGATAGTGATCCGTCTATCGGATGGGGACTCAGCTTGATGGCCTCTTTGTTCCTGTTTAAGAGGAGTAGGCATTGTTCTGGCACTGGATTTCATTCTTTTCCTTCCCTTCATCCAGAACGCCTAAACACTATACAGTAATCCACACAACACTGATACACACCTGGCATTTCATAATAGTTGGAGAAAGGGAAACCACCTCTCGTAAGACCTTGCCCAGAACATCAATGCAAGATTCTTTCATCTGGTCCCCTAACAACAATTGCAGAGTGTGGGACTACTTTGTCATTGTAATATCTAGCTTCGGCCGTGACGTTATAAGGTTCTGCTAGAGTCAGTAGTCCAGTGAACTTACAGCCGTTGGTGGCATCTTTAACCCTTCCTGTGTTCCTGTGCCTACTAAACTCTACAACTTGAACTGAAAGGTTAGTATTTTACGTTCACGGATGAGCAATCAACTCTCTCTCTTTGTAGTAGAGTTTCCAAGTACGAAAAGACGTTAACTTATGCGCATTGCGCTTATTGTCCTATTTAGTAATAGATTGCACTAAGTGAAGAATTTATCCCTACCTTGGAGGCAGACAACAGACTCCACGGCCCCGAGCTGCCAAACTTTGCTGGCACGTCTCTTTTTCGCCGCTCAGGCTGGCCACGCGATCGAGCAGAAAATTATCCGCCAGGCCTGACAACTGCGTGACACTGCCCTGGCGCCTCCACCTTTATTCGCCCGGTTGAGCCTATACACTTCTGTGCGCTTAATGACTAAATCTATGACTCTTTTTCGCTACAGAATATTTATTGATTTTTGACTGGTGTTCCAAACCCATTTTTCTAATTTGGTAAGGTACTTTATATCATCGTTATTTATCACCAAATGATTGAATGAATCAACTGCCGACAGGATAATGCTACAGTTATCGAACGAAGTAAGCCACTGCCTACCTTATGCGCTATTTCAGTTGCTGCACTCGGCTTGCGCACCAGCAGAATAAGCGACGAGAAGGATGGTCACTTACTGTGACAAACACCAAACCCTTGATAATCGAAGTAAAACTATGAAGATTGGTGACCAGCTCTGACGGAGCTAATGTTTCAGAAGGAAACGTGAATGTAATTATATTCTGAACATAAGTTTATATGAGTTCTTTGTCATAAGAAAATATTTTCTTTACTGATATGTTTCTGTATTTTACTTTCACTTTCTGCAAATTAAAACAGAAGTTGGATAAGTTGGCTTGAAGTTGTAGCTACCAAAGTGTCGAATGTGCAGTGCGACCAAGAATAGTTGTTATGTTAATGATCGCATTAGAAGAAATGTGTCATGAAAATTTAGTTCAACTGAAATGTATTCTCAGAATAAGAAAAGGAACCAGGGAACTGACTCATTGTCCAGAAGGTCTCAGGAAGTGTCTAATATCGTGTTCTTACGGTATTTATGACGAACAGTAGCTTCAAAAAGGCCTATTTATATGCTCAAATTATAATGTGTATTTACTTGTGTAGTTGAAACAGGAACTTGTTGCTATAGATAACTCTTTAAAGTAATAAGTTTACCTTAATTTGTATAATAAAATTGCATTACAAATTTTGAAATACTGACCCAGCTCTGAACCGCTTTTGATGCTGTTAATAAGCGTTATATTATCATAACCTTGAATATCTAGACGGCGAGTTGCTGCTGTTGAGATGCAAGTCGTGTGACTATGGACTCCCGTCGGGTAGACCGTTCGCCGGGTGCAAGTCTTTCGATTTGACGGCACTTCGGTGACTTGCGCTTCGATGGGAATGAAATGATGATGATTAGGACAACACAACACCCAGTCCCTGAGTGGAGAAAATCTCCGACCCAGTGGGGAATCGAACCCGGGCCCTGAGGATTGACATTCTGTCGCGCTGAACACTCAGCTAACGGAAGCGGACGCTGTTAAGATGAGATGGCACATTAATGATGTCTTCACATGTAGATGTACATCTACACGTATATGAATACTCTGCCAACCATGACTTTAAGTGTCTGGCAGATAGTTCGTCGAATCGCCTTCATAATAATTCTCTATTATTGCACTCTCGAAAAGCTCGCTGGAAAAACGATCGCTGATTTCCTTTATTTTATTATGATGACCGTTTCTTCCTATGTAGGTCAGCGTCAACAAAATAATTTCACATCCGGAGGAGAAAGTTGCTGATTGAAAATGTGTGAGAAGATCCCGTCGCAACGAGAAAAACCTTCGTTTTAATGGTGTCTCGGCAAATCCTGTGTCATGTCCGAGATACACTCTCCCCTACGTCTCAAAGATACAAAACATTCAGCAGTCCTTTGAACTTTCTTTATGTACTCCGTTAATCCCATATTACATCTGTTGCATCTTCTAAGTGTTCTTCCAATAATTTGCAGTTTTTGGTTCGCCTTCCCCACAACAGTTTCTACGTGTTCTTTCCAATTTAAGATATTTGTATTTTAATTCCCAGGCATTTGGCTGATTTTACGACCTTTAGATTTTATTGATTTATCATCTAACCCAAGTTTAACGGACTGGTTTTAACACTCATGTGGATGACCACACAGTTTTCATTACACAGGGTCAACTGTCAATTTTCGCACTATACAGATAGCTCTTTTAAATCGTTTTGCAATTTGTTTTCATTTTCTCATTATTTAAGGGGACTGTAAAGGACAGCATTATCTGCTAACATCCTAAATCGGATGCTCAGATTTTCTCGCAAATCGTTTATGTCGTTAAGGAGCAGAAGAAAGCCTGTAACGCTACTTTAGGGAATGCCAGAAATCTATTCGTTTGTAGTCGATGATTTTCCATCAGTTACTACGAACTGTGACCTCCCCGACAGGAAATCACGAATCCCGTCGCGTAACCTCAGGCGATATTCCATAAGCATTCAATATCATTACAAGCCGCTTTTGAGGTACAATATCAACAGCCTTCTGGAAATCAAGAAATACGGAACAAATTTGAAATATCTTTTCAATATCGGTCAACACTATTAAGGAGGCTGTGTTTCACAAGAATTACGTTTTCTGTATCCATGTTGACCGTGGGCCAATAGACCATTCTTTTCAAGGTAATTCGTAATGTTCCAACAGAATATATTTTCCTGCTGTATTTCAACGTTAATGTTAAGGGCCTGTAATTTTCTGGATTACTCCTACTACCTGTCTTGAATATTGGTGTGACCTGTGACACTTTCCAGTCTTTGGGTATGTATCTTCCATCAAGCGAACTGTTCTATATGACTGATAAGTAACAGGTTACCGCATCAGCATACTATGAAATGAAAGTAATTGGTGTATAGTCTGGACCGGAAGACTTGGTTTTATTGATTTAACCTACGTCACTACTGCGAGGATATCTGCTTCTATGTTACTCATGTTGTCAACTGTTCTTGATTCGTATTCTAGAGTATATACACTCCTGGAAATGGAAAAAAGAACACATTGACACCGGTATGTCAGACCCACCATACTTGCTCCGGACACTGCGAGAGGGCTGTACAAGCAATGATCACACGCACGGCACAGCGGACACACCAGGAACAGCGGTGTTGGCCGTCGAATGGCGCTAGCTGCGCAGCATTTGTGCACCGCCGCCGTCAGTGTCAGCCAGTTTGCCGTGGCATACGGAGCTCCATCGCAGTCTTTAACACTGGTAGCATGCCGCGACAGCGTGGACGTGAACCGTATGTGCAGTTGACGGACTTTGAGCGAGGGCGTATAGTGGGCATGCGGGAGGCCGGGTGGACGTACCGCCGAATTTCTCAACACGTGGGGCGTGAGGTCTCCACAGTACATCGATGTTGTCGCCAGTGGTCGGCGGAAGGTGCACGTCCCCGTCGACCTGGGACCGGACCGCAGCGACGCACGGAAGCACGCCAAGACCGTAGGATCCTACGCAGTGCCGTAGGGGACCGCACCGCCACTTCCCAGCAAATTAGGGACACTGTTGCTCCTGGGGTATCGGCGAGGACCATTCGCAACCGTCTCCATGAAGCTGGGCAACGGTACCGCACACCGTTAGGCCATCTTCCGCTCACGCCCCAACATCGTGCAGCCCGCCTCCAGTGGTGTCGCGACAGGCGTGAATGGAGGGACGAATGGAAACGTGTCGTCTTCAGCGATGAGAGTCGCTTCTGCCTTGGTGCCAATGATGGTCGTATGCGTGTTTGGCGCCGTGCAGGTGAGCGCCACAATCAGGACTGCATACGACCGAGGCACACAGGGCCAACACCCGGCATCATGGTGTGGGGAGCGATCTCCTACACTGGCCGTACACCTCTGGTGATCGTCGAGGGGACACTGAATAGTGCACGGTACATCCAAACCGTCATCGAACCCATCGTTCTACCATTCCTATACCGGCAAGGGAGCTTGCTGTTCCAACAGGACAGTGCACGTCCGCATGTATCCCGTGCCACCCAACGTGGTCTAGAAGGTGTAAGTCAACTACCCTGGCCAGCAAGATCTCCGGATCTGTCTCCCATTGAGCATGTTTGGGACTGGATGAAGCGTCGTCTCACGCGGTCTGCACGTCCAGCACGAACGCTGGTCCAACTGAGGCGCCAGGTGGAAATGGCATGGCAAGCCGTTCCACAGGACTACATCCAGCATCTCTACGATCGTCTCCATGGGAGAATAGCTGCCTGCATTGCTGCGAAAGGTGGATATACACTGTACTAGTAACTACATTGAGCATGCTCTGTTGCCTGTGTCTATGTGCCTGTGGTTCTGTCAGTGTGATCATGTGATGTATCTGACCCCAGGAATGTGTCAATAAAGTTTTCCCTTCCTGGGACAATGAATTCACGGTGTTCTTATTTCAATTTCCAGGAGTGTACTTTTCTCTAGTGAAGGAATTTCGGAAGGCTATGATTGGTAACTCTGCTTTAGCGTCACTGTCATCAACAGTATTTTCGTTAGTGTCGCTTAGAGTTGGTATTGATTGTGTCTTGCTGCCAGAGTACTTTACATACGACCTAAATCTCTGTTTATTTTCTGCGAGGCTTCAAGATCAAGTTTAGTTGTGGAAACTATTGTTTCTACCACAGAGCTCTGACTTGTTTTGTGTTCGAAAGGGGGAACCAACTCTGTTGTTTGTTAACTTATTTGGTATAAATCACTCAATTACTGTCGATAGTATTTCTTTGAATTCAAACCACATATGGTCTACGCTTATATTGTGAATTCGGAACAAGTGGAGATTGTATCTAAGGAAACTATTTTTCAATACGTATATTTTTGTTATACTTCTGGTCGATTTGGGAGTTACGGTATTCAGTCTCGCTACGACAGCTTGTGTTCACTAATCTCTGTATCCGTTTTGATGCACGTTATTACTTCAGGCTTGTATGCTGGTAAGAGGTCAGGCGGTTTTTCATAATCTTTTACTATTTGAGTGAGCTCATGAACAAACTGCAAGAAATAATTTTCAGAGAATGCGTTAAGCACAATTTCGGATGTTGTTTTATGTGTACTTCAGTATTTAAAGATATATTTTCGTCAACATATCGAGGATCAATTGAAGTCACCAACGGCTATAAGGTATGAGTCGGGTACGCATTTGAAATTATACTGAAGTTTTGTTTTCACCTCTCAGCAATTCTATCATCTGAGTTGGGAAGTCAATAAAAGGACCGAATTATTATTTTATTCCGGTTGCCAGGAATGACCTCTGGCAATACTAACTCACATGAACTATCTACTTCAGTTTCGTTACAAGATAAACTACGTCTAATAGCTACAAACACGCCTCCACCAACTGTAATCAGCCTATCCTTTCTGAACAGTATTAGGTGCTTCTCAGAAATATCTGCTGAAATCTTCTTTAGCTTTAGCCAGCTATAATGACTTGAGCATCAGTGCTTTCTGTTAGTGCTTGGAGCTCTGGTACTTTCCCAACTTAGCTACGATAATTTATAAGTGTTTTACAGATGATTCCTAGATCTACATCATTCCTGTATTGCGCCTGCACCCAGTGACATTAAAGCCCTTTGTGTGTTTCCCGCCGGCCAAGCTGGCCGAGTGGTTCCATGCGCTTCAGTCTGGAACCTCGCGGCTGATACGGTCGCAGGTTCGAATCCTGCCTCGGGCATGGATGTGTGTGATGTCCTTAGGTTAGTTAGGTTTAAGTAGTTCTAAGTTCTAGGGGACTGATATCATCAGATGTTAAGTCCCATAGTGCTCAGAGCCACATTTTGTGTGTTTCCCAACGACCCTATAGCCTTAAACCCGCCCAGTCCACGCCACAGAGCACCTCCAATCCGTGTAGCCGCCTACTGCGTGAAATGAACGGCTGACCTATTTAGTGGAACCCGAAACCACAATACCGCACGGCGCAAGTCGAGTAATCTGCAGCCTACACAGTCGCAGAACCGTCTGAGCCTCTGATTAAGATCCTCCATTCGGCTGTGTGTCACAAGTCCGCAATCAGCCCGGTCGACTATGCTGCAAATGCTGAGCACTGCTTTCATCTCGCAAGTAAGACTGGGAGTCTTTACCATTTCTAACAGCCGCTCGAAACCAGAGAGGGCCTTTTCCTATCCAAAGCGACACACAACAGTGGTACCGAGGTGAGCCACCACCTACAGTCGGCTGCACTCTATGCTCTTCATGACATCTGCAGTCCACTCCGAGTAGCTGAATGGTCAGCGCGACAGACTGTCAATCCTAAGTGCCCTGGTTCGATTACCGGCTATGTCGGAGACTTTCTCCGCTCAGCGACTGGGTGTTGTGTTGTCCTTATCATCATTATTTCATCCCCATCGACGCGCAAGTCGCCGAAGTGGCGTCAAATCGAATGACTTGAACCAGGCGAGCGGTCTACCCGACGGGAGGCCCTCGTCACACGACATTTCATGACATCTGCAGGGATCCATTCCACGGTTGGAATGACTCCACCCACTGTGCACACAGAGAGCAGATTGGCTTTCTTCCCCTCCTAGGCAGCTACAGGGTGTTTCAAAAATGACCGGTATACTTGAAACGGCAATACATACTAAACGAGTAGCGATAGAAATACACCGTTTGTTGCAATATGCTTGGCACAACAGTACATTTTCAGGCAGACAAACTTTCGAAATTACAGTAGTTACAATTGTCAACCACAGATGGCGCTGCGGTCTGGGAAACTCTATAGTACGATATTTTCCACATATCCACCATGCGTAGCAATAATATGGCATATTCTCTGAATGAAATTACCCGAAACCTTTGACAACGTGTCTGGCGGAATGGCTTCACATGCAGATGAGATGTACTACTTCAGCTGTTCAATTGTTTCTGGATTCTGGCGGTACACCTGGTCTTTCAAGTGTCTCCACAGAAAGAAGTCACAGGGGTTCATGTCTGGCGAATAGGGTGGCCAATCCACGCCGCCTCTTGTGTGTTTCGAATAGCCCAAAGCAATCACATGATCATCGAAATATTCATTCAGAAAAATAAAGACGTCGGCCATGCGATGTGGCCGGGCACCATCTTGCATAAACCACGAGGTGTTCGCAGTGTCGTCTAAGGCAGTTTGTACCGCCACAAATTCACGAAGAATGTCCAGATAGCGTGATGCAGTAATCGTTTCGGATCTGAAAAATGGGCCAATGATTCCTTTGGAAGAAATGGCGGCCCAGACCAGTACTTTTTGAGGATGCAGGGACGATGGGACTGCAACATGGAGCTTTTCGGTTCCCCATATGCGCCAGTTCTGTTTATTGACGAAGCCTTCCAGGTAAAATAAAGCTTCGTCAGTAAACCAAATGCTGCCCACATGCATATCGCCGTCATCAATCCTGTGCACTATATCGTTAGCGAATGTCTCTCGTGCAGAAATGGTAGCGGCGCTGAGGGTTTGCCGCGTTTGAATTTTGTATGGATAGAGGTGTAAACTCTGGCGCATGAGACGATACGTGGACGTTGGCGTCATTTGGACCGCAGCTGCAACACGGCGAACGGACACCCGAGGCCGCTGTAGGATCACCTGCTGCACTAGCTGTACGTTGTGCTCTGTGGTTGCCATACGCGGTCGCCGTATCATTCCAGCACGTTCATCCGTCACGTTCCCAGACCGTTGAAATTTTTCAAATAGGTCCTTTATTGTATCGCTTTTCGGTCCTTTGGTTACATTAAACCTCCGTTGAAAACTTCGTCTTGTTGCAACAACACTGTGTTCTAAGAGGTGGAATTCCAACACCAGAAAAATCCTCTGTTCTAAGGAATAAACCATGTTGTCCACAGCACACTTGCACATTGTGAACAGCACACGCTTACAGCAGAAAGACGACGTATAGAATGGCGCACCCACAGACTGCGTTGTCTTCTATATCTTTCACATCACTTGCAGCGCCATCTGTTGTTGAAAATTGTAACTACTGTATTTTCGAAAGTTTGTCCGCCTGCAAATGTACTGTTGTCCCAAGCATATTGCAACAAACGGTGTATTTCTATCGCTGCTCGTTTAGTTTTTATTGCCGTTTCAAATATACCGGTAATTTTTGAAACACCCTGTATGTCCCTAACGAGCCCTATAACGCACTTTTGTTTCGAGCTCTCACTTACCAATAATCCCGCCCTCAGCGATTGCCCAGATCTTGCAGGCTAAGCGGTTTCTCCTGAAACAGAACAAGCCACTGCATCTGGCTGATGGACATCGCCATCCACAGACACCTCTGGACCTTGTTTGTCAGACTAACCATGGAGTCCCCCTGGGAAGTCTTTCACCACCTGCTGTGCGTCGAGGTTTCCTCCCACTCGAGCAAAATGTGGGGAGTCAACCTCAGTGAGAACAGTAACTGGTCTGGCCACTGGTGCGGACCGATCGGCAATCGTATGGGTCGACAAGGGACTGTCGACACGCACTACAGAACTATACTGTAGAGACTGACGAAAATGCCAGAATCACGTCTAATAAATTACATTAACATGCAGAGATTCAAAAACGAAACGGCCAACAGTAGTAAGGTGGCACTATTTGATTCACTCCTGATTAGGAACTTCTAATACGTCACAAAATGGATTTACCTTCCGACACAATCGAAAAAGCGCGAGCTGTGTCTCTTAAATGTTAAATTAACACGAAGAAATTCAAGAAACTAGACTACCAAAGCACACAGATGAAACTACGTAAATCGCTCTTGGTTATGAAGTAGTAAAAGTCGCAGAATCAGATATGTTCATGTCTCTGGAGTTTGGTAGTCATTGGAAGTGGTTCAGTCTAGAAGAGTGTTCCCGGAGGCACTCTGCAGCAGTTCTGTACGCATGGGGTGTCGTATCGTCCTGCTGGAATTGTCAAGGTCCTTCTGAATGGATGCATGTGACAGACAGGATGTTTACGTACATGCCACCTGTGAGAGTCGTATCTAGACGTGTCAGGGGTCCCATTTAATTCCAACTGCACATGCTCCACATCATTACAGTGCCTCCAACAGCTTGAACAGTCCCCTGCTAGCATGCAGCGTTCATGGATTCATGAGGTTGTCGATACCCACGATACAATTTGAAAGTAGACGCTTCCTACCAGGCAGCATGTTTCCAGTCATCAACAGTCCACTGTCGGTGTTGACGGGCCAAGGCGAGGAGTAAAGCTTTGTGTCGTGCAGTGCAGTCATAAAGGGTACACGAGCAGGCTTTCGGCTCTGGAAGGCCATATCGATGATCCTTCGTAGAATGGCTCGCACGCAGATACTTGTTGATGGCCCACCATAGAAATCTTCAGCAATTAGCGGAGTCGTTGTACCCATTCTTACATGATCGTTTTGCGGCTTCAGTGATGTCAAACATTTGATGTTTTACCCGATTCCCGGTCTTCGCGGTACGCTCGTGAAATGGCCTTAAGGGAAAATCCCCACTTCATCATCCCCTCGTACATGCTGTGTGCGATCGCAGGTTTGCCGAGTATAGCACCACGTTCAAACTCACTTAAATCTTGATAACATGTCATTATAGCAGCAGTAATTGTTCTGACAACTGAGTTAGATACATTTTTTCTTATATAGTCGTTGTCGACCGCAGCACCATATTCTGCCTATTTACATAGCCCTGTATTTGAATACGCATGTCTATGCCACTTTCTTCGGCGCTTTAGTGTATTATCACTGCACAAGAAAATATATATGTGTGTGTGTGTGGGGGGGGGTTGGTGTTTGGTTGTTTGCAGGAGGAGACCAGACAGCGAGGTCGTCGGTCTTATCGGATTAGGGAGCGACGGGGAAGGAAGTCGGCCGTGACCTTTCAAGTGAACCATCCCGGCATTTGCCTGGAGCGATTTAGGGAAATCAGAGAAAACCCAAATCAGGATGGCCAGACGCGGGATTGAACCGTCGTCCTGCCGAGTGCGAGTCCAGTGTGCTAGCCACTGCGCCACCTCGCTCGGTATATATTTGTGCATTAATAATGAAATATGTCTATGTCCACCTACTAACTTAGACCTCGAGTTATGGCATGTTCCTTCCGATATCCGCTACTGTGATATACCAAGATGCTATTCCCTTTATGTCTAGTTTGGTGTATGGATGTATGCATTAGAAGTCAGCATTTACGTAAAGTGGAACTATAATTGGAAATTTCAGTATGATGTCTATTGTGAGACAAGAAGTGTAGTACTTGGTAATATAAGTTGTAAAACAAGGCATTCCGCCATAATCCTATTAAATGAACGATACTCATAGTGTTATCTACAGTGTATACCTCTTACGTCGTTCATTTAACATATAACAATTTTTTTATGTTAACTGCATTATCGAAAATAATTTTTCCGGTCTTAAAAATTGGCGAAATAGTTTTATCTAGTGTATTTTCCATATTATATAACAAACATTATACGAGTTTCCATTTTAAATGATTCACTTTGGATTCACTCACACACTGTTACATGTACGATTTTTAGAAACCTAGAGATTATTTATTACTGTTCATGACGCTGTTGCCATATGGTAGTATTCCTCTGTATTACTCAGTTAGCCTGATGGTATCCGGCAGTATGTTCCCGACAGCCAACCCAGAGACATCTGACAGATCTTGATGCTCCACGTTTGTATGACTGTCTTGCCATTAGGAAACAGCTAAATTTCTTAACGGTCTACTCTTTTTGCTATTATGATGTAATGTAAACTTGGGAATAAATTGGAATTTGTGTATTTACTACAATAATTCACGTAAAAGTAATTTTGTTTTATTACAAATTCAGAGTTTCTTCGGAGGGAACGAAAACAACCGAGCGGTTTACCACCTAAGTCGAGTTGATGACCTGTACTCTCTGGGAATGACAAAAAGAACTCATGTAAAATGGTTATTTTTCCGTTACAGCTATTACAGCAACTACAATGTTAATATTTATGTAGTTTTTGTAACCTTGCTGATCTGAAGAGGGCGCCTTAGTTATTTCTTAATTTGAAATCCAAAATACACAGACGCGATAAAGGGAATGAAAAACTTTGTATCAGAATCTATGTTTACGTTAAATTAACAGATCGAACTCCAGCTGACAGTGTCAAAAATTTATAATTTTTCCATCTGTTTAAGTTTTGTTTTCCTAAAAACATAAATAAAGAAGCCAGCAAAATTAATTTCTTGTGACATTTCTAATACTTATCGGTAGAATCAGCTGTGATTGGAATTTGGTATGGATTGGGGTCGACTCAGAAACCTAACAGCTATTGAACAACAGGGGAGGTGTCATTAACTGCAGTTACTCGATTATGTACAAGAGGACAACAACAGGAGCGAAACGACAAAGGAGGTGGCATGGCAGAATGACAATGTTCAGATGAGTAATCAGAGAGCTAATACGTAAGGCTTAGTGAAACGAGAGACCAAATCGAAGTTGTGTAACAAGAACGACACTACAGTGCAGCTAATACGCAACTGAAGGCAGGGCTACAGCGTTGTTTGCTTGACTGCGCGCCCTTGTGTACTAATTGGATGGGAAGGTACATATGGTTCTGCAGCGTTCCAAGACAGCGATGTACCGACGACAGTAGCTTTTACAGATGTAGCAATGTCCCGTCATTGTGTTCCATGCATACTATCTAGCAGCATTCCGATACCACCAACACAACACCCTAATCGTGCAGAATAGTCGAGATATCAGATATTACCTAACCTTTCCTGCTCTGTCCTCACACCTACGGGTGTTAGGTGAATGAGACAGCCTAGTAAACGAGTTGATATTACATTGTCATTGAGTTCTAAGTTATGTCTGAGATTTCAGGTATCTAGCTCACTAAGAAAACATTCTAAAATCGTTTGCAAAATTTGAACTGAGTAGTCAGAGAGACAAGCAAGCGACCTAATGAAACTGTGTTAAAATCTCAGTATTACTTCTTGTAATGTATTGGCCATATATTTAGGCAGATTCCTGGTTGTCGAGTATTGGACCCTATGTACGAGGGAAGTTCAATAAGTAATGCAACACATTTTTTCGGCCATGTTAGCTTGAAAAATTTTGTATTTGTTGTGGGACGTCATGGAACATATCCTATAGTTTCTTCAAGTTCTGACAGGTGCTACATGTAGATTTCAAAATGGCGTCTATGACGAAGGTGCTTTCCAAGTAGAGGGCTGTCACTGAGTTTCTTTTGGCGGAAAAACATAATATCTCAGATATTCATAGACGCTTGCAGAATGTCTGCAGAGGCATGGCATTGAACAAACGCACACTGAGTCGTTGGGCGAGCTGTGTGTCATTATCACAATAAGGTCAGGCAAACCTTTCAGATGTCCTGCGTGCCAGCTGGACACACACAGCTGTGACTCCTGCAATGTTGGAACGTGTGAACACTCTCACATAAGGTGATCAACGGATCACAAGTAAAACCCACGATGCACAACTGAGCGTCTCTTTTGATAGTTGTCCAGGATTTGGAGTTCTCAAAGGTGTTTGCCCACTGGGTTCCTTGCTGCCTAAAAGAAGATCACATAGGGCAATGAAGGGTCATCTGTGTGGGGCTGCACTTGTTACGAGGCTAATTATGACAGCTTTTCGTCGAACGCCATAACAGGTCATGAAAGAAAGGTTAACCACTTCGAACCAGAAAAAAAATTAACTGATGGAGTGACGCCACACTAATTCTCCTCCGAACAAAAAGTTCAGACTCTGACTCTCAGCTGGTAAAGTTATGAAGAAAATCTTCTGGGACTCTGGAGAAGTTATTTTGTTTGACATCCTCCCCCATGGTGCAACGATACCCTCAAGATATTGAAAAAATGGTGTCATGTGTTCTACGTCTCAAAAATGCAAACGAACATCTTCTTCTCCATGACAACGCACAACCTCAGGCACATCTGTGCATCCGAAAGGAGCTTAAAAATCTTCTCTGGACTGTGGTTCCTCGTCGACCCTACAGCCCAGGTCTCGCACCTTCCGACATCCATCTACTTAGCCCTATGAACGATGTAATCTACCGGAAGCAGTACGTGGATGATGGGGACGTCATTGATGCAAGAAGACTTTGGCGCGGACGTCGAGCAGTAGAGTGGTATCATGCGAGCTAAAGACCCTCGTAGTAATACGGCGTAAGACTGTAGCATTCAACGAGGATTATGTTGGAAAACAGGGTTTCGTAGTCATAGAAGTGAAGAATAATAAGATGCATTGGGTCCCGAATAACACCAACCTGCTTACAGAAAAAACTGTTCCAATACTTATTGAAAGCCACATGTAGCTGTAACGCTACATACTCAGTCTTCACACTTCTCCGTCAGAGTGACGAGGTTACACTACTGGCCATTAAAATTGCTAGACCACGAAGATGACGTGATACAGACGTGAAATATAACCGACAGGAAGAAGATGCTTTGATATACAAATCATTAGCGTTTCAGAGCACACAAGGTTAGTGCCGGTGGCGACACCTACAACGTGCTGACATGAGGAAAGTTCCTCACCGATTTCTCATACACAAACAGCAGTTGACTGGTGTTGCCTGATGAAACGTTGTTGTGATGCCTAGTATAAGGAGCAAAAATGCCTACCATCACAGTTACGACTTTGATAATGGTCGTATTGTAGCCTATCGCGATTGCGGTTTATCGTATCACGACATTACTGCTCGTGTTGGTCGAGATCCAGTGACTTGTAGCAGAATATAGAATCGGTGGGTTCATGTGGGTAATACGGAACGCCGAGCTGGATCCCAATGGCCTCGTATCACTAGCAGTCGAGATACCAGGCATCTTATCCTCATGGCTATAACGGATCGTGCAGCGGCGTCTCGATCCCTGAGTCGACAGATGGGGACGTTTGCAAGACAACAACCATCTGCACGAACAGTTCGACGACTTTCGCGGTAGCATGGACTGTCGGCTCGGAGACAAGGGCTGCAGTTATCCTTGACGCTGCATCACAGACAGGAGCACCTGCGATGGTGTGCTCAACGACGAACCTGGGTGCACCAATGGCAAATGGGGTGCCATTGGTGACACGTCTCGGTCACCTCTTGTTCGGATTGAAGGCACATTTTAGCAGGATGATGCACGACCGCATCTCGCAGGTCTGTACGAGTCTTTCTGGATACAGAAAACGTTCGACTGCTGTCCTGGTCAGCACATTCTCCAGATCTCTCACCAACTGAAAACGTCTGTCCAATGGTGGCCGAGAAACTGGTTCGTCACAATACGCCAGTCAATACTCTTGGTGAACTGTGGTATCGTGTTGAAGCTGCAGGGGCAGCTGTACCTGTACACGCCATCCAAGCTCTGTATGACTCAGGTGCCAGCATCTCGTGGTCGTGCGATTGCGTTCTCGCTTCCCACGCCAGAGTTCCCAGGTTCGATTCCCGGCGGGGTCAAGGATTTTCTCTGCCTTGTGATGGCTGGGTGTTGTGTGATGTCCTTAGGTTAGTTAGATTTAAGTAGTTCCAAGTTCTAGGTGACTGATGACCATCGATGTTAAGTCCCCTAGTGCTCAGAGAAAATTTAACCTTTTTTTGACTCAGGTGTATCAAGGCCGCTATTACGGCCAGAGGTGGTTGTTCTGGGTACTGATTTCCCACATTGTATGCACCTAAATTGCATGAAAATGTAACCCCATGTCAGTTCCAGTATAATATATTTGTCCAATGAATACCCGTCTATGATCTGCATTTCTTCTTAGTGTAGCAATTTTAATGACCAGTAGTTTATATTACGTCGAAGCTGAAGTGATCACTTTGCTTGTAACGAACGTCGTATAGAAGAGTGTTAAAAAGCTTCCTTTTGTTTGGGAAGCTGCCCAGTTTTGCGGAAAGCTGAGCTGGGTGGAAACAGCAGCGGCAGCAGCAGCGGTAGGAACTAGCCAATCAGGCATTTGGCTGCTCCTCCAGAGGTGGCGGCCGCCTTGGTGTGCGAGTAAAACTTTGAAGATATCCGCGAGGGAAGTCAGGAGCCGGAGGCGCAATGATTTGTTTCTTTAATAGCGAAACTTTTTGGATACCTTCCCAGCGCTGCGGCCTTGCGGGCTCTCCGCCACCGCCGTCCTGCCTGCCTGCCAGCCTGCCTCCTGCCCGTGGCGCCGCCGTGATTTATATTTCAATCCTCGGTATTAAAGTGTCCCTCTCCTCCCTCGACACCAGCAGTTGGGCGCCTCTATCCGCCGGCCGAGGCTAAGTTTGCGCCGATGTCACTGCGCGCAGCGGTGGAAAGCCGGGTGTCCGACACGGCACACTGTGTGTGTGCTGCTGGTGGCATACGGTCTTGGAGGAAGGGGAAGCTCAGGCTCAGGAAGTAGACAATTACTGCTGGTTGGTTGATTTCGAGAGTAAAGGGCTACAGACTTAGTGTCATGGTTGGTTGGTTGGATGGTTGATAAGGACGGGGGGGGGGGGCGGCGCGGTTCCTTCCTTCCCTTTACGACGGACCTGCTCCTACCTGTGAACACTGTCTCAGTAGGTCCTCAGTAGGAAAGCCGAGTGAAACCTTCTGTACTTCGACGTGAACCAGGCTGCAATTTAAGTCTCTAATCTACGTTTCGGGAGAAACACGAAATGAAAGTTTGGAACTTTTGTCCTCAATTAATATATTCTAAAACTTTGGTGAACAAATATCACTGCCAAGCCCGTGCTAGTCTTAACACAGTCACTCATAATTTCCCAAAAACCTAATAGCTACTAAAATACTGATCGTTTTAGATCGTTAATGCCCGCCAAATATTAAGTCTGTCGGTAGTAAATGCAGTCACAGTTTTTAGCCACCGAGCTGCTCAATACGCCACGCAGAATTAATGTCTTTTCTCGTCTCAAAATTCACTTAGAAATTCCGAAATTTCTACACACACATCGGAATAATTATGCCGTCAATTTCCAACACTTTTGATGTGTGAAACACTGCTAGATCCGGTAACTCATCATTTCCATCAGAACTACTACTGCACACGTCCGATCTTTTTAATGCATAGGCTTCGACTCTTCTCTAGAATACTCTAAGTCTTCTCTACCGGCAGAGAAAGGCGCGCGAAGAATATTGCTTTACCATTGGTCAGTTTAGTCAACAGCCAATAGCAAAACAATTTTTTCTCGCGTCAGTACGCGCTTTTCATCAATTACCAATCGCAAAATAGTAAACCTAACGACTGCACTTTTTACCGACGTAATTATCTAATATGTTGAAGTTTTTCTTATGCATAAAGTTATTTACTATTGTTATTTATACCTTAATTAACTTTCGCTTTACCATAAACTTACTTTACAAATCTATTCTACAAAAATCCTCCTTTGTCCATATCCATACTTCTTCGAAATGATCCCATACTAAATCGTACCACATAACTCGTTAAACAATTATCTTCAGTTAACCTTAAACCATACTCACGCATCATTCATACTGCTAAAAGACATTTATAACATTTTACATACACTAAAAGACATAATAACACACTATGAAAATACTGGAAGTGTTTATGAAAAACATTCTGTTACTTTAGTGCACTCTAGTAGGCACAATCGAAACTAAAATCACAATCCCCTATCCAGTATTGTCCTCTATCGGCTGATACATAAACTACTTGCGCGTCCAGTCTCACGTCACCATCTGTCACTCTCCAGCTCTGAGACAAATCTCCCACTTAACCGCCTCGAAGGTAGGATCATTATACGGCGCTACGCCTCAGGGGGCGGGGAGGGGGGGGGGGGACCAAACTGCGAAGTCATCGGTCCTCAGTGTCATCAGTGCCTTTTTCCTCAGGCATATAGGTCTTGGTCTAGAAGCAATCCCAAAGGACGGCAAGGAAAGCAAAAATGCCTAAAACAAACTGGACGTCTACTGTGCCAAGAACTGCTTCGCCATTGCAATTTTATGCTTTTTTTTGTTTATTTGTTTGTAAACATCAGTCTTAAGGCAGGTTTGAGGTGGCCATCACTGCTTCCTACCCTGTTGTCAACCTCTTCATTTCAGAGTAACTCTTGGATCTCAAGCTGTTACATTGATGCTGAATATACACTACCCAATCACATTAATGTGACCACCTGCTAAAGGCCTGAATAAGCACATTTTTCAGAGCGAACCTTTGCGAGACATGCAAGAAGAGAGGCAATGAGGTTCTGGAAGGTAGCGGCAGCGATGAGGAGCTGTGCCGAGACCAGTGCTATCGCTAGATGCGCTACGTTTCTCGGTTGAGTGTCTATAGTGAGAACAGCCCGATAGAGGTGGTCCCACTGATTCTCGATCGCGTTTAAATCCGGGGAGTCTCGTAGCTGGGAAAGATATGCAAACTCATTCTGGTGTTCTTCGAACGACGTACGTACACAGAGAGAAATGTGACACATTGCACTGTCTACATATACTTCTACATTTATACTCCGCAAGCCACCCAACTGTCTGTGGCGGAGGGCACTTTACGTGCCACTGTCGTTACCTCCCTTTCCTGTTCCAGTCGCGTACGGTTCGCGGGAAGAACGACTGCCGGAAAGCCTCCGTGCGCACTAGAATCACTCTGATTTTACATTCGTGATCTTCTCGGGAGGTATAAGTTGGGGGAAAGCAATATATTGGGTACCTCATCCAGAAACGCATCCTCTCGAAACTTGGACAGCAAGCTACACCGCGATGCAGAGCGCCTCTCTTGCAGAGTCTGCCACTTGAGTTTGCTAAACATCTCCGTGACGCTATCACGCTTACCAAATAACCATGTCACGAAACGCGGCGCTCTTCTTTGGATCTCCTCCGTCAACCCGACCTGGTACGGATCCCACACTGATGATCAATACTCAAGTATATGCCGAACGTGTGTTTTGTAAGCCACCTACTTAGTTGATGGACTACATTTTCTAAGGACTGCCCCTATGAATCTCAACCTAGCACCTGCCTAACTAACAATTAATTTTATGAGATCATTCCACTTCAAAGCGTTCCGTACGCATACTCCCAGATATTTTACAGAAGTAACTGCTACCAGTGTCCTGCCGGTTAATAGCACCGCGCCGACGGAAAAAAGTGATTCTAGGATTGACATGGTCCCCTAGGGTAGACGCATGCTTGTGTTGATCCATTGTGCCCCTTTCAGAATGACGAGATCGCTCAGGGAATGCTCTCTGGGACGGCCGTGGTGGTCTCGCGGTTCTAGGCGCGCAGTCCGGAACCGTGCGACTGCTAGGTCGCAGGTTCGAATCCTGCCTCGGGCATGGATGTATGTGATGTCCGTAGGTTAGTTAGGTTTAAATAGTTCTAAGTTCTGGGGAACTAATGACCACAGCAGTTGAGTCCCATAGTGCCCAGAGCCATTTTTTTGCTCTTCGGCTTGGACCCTTCCGACGACTATTGCAGTGTGTTTGCTTTCTCATGTTTCACTCCGTACGTGCCAACAGCTTTCTTTGCAATGGAGCGTGAAACGTCACTTATCCGAAAAGGCCACCTGTCGAAACTCAGTGGACGTCAAGCTGTGGTACTGGCGTGACAGTTCCAGCTTCTATCGTGTAACATCCCCGAGATAAATTTTAGCTACAGTGAGACGAGAGGAAACTATGTCTCTAACAGCTATAAACATTATCTATCTGACATGTGGAAAAAGAGTGAAATAAAACAAAACGATGATTAATATTATTTATCTATATAATATTTTATTATGTAATTGGACGTACCGATGTGTATCATACAAAGACAAAGACAATCCTAAATTCCTTTTATGAACCCTCCGTTTCACTTCCTTTGTTTTTACCTTTTGTTGGTTGGCTTTTGTAGGGTGTGAACGCAAGACGCACATCAAACTGAATCCTGTTAAGAAATTGTAATTAATTGTCAGTTTGAGAATAGAGTTCATTATTTTTACAAATATAAGTGAATAATTATTTTTAACATTTATTACTCTCTCAATAAGCATTATCTGTGTTAATTGTTTCTTTCCGCTGTAAGGAGCGCAGCTATTGATGATAGCGATTTGTATCGTATTTTTATCTGTGTTTCTTACTAAAGTATCATAGGTTTGCTTGATGAAAATTGTTGTGGTTGGCAGGAGAGCCAACACCGTATTGCTAAAGGAGGCCGAAATGCACGCGTTTTAGCTCACGCAGGCTGGCGTGAGGTCTGGAACATGACAAAGGAATTAGAATTGAGAAAAACGGACGTAGCTGATGGAATACTTAACTTTAATCCATTAATGACAAATGTCGCTCTTGACGATACATGGTTTACAATATCAATAGTACTGATACTGGCGCCTTTCTAGGTCGTAGCAAATAACGTAGCTGAAGGCTTTGCTAACTATCGTCTCGGCAAATGAGAGCGTAGAGGTCAGTCAACCATCGCTAGCAAAGTCGGCTGTACAACTGGGGCGAGTGCTAGGAAGTCTCTCTAGACTTGCCGTGTGTCGGCACTCGGTCTGCAATCACTGATAGTGGCGACACGCGGGTCCGATGTATACTACCGTCGCCTGGAGCAAAAGCAGGTGTCTGCCACTGCACAGGAACCTGATGCGGCGGATGTAGCAAAGACATCAAGGTTCGATGATGACGACAGTGGAGCATTTCAGCCGGCGAGCGACCATCTCGGTGCTGAGAGCGATACGAGGACAAAAAGAACAATAACGCGTCCTCCCCAGAATGCGACTCTTTCAACTTCAACATATGTTACTTGAATGTCCTGACCAATCGTTCAGCGGCACCGTTTGACTGTACCGTACACGGCGCGGACGTCAGATGTTGAATACCATTGGCCATGCAGAATGACTGAAATTCTGCAGACATGAATTGTGGGCCATTGTCGGAAACGATAGTCTGTCGAAGACCTTCAATGCAAAAGATAGCGGATAACGCTTGGATGGTGGCAGATGACGTCGTGGAAGACATCCGGACAGCAAAAGGAAAATTAATGAATGTATCTACCACAACCAACCATCTAGCATTCCAGAATGGACCAGCAAAATCGATGTGTAAGCATTGCCAAGCGGAAGTGGCTTTTGGGCATCGAAAGAACTTCCGCGGTGGTGCTGATTGTTGTTCGGCACACGCCATGGAAGAAGAGCACATATTCGTAATCGCGGCATCGATTCCGAACCAAGTACAGTCCTGACGAGCAAGTTGTTTCGTTCTCACTATACCCCAATGTCCTTGGTGGAGAAGCTGTAAGACAAAGGACAGTAACGAACGCGGGACCACGACCCTGGACTGATCATTATCAGAACGCAAGAGCAAAACACCACGTCGAACAAAAAGTCTCACCTTGTGAGAATAAAATCGGCGAACCAACGGGTCCCCGATCCGTGACTTTGACAAGGGCCAATGCGTGGCAACAAAACGCAGAACGGGAGCAACGACAGGGTCGGCAGCTGTGGCTGTAGCTACGCGACGAAAATCAGTCGGAAACGATTCGACCACGTCATCGGTTTCCACATCAATGAACATGCAAGCAAGTTCGGAGGAATCGAATGCCTATCCTCAGCAACAGGAAAGCGGGACAACGCATCGGCGTTTCCGTGCTTAGCAGTGGACCGATACTAGATATCGTAGCGGTACTACGAGAGGAAAATATACCAGCGAATGAATTTCTGCGCTGTACGAGGAGGTACCGGCTTGGTCGGATGTAAAAGCGGTCTAAGGTTTGTGGTCCGTGATTATGGTAAAGCGACGACCATACAAGAAATCATGAAACTTTGTAACACCAAATACGAGCGCCAATGTTTCTTTCTCGATCTGTGAATAATTTCTTTGCTCAGACGAGAGCAATTTGGACGCAAACGCAATAGGGCGATCGTGCGATCCATCTTTATGCGCAAGCACAGCACCGATCCCGAAATCCGATGCATCCACCATCAACAAAAGGGACTTTTGTGGATCGAATGGCGTAAGGCAAGTATTGGAAAGCAACGCTGATTTCAACTGGGCAAAGGCGCGCTCGCATTCCGTCGTCCAGACGAACGGATCACCCTTACGGCGAAAGCGATGAAGCGGTGCTGAAATGGAAGAGGCGTGTGGAATATATCGGTGGTAATAGTTGATTTTTCCCAGCACTCTCTGTAGCTGCTTCAAATTCTGCGGCGAAGAAAAGTCTTGTATGGCACGGAGGTGCGTGGGACTGGGATGTATGCCTTGGGCATTGAGTACATGTCCCAAGTATGGCAAGTCCCGAGCAAAAAACACACATTTGTCCCTCCGCAAGAGAAGAACATTTTGTCGCAAGATCTGAAATAATGGTCTGAGATTGGCTAAATGTTCTTCACCCGTCTTTACGGAGATCACAATATCGTCCAGATAATTTGCTCCAGTTGGGACCGACGCACAAACTGTTTGGAGATATTGCTGAAACAATGCAGGGGCGGATGCACACCCGAATGGCAATCGTTTGAATCGATACAAACCAAGAGGCGTGTTAACCACCAAAACGCGCTGGGATTCTTTGTCCACCGGTATTTGCAAGTACGCATCTGCAAGGTCCAACTTCGAAAAATATTTATCCGGGCACAGTTTGTCAAAAAGATATTCCGGGCGGGGTAAAGGAAAAGTTGCAATCACTAATTGTGGATTCACTGTTGCCTTGAAGTCCACACAAAGTCTCAACTTTCCGGAAGGTTTTGACAAATTTACTAAGGGTGATGCCCAGAGAGAAGCCTGCACACGTTCAATTACACCCTGTGATTCCAAATCGTGTAATGTTTTTCCGACCTCATGACGCAATGCGTGGGGAACATTGCGCGCTCTGAAAAATTTCGGTTGCGCGTTTACTTTCAGTTCCAAATGTGCTTTATAGTTCTTAGCTCAACCGAGGCCCAGTGCAAAAATGTCGGCAAATTCTTCACATAGACGAGAAACACTGTCTGAAGGCACAGTCTAGTTCACTGATAGGACCTGACTTACTATAGACAAGTTAAACAACTGAAATAAATCGAAACCAAACAAGTTCACTGCAGAAGAAGAACGAAGCACGTACAATGACACAAGTTTTGTGTGTCCTTTGTATGTTGCAAGAAGGCTGCACTTTCCTAACACAGGGATCTTTTGTCCTGAATAACTGCTTAATTTAACATTTGCGGCACGCAACGGAGGTGTGCCCAGCAGTTTGTAAGTGTCTCGATTGATCAGTGAAACTGCAGCACCGGTATCGAACTGGAATGGTATCACTTTGCCATTAATTTCTAAGTCCACAAAAAGTTTATTGTCCACAAATGTATTGTACTAGAAGTGGTATGTGATTACATTTTCACGTAATTGGGGGGCATAGATTCTGAGAAATCAGTACCCAGAACAACCACCTCTGGCCGTAACAACGGCCTTGATACGCCTGGGCATTGAGTCAAACAGAGCCTGGATGGCTTGTGCAGGTACAGCTGCCGATGTAGCTTCAACATGATACCACAGTTCATCAGGAGTAGTGACTGGTGTATTGTGACGAGCCAGTTGCCCAGCCACCATTGACCAGACGTTTTCAATTGGCGAGCGATCTGAGGAATGTGCTGGCCAGGGCAGCAATCGAACATTGTTTGTATCCAAAAAGACCCGTACAGGACCTGCAACAAGCGGTCGTCGTTGTCCTGCTGAAATGTAGGGTTTTGCAGGGCTTGAATGAAGGGTAGAGCTACGGGTCGTAACACATCTGAATTGTAACGTCCATCGTTCAAAGTGCCGTCAATACGAACAAGAGGTGAACGAGTTGCGTAACCTATGGCATTCCATACCATCACGGCGTGTGATACGCCAGTATGGCGATGACGAATACATGCTTCCAATGTGCGTTCACCGCGATGTCTCCAAAGACGTATGCGGCCGTCATGCTGCTGTAAACAGAACCTGGATTCATCCCAAAAAATGACGTTTTGCCATTCGTGCACCCAGGTTCGTCGTTGTGTACACCATCGGAGGCGCTCCTGTCTGTAATGCAGCGTCAAGGGTAACCGCAGCCATGGTCTCCGAGCTGATAGTCCATGCTGCTGCAAACGTCGTCGAACTGTTTGTGCAAACGTCCCTATCTGTTGTCTCAGGGATCGAGACGTGGCTGCACGAACCGTTACAGCCATGCTGATAAGATGCTTGTCATCTCGACTGCTACTGATACGAGGCCGTTGGGAGCGTTCCGTATTACTCTCCTGAGATTACCAATTCCATATTCTGCTGACAGTCATTGGATCTCGACCAACACGAGCAGCAATGTCTCGATACGAAAAACTGCAATCGCGATAGGCTACAATCCGACCTTCATCAAAGTCGGAAACGTGATGGTAGGCATTTCTCCTCCGTACACGAGGCACCACAGCAATGTTTCACCAGGCAACGCCGGTCAACTGCTGTTTATGTAGGAGAAATCGGTTGGAAACTTTCCTCATGTCAGCACGTTGTAGGTGTCGCCACCGCCCCCAGCCTTGTGCGAATGCTCTGAAAAGCTAATCATTTGCATATCACAGCATCTTCTTCCTGTTTGTTAAATGTCGCGTCTGTAGCACGTCATCTTCGTGGTGTCTCAATTTTAATGGCCAGTAGTGTAAATGTGCAACGGTGGTCCCGAACTCATTTTAATTAAAATACTTCGAATCGGATTGGTTCTTTAGAAACAGTGCTCATAGCACGATCCATATAAAAAACTTTTTCTTGCTGGTGTATGGAGGCTAAATTAATTCCGCACGAGTAGCGAAGCATATTGTTTCAGGTAACAAATGGCAATGTTGTGCGCTTCTGATGTTCGGTGGTTTTAATGATCATTCTGCTGAAGATAACTGTTTCCATCATAATCAGTAGTTGTATAGAATCTGTTGTATGAACTGTGGTTTAGTGACACTTACACAACTTACAGAAAACACTTTAACACAACGTTAACTTGGATTTCTTTAGCAATTTGACCAAATCTTAAGCTGAGAGAAAAAATTATTTTGTTATTATTCACTGTAATGAAATAACATTACCATATTCATTTACAGATCAGTTAAATACCAAACCACTGAATAACACAAAGAACGCCACAATCGCTGATAAACGTCAGTCAGCATGGATACGTGAACCAGGCGCCAGCTGTGGACGCCCCTACGCGGAAACATTCGCTGGATGCTCGTTGAGGAGAAACAGTTGGTAGCCCCGTGGCTCATGTGAGCGGTCAGTTGCTCTGCAGTCACACGTCTGTTCGCCTGTATACATCAGCGTAGCCCTGGTTCATCCCCATCATCTGTGGACCTTGGTGTATCGTAGACGCCTCACAGCCAGTTTTGGACACTGCCATTTTTCCATGCATTTTATATTCTAACCACGGCGGCAAACGAACATTTTACAGACTTAGTCGTTTCGGAAATGCTTCAATCCCTGACGTGAAAGCCAATAATCACGTTCTTTTGGACGCAAGAGGACGTTAGATAAAGCGCTCTCTGTCCTCATTTCTACAAAGCTTACACTATTTTCGGCGTCTCTTGCTGCGTATTATAAACTCTCCCCTTTAGTGATGGCATCTATTGTTTGTGAAGTGGCTATTGCTCGTGACTTCGAAGATAGATGGTGGCCACATTAATGTTAGTCGACCATTTGTTTCAAACTCTCTCTTCCGCTATAATGTTTACCTTCTACAGGTCAGACTGGTGCAATGTCTTACAATCCTGTCTCTCATGCCATTATTGTCCATATTTTCCTTTGATATTCGATATTCTTCTACATCTACATCTAAGTTGGCATACACACTCCGCAACATAATGTACGGTGCATCACGTAGGTTACCTTGTACACTCCTGATCATTTCTTTTCCTGTTACACCTGCAAGTAGAGAAAAGGAAAAACGACTCTCTAAAAGCCTCTGTAAGAGCCCTAACTCATCTTATTGTTGTGGTCCCTATGCGAAATGTACTTTGGCAGCAGTACATTCGTTGTGCAGTCAGCTTCGAATGTCTGTTCCCTAAATTTCCTCCTTAACATTCGGCGAAAATTATGTAGACTCCCTCCACGGATTTCCGTTTGGGTTCCCGAAGCAGCTCAATAGTGCTTTCATTTTGACTAAACCTACCAACAACAAAACAACCGAGGATCTCCTCATGTCCTATGTTATCAGTCCAGCTACTTTGCAGCCTCGTTCTATTACACATCTCAAATGGAGCAGTTCTTTTCTTTTCTGATTTTCCCACAGTCCATGAATCAACTCCATAGAATGCTCAGTTTCAAACGTAGATTCTCAGAACTTTTTTCTCAAATAATGGCCGATGTTTGATACCAGAAGACTGCTTTAGGCTCGTATTACTCTCTTTTCCTGCGGTAATCTGCTTTTTATACTTACCAAGCTTCGTCCACCAGTACTTAATATGCTGCCAAGGTAACATAATTCCTTTACTTCATCGAGTCCTTGGTCATCATGTTCCGTTCATCGCTAATGTCATTTCTGCTACAAGTCGAGACCTCCACATTCCTCTCAATCCGTATTCTGTATCCAGTAGGCTGTTCATTCCATTCCACAGGTCTTTCTAATTCTTCTTCGCTTTCGCAGTTTCATCAGGCAAACTTGTCATTAATAGACCTTCACCCTTATTTTAATCCCAGTCGTGAATATTTCTTTTATTTACGTCAAAGCTTCTTAAGTGCAAAGACTGAACAGCAGGGGCGAATGGCTGAATCCCTCTGCTACACATTATTTAATAAGAACAGTTCGTTCTTCGTATTCCATTCTTTCCAGGTTCTCTTTTTTCCAGTAGCTTACACCTGTTTTCCTCAGCGTCTGAATGTTTTAAATTTCTCTACAGGAACAGCGAAACCAACTGCTTTTTGTTTATGGCCGGAGCTGTGTTTCCTGAAGTTACCAGCTTCCTAGAAGCCATAGCAGTTTACTCTCAACAACAATACCCAGACGAGGCTTATTAATATGAAACATGTAACAGCTGCTACAGGCTCCACGGTGTCAGGTGACGGGCAGCCGAAATGTATGGCTACGGAAAGCAGATGTTCTTGGGGCCTACACGAACAACCGGCAGTTGCACAGAGAAGACGAAGACAACACAGCAGGGCACCGTAAGGGCGCATTCCTACGTTGGGTTTAGCTAAAACGACCGTTGTCGCACCGACGAGACATTCACCGTAGGAGCAGCCCCTCCTGGGAAAATGGCTAGTTCTTGACGTAAGAATAATGATCACAGTGATCGATCTAATTAAAAAATACAAAGAAAGACAGGAGAAATACAGATGTTTAATGAAGAGAAATGTTCGTCTCACCTAAAAATTAATACATATAGTGTTGTTTTAGTACAGAGAAAGAGGTCTGGCTTCTGTTTGTGGATTGGCCGTAACCAATTAGCTTGCAGTAAAGGCAGAAATACTAAACGTCTTTCTCCAAAAGTGTTTCACTGAGGAACATCGCCCTGCAGTTCCCCCTTTCAATCGTTATTATGTTTCATTAATCCTTAGGCGTTTCCGCAATTTTCAAAGGAACGAAATGAAAACGAGTGGACGCATTGAAAAATTTATAAGCAATACGAAATGAAAAAAAGTGTGAAGTACATAAATTTAGTACAACATGAACTCCGCTGAATTTGCACCTATGACGTTCCTACTGACACAAAGTATCTCGTCATAGTTTGTTAGATGAAGCGTGAGTGTAAAGTTGCTTTCGAGTTTCTACGAAGCTATAAAGAAAGTATCTCTGCCGGGTGGTGTAAATGGAGAACCATTGTCAGAGTCAGAATTCCGCCTTATTTGAGATCAAATAAGGTGACGGGCATAGAATGTACCTTCGGAACGTCTAAAATCAGTGGGTGAAGCAAAAACCAAACGACTAATTAAGGTAATATGCAGAATCTAAAGGACAAGAGGTATGACATCAGTCTTTCGAAATAGTACTATCAACACTATCCCAAAGAATACAGATAGGGATGGGTGCCAGAACTATCGTACAAACATGTGATTCTTCAGTTTCTCCCTGCGTATTGGTCTCTGGAACAGTCCACGGGTATACTGTCGATTCATATTGGCCAACGGGCACAGTGTTTCGGCGATCAGACATGTCGCCATCGTCAGGTGCCCCGACGAACTGAGCTCCTGGAGGCGGGCGGCCGATTTAAATCCCGTCCCCCCGCGGGCCGCTCTCTTCACCGTCCGCGCCCGCGCGCCGGTGGTCGCGAAGACGTGGGCGTCGGAATCAGTAATAGCGTCGATGTGCTTGCTACGTCCGCCCTGGTCGCCAGTTCGTACATCTTGCTGAGAGTCTTCTTAATTACATTAAATGTCGGGTCCCAAGTCTTGCTGAGATTGTAGCCGCTATCTAGGTTGATAAGATCTTCCCTGGTGCCAATTTCGATAGCCTCCCTTATGACGCTGTCCCAATATTTAGAGTTCTGAGCCAGGATCTTGGTGCGCTCATAATCCATCTATTGTATCTCGAACAAAGAGTGCTCTGCTGCCGCTGACTTATTTGGATGTTTCATTCGAGTGTGCCTTTGATGTTCTCGGCAACAATCTTCGATGGTGCGTACTGTTTGTCCGACATAAGTCTTCCCACACTCACAGGGAATTTGTTATATGCCTGCCTTCCTCAAACCGAGGCCATTTTTCACACTTCCCAGTCGGGAAAAAGACGGTTTTAAGTCGCTGTTTCTTCAATATACGGCCAATTTTCCCCTTAGTGCGCAATTGTACAGAATAAAGGCAGTGGCTACCTCTTCTTCCGTGACTTCATCCGTCTGCACAGGTTGTGCTGTGGTGATGGAAGGAGAGCGTGTCTAATCTGCCATTCCGAGTACCCGTTTTTTCGCAACGCGGTTGTGAGGTGTGAAAAAGTCTGCAATTACATTTTCGAGCTTGCAAACGCGTTCGACAGTTTACATTGATGCAAGATGTTGGTGAAAATTTGATAAAAATAACAGACATAAGGTGCAGTTAAAGATGGGCAATGCACAGTATGTTTAGGAACCATCTCTGAACAATAAGAATGGGAGACCAACAATCAACAGTGTGGATGTATCTATACATCGAAGATGCAATGACAGAAATAAAAAGAGGATCAGAAGTGGGATTAAAATTCAAGGTGACAGGATGTCACTGATTCTCATTGATACAGAAGAAGAATTACATGACCTGTTAAATGGAACAAACAGTCTAAAGAGTGCAGAAAAGTGACTATGGCTAATCGAAGAAGACGAAATTAAGGAGGAGTAGCAGAAATGAAATTAGCGATATACTCAACAGCAAATTTCTGCGCAATCACCGGTCATATAGAGTAGGAACATTCGGAGAGCATTGGCAAGAGATTGCGAGAGGACGATAGGACATAGTTTGAAACATAAGGAAACATGGGGCAATGCAATCAGTCTATAAAGGAGATCTCTTGTACATCACTCGTGCAACACATTCTATGTGTTTGGACTCATACGAAATAAGACTTACATGTAATAGTGAATGTAAACACAGAAGGACACACGAATATTCAATTGTTTATTTGACTCATGATAGGTCGTCAAGGGGATACTGAATAAATTGAACTAGCAGACTCTTGAAAACAGACATAAACAATCCCGAGAAAGCCTACTTACAAAGCTTTTAGAACCGTCTATAAAACGTGACTCCAGGAATATACTACAGACCCTCAAGTATCGCTTCAATAGCCATTGTGTGGGCAAGATTAGATTAATTACAAAATGCGTAGATGTATTTGAAGAATCATTCTTCCCATGCTCTTTACATGAATGGAATGGAAAGAAATCCTAATAACTGGTACAATTGGTCTGAAAACTGGCATCTGGTTTGAGTACTTGGCTTGGAGCTGGGATCTCGTTCAAGAACCAGTCCAGTCCAGCACGTAATTGTAACCCACCAGGAATTTTCACATCTGCAAATTTTCACAAGTTGGTACCAGACACCGAAAATCAGTAATGTACAAGCTGTTGCCCTTGGCTGTTTTCGGTTATCACTAGTTTTGTTATGATGAGTGATGGTGAGTAAGCAAGCTACTGTATTTGCAGTTGTTGAAGGTGCCCTCAGATGTCTTCCTGTTCGGGCAAGCGCAGCTAGTTATGTGCCCTCCGCTCTATCCCTCCCAAGCCGTACTAATGCACAATGCCTCGGCAGTTCGTAGTTAACTTCCGCCTGTGCCGCAGCGTCGCTTGTATCGAAGCTACTCAGTCTTGTTGGTGTACCGACCGCAGTCACATCGTAGTTGCGTAGCGGAGTTTGTTGTCGTTTTCCTCTTGGCGACGGTGTTTTTTGCCTGCCCCCTGGTGTCTGTCGAGTCTCCTAAGTCTGTTCCTCGTCGAGCTATGGTTCGTTTCAGTTTTGACAAGGGTACGCGTCGTGTTCAGCCCGGCTCTTTAGGAATTCACGATTGGTTGGGTGATATTATCCGTGTTACACCTGATCACGTAGATACTGCTTACTTTGATTCTGATTTGTATGCGTTCTTTTTGAAGTTTTATGATCCCGTACAAGTAGAACGGCTTCTCACTCGCGTTGGTGCTAAAGTGTTGTTTACACATCGCGATGGTTCCGTTAGTCAAGTCGTCCTTGAAAATGCGCCACTCGAGTATACTCCGGTTACAGTTTACAACCTTCCTCCTGAAGTGGACGATTCATTTCTTAAAATAGCTTTACTTCCGTTTGGAGTAATACGGCATTCCGATGGGAACGCTGGACACCACAACCTCACTTCCAGTGTTATTATGGTATCCGGACTGTAGACATGTGCGTCAAAAAGAATATTCCTTCCCACTTAACCGTCTGTGGTTGCCGGATCCATGTTACGTATGCAGGGCAAAAAGGAACCTGAGATGGTCCGCGTCGTACTACTGTTCTGACGTCGTTTTATCAAAAACTTCTTCCTTTAACATTAGCAGACGTAGTGTCTTCGCAGTCTACTAACAGTCAATCTCCACCTTTAAGCGTTGTTGGGGCAACAGTACCCCCTACTCCTCGCCAATTTCCACCGATACCGGCGCGTTCAAATTTGGCCTCTGTCCATGAGGGACGACGGCTCCTGCAGAGCAAGTAGAGCGACAGCGGACAGAGGACGGTACAGATTTCGAGAGCGCCCCTCTACATCTCGTTTTTCCGATAAGGCGTTGACAGAGGGTGCACCTTCTGGCTCCCTATCGCCAGTATTTTAAAGAATCGAATTTCCATGTGTAAAACAGCTTCAAACATCTGATCATTTACAAATGAATAAATGTGTTAAATATTTGAAGTTGAGCATGTGAATCATTTATGGTTCAAGACGCAAAACCCTAATTACATACCTTTTATATTGTCGTATGATTAAATCATAGATATATTAAATACTAAAACCGTAAGGATTTGTTGCAAGTCGTTAAGTGGTTTCATTATCGAGTACAGAATGAGTATACTCTTGGTAATTTGCTCTTCTTTTTAAGAAAACGAATTTCTTACACATCTCGGTCTTTAAGAGATCAGTTTCTTAACTATAGGTCGTACAGTGACACAATTTTGAAGGTATATTTCGTGATATATATGGATACTGTTGAAACGTCCCCTTTGAAAAATTTATACTCGACTGTGCTTAAACTGACACACTATATTTTTAGCGCAACGCAATCTGACTTTCAAAAATCTCTACAAAAGAATGGCCCTGAATAACATTAACCTATACCTTTCACAAATCACTTACCTCACCAAAAATCTTCGTTACTCGAACTACTGCAATACAGTGAGCACCACTACTGCCGGCTAAATAAAAGATTCAAACTACGGAAGGCACTAACTACTGATAGGCACAGTTAGCAAATGAAAGATTTTAATAGAGAACAAACAATGTATTTACCTTAATAGTCATTATATATATATATATATATATATATATATATATATATATATATATATATATATATATATATATATCAGTTCATGACACCAATTCTTACAAATTTCAAAACTCCCCCATCTCTCTCCCCACGTCCACCACTGATGGCGGCTCACCTCCAACTGGGCAACGCTGCGCGCTGTTAGCATCCAGTTGCCGCTGCCCAACACTACAATGGCAGACAACAATGCAAACCAGCCACAGACTGCACATGGCACAGCCAGTGATTTTGGTACAGAGCCCTACGTGGCGGCGGCGTTACCAATAAAAAAAACCTTTGCAAACTTGTTGCGAATAGAGTTAAAAGCAAAAATGTAGTAGAAGCTAAATTTTTGTCCCTTTCATTATCTTCTGTGTGTGTGTGTGTGTGTGTGTGTGTGTGTGTTTTGCTTGTGGCGAGTGCTGACAGTGAGAAAAACCGTTTAAGTTTATATCAAACTATGCAGGAAGTCGCTAAGTGCTACCATTTCCAAATACTGAATCAATGTAGTCTGGATTCCTCCCCTCCCCGCCCCCCCTCCCCACCCCCCATTCCTTGGGGAGGCCTGAGTGCCTCAAGATACAGATAGCCGTACCGTAGGTGCAACCACAATGGAGGGGTATCTGCTGAGAGGCCAGACAAACGTGTGGTTCCTGAAGAGGGGCAGCAGCCTTTTCAGTAGTTGCAGGGGCAACAGTCTGGATGATTAACTGATCTGGCCTTGTAACACTAACCGAAACGGCCTTGCTGTGCTGGTACTGCGAACGGCTGAAAGCAAGGGGAAACTACAGCCGTAATTTTTCCCGAGGGTATGCATCAAACCAGTCTCTGGACTGAAGACCACAACAACAACAACAACAACAACAACAACAACAGAGTCTGGATAATGTGCATGCTGTGTATTACGATGGCTGAAGACATGTACACAGTTCCTAACCTTAATACTTGTCTGCCTTTAACGTAAAATTATAGCTCCTAATGAGAAGAGTAGGAGAGCTTTACAAAATTCTAAATTTTGCAATAACGATACGATGCACTGAAAATAAAATTTTTATTGCCCATCGAAGCTAATAGGTAGGCAACCTGCAACTCGATTTCGTTGACGAAATTACCGTTCTTGCGTTTAGTAACATAGACAACTATGTTATAAAAAGAAGATAAACCTACGTTAATATAACTGAAATGTTTATGCTCAGACATACATATTTCTAGCGAGCGTCCTGCCCAGTCAGACCACTGAATTTAAGCAACGCTGTGTGTGGTTAGAAATTCGATGGGTGACCATTCGGGTAAGCCATGTGCTGCTGGGAATTTTGCCCGCAGCTCGTGGTCGTGCGGTAGCGTTCTCGCTTCCCACGCCCGGGTTCCCGAGTTCGATTCCCGGCGGGGTCAGGGATTTTCTCTGCCTTGTGATGACTGGGTGTTGTATGATGTCCTTAGGTTAGTTAGGTTTAAGTAGTTCTAAGTTCTAGGGGACTGATGACCATAGATGTTAAGTCCCATAGTGCTCAGAGCCATTTGAACGATTTGCTGGGAATTTTCCCTTTAGCTTTCCGGCCATGGGGGCGTGGTGATCTCCAGAATTTGAGCCAATAACCTGGATTAAATTTCAAAACTCTCCACAGTGTGTCTTAAAATGAGAACATGTTACATTATTGACGCTTATCTGTCCTGCGGATGGCGAGATTAATGCAGCGGCCCCTTTCACAGGACTAGGCTGAGTGCTGGCACAGTATTTCACACTCTCCATTCTCTCACAACTATATACTGGAACCATAACATCACACTAAACATACAAACGCGCACATCGACAACAGTCGTCTGCACATATAAGATACACTTAACACGGAAATCACTCTCTTCGCAAAGAAAAGGATAGGAAAAATCGTCCCTATTAAGTGGCTGAACCTGCCCTCGATGTCTCACAAACCCATCGTGACACAAAGATTTTCTTCGTGTATACATTTATGACATAAAATTCGAACCATTTATATTCTAGTATTATTGTACCAAGTTATGTTATAGTGGCTATGCCTTCTGGAATGGACGTTCGTGAAAATGTAGAGGTCGGCAGATGTTACTTCGCCTCTCACTCAGTTCCACCTCCTAGTTGTGTGAAACGGATTCACCATTTGTTGACTGCTATACTAAACTGCGATGTGCTCAAAAGAGGATAGAAACGCAAGACAAAGAACCGAGAATCTGCAGCCACATCTCCTTTCCTCACTGCGCGCCGCTTCATATCTAGTTCGCACTAACTCCAATTATAACAATGGTCTCCATCTCATTGGGTCTCACGCACAGAATCTCTGAAATTATCGTTTCGCAGATTTCCAAAAAGCTCTAGTGTCGATATCTGACACAACTCAGAGAGAGAACATTTCGCTCTATGTTTCATGGTCTATACACTGTCGGAAATATTTTTGTGAGCACTAAGGAGAGAACGCTTACTAAAAATTCATCATGAATCCCATCTCTTAACTTAGAGAAGTAACCAGAATCGCTATTTTTCTACCACTACAAAGGAGATGCTGTGAGTCATGGATAAGTGCCAACGAGCTCATACTGAACTTGCGCTGCGAATCTTCGCCAAGGATTGCTTGCACTGTAGGAAAGCTCTTTTTTTGAGTAGTCATATTTGTTTATCACAGCCTCTCGTTTGAAACTGACTGTATGTACGTCCTTGTCTGAAGAAGTATTGGGAAAACAAGACACATTAATCAGCCAGAATATTATTACCACCGACCTAGTATCGATATAAACCCACCCAGGTGATAGCAGCGTCACCTGACGAGGAATGACTGCTTGTGAGGCACACGCACGGTGCATGTGGCATTAGTGAGCGTGCTGTCCGTGTGTTGAAAGAGCGCGAACTATCTGGGTTTGACAGGGTGCAGATTGAGATAGCATGGAGGCTCGGCACAAGCGTGTCTGGTACAGCACCACTTGCCGGATGCTCGAGCAGTGAGGTGGTGAATATCTTCAATACGTGCCGAAACCAAGATGAACCAGGTCCAGAAGTCGCAGAGATCGACAGTCACCCCTCATTAACGATGTCGGACGTCATAGACTGGATAGACCGGTAAAACAGGACAGGCGGCGAGCTGTGGCGGAACTACCATCAGACTTCTATATTTACATCTACATCTATACTCCGCAAACCATCTGACGGTGTGTGGCGGAGGGTACTTGAGTACCTCTATAGGTTCTCCCTTCTATTCCAGTCTCGTATTGTTCGTGGAAAAAAAGAAATAAAGATTGTCGGTATGCCTCTGTGTGGGCTCTAATCTCTCTGATTTTATGCTTCACGGGATATACGTAGGAGGTAGCAATATACTGCATGACTCCTCGGTGAAGGTATGTTCTCGAAACTTCAACAAAAGGCCGTACCGAGGTACTGAGCGTTTCTCTTGCTGAGTCTTAAAGTAGAGCCTATCTACCATCTCCGTAAAGCTTTCGCGATTACTAAATGATCCTGTAACGAAGCGCGCTGCACTCCGTTGGATCTTCTCTATCTCATCTAACAACCCTATCTGGTACGGATCCCACACTGGAGGGCAGTATCCAAGCAGGGCGAACACTGTAACATTGGTTTCGGACTGCATTTTCTTAGGATTCTTCCAATGAATCTGGTGGCATCTGCTTTACCAACGATTAATTTTATGTGGTCATATGGTCATTCGATTTTAGATTATTCCTAATGCCTACTCCCAGATAATTTATGGAATTAACTGCTTCCAGTTGCTGATATTGTAGCTAAATGATAAAAGATCTGTCATTCTATGTATTCTTAACACATTACACTTGTCTATATAGAGATCCAGTTGCCATTCCCTGCCCCATGCGTCAATTCATTGACAGGCAGAGTACAAGTGTGCTTGAACACTAAGTGCACTGAACACTCCTAGCGATGGGCTTCTACAGCCGACGGCCAACCCATGTTCCAATGTTTACACCACGACATCGGCCACTGAGACTGAAATGGGCATGTGACCATCGGCAATGGAAGTTTCCTGCAGTCGATTGGGGGGGGGGGGGGGGGGGGCGTGCGAATACGTAGTTTTCGCGGCGAACAGACTTTTAACACATGTACTGATGGTGGCGGCTCCATTATGCTCTGGAGTACATTTACGTGGACACCCTTGGATCCAATGGAGCTCGTGCAAAGCACCATGAGCGCAAGAAATATCGTGCGCTCGTTGCAGACCTTGTACTCCCCTTCACGACGATCACGTTTCCCGTCGGTAGGGGAATTTTTCAACACGACAAAGCCCTAGGTTACAAGACCAGGAGGGTGGTGGAGTGGTTCGAGAAGCACAGTGGCGAGATCTGAATAATGTACCGGCCCCAGCTCGCCAGATTTGAACTCGGTCTTACACAGCTGCGATGTGATTGTACGTGGCATCAGTACTCGTAGGCCACCTCACCGGAATTTACGGGAATTATGTGACTTGTGTGTTCATATGTGTCATCAACTCCATCCAGCGATCTACAAAGGCCTTATTGCCTCATGGTAAGACATGTAGCCGCTGTTAAGGGTGCCGAAAGTGAACATATCGGCTATTAGCTAGGCGGACATAATGTTCTGGCTGCTCAGTATACACCACTTCGTCGTCGACGTAGCACGGCGTTCCTCAGAAATCTCCTGTTCCATGTAGCTCAGTCACCGTAACTGCCTATAGAGAGACGATACTTGACGACACAACGTTTCCAAACATGGAGTTTAACTACAGATGACCTGGCATCAGAAATCAGTTGTGAAGTGATTGACAGCTGCTGACAGATGTGTCCCCGTCGGCACGCTAGTAAGCTACACTGCGCAGGAATGGCATGCAAACGCAAGTGAATATTTTCGACGTTGGCGCTCTGATATTGTCGGGGAGAAGTCTCGGAAAGTATCAGCTAAGCGGCTTACTGAAGAAATTTTCGCCGCCCCTCAAACGCGGAGCTTCGCGAAAGATTCGGAGCCAGACGGTTCAGCCCACGTTCCGCACTTTTCCTTTTTTCTTTCTGACTCACTCCTTCCGGTAGCCATCGCTGCAGTGGCATCTCTAAATTCCGATGGAAGGCGAGAAATTAGCATACCATTGGTGTGGAAGTCTTCGCACTGACGGAAATTTTTGTCTGACTCAATCAAGCAGCATGCACGGAGCTACGCCTTTCCTCTCGTAAGGCTTAAATTTTCAAATCTGCACAACGGCTGAGACGAGTTGTGCGACTTTGCATTGACATCACTTGTATTTCATATGCTATTTTGATATGCAATAAAGCTGAAAAGTTCTAAGAAAGAGGATGGCAAGTCGTCTGCGTTAGTAGAAGCATCAGCACGTGTAAAAAAATGTTCACTGTGACGTAGGTGCATGCAAGAACTGAAAAGAATGATTATAAGTACAAAAATTATTAGAAACGAAGAATAAAGCATAATTTTCACTCCTGTTACACTAATAAGAACTGAGAAGTTCTGAATTGTTTTTAACTAAAGGAAAACTTCCGACGAAGGGTATTTTTTGTTGTGAATGCTGGAGGACTTTATCTTCAATCATAAAGATTCCCAACAATCTGTAACAAAAGGATGTTTACTAAATATGAAGAAATACTCAACTTAAATCATGCATCTTCTTCTGAAATGTCCATCACAATTACACATTTGATATTATTACAAGGACTCTAAAATACTAAGGTTCTGTCACTGTGCCTCTCTGTAATGCCTACTTAGAGTCCAGTACTGGCCTACGATGCCTAAGTCTCGGAGACGGCGGACGAACATGCAGCTTGTTGGTAACTGGAGACTGTATACGACACGTCGCACTGAAGAGAAGTGTCTTCCGTAGCTCACTGCTCCAATGTTTAACGAGGCATCGACCAATCGCTATCCACACACATGATCCCATGGAACGGAACTGCGGACCCTGGCGAACCTCGGTAGAGTTCGCACTGCCAACCAATACAGCTTCTGCGATAGAACTGTTTCACACGTGGCTTATCGATTATGGTGCTGTACTCTGTGGAGTACTGCCACCACATATTCAACATCAGAATAGCAATACTGGAAGTGCAGCTTCAGTATGGCTTGCACAGCTTCTACACTGTTCACACATGTAAACATGAATCCCCCATATCATTACTTCCGTTCAAATTTGTCTACTCTTTCTAAAAGAATGCAAAAGTGTAAAAATACTTGTGGTTCTCACTCTACATCTATAAGATTACTCTGCATTTCACAATGAAGTGCCTGGCAGAGGGTCCATAGAACCATGTTCAAGCTATTTCTCTACGATTCAACCCTCTAACGGCACACGGGATAAACGAGCACTTTCTGTGTGAGCTCTGATTTATCTTATTTTATCATAACGATCGTTTTTCACTATGTGGGTGTGAGCCAACAGAATATTTACGCATTCAGAGAAGAAAGTTGGTGACCGAAATTTCACGATGAGTTTCTGCCGCAACGAAATACGCCTTTGTTGTAATGATTGCCACCCTAACTCACGCATCATGCCCGTAGCACTCTCTCCTCTGTTTCGCGATAATTCAAAACGAGCTGTCCTTCCTGGAACTTTTTAAGTGTCCTCCTTCAGTCCCATCTGATGCGGATCTCACACCGGACAGCAATACTCTTGAAGAGGGCGGACAAGAGTGGTGTACGCAGTCGATCTGTTCAATTTTCTAAGTGTACTACCAATAAATTGCACTCGTTGGTTTGACTTACCCACAACACTATCTATGTCATCGTTGTTATTGAAGTTATTCGTAATTGTAAGTCATAAGTATTTAACTTAATTTACAGTCTTTAGATTTGTGTAGTCAATTATGTGACTAAAATTTAGTGGATTTCCTCAAGTACTCTTGCGGATAACTTCACACTTTTCATTATTTAAACGCAATTTCCACTTTTTGCAGGGTACACATATCTTGTCTAAATAATTTTGCTGTTGCTTTTGATCATCTGATGACTTCACAAGACGGTAAATTTCAGCACCATCTGCAAAGAATGGAAGATGACTGCTGAGAATGTCTCCTATGCCATTTATGTAACTCTGGATCAACAGGAGGCCTATAACATTTCCTTGGGCAACGCCAGATATTTCTTCTGTTTTTCTCGATGACATTCTGTCAATTACTACGAAGTGCTACGAATGTTGACCTACCTGACAGGAACTCACGAATCCAGTGGCCCAACTGAAACGATACTCAACAGGCATGCAATTTGACTGAAGGCGCTTGTGAGGAACTCTGTAGAAAGCCTTCTGGAGATCTAAATACACGAAATCAATTTGACAACTCCTGTCGATATCCAAACGGTTCAAATTGCTCTAAGCATTACGGGACTTATCATCTGAGGTCATCAGTCCCCTAGGGTTACAACTACTTAAACCTAACTAACATAAGGACATAACAGACATCCATGCCCGAGGCAGGATTCGAACCTGCGACCGTAGCACCAGCGCGGTTCGGGACTGAAGCGCCTAGAACCGTTTGGCCATAGCGGCCAGCCCTGTCGATATCACTTCGTGAATAGAGAGCTAGTTGTGTTTCCCAAGAACGATTTTTCCTGAATTTGTGCTGACTTTTAGTCAATAAATCGTTTTCTTCGAGATAATTCATTACGCTCGAACACAGGATATGTTCCAAACCCTGCTGCAAAGACGTTAATGATACGGGTCTGTAACTCAGAGGATTATTACTGTTTCCTTTCTTGGAATTTCGTGTGACTTCTGAAACTTTCCAGCCTTTAGGTACAGATCTTTCGTCGAGCGAGTGATTATATATCTGTGTTAGATATGACGCTATTGTATCAGCATACTTTAAAAGGAGCCTGACTGGTATGCAATCTCGACCGGGAGCCTTACTATTATAAATCGATTTAAACTGCTTCACTACGCCGAGGGTATCTACTTCTTACTTATGTTGGCAGTTGTTCTATATTCGAATTCAGGAATTTTTACTCCGTCCTCTTAGGTGAAGGAGTTTCGGAAAACCGTGTTTAGTAACCCTGCTTCAGTGACAGTGTCATGGGTGACATGACCATCATTGTCGTGCAGTGAAGTGCTTTACGTATGACTAGAATCTCTTTCGGTTTTCTGCCGAATTTCGAGACAGAGTTTTGTTGTGTAAACCATTAAACACATCTAGCTTTGAAGTTCGCGCTAAATTACGAGTTTCTGTAAAATTTTGCGAGTCTTGCGGATTTTGCGTTATTTGGCTTTCTTTGCTTTTTTCGTTGTTCTGCAAGAGTGTTCTGAACCGTTCAATGTACAAGGGTATTATTTATGTGATATATATCTCTCAGTTGCCATCCATACCATTTCTTTGTTTCCAAACCAGATCTTGTCTACGCTTACATTGTCAGATCGGAAGGAGTGGAAACTGTCTCTTAGAGAGGCACCTAGCGAATTTTATCTGATTTTTAAACCGGTGTACTTTGCGTTCATTTTTGGTAGTTTTGGATGTTACGGTATTTAGTATCGCTACAACTGCCTTGTGGTCAGTAATCCCTGTGTCCTTCCTGATGCTCTCTACTTGTTCAGGATTATTTTTTGCTAATAGGTCAAGTATATTTTCGCAATCATTTACACATCGAGTGGACTCCTGAACAAATTGTTCGAAATAATTTTCTGAGAAAACATTGAGTACAATTTCGGATGACGTTTTATGCCTATCTCCGCTTTAATGATGTATTTTTCCCAACATATCGAGGGCAGATTGTATGAGTGGGGCACATACGAGGGTTGGAACTTTAACAGTGGCAACTATTTATTTACAGCTTGTACAAAATAGATGAGTGTTTAAAAGTTTTGCTGACCTTCAGTGTAGTCACCAGCATTGTGCATAACCCGTTGCCAGAGATGTGGAAGTCGCATGATACTCTTAACACTGCCAGTTGTGTTGACAGTTCAAGCGGTGCGGTCTATTGGCCGACGAATTTGTAGCAGTTCTGAAGCGAATGCCGTGAAGTGTTTCCTTCAGTGTAGAAACATAGTTAAATTCACGAGGGCACAGTTGAGGGGAGTGCAGTACGTTGTATAGCACTTAGCAGCTCCATAAGTCAAACTAATCAGTAACAGCTTGCACTGTACGTGCATGAGCATTGTCCTGCAAAATGATGGTCAGGTCCTGCCGAAAGTTTCATGACTTCTGTCTCTTAGCTGGTCGTAGGTTGTGTTCCAAAAATGAACAACATAGTGACACATCTCTTTCAACGGTTCATACACAATGCTGGTGACTACTTTGAAAGTCAGTAAAACATTTAAATACATTAGTACGAGATGTACAAGATGTAAGTAAATAGTTGCCACTAATAAAGTTCCAACCCTCGTATTTGAAATGAGACTCATTTGAAGTGTTCAGCACCTGCATCATTTGAGTCAGGGGACCAGTAAAACGAACTAATTATTAATTTATTCCGGTTGTCAAGCACAATCTCCACCCATATTAACTTACAGGAACTAGCTACTTCAATTTCAGTACAAGCTATAGCACTTCTGACAGCAACACACTCCACCACCGACTGTATTTAATCTGCCCTTTTTTTAAAAAAATTCAGCTGGACTTATTTCCGGCTTCGGCAGCTTTCTGTACCTATGACGATTTGAGCTTCAGTGCTTCCTGTTAGCTCTTGGAGCTCCATTTCTTTCCCAACACAGCTACGACAGTTTACAACTACAATATGAATTTTTGCTCTCTCTACCTTCCTGTGCTTTCCCTGCGCGCTTTTGGGTTGACCCCATACCTGTAGATTCCCAACAAAGCCAGTGAATATAAGAAGGCACCACTCTACTTCATGCAGCGAAAATTTGCCTACACATATGAAAGTTATGTCACGTTGTCCCGAAAGAAAAAAGTTTATAGTCGGTAGTTCACACACAGTACTGTTCCCCACAGGAAAATGCATTAGTAAAGAATTTAAATAGCAAAAGCCCATTGTATAAGGTAACTATTGATTCTATCAGTAGCAGTCGTATGATCTTAATATTACCACAGCATTATACCCAACAACGGGGAAAGACGCAGATTTACTACAGCACCAGAATAAAAGCCTGATACGTTTCCAAGAATACATATCCCGATGATTTGCAGGAAAATATCGTGACAGCAGAAGACAGTAGTAAAATACCTACTCTGATGGGAATCTGATTACTAGTCCATGTAGATCTTTATCAATCGTTATTTGCAAAGATATGCCCAATCACAGAGACAAATTATGACCCATGTAATTAATGAATGAATGTAGACTGACTTCAGATTGAGAAATGAAAGTTAGCTGACCAGTTCACACCTAACTTAAATGCGCAACAGTAACTAGCAAGGTTAACAACACAAACACGAGAATTATCTACAAGATGCCAGCAAAAGTGAATGTGTTTTAGCGAACTCAGCTTATAGTATGTCACGGTGCACTGGAGTCATAACGCCGATTTGTGATGAATACAGTCAATCCTCCCCCCATGAACCATGGACCTTGCCATTGGTGGGGAGGCTTGCGTGCCTCAGCGATACAGATAGCCGTAGCGTTGGTACAACCAAAACAGAGGGGTATCTGTTGAGAGGCCAGACAAACGTGTAGTTCCTGAAGAGGGACAGCAGCCTTTTCAGTAGTTGCAAGGGCAACAGTCTGGATGATTGACTGATCTGGCCCTGTAACAATAACCAAAACGGCCTTGCTGTGCTGGTACTGCGAACGGCTGAAAGCAAGGGGAAACTACGGCCGTAATCTTTCCCGAGGGCATGCAGCTTTTCTGTATGATTAAATGATGATGGCGTCCTCTTGGGTACAATATTCCGGAGGTAAAATACTCCCCCATTCGGATCTCCGGGCGGGGACTACTCAAGAGGATGTCGTTATGAGGAGAAAGGAAACTGCCGTTCTACGGATCGGAGCGTGGAGTGTCAGATCCCTTAATCGGGCAGGTAGGTTAGAAAATTTAAAAAGGGAAATGGATAGGTTAAAGTTAGATATAGTGGGAATTAGTGAAGTGCGGTGGCAGGAGGAACAAGACTTTTGGTCAAGTGACTACAGGGTTATAAACACAAAATCAAATAGGGGTAATGCAGGAGTAGGCTTAATAATGAATAGGAAAATAGGAATGCGGGTAAACTACTACAAACAGCATAGTGAACGCATTATTGTGGCCAAGATAGATACGAAGCCCACACCTACTACAGTGGTACAAATTTATATGCCAACTAGCTCTGCAGATGACGAAGAAATTGAAGAAAAGTATGATCAAATAAAAGAAATTATTCAAATAGTGAAGGGTGACGAAAATTTAATAGTCATGGGTGATTGGAATTCGGTAGTAGGAAAAGGGAGAGAAGGAAACGTAGTAGGTGAATATGGACTGGAGCAAAGAAATGAAAGAGGAAGCCGCCTGGTAGAATTTTGCACAGAGCACAAATTAATCATAGGTAACACTTGGTTCAAGAATCATAAAAGAAGGCAGTATACATGACCTGTAGATTAAAACTAAAGAAACTGCAAAAAAGGGGGGAGTTTAAGGAGATGGGACCTGGATAAACTAAAAGAACCAGACGTTGTACAGAGTTTCAGGGAGAGCATAAGAGAGCAGTTGACAGGAATGGGGGAAAGAAATACGGCAGAAGAAGAATGGGTAGCTTTGAGGGATGAAGTAGTGAAGGCAGCAGAGGAATAAGTAGGTAAAAAGATGAAGGCTAGTAGAAATCCTAGGGTAACAGAAGAAATATTGAATTTAACTGATAAAAGGAGCAAATATATAAATGCAGTAAATAAAGCAGGCAAAAAGGAATACAGACGTCTAAAAAGTGAGATCGCCAAGAAGTGCAAAATGGCTTATCAGGGATGGCTAGAGGACAAATGTAAGGATGTAGAGGCTTATCTCACTAGGGGTAAGATAGATACTGCCTACAGGAAAATTAAAGAGACCTTTGGAGATAAGAGAACCACTTGTATGAATATCAAGAGCTCAGATGGAAACCCAGTTCTATGCAAAGAAGGGAAAGTTGAAAGGTGGAAGGAGTATATAGGGGGTCTATACAAGGGCGATGTACTTGAGGACAATATTATGGAAATGGAAGAGGATGTAGATGAAGATGAAATGGGAGATACGATACTGCGTGAAGAGTTTGACAGAGCACTGAAAGACCTGACTCTAAACAAGGCCTCCGGAGTAGACAACATTCCATGGGAACTACTGACGTCCTCGGGGGACCCAGTCCTTAGAAAGCTCTACCATCTGGTGAGCAAGATGTATGAGACAGGCGAAATACCCTCAGATTTCAAGAAGAATATAATAATTCCAATCCCAAAGAAAGCATGTGTTGACAGATGTGCATGTTACCGAAGTATCAGTTTAATAAGTCACAGCTTCAAAATACTAACACGAATTCTTTACAGACGAATGGAAAAACTAGTAGCAGCCGACCTCGGGGAAGATCAGTTTGGCTTCCGTAGAAATGTTGGAACACGTGAGGCAATACTGACCCTACGACTTATCTCAGAAGAAAGATTAAGGAAAGGCAAACCTACGTTTCTAGCATTTGTAGACTTAGAGAAAGCTTTTGACAATGTTGACTGGAATACTCTCTTTCAAATTCTGAAGGTGGCAGGGGTAAAATACAGGGAGCGAAAGGCTATTTACAATTTGTACAGAAACCCAAATGGCAGTTATAAGAGTCGAGGGGCATGAAAGGGAAGCAGTGGTTGGGAAGGGAGTGAGACAGGGTTGCAGTCTCTCCCCGATCTTATTCAATCTGTATATTGAGCAAGCAGTGAAGGAAACAAAAGAAAAATTCGGAGTAGGTATTAAAATCCATGGAGAAGAAATAAAAACTTTGAGGTTCGCCGATGACATCGTTATTCTGTCAGAAACAACAAAGGATTTGGAAGAGCAGTTGAACGGAATGGATAGTGTCTTGAAAGGACGATATAAGATGAACATCAACAAAAGCAGAACGAGGGTAATGGAATGTAGTCGAATAAAGTCGGGTGATGCTCAGGGAATTAGATTAGGAAATGAGACGAATAAAGTAGTAATGGAGTTTTGCAATTTGGGGAGCAAAATAACTGATGATGGTCGAAGTAGAGAGGATATAAAATGTAGACTGGCAATGGCAAGGAAAGCGTTTCTGAAGAAGAGAAATTTGTTAACATAGAGTATAGATTTAAGTGTCAGGAAGTCATTTCTGAAAGTATTTGTATGGAGTGTAGCCATGTATGGAAGTGAATCGTGGACGATAACTAGTTTGGACAAGAAGAGAATAGAAGCTTTCGAAATGTGGTGCTACAGAAGAATGCTGAATATTAGATGGGTAGATCACATAACTAATGAGGAAGTATTGAATAGGATTGGTGAGAAGCGAAGTCTGTGGCACAACTTGACCAGAAGAAGGGATCGGTTGGTAGGACATGTTCTGAGGCATCAAGGGATCACCAATTTAGTATTAGAGGGCAGCGTGGAGGGTAAGAATCGTAGAGGGAGACCAAGAGATGAATACGCTAAGCAGATTCAGAAGGATGTAGGTTGCAGTAGGTACTGGGAGATGTAGAAGCTTGCACAAGATAGAGTAGCATGGAGAGCTGCATGTTTCAGGACTGAAGACCACAACAACAACACAGTCAAATATGAAACACTGAGCAAACACACGCCTGTACGATCACATGCAACGTCTGCGCAAGTTGTATAAGCGTAACTCTCACCTTATTTACTGTAAACAAAACAGAATAAGTAATGTTCAGAATCGGGGTTGCTATCTTTGACACGAAATACCATACAACAGTCAATGATTAATGTAGCCACAGATTACGTACTGCATTGTGTGATCGTAGAATGGTTGCGAAGTATCAGTCGCGTTAATGCAGTTAATCACTCACGGTATTCGTGGAAACTTAGCAAAATTATTCACATGAGCACTGTGCCACAAGGGGGCTGGGATCGATTCCGGAGGGGTGTACGGATAACCTAAGTGAAATAGGCGACCGCTCGCATTAAGTCTGCGTTGAGCGACAGTTCTGCACCAGTTTTCATGCTTCAATAATAGATTCTACTGCTGATATTTAATCGTATTCGCAATTCTCGAAGAAGTCATTACCATTCAGTTATGTGAAACTCAGCTACTGGAACAAAAAAGCAGTGTGCATTTAATGGCCGCCTGTTTCCATGAATATTGTAGACAAGTAGGCAGAAGGATTTTCTTTTCAGCATTCCTTCCTTCAATTTAGGATACGTTTCTGTACCACTACAAGATCAGCCTATACAGCGTGTAACTAAATTCCCTTTGCACAGTTTGAGGACAGACTCCTTACAACAAAAAATATGACCAAGTGCCAGCTGTACTAGCCTAGCACATTGTGGCTTCCGTAGAAACTTAATTACGTACGTACAGAGTTCATCCAACCAGGGAACCAAGAAACTCGACGATTTTTCCTTGTCGTTGATATCGATACTAGGAAGAAAACAGTCCCACAAATTCCAAGGTCGGGTCAAAATCTATACGCTGCTTCCGGTGACTAGCCTGAACATACACAAAGAAGCGAACAGCGGACTTCGGTTCATACACGTGGAGAGAGAAAGCTTAATAGAATATTTCCAGAATGAGATTTTCACTCTGCAGCGGAGTGTGCGCTGATATGAAACTTCCTGGCAGATTAAAACTGTGTGCCCGACCGAGACTCGAACTCGGGACCTTTGCCTTTCGCGGGCAAGTGCTCTACCATCTGAGCTACCGAAGCACGACTCACGCCCGGTACTGGCATAAGTAAAGCTGTGAGTACCGGGCGTGAGTCGTGCTTCGGTAGCTCAGATGCTAATTCTCGCTTCGCGCGTCGGGCGACTAGGTCGTGCTCTTAGTTCCGCCTCTACCGTAGCGCAGCGTGTTTTCCTCCTGTCAGTTTAGTGCCGTGTTGGTCTCCGTGCGCGTCGCATCGCTGGTTGTCGGCTGGTGTTTGGTGTTCGTGCGGCCCTTCCTGTCGCGGCGTCGTCTCTCGCCGTGATGTCCACCATGGTTCCCACGAAAGTTCCGCGTACAGGTACAGTCAGTTTTACCTTTGACAAATCCACGCGTCACGTCCAGCCCGGTTCTTTGGAGATAAATGACTGGTTAGTCGATACAGTTAAGGTCACTACTGATCAGGTGCATACCGCATATTTCGACAGCGAATTATATGTGTTTTTTGTTAAGTTTCTTGACCCGCTCCAGGTTGATAGGCTACTTTCTCGTCATGGTTCTCAGGTACCCTTTACGCACCGTGATGGTTCCACTAGTATGGTTCTCTTGGCAAATGCAGAAGTGATATATACGAATGTTCCGGTATTTAACCTTCCGCCCGAGGTTGACGACTCTTTTCTGAAGTCCGTTTTGCTTCCTTATGGGGACGTACGCCATATTCGAAAGGAACGCTGGTCTGCTCAGCACCGCTTACAGGTATATAGTGGTATTCGGTCGGTGGAAATGGTGGTCAAAAAACCTATTCCTTCTCACCTACAGGTATGTGGTTATAGGGTCCATATCACGTACAGTGGCCAGGAAGGAACATGTTATTATTGTAATGAAACTGGTCATTTCCGTACTAATTGTCCGCGGCGTGTGGTGGTATTAAAACCTACATACGAACAGCGTAAAAAATTGACTTTAGCTGATCTTCTCCCGCAAGGATCTCGGACTGAATCGCTCACTGTTACTGAGGGACGCAGTGATCCGTTGTCCGACAACGGCCGTGATTTTCCCCCGTTGTCCTTGAGTAGGGATGTTGCTCCCCTTAATTCCGATGTTCCCACGCTGATTTCTCACAACAAGCGTCGGCGAACACAGGATGATGCGGCTGATGAATCTTCCTTATTGGCTCGCCCTTCCGATGGGCCTCCGGTAAAGGACTCTCTTTCTCAGTCGGAAATCGTGGATGAGGAAGCCACAGGTGCTATCACGCCTTTGCAGAAGCTCCCTGACACCTTATCTGACGTTGTTCCTGCTACCGCGGCAGCCTCTTCGGAGACGCCCGTGACGGAACCTGCTTCTGGTTGCCACGTGTCTTCTCCGGTGCTCTCTGACACTTCTCCTATTGACTCTGTTTCGCATCCCCCTTCTGGAATTTCTGTCGCCCCCTCTGGGTCACAGCCTCCTCCCATCAAACAACTGATTGATTCTCCAGAGCCAGTGGATCCCGTTGTTATTCACCAACTGTCCCACCGTGAACCCATGTCTGCGGACGAGTGGGATGTAGAGGCCTCTCTCTCGCAATCTGACACGGAATGTCTACATGATGCTCCTACGCAGCCGAACGCTGCAGCGTCGGCACCGCGGAGCCGCAGTCGAATCCGTAAACAGCCACGGAGAGCCGCGTCACGGCCGAAGAAAAAGCAGTGGGAAGATGAGGGTTCTGTTTCGTAGTTTTTCTCTCTGTGGTTCAGCGCTTGTTTCTGGTATGATTACTTGTATGCTGCTCCGTCAGCTGACGGCTCTCTACCGATCTTTGTTTTTCTTTCTAGGTTGAAGTTCCATGCAAGCATATACATTTCTTACTCTGAATATTAACAGAATATGTTCTGAGCTTCGGCTCGCCGCTTTGCGACAGTTTATCTATCAGTCTGGGGCAGATGTTGTTTTTTTACAGGAAGTCCTATTCGACCAGTTTTCCATTCCTGGGTTCTCGACGTTTTTTAATGTCGCTTCCGAACTTTCTACGGGCACTGCCTTGTTTTATAGAGAAGGCATTCCGTTGATGAATTTCGAAGTACTCGACAGTGGAAGGGGGATCGGGTGCACGTTTTATGATCTCAGTTTACTCCTTCTTTATGCCCCTTCTGGTTCGGGTTGTACTACCGCACGCTCGAGTTTCTATAAAGAAGAAGTCATTTACCTGCTTCGTAAATCCCCGTCAAAGATAATTTTAGGTGGGGACTTCAATTGTGTTCTACGGCCGGTAGATCAGTCTCCTAATTTTAATTTCAGTAAAGAACTCGACGACCTTGTGCGCTCCTTGCACCTGCGTGACGTGTGGGTTTCTCGCTATCCTACACTTGTGCGACATACCTACTTTACTCCCACGTCTAGCAGTCGCCTCGATCGCTTTTACCTTTCCGATTCCTTGTGTGGGCAACTTCTGGCTGTTGATGTGATACCAGCCTGTTTTACTGATCATTGCGCTGTAGCCGTTACGTTTAATTACGAGCGACAACCGGTAAAATTGTTTCGTCCTCCTTGGATGCTCAATATCGCGTATTTGCAAGATACCTCCCTTGGTATCGTCCTGGAGGACATTTGGACTCGTTGTTCTCGTACTATGGACCGGTACCCGTCTATCGTGGCATGGTGGACACTGTATGCAAAACCACACATCCGTAGGGCTCTCATGCGTTTTGGGGCTGCGAAGGTGGCAGAAGATCGACGAACGCAAGAATTTTACTATTCTGTCTTACGTCAACTGTACGATAGTGCTACGCATGCTCCCCTCCGGGTTACTGATATACAGCGCATCAAAGCCAAATTGCTGCAGCTCAAACGCATTCAAATGGAGGGCCTGCGGACGAGGTCTCAACCACGTTCCCTTCTACAAGAGGAACTGACGTCACTCTACCATCTAGTCCGTTTACGGTCACGCCGGAAACGTGGGTGCCTTGCCTCCCTCACAACCGCTGACGGCCGCGTGTTCACCTCTCACCGTGACATTTCTGACTTCGTTTACACCTATTTTACTGATCTGTACGATACTCATGTCCCGGCGGAAACCTCTCTTGACGACTTTACCTCCTTGCTGCCTCGCGTCGTCACTCCTCAATTAAACGACGCCTTTCTGCGTCCCTTTCAGAAGGATGACATATATGATGTTGTTGCAGGATCGCAGTCCCGCAAGTCGCCTGGATTAGATGGTATTCCTAAGGAGTTCTATGTTCAATTTTGGCCGCTCATTGGTGACACCTTAACGTCAATGGTAAATGAAGTGATGCGGGGAGTCTCACTTCCTGCTCCTTTTCAGGAAGGCAGAATGGTCCTCCTCCCGAAATCCACAGGTCGACCTGCAATTGATTCCCTCCGTCCTATTACTCTCCTTAACTTTGATTATAAACTTGTCGCTCGAGCAATTAATATCCGTCTCTCTAAGCTGCTCGATACCATTATTGCCGCCCACCAAAGCTGTGTGCCTGGACGCACGATACTGACTTCCGTTCTCGAATGTCGCGATGTAATCTCGGTGGCGGCTGCCGCTAATATCCCAGGGGCTTTGCTTTTTCTTGATTTCCAAAAAGCGTTCGATCGCGTCAGCCATGATTTTTTATCGAGAGTGCTCACCGCTGTCGGCTTTAATAATGATGCTCGACAAGTCTTAACTAATCTTTTTACCGGTATCAGTGTCTCGGTGATTGTGAACGGTCACCCTACCCCCCGGATATCGATCAGACGGGGGTTACCCCAGGGAAGCCCCTTATCCATGTCACTTTTTGTTCTATCCTTAGAGCCCTTACTTCGCCATCTCACCATGCACTTACGTGGCTGGAATATATTGGGGGAAATTTTTGCAGTCCGTGCATACGCCGATGACGTCATGGTTTTAGTACGACATGCCGAGGATATACCGCGGCTTAAGGATACCTTGGATTCATTTTGTGGTCTTGCTGGTGCTCGCATTAATGATCGCAAATGCACGTTCCTGCCGTTGAGAGGCTTTGATCATGTCGTAATTCCTTGGGCGACGGTTGTCGATCGCCATAAGACCTTGGGGATCATAGTGGATCGTAATCCGATCAAAATGGCGGCACTAAATTGGCGTGAGGTTACGAGTCGTGTTCACGGGGCGATCCTTGAACATGACCGCCGTTCCCTTAGCCTCCTTCACAAGGCACGGGTTTTAGAGACCTATGTCTTCAGTAAAATATACTACGTTGCGCAGGTCTTCCCGCTTCCCGCGATGATGGCTCGCAGGCTGAAACAGCTGTCTAGTCGATTTCTGTGGCGCCGCCATGTCTTCCGTGTCCGGTATGAAGTTGTGGCCAGGCCTCGGAAGCTTGGAGGATTGGGTCTTTCAGATATCAAAGTGAAGACGTCCATCTTATTTGCCCGCCGCAATGTTTTAACCTGTACGCGGGCTCCGCATTCAGTCACCTCTCGTTTACTTTCCCGCCTCCGGCCGGCCAGTCTGACCCCTCCTGTTGATGTTGGACGGATTAATCCTAAATTGCGGCACATTCGTGAATACTTTGTACTTGTCGGTATTCTGGGTGCTGATATACTTTCTATGACGCATATTACTACCAACATGCTACAAATCCGTTGGGGTACAGCATGTTTCCCTTCTTCTGTTGAACTGGCTTCCCCGTCAACGTCATGGAAAACGGTCTGGTCTCATCTTAGTCTTCCCATTTTGCCGATGGAGATTGTTTCAACGTGGTATAAGGTCATTTACCGTCTGATACCTACTGGTGATCGTCTTTTTCGTATTGGCCTTCGTCCGACTGATCAGTGTGAGGAATGTCATCAAACTGACACCTTACTTCACAGGCTAGTTGCTTGCGGACGGGATCATTGGCTCTGGGTCCGCCGTCAATTAGCTTTTCTTACTAGAGGGCCTGAAACCGCATTCCCAGACGACATCTTCTTACATCCGGACATCTCTTATTTTCCTCAGACGAAAACGAACACGATTGTCTGGCTCTTGGGTTACTATGTCCATTACGTCATTGAAGGCGGTAATGACCCAGATCCCCGCGTTTTTCACCATTATCTGTCAACTGCGCATTGGAAATGGCAGCGGTTACCACAATACCGAACGCTTTTTGCGAATATGCTTTTTCTTGTGTTTAACCGTCAAGGGGTTGGTTAAGTTCCCCTGTGATTCCTGTTTCTTTCCTGAGCTCGAGTCCCCTCCCTTGTTGTATTTTTTCGTAATTTTTTTTTCTCTCTCTCTTTTGCATGTATATATATACACCCAAAATTCATACGGGTGGGGTAACGGGTTGGTCTTCCCCTTCAGAAGAAATGTTTTATTTGTGTTTCACCTAATTTGTTGATTTTCTTTTTGCAGCTAATATTAAATGATGATTTGACTATGGTTGTCTGAATTCTCGTGAAATATACCAAGTCAATCTGATAATAAAAAAAAAAAAAAGATGGTAGAGCACTTGCCCGCGAAAGGCAAAGGTCCCGAGTTCGAGTCTCGGTCGGGCACACAGTTTTAATCTGCCAGGAAGTTTCATAAGAGAATATTATTCATTTGTTTACTAAACTATATTATGATGCATGCAGAATGCAGCAATAGTTTTCTGTAATGCTCTTGACTGATGATGAATGCAGTTTAAGATGTAATAGCAAAAAATATTTTATATGTGACATAATTACAGTTCAACAATTTTCGAAATTCTTTCTTCACTTATACTGTGAAACTTTGGATATCGCCAAATTTAAATGTTGTGGACTAACGACCGAGTTTGTGAGTATCAAAATATGTGTCATAAAATGCTTTGTCTTTTGATTAAATGGACTTAGAATCTTAAATATTTTACATAGCCAACGGACCGATTGCTTAACAAAAGCACTCCGTCGTCAGACCACAAGTGGCCTACCGAAACCATCTGACAGCCGTGTCATCCTCAAGGAGTATGCGGATAGGAGGGGCGTGGGGTCAGCACACCGCTGTCCCGGCTGTTATTATGGTATTCTTGACCGAAGCCGCTACTATTCGGTCGAGTAGCTCCTCAGATGGCATCACCCATCCAAGTGCTGGCCACGCCCAACAGCGCTTAACTTCGGTGATCTCACGGGAACCGGTGTGATTGCTTAAGACACAACATAAATTTGAACTTGAGATGCCTACCCATTCCTGAGAGAAAGGGTTCTTAGCACTTAGACAAACAACTACACGATTGGTTACAACTAGTATGTGTGCTGTCTGTCCAAACAAGAGTATTTCAGATGATTAACGGAAACTGTTTCATCGTATGATGATGGGTTACAAAAAAAATTCACTTCATCCAAGGTCAATTCAGAGTATGACTGATAAATACAGGGGATAGGCAAAATAATGTGAACAGAGGTAGTAATGGGATGGTTGTGTTTGATAGTCACTACAGCAGGTAAGGTACGCGTCGCGCTGGACTGTACGTGATGAGTACGGACTACTAGGCGCTTCAGTTTGGAATCGCGCGACCGCTACGGTCGCAGGTTCGACTCCTGCCTCGGGCATGGATGTGTGTGATGACCTTAGGTTAGTTAGGTTTAAGTAGTTCTAAGTTCTAGGTGACTGATGACCTCAGACGTTAAGTCCCATAGTGCTCAGAGCCATTTTTTGAGTGCGGACTGGACAACAGTGCAGACTGTTTACGAGTAGTGCACACTTTGTATTTGCATTCAGAGGCCGTGGTCGACGCACAGTGAAAGACCCAACAGAGTTCGAATGAGGGCAGATTGTGGGGTCCAGATTAGTTGGAGCATCAGTAACCAAGACAGCTAACTTACTGAATGTTTCAAGAGCAGCTATTTCAACAGTCATGAGAGCTTACACAAAACATGGGAAGACATCATCGTGTAAACGTAACAGTGGGCGCAAATCAAAACCAAATGTCAGAGATCGTCGTACGCTAACACGATTTGTGTCCAAACACGAAACTACGGCGGCTAAAGTGATTGTAGAGCTCTATAGCCGTCTTCGAGACCACGTAACTGTGGCCACTGTCCGCCGAGAACTCCATAAAGCGAATATTCATGGACGAGCTGCTATACCGAAACCATTAGTGACGACAACCAAGGCAAAGAAGCGTAAAACTTGGTGTCAGGAGCATAAAACCAGGACGGCTGATCAGTGGACACGTGTCTTATGGTACGACGAGTCAACGCTTCCCTTATTTCCTACGTCCTGCCGGGTTTACGTCTGGAGAACACTAAAAGAAGCCTACAACCCTGATTGCTTCATTCCTACGGTTAGGCATGGAGGTGGAAATGTGATTATGTCGGCAGTCACATCATGGTATTCTGCTGGTCCCATCTTTATTCTCAAAGGCCGTGTTAGAGCCAACGATTATGTGAACATTTTAGGTGATGAGGTGCACCCCATGTTTCACATGTTGTTCCTCAACAATGATGCCATATTTCAGGACGATAATGCACCCTTTCACACAGCCACGACGGTACAATCATGGAGCATACAACTCAACTGCAGCGACTTCTCTCGCCCACACAGTCCCCGGACTCGAGCATTATCGCGATCTAGTGGGCGGTATTGGAACAGGTATTCGCCTCCCTCGTCACTACAGGAGATAGGAGAGGTACGGATCGATCAGTGGCATAACATTCCACTGGAGACTAAACTATCATCATATTACAGTATTCCAAGAAGAATAGCAGCTGTATTATGGGCAAATGGAGTTGGACCCCTTATTAATAAACCATCCCCCCCCCCCCCCCCCCGAACCATGGACCTTGCCATTGGTGCGGAGGCTTGCGTGCCTCAGTGATACATTTAGCCGTACCGTAGGTACAACCACAACGGAGGGGTATCTGTTGAGAGGCCAGACAAACGAGTGGTTCCTGAAGAGGGACAGCAGCCTTTTCAGTAGTTGCAAGGGCAACAGTCTGGATGATTGACTGATCTGGCCCTGTAACAATAACCAAAACGGCCTTGCTGTGCTGGTACTGCGAACGGCTGAAAGCAAGGGGAAACTACGGCCGTAATTTTTCCCGAAGTCATGCAGCTTTACTGAATGATTAAATGATGATGGCGTCCTCTTGGGTAAAATATTCCGGAGGTAAGATAGTCCCCCATTCGGATCTCCGGGCGGGGACTACTCAAGAGGATGTCGTTATCAGGAGAAAGAAAACTGGCGTTCTACGAATCGCAGCGTGGAATGTCAGATGCCTTAATGGGGCAGGTAGGTTAGAAAATTTGAAATGGGAAATGGACAGGTTAAAGTTAGATATAGTGGGAATTAGTGAAGTCCGGTGGCAGGAGGAACAAGACCTCTGGTCAGGTGACTACAGGGTTATAAACACAAAATCAAATAGGGGTAATGCAGAAGTAGCTTTAATAATGAATAGGAAAATAGGAACGCGGGTAAGCTACTACAAACAGCATAGTAAACGCATTATTGTGGCCAAGATAGATACGAAGCCCACACCTACGACAGTAGTACAAGTTTATATGCCTACTAGCTCTGCAGATGACGAAGAAATTGAAGAAATTTATGATGAAATAAAAGAAATTATTCAGATAGTGAAGGGAAATGAAAATTTAATAGTCATGGGTGACTGGAATTCGAGTGTAGGAAAAGGGAGAGAAGGAAACGTAGTAGGTGGATATGGATTGGGGCTAAGAAATGAAAGAGGAAGACGCCCGGTAGAATTTTGCACAGAGCACAACTTAATCATAGCTAACACTTGCTGTAAGAATCATGAAAGAAGGTTGTATACATGGAAGAACGCTGGAGATACTAAAACGTATCAGATAGATTATATAATGTTAAGGCAGAGATTTAGGAACCAGGTTTTAAATTGTAATAAGTAGGTAAAAAGATGAAGGCTAGTAGAAATCCTAGGGTAACAGAAGAAATATTGAATTTAATTGATGAAAGGAGAAAATATAAAATGCAGTAAATGAAGCAGGCAAAAAGGAATACAAACGTCTCAATAATTACATCAACAGGAAGTGCAAAATTGCTAAGCAGGGATGGCTAGAGGACAAATGTAAGGATATAGAGGCTTATAACACTAGGGGTAAGATAGATACTGCCTACAGGAAAATTAAAGAGACCTTTGGAGAAAAGAGAACCACTGTGTATGAACATCAAGAGCTAAGATGGAAACCCAGTTCTAAGCAAAGAAGGGAAAGTAGAAAGGTGGAAGGAGCATATAGAGGGTCTATACAAGGGCGATGTACTTGAGGACAATATTATGGAAATGGAAGAGGATGTAGATGAAGATGAAATGAGAGATACGATACTGCGTGAAGAGTTTGACAGAGCACTGAAACACCTGAGTCGAAACAAGGCCCCCGGAGTAGACAACATTCCATTGGAACTACTGTCGGCCTTGGGAGAGCCAGTCCTGTTAAAACTCTACCATCTGGTGAGCAAAATGTATGAAACAGGTGAAATACCCTCAGACTTCAAGAAGAATATAATAATTCCAATCCCAAAGAAAGCAGGTCTTGACAGATGTGAAAATTACCGAACAATAAGTTTAATAAGCCATAGCTGCAAAATACTAACACGAATTCTTTACAGACGAATGGAAAAACTAGTAGAAGCCGACCTCGGGGAAGATCAGTTTGTATTCGTAGAAATGTTGGAACACGTGAGGCAATACTGACCTTACGACGTATCTTAGAATAAGGATTATGAAAAGGCAAACTTACGTTTCTAGCATTTGTAGACTTAGAGAAAGCTTTTGACAATGTTGACTGGAATACTCTCTTTCAAATTCTAAAGGTGGCAGGGGTAAAATGCAGGGAGCGAAAGACTATTTACAATTTGTACAGAAACCAGATGGCAGTTATAAGAATCGAGGGACATGAAAGGGAAGCAGTGGTTGGGTAGGGAGTAAGACAGGGTTGTAGCCTCTCCCCGATGCTATTCAATCTGTATATTGAGCAAGCAGTAAAGGAAACAAAAGAAAATTTCGGAGTAGATATTAAAGTGCATGGAGAAGAAATAAAAACTCTGAGGTTCGACGATGACATTGTCATTCTGTCAGAGACAGCAAGGGACTTGGAAGAGCAGTTGAAGGGAATGTACAATGCCTTGAGAGGAGTATATAAGATGAACATCAACAAAAGCAGAACGAGGATAATGGAATGTAGTCGAATTAAGTCGGATGATGCTGAGGGAATTAGATTAGGAAATGAGACACTTAAAACAGTAAAGGAGTTTTGCTATTTGGGGAGAAAATAACTGATGATGGTCGAAGTAGAGAGGATATAAAATGCAGACTGGCAATGGCAAGGAAAGCGTTTCTGAAGAAGAGAAATTTGTTAACATCGAATATAGATTTAAATGTCAGGAAGTCTTTTCTGAAAGTATTTGTATGGAGTGTAGCCATGTATGGAAGTGAAACATGGACGATAAATAGTTTGGACAAGAAGAGAATAGAAGCTTTCGAAATGTGGTGCTACAGAAGAATACTGAAGATTAAATGGGAAGATCACATAACTAATGAGGAAGTACTGAATAGGATTGGGGAGGAGAGAAATTTGTGGCACAACCTGACCAGAAGAAGGGATCGATTGGTGGGACATGTTCTGAGGCATCAAGGGATCACCAATTTAATATTGGAGGGCAGTGTGGAGGGTAAAAATCGTAGAGGGAGACCAAGAGATGAATACACTAAGCAGATTCAGAAGGATGTAGATTGCAGTAGGTACTGGGAGATGAAGCAACTTGCACAGGTTAGAGTAGCATGGAGAGCTGCATCAAACCAGTCTCAGGACTGAAGACCACAACAACAACAACAAGTAAGTACAGGTGTTCACATAATTTTGCTTGTCCCCTGTATATACTGCGAAAACCGTTCCACTGTTTTGCGGTAGTAGCTCAGGGGAAACTATTCCTTAGAGCACATTGTTTGGGGGTTCCGTATTCACTGAAATTCCACTTTTAAAAGCAATCGTCATAATTAGGCTCTGGTTCGTACTTTTTGCCTTTCGACGGTTGTGCACTAATGCAGAATATTAATTCTGCGTTAAAATGAAGTGCTAGTAAACTTACCTCGTATTCTTCTCCGGATATGGTGTATTCAGTTCGGTTAACTTACGCTTTAGTTTATAATTAAGGCTTGCATGTGAGGCTGAAATGACGAGACTCGATAAAAGAAGAGAATGTCGAGCCACACGTATCTTGTGCCTTCTGATGGAAAGCGTTACGTCACGAAGTTTTTTCTATTATATCATCTTCGTAACTCGGCTAAAGGATTTTTATCGCGCTTAAATGCCAATATCATTAAATGTGTAAATTTAAGAAGAAATTTATAAAGGCAGACCTCCTGCTGCGTAATACTTCTGAGCTGAAATTCCGTCTAGGTAGCACATAAAAGTAGCAGTGTAATGTCGAAACTATCTATAGTTTCTTTCTCGCAGTCGGTGGAGGGAAACGGGTGGAATAGTTTCGCAATTCCTGCGATATCTCTAAGGCGTCTCTTCGCTGTGAATACAGAGCCCGATTCGGAGCTGAATTTAACCCCGAAACTAATTATCTCGCTCCCGTAATCCCCACCCGGTATACATCTGGACTGAGCTGAAAATGGAACGTCAGCCCTGCCAGAAGCGCCGAGAAGAACTATTGAAGTCGGCTAGACGTCTTTTCGAACAACCAAGGACGGAGGTTAGGAATTCTAATGCCACCAGACGATCCTCGACCCTTTGACTCACTCGATCGAACATGTCGACCTAGTTCTATGTTTCGCCAAGGATAAGACCTCCTCAAACTCTTTCCAAAGTATTCTTTCAGAAAATTGTACATGACCTTTCATTAATACCTCTGAGGTTTCCGAAGAGGGCTATGGGAAAACTACAAGACATACAGAAAAAGTACAGTTCATCAGTTGCGACTGAACCCTGACGACCTCTTACTTTAATTCAATCTGCGCTCTTTAATTAGTGACAGATCGCGTAAAAAATTTCATCACATTTATTTCGTGACAGTTCTGCAATGACTGTTGATGACCGATCAAGGGTTTACTGCTCCTGTTAACATAGTTCGTTAAACAGGTCGGATCAGAGCTTCAGTTTTTCGTAAAGACAAGTTACATTCTGCTGCACTCGGTCGCCTCAGTCTGATTGTTGTCTCTGCTACTGTTAGTTCGAACTGTGGCAGCGGGTGACGTCCTCGTCGGTGCTATGTAGCTTAACTGTTACTCCGGACAGCAGTGCAAGCAAAAATTTCGCTTTGGCTCAGCGGCATACTGTGAATATCTAACGAATAACGATATCAACTTGACCGTATTTTAATTCAAGCGTGTGTCCCCTACCTGAACTGTTTAAAACATCAGGAGGGCGATCGATTACTTATTCCAAAGTGACTGGTGGATATAAGGGTTCGATCCTCAACCATACCAACTAAGGTATTAAAAGCATTGTCTTAATGTTAACACTGCCCATTTTCGATATCGTTTTCATAGTGTGACTGCATTCGCCAGTACACAGTCGAAGATTCCTGCACAGGAAGGGTAGGTAGTGACTCACCTTGCATTATCCTTCTGTAATAATTGTTATTACTAAGTATTCTCTGGTTTCCTTTACGGTCGCCAAGTACTTTGCATTAATTTTGAAATGAATTCTACATGGTTTCTGTATTTAAATTTCAGTTGCTGTATTTAATATTCCAATATGGATTCATTAACATACATCTATAATTTACGTATCGCTTTATGGAAATGGTTTTCTTTAACAAGAATTTAGCATTTAGTGAAACTTTGATGTTAGTGTAGCAAAATCATTGCTTCCCAAGGAATTGAATCGCAAAGCGAGCAACGCAGCTAAAACTTCTGTTCTCTCTGCGTGAACTGTCATAATTACTTCAGCAGTGTTACTTTTATTTTCATGTTTTTTGGTTTACGAGACCATTTTGGTTTGCGAAGCACTATGATTTAAAAGTAAAACCTCAGATAGTTATAAAAATAATTCGATTCGAAAGCGTGAAATGGCTTCGACTGAATTTGATACTGTCATGAATAATTATTAACATCAATAATCTTGTTGCGAAACATCCGCAACTGAGCATTATAGCAGAGGTTAAAAATACCGCTTCAGTTGTAAATTACTTTATTTTCACACGGCCGGTTTCGGACTGTTATAAGCCCATTCTCAGGTGTCGTAGCTGTGCTATGGTCCCCGAGAATAGGGAGTTCTGCCCTCATAGGCAGCACACCCCGCATGGTACACGCGGCGCTCGGAGACCACAGCACTGCACAGCACCTGAGGATGAGCTTATAACAGTCCTAAACCGGGCGTGTGAAAATAAAGAAATTTACAACTGAAGCGGTATTTTCAACCTCTGCAATTATTAACATGTAATTTACAAAAACCATGTAATAGAAATTTGTACTACGCTTATAAAATTCAAGAAAAGTAATTGGAGATTCTTGTTGTTTCGTGTCGTGACGTTCGTTGTCACGTGGGTCGATAGGTGTGGGATAGGCAAACCCCTATTGGGCTGATTCTTCAAGTTTCTCATGCATTAATTACTTTTCGACCAATATTACGCTATTTGGAGCCGTTGTTACTTCGGCAGCCATAGCTCCAAAACTTTGCAGGGTCACAAGCGTGGAAATTTTTGCATCCACTCGTTGCAAATATCAGAGAGGATATAATAGCGTCCAAATTAGCGTCACACAACATTATACTTCTTGAAACGCATTTTTCGCCACAAAATATACTGATATGTCAACAGCCAAAGACAAAACGACTGCCCAGTTCCACGTCTCGCTATCCTCTCTCTTCTTGCTACTGTGCATGACGCCATTGCGCGAACCAGCTGCGCAACCAATCACGATTCTCGAATCTCGTAATGACGACTTTTAAAATCAAGTACTTATTTTAGAGTCACTTAAAGTAGAACAGTAAATCACATTTACAAAACTAATTATTACAATTCTTTCTCCGGATTTATTAAGAATGCTCATAAACTTGTTACTTTCCTAAGTTATAACGATACCAGCTTTCCATTTCCTTAGAGTTACGTATCGAAACTTATAGATCGACCACAAAATATCGAAAACATTTATAAAAATAAATAATGTTGTTGTCTTTTGATGACATTTATAGCTGTTCTGTAACGCAGTGAATACAGATTCGCCTCATATTACTCGCTGTGGCATAGCTGCACTTCGGGAGGGGCGTGTCAGAACATATGGACTAATCCCTCGCTCCGTATGGTCGCATCGCATTAGTTGGCACCTGTAGACAGACAACCTAGTAAAAATTTTTCTAAAGCGGACAGCTGTCGACGCTAATCGGGTAACTCCAATCGGCAATTCTTATGAGTTGCATGCTGCAATGAAACTCTGTTATTCCACAGACCTTTACAAGTTTCACACATGTACGACGTACACCACTGGCCATTAAAATTGCCACACCAAGAAGAAATGGAGATAATAAAGGGGTATACATTGGACAAATATATTAGACTACAACTGACATGTGATTACATTTTTACACAATTTGGGTGCATAGATCCTGAGAAATCAGTACCCAGAACAACTATCTCTGTTCGTAATAACGGCCTTGATACGCCTGGGCATTGAGTCAAACAGAGCTTGGATGGCGTGTACAGGTACAACTGCCCATGCAGTTTCAACACGATAACACAGCTCATCAAAAGTAGTGGCTGGTGTATTGTGACGAGCCAGTTGCTCGGCCACCATTGAACAGACGTTTTCAATTGGTGAGAGATGTGGAGAATGTGTTGGCCAGGGCAGCAGTCGAACATTTTCTGTATCCAGAAAGGCCCGTGCAGGACATGCATTATCATGCTGAAATGTAGGGTTTCGCAGGGATCGAATGAAGGGCAGAGCCACGGGTCGTAACACATCTGAAATGGAACGACCACTGTTCAAAGAGGCGTCAATGCGAACAAGAGGTGACCGAGACGTGTAACCAATGGCACCCCATACCATCACGCCGGGTGATACGCCAGTATGGCGATGACGAATACACGCTTTCAATGTGCGTTAAACGGGACATCACCAAACACGGATGGGACCATCATGATGTTGTAAACAGAACCTGGATTAATGCGAAAAAATGACGTTTTGCCATTCGTGAACCCTGGTTCGTCGTTGAGTACACCATCGCAGGCGCTCTTGTCTGTGATGCAGCGTCAAGGGTAACGATAAACCGCAATCGAGATAGGCTACAATCCGACCTTTATTAAAGTCGGAAACGTAATGGTACGCATTTCTCCTCCTTACACGAGGCATCTCAACAACGTTTCACCCAGCAACGCCGGTCAACTGCTGTTTGTGTATGAGAAATCGGTTGGAAACTTTCCTCATGTCAGTATGTTGTAGGTGTCGCCAACGGCGCTAACTTTTTGTGAATGCTCTTAAAAGCTAATCATTTGCATTCCCAGCATCTTCTTCCTGTCGGTTAAATTTCGCGTCTGTAGCCCGTCATCTTCCTGGTGTAGCAATGTTAATGGCCAGTAGTGTATATAGGCACACTGAAAAGACGAATGAAATTTTTTCCTGCGCGGTACAAATTTTCATTCGCACTTCAGCAGGATATATCCATCACAGATGTTTACTACTGGAAAAAATTACTAGAGCTATATAGCTTAATTGATCAAAGCACCTATGCCCCGGTTTCGGACAGGACCACCCAGTTCGTTCGATGATGAGGTGCCATTCCAATACACTGGAGGGCAGCTGCAATGCTGTTCCAATTTAGAGGGAATGTCAAATGGGCTGAAGCACAAATGGGAATGTGCATTGAGGAGGAAGGCATGCTAGAGTTGTCCATGCAGTTGTGTAAATCCTCTGTGCCAATGAGATGTGACGGACAGTGCTCATACCTAATGAACAGGAGACCAGGTTCAAAGCCCGGGGTTGATACAGGTTGTCATTCGCTGCTTCATTCTGCACGTATATATCATATCGCAAACGAAATCTAACTTCCGTAATAAAGCAACACGAGGTTTTGAACGCCATGCGCTGACACTTTTGCCTTGTTCCAATTATCAAACTGAAGTAATGTTCCACTGTTACAGTGTGCCAAATCAGGAGAGTATCGATAATGTTCAGTGAAAGTGAAATTCATACCAGTCAAAATTTGGTTCACAGACGCAATTTCAATATTCGTGACAATTCTGCCGGATAGATAGAAATCTCAGGTGTAAACTACTTGTCCACTCCGTCTTAAAAACAAATAACTGCAACCAGTCACATCAGTGATTCTCACCTCTGAATAATTCAGTCTGATGTATTTAATACAATAGGACATGTAATAATAAATTTTGTGGAACGTGTGAAATTTATAGCAGCAGAACACAAGCTCAAAGGTTTGTGGATACTTCGACTAAATACGTGCATAATAATATAGGCATAAATATTTTCTAATGGCTACAGGCAGCTTTTATAATTATGTTGAGAACGAATACACTTTCAACAGCTCCAAAACTTAAAAAAAAAATAGTTTATTAGAAGCTAACCAATTCCAAAATAGTAATATGAACATTGGTGGCAAATCTTAAGTGACATTTTAGTTATTAATCTTATATTAACCACTTGACTTTTGTGGACTGATTAACACATCATGTCTCACTGCCCCACATGAGCTACGCTTTCCTGAAGCGCAACTGACGTGTTTCCACAATCCGTTCCGTCGACTTAACGACTGTTGCGATCGAGCTACTTCGAGTATTTATCATACTCCGCGCTGTCTAACGGTCTGCTTCCATAGTGGGAAGGTGTGCCGGTCCCAGGCACAAATCCGCCCAGCAGATCAGTGAGGACGTCCGGTGTGCCGGACAGGCTGTGGATGGTTTTTAAGGATAGATAAAACTGAAAAATGTACCACCTTTTCGGATTTTTATCTCATTATAAAATTTGCTAGTTTCCGAATAAAATTATATGTATGTATCACTCATAAATTGACATGAAGAGTGTGGTTGAAAATGTAAATTTTTTACGTGCATTACTTCAAGATCCAATAAAATCGGTAATTTTTTATATGAAGGTTGTGGATTGCTGTGTTATAAAGGTCACATCCAGAAGAGAATGGGTACCAGGTTGAGAAAGTTGAAATAGAGTTTGAGATACAAGAGACTTTCTGATGGTAAACCCGTAAGAGGCAGGCTGACAGACAAAATGGCTGATGAACTGCAGCAGTATTATGGGATGACCATTAGAAATAATACTGTGGATTTGTTGAAAATGAAGCAGGCAGTGCGGGCTACCTTCTTCCACAGACTGTCAACTGATGAAAAACTAGTACACCACCTTTGCCCTCCATGACGTGATTCATGGAGCAATTACCGCAATGCTCAGTACTCAAACAGTTCACACAGCCATAAACAATCCATCCCGGCAGCAGTTATGGATATCATAAAACCTATTTACAGAGACCTGACTTACTGAACAAGTTTCTGCATGGTCAGACTGTAAATCTCAATGAGTCCTTCAATAATCTTATATGGACTCGCTTACCAAAAAATGTTTTTCTTGGAATTAAGACCCTAAAGTAGGGGGTCAGTGATGCTGTTATTGCTTTTAGTGATGGCAACATTGGTACGGTGAAATTGCTACAGCATATGGGAATTAATCCTGGAGCAAACTGCCTCAGAGAAGTTTAACGGATGGACAAGGGCATTATTGATAATGCAGAGTATGCAGCACAGTTGGCCACTAAGGACACCAGAAAGTAGAAAATAGAAAAAAACTTGGAAAAAGATCAAAAAGATTATATAAGTTACAGTATGGTGCACGGTGCTTCTGAGTGGCTAAAAATAAAAATAAAATGAAGCATATATTGAGTTACAGTCTTTTGAAACTTTAGAAGCCGTTCCTGAAAATCTACATTTTCTGTGGAATTTTTCCCTAAATTTCAGAAAAAAACTTCGAGTAGAGTATTCAAATTTTCGATGAGTAATAACAAACATATCCTGAGTCTACTGAACTAAAAAAAAAAAGAACGTAATGTTATGACTGAAATTATTTAGGATAACGAACAAACAAATTACACAAAATTTAAACTGTGTAATTAAAAATTTGTATTTCTGAAAGCAGTGGCTGAAATAAAATTTTTGTAGTTCAGTACACTCAGAACAAACAGTTTAATGTCCTGTAAATGTTTCATGTCACAGGATACAGTAGTTCCTGAAATACATTGAAGCCAAGTCACTAAATTTAACACTGTCGGGATAGGGCGTTCCAACTGCCGTTAAGGCGGTTTTTCATCTGCCTCGGCGAATGCGGGCTTGTTCCCCTTATTCCGCCTGTGTTACACTATGTCGGCGATTGCTGCGCAAACACTGTCTCCACGTACGCGTACGTCTTAATTACTGTACCACATAAACATGTGGGGTTGCACTCGTCTGGCATGGGGCGTTCCTGGGGTTCCAGTGGAGGCCGAACCACACAATAACCCTGGGTTCAACGTGGGACGGTGGGCTGCTGTGGCCTGTTGTGGGGTTGTTAACCGCTGAGGGCTACGGTGGGACGAAGCCTCTCCGTAGTTTCTAGGCCCCAGTTCAATACACGATACACACACAATTTATCATACTACATATGTGCTGCTTTGCATGCTACCATCTGCAAAATAAATAAAATAAAATAAATAAATAAAAATAAAAACCTCGTTTCGATATCTTGAACCTTTTATGACGTATGACAACAACTATAACCACATAATTCCCAATGTGCAGGGATGGGAATTGGTTCATCAGTTGGGTATAAAGTCAGTAACTTCAGAGTGATATGAGATATCGCCCAGCTCTCAGTTTTAAATAATATTTCGATATCATATCTACAATAAGACAGAGAGAAGAGACAGGAGGTGGTAGAGTACAGATTGACTATGGCCTGTGGATTGCTAAGCGTATGATTTAAATTTGTTTTATTGTGACTAGTATCACAACAACAATTTTAACAGTTTAGTCTGTAACATTAAAGCCATTTTCCTTACTCCTGGAATGTATAATTATGTACGCATATCTGGCTATTGGCTGGGTACGGCATCGGCAACAACACATACCACAATCTGAATTTAATGAACTACTGAATGTACCAGACTAATTATAATCATGAACCATCTTCTGTTATCATTTCAATTGATTTAATCAACTTCTATTTCCACAGACTGAGCACATGATCTTAAATAGGCATTCATGGATTCTCCTGGTCATATGAAAAGAAGTTCGTATTTTACGGTCCATAAGACACTACAAACTATAGCGTGAATCTTAATTTTTATGTACTTTTTAAAAAAAATAACATTTTACTCGTGTTATTATTAGACTGCTAAGTCTGTCTAAAGGAGAAATTCTTGGTTCATAAAACAGAACTGACTTAAAAATCCTATTCTTCTCCTTCTTCCTCTTAGTCGTCATCGCTGTCCTTGTGGCCCACACTGCTATTAGTCTTTCTCGTGTTTTCAGTTCTTCTTTACCAGCCCGCCAATTCCGAAGTGTCTTTCCTGTTGGTGGAGGGTCGAAATGCCACTCAGCTGCTCTGTTCCCATTTCCTTCTTCATATGTTATAACTTTCAACTTATAGCTTGCATCATATGAACACCATATATTTTTTTCCATCACGAAACTACCTACTAACAAAAATATTGTACTGTTACCGATAACACAAATCACTTTCAGTTCAAGTTCACGGGTACCGTAGACTGCAATGGCGTATTATAGGCGAGACACTGTTCTGGGTTTGCGATGGCGGGACGGGAGTGAGACAGTATTAGCAAGCTTGTGAATCCCCGCAACTCATGTTGATCACATCGGTGCACTGCTGCTGCCAGAGGAATCCAATGTTGCCATATAGAGATATGTTACTCGCGGCATCGAATATACGGCCATTTGTAAGACTGGTAGGAATTTCAAATTAAACGCTGGACACTGTTATATTAATTTTGAGTATAGGACGGACCTGAATTTTGGAGGCAATTTTTCGAAGAGAAAATTACGTCTTACAGTCCGTAAAATATGGTGTATCAATTACTGGTTAAGCAGAGGTTCTAATAACTGATATAACTTGAACATTTATTTTCTCCAACAATTTTACAGACATATTTATTACTCTGTTTCCCTAAAAATACTTTCGCCTATTCTAGGATCCTCTCTACAATTGCAAATCTACAGAAAGATGACAACGTTAAAGGTCAAGGTAGAAGGCAAATTAAAATATTAAGGCATGTCTCAAACGACGTATTTCAGCTGCCGCAAAGTTAATTAATTAGGAAAATAGCTTATAAAATAACTAAAAGTTAATGTATAGGCTGAGAGTTGTATACCCACCGTTGACATGCTTCACAACAAAATGAGAATACGATCCCTTTATACAGGGTGAGTCACCTAACATTACCGCTGGATATATTTCGGAAACCACATCAAATACTGACGAATCGACTTCACAGACCGAACGTGAGGAGAGGGGGTAGTGTAATTGGTTAATACAAACCATAAAAAAAATGCACGGAAGTATGTTTTTTAACACAAACCTACGTTATTTTAAATTGAACCCCGTTAGTTTTGTTAGCACATCTGAACATATAAACAAATACGTAATCAGTGCCGTTTGTTGCATTGTAAAATGCTAATTACATCCGGAGCTATTGTAACCTAAACTTGACGCTTGAGTACCACTCCTCCGCTGTTCGATCGTGTGTATCGGAGAACACCGAATTACGTAGGGATCCAAAGGGAACGGTGATGGACCTTAGGTACAGTAGAGATTGGAACAACACATTACGTCCACATGCTAACACCTTTTTATTGGTCTTTTTCACAGACGCACATGTACATTACCATGAGGGTTGAGGTACACGTACACACGTTGTTTCCGTTTTCAATTACGGAGTGGAATAGAATGTGTCCCTACATGTCAGGCCAATACGTGTTCAATGTGGTGGCCATCATTTGCTGCACACAGTTGCAATCTCTGGCGTACTGAACGTCGTACACGCCGCAGCACATCTGGTGTAATGTCGCCGCAGGCTGCCACAATACACTGTTTCACATCCTGTGGGGTTGTAGGCACATCACGGTACACATTCTCCTTTAACGTAACCCACAGAAAGAAGTCCAGAGGTGTAAGATCAGGAGAACGGTCTGGCCAATTTATGCGTCCTCCACGTCCTATGAAACGCCCGTCGAACATCCTGTCAAGGGTCACCCTAGTGTTAATTGCGGAATGTGCAGGTGCACCATCATGCTGATACCACATACGTCGACGCGTTTCCAGTGGGACATTTTCGAGCAACGTTAGCAGATCATTCTGTAGAAATGCGATGTATGTTGCAGCTCGCCGACCGTGGCCCGTGTTTGTTACAACACGCAACTGATCGTCGGAGGTTTCAAGCGTCGACTTTAGGTTACAATATCTCCGGATGTAATTAACATTTTACAATGCAACAAACTACACTGTTTACTTGTTTGTTTATATGTTCAGATGTGCTAACAAAACTAACGTGGTTCCATTTATAAAAAGGTTGGTTTGTGTTAAAAAAAACGTAGTTCCGTGCATTTTTGTATGGTTTGTATTAAACAATTACACTAGCCCCTCACCTCACGTTCGGTCTGTGGAATCGGTTCGTCGGTATTTGATGTGGCTTACACGAAATATATCCAGCGGTATCGTTAGGTGACTCACCCTGTATATCGAACATGCGGTATGAGTTATTATTATATATAGACTCACTTGGCAGAAACATACCACAATAACTGAACTGCAGGGTATGTGAAAACGAAAGTAGTACCCTACTTTGCAGAGCGATGGCACGATATTACCAAATGCAGTGGCGACGTCTAGAAGGCAGATTTGGTCAGTTTGGTAGCAGCTGCAAAAGTGCCTCCTCACGCTACCATTCGAAAAACCAAATGTTTTCACCCGTTCTTCCTGACGGTAACCTCCACTAACCCCGAGGGAGCAATATCATCCTACGAAAATTTAGGCAAGAATGCTAGTATAGTGAGAGTGGCAACTGAATACATGGTTACATCGCTAGTCTCAGCTCAGCCAAGATGGGGAGGATCGAACATATAGCGGACAGCAGCTCACCAGCGTTACATTAGTGGAATATCGCCATCTGACGAATTATAATAGTGAACTCAAAGCCACAAAAGAAATCCTAAATAAATTCCAGTACTAAACGATGAGATGCCCCCACCGAACTTGTCTCCCTGTTTTAAAATTCCTGTTACACACTTCTAGCGGTTGTAGAAGGAACATAGTAGATCAAGTTTTACATGGGAACCCGTGTCCGGAACCACCATCCAACGACGCTACACGACGTAAATGTAAGTACAGGATGATATCACGATGTTGTTGAAAAATTCCAGGGATGATAGAGAAGGATAAACCTATCAATTTGGAGGAAGAGTCCCTGTGCCAGCAACGAACGAAACGGAAGTATTAAGCAAAAACTGTTCTCACAGCTCTGAAAGTGGCACACATGTGCCGCTACTATTGTTGGTGAGATTGTGTGATAGGTAACAACTTTCAGAGGTTGTAATGTGGTCCAGACCAAGAAAAAAATGTTCGGTAGACGTGGGCTCTAAATTGCATAACTGAAGAGTGATGTGACCTTGTTCCATAGAAGAGACGTATTACACACTAGCGAAGATGAACAAGTACTCATACACTAAGGAGTAAGAGAAATTGGCACACCTATATTATATGGTGTAGGGCCCCCGCAAACATTCAGAAGTGCAGAAACACGATGTGGGATGAACTCGACTAAAACATGAATCCTGCTGGGCTGTCCATAATTCCGTAATAGTACGAATGGGAGAAGCTCGCTTCTTTACGCTCAATAACTTTCATGTCTGTGTAGTTTTGGGGCCCGCGGAAACGTTTCAGCACAGATGAGTGTTCCTGGAGCCATTCTGTAGCAATTCTGGACGTGTGGGATGTCTCGTTGTCCTGCTGGAATTTCCCAAGTCCGTCGGAATGCACAATGGAAACGAATGGATGCAGGTGATCAGACAGGACCCTTACGTAGCTGTTACCTGTCAGAGACATATCTAGACGTATCAGGGGTCCCATATCACTCAATCTGCACACAGGTACAGAGCCTCCACGAGATTGAACAGTCCACTACTGATATGCTGGGTCCATGGATTCATAAGATTGTCTCCATACATGTTCACGTCCATCCGCTCGACACAATTTGAAATGATACTTGTCAGACCAGACAACGTGTTTCCAGTCATCAACAAGCCAATGTCGGTGTTGATGGGCCCATGCGAGGCGTGAGGTCATCAGGGGTACACGAGTGGGCCTTCGGCTCCGACAGCCCATATCGATGATGTTTCGTTGAATGGTTCGCACGCTGACACTTGTTGACGGTCCAGCACTCTAATCTGCAACAATCTGCGAAAGGCTGCACTTCTGTCACATTGAAAGATGCTCTTCAGTCGTCGTTCGTTCCGTTCTTGCAGGATCTTTTTCCGACCGCAGCGATGTCGGAGATTTGATGTTTTACCGGATTCCTGTTATTCACAGTACACTCATGAAATGGTCGTACCAGTGAATCCCAACTTCATCGCTACCTCGGAGATACTGTGTTCCATCCCCCGTGTGCTGACTGTAACACCACGTTCAAACTCACTTAAATCCCGATAACCCGCCATTGTAGCAGCAGTAACCGATCTAACAACAGCTCCAGATACTGGTTGTTTCCATAGGTGTTGCCGACCGCAGCGCCGTATTCTGCTAGCTTTGAATACGCATGCCTATACCAGTTTCTTTGGCGCTTCAGTGTAGCCCCTCAGCTCCTCAGGTATGCATTTTAGACCTCATTATTACTAGACATTTATTCTTGTCTTGGTCCGTAACCTCTGAGAGTCGCATACCTTAAATTCGTAGTAACAACCGTACTGATATGTATATTCAACTGTCAAAGGTATTAGAATGATTTTAACTTGTAATTTTTGACTCGTTCATTTTCGGAACGGGGAATCATACCTCACATTGTTGCATTTATCTTAGAGAGAGAGAGAGAGAGAGAGGCGCCGTTTGGCATGCGTGCGTTTTTGCCTATTTGTGTGTTGTCCCCAGGATCCCCTAAGATCACACATCCAAACCATTCAGAGTTAATTAATTGACAAATATTCACCCCCCTCTCCGAATGGAAAAGTGAAAGAATAATAGATGCGCGTGGTTAAAGTTACTCGTTGTTTCTATGTACAATCTGAAAAGTCGTGGTCAAGCCTAAACTAAAATGTGCGAAGAGTTCTTCTTGCGGAGCAGCCGCAACTAGGTAAATTCACATTGTAAAATGAACTGTTGTGCAATTTCTTCATTTTACAAAACTAACCTAGAATACTTGCGTTACTTGTCCATTACCAAAGATTTGATCTGGGACAGTGAAAATAAATGTAGAACACATAGTTCTAGGTCATCAAACAATCTCGCACGCTGACCACAGTGTTTGGGATTTCTCCCTATCTAGATAGAAATATATACCCAACATCTCACCTGGATTTCGTATTTGAGTGTGCTACCAAAATTCAAGTGACCTTCTTCGAGGCAGGAACCATGTATTGGAAGTAGTCCTGGCGCTGTTATCAGGGAATAAGCTGGAGAAATGTAATCAAAATGTAACGTAAAATGCAGGTGACCAGAAACTTCATCCCAGTGAATGTATGATAGAGGGACCGAAGAAATTCCTCGCTCAATAAAAAGACCGAGGCGACGATCTAATATCAAGGTTTGTGTTTAATTTAAGTAAACGCCTAGTTTAATTCTTGGATGTGGGCCAGTAAACCTACCACGCACGTGTAAAACAATTTCAGACTTGTAACTACTATACAAATGTGAAAAATATTTGAGGGTAAGTATGTATGCGAGAAAAGTTGAGACAATATTTGACATTATCCTTAAATCATCTTGATACTAGGTAACTGGTATAAATTTTTGGCTCCGTATTAAGAAAAATAAAGTTTTCCATCCATCTCAATTTTTTTACATCATATATGCTGAATTGTGCGACATATATTTATATTCCATTGCAGGTACATTCCGTGACATACGTAGGTTCTGTCTACGAAATGTTTTGCGAATAGACATAGCAGCAAAGAAGTTATAAATTAAAACGTCATGCCAACTGTGGCAATTTTTCTACGTCAGTGGCGACAGTATAATAAGCATGAACTATATTCCTTTCATTATGTCGTAGGTGTCATCAACAAAAAGTTTCGAAATGATCTAAAACGAGGTATAAAGTTCGTTGCCAGTCGATTATCAAATACTGGATGAATATAATTTTTGTTTTTGCATGCAGTGTGTTACAGTGTTTCAAGAAATATACTGTACATAGGTACTATTAGCAACATTTACCTTAATGTGTTACACTTTTAACAAAAGATTACGACATGTTGATGAGTAGGTTGTTACAGCATTTTAAGTACACTACTGGCCATTAAAATTGCTACACCGCGAAGATGACGTGCTACAGACGCGAATTTTACCGACAGGAAGAAGATGCTGTGCTATGCAAATGATTAGCGTTTCGGAGCATTCACACAAGGTTCGGCCGGTGGCAACACCTACGACGTGCTGACACGAAGAAAGTTTCCAACCGATTTCTCATACACAAACAGCAGTTGACCGGCGTTGCCTGGTGAAGCGTTGTTGTGATGCCTCGTGTTATTTTGGTCATCAGTCTACTGACTTGTCTGATGTGGCCCGCCACGAATTCCTTTCCTGTGCTAACCTCTTCATCTCAGAGTAGCACTTTCAACCTACGTCCTCAATTATTTGCTTGACGTATTCCAATCTCTGTCTTCCTCTACAGTTTTGCCCTCTACAGCTCCCTCTAGTACCATGCAAGTCATTCCCTCATGTCTTAGCAGATGTACTATCATCCTGTCCCTTCTCCTTATCAGTGTTTTCCACATATTCCTTTCCTCTCCGATTCTGTATAGAACCTCCTCATTCCTTACCTTATCAGTCCACCTAATTTTCAACATTCGTCTATAGCACCACATCTCAAATGCTTCGATTCTCTTCTGTTCCGGTTTTACCACAGTCCATGTTTCACTACCATACAATGCTGTACTCCAGACGTACCTCCTCAGAAATTTCTTCCTCAAATTAAGGCCGGTATTTGATATTAGTAGACTTCTCTTGCCCAGAAATGCCTTTTTTGCCATAGTGAGCCTGCTTGTGATGTCCTCCTTACTTCGTCCGTCATTGGTTATTTTACTGCCTAGGTAGCAGAATTCCTTAACTTCATTGACTTCGTGACCATCAATCCTGATGTTAAGTTTCTCGCTGTTCTCGTTTCTACTACTTCTCATTACCTTCGCCTTTCTCCGATTACTCTCAAACTATACTGTGTACTCATTAGATTGTTCATTCCGTTCAGCATACCATTTAATTCTTCTTCACTTTCACTCAGGATAACAATGTCATAAGCGAATTGTATCATTGATATCCTTTCACCTTGTATTTTAATTCCACTCCTGAACCTTTCTTTTATTTCCATCATTGCTTTCTCGATGTACAGATTGAAGAGTAGTGGCGAAAGGCTACAGCCTTGTCTTACGCCCTTCTTAATACGAGCACTTCGTTCTTGATCGTCCACTCTTATTATTCCCTCTTGGTTGTTGTACATATTGTATATCACCCGTCTCTCCCTATAACTTACCCCTACTTTTTTATTGAATCTCGAACAGCTTTCACCATTTTATATTGTCGAACGTTTTTTCCAGGTCGACAAATCCTATGAACGTGTCTTGATTTTTCTTTAGCCTTGCTTCCATCATTAGCCGTAACGTCAGAATTGCCTCTCTCGTGCCTTTACTTTTCCTAAAGCCAAACTGATCGTCACCTAGAACACACTCAATTTTCTTTCCCATTCTTCCGTATATTATTGTTGTAAGCAGCTTCGATGCATGAGCTGTTAAGCTGATTGTGCGATAATTCTCGCACTTGTCAGCTCTTGTCGTCTTCGGAATTGTGTGGATGATGCTTTTCCGAAAGTCAGATGGTATGTCGCCAGACTCATATATTCTACACACCAACGTGAATAGTCGTTTTGTTGCCACTTACCCTAATGATTTTAGAAATTCTGATGGAATGTTATGTATCCCTTGTGCCTTATTTGACCGTAAGTCCTCCAAAGCTCTTTTAAATTCCGATTCTAATACTGGATCCCCTATCTCTTCTAAATCGACTCCTGTTTCTTCTTCTATCACATCAGACAAATCTTCACACTCATAGAGGCTTTCAATGTATTCTTTCCACCTATCTGCTCTCTCCTCTGGATTTAACAGTGGAATTCCCGTTGCACTCTTAATGTTACAACCGTTGCTTTTAATGTCACCAAAGATTGTTTAGACGTTCCTATATTTTGAGTCTGTCCTTCCGATAATCATATCTTTTTGGATGTCTTCACATTTTTCCTGCAGCCATTTCGTCTTACCTTCCCTGCACTTCCTATTTATTTCATTCCTCAGCGACTTGTATTTCTGTATTCCTGATTTTCCCGGAACATGTTTGTACTTCTTCCTTTCATCAATCAACTGAAGTATTTCTTCTGTTACCCATGGTTTCTTCCCAGCTACCTTCTTTGTACCTATGTTTTCCTTCCCAACTTCTGTGATGGCCCTTTTTAGAGATATCCATTCCTCTTCAACTGTGCTGCCTACTGCGCTATTCTTTATTGCTGTATCTATGGTGTAAGAGAACTTCAAACGTATCTCGTCATTCCTTAGAACTTCCGTATCCCACTTCTTAGCGTATTGATTCTTCCTGACTAATGTCTTGAACTTCAGCCTACTCTTCGTCACTACTATATTGTGATCTGAGTCTATATCTGCCTTACAATCCAGTATCTGATTTCGGAATCTCTGTCTGACCATGATGTAATCTAATTGAAATCTTACCGTATCTCCCGGCCTTTTCCAAGTATACCTCCTCCTCTTGTGATTCTTGAACAGGCTATTCGCTATTACTAGCTGAAACTTGTTACAGAACTCCTCTTTCATTCCTTGTCACAAGCCCATAGTCTCCTGTAACCTTTTCTTCTACTCCTTCCCCTACAACTGTATTACAGTCGCCCATGACTATTAGATTTTCGTCCCCCTTTACATACTGCATTTCCCTTTCAATATTCTCATACACTTTCTCTATCTTCAGCTTGCGACGTCGGCATGTGTACCTGAACTATCGTTGTCGGTGTTGGTCTGCTGTCGATTCTGATTAGAACAACCCGGTCACTGAACTGTTCACAGTAACACACCCTCTGTCCTACCTTCCTATTCATAACGAATCCTATACCTGTTATACCATTTTCTGCTGCTGTTGATATTACCCGATACTCGTCTGACCAGAAATTCTTGTCTTCCTTCCATTTCACTTCACTGACCCCTACTATATCTAGATTGAGCCTTTGCATTTCCCTTTTCAGATTTTCTAGTTTCCCTACCACGTTCAAGCTTCTGACATTCCACGCCCCGACTCGTAGAACATTATCCTTTCGTTGATTATTCAATCTTTTTCTCATGGTAACCTCCCCCTTGGCAGTCCCCTCCCGGAGATCCGAATGGTGGTCTATTCGGGAATCTTTTGCCAATGGAGAGATCATCATGACACTTCTTCAACTACAGGCCACATGTCCTGTGGATACACATTACGTGTCTTTAATGCAGTGGTTTCCATTGCCTTCTGCATCCTCATGTCGTTGGTCATTGCTGATTCTTCCGCCTTTAGGGGCAATTTCCCGCCCCTAGGACAAGAGAGTGCCCTGAACCTCTATCCGCTCCTCCGCCCTATGCCGTTGGCAGAATGAGGCTGACTTCTTATGCCAGAAGTCTTCGGCCGCCAATGTTGATTATTTATCTAAATTTAGGCAGTGGCGGGGATCGAACCCGGGACCGAAGACGTTTTGATTATGAATCAAAGACTCTACCCCTAGACCACGGGATAGTGGACGTGCCTCGGGTAAGGAGGAGACGTACGTACCATCACGTTTCCGACTTTGATAAAGGTAGTATTGTTGCCTATCGCGATTGCAGTTTATAGCATCGCTACATTGCTGCTTGCTTCGGTCGAGATCACATGACTGTTAGCAGAATATGGAATCGGTATGTTCAGGAGGGTAATCCGGAACGCCGTGCTGGATCCCAACGGCCTCGTATCACTAGCAGTCGAGATGACAGGCATCTTATCTACATGGCTGTAACGGATCGTACAGGTATGTCTCCATCCCTGAGTCAACAGATTGAGACGTTGCAAGACAAAAACCATCTGCACAAACAGTTCGACGACGTTTGCAGAAGCATGGACTATCAGCTCGGAGACCATGGCTGCGGTTACCCTCGACGCTGCATCACAGACAGGAGCGCCTGTGATGGTGTACTGAACGACGAACCAGGGTGCACAAATGCCAAAACGTCATTTTTTCGCATGAATCCAGGTTCTGTTTACACCATCAAGATGGTCGCATCCGTGTTTGGCGACATCGCGGTGAACGTACATTGGAAGCGTGTATTCGTCATCGCCATACTGGCGTATCACACATCGTGATGGTATGGAGTGCCATTGGTTACACGTCTGGGTCAAATCTTGTTCGCATTGACGGCACTTTGAACAGTGGACGTTAAATCTCAGATGTATTACGACCCGTGGCTCTACCCTTTATTCGATCCCTGCGAACCCTACACTTCAGCAGGATAATGCACGACCGCATGTTGCAGGTCCTGTTACAGGCCTTTCTGGATATAGAAAATGTTCGTCTGTTCCCCTGGCCAGCACATTCTTCATACCTCTCACCAACTGTAAACGTCTGTTCAATGGTGGCCAAGCAACTGGCTCATCACAATAAGCCAGTCACTACTCATGATGAACTGTGGTATCGTGTGGAAGCCGCATGGGGAGATGTAGCTGTACACACCATCCAATCTCTGTTTGACTCAATGCCCAGGCGTATCAAGGCCGTTATTACGGCCAGAGGTGGTTGTTCTGCGTAGTGATTTCTTAGGATCAATGCCCCCAAATTGCGTTTAAATGTAATCACATGTCAGTTCTAGTATAATATATTTGTCCAGTGAATACCCGTTTATCATCTGCATTTCTTCTTGGTGTGACAATTTTAATGACGAGTAGTGTATTTAACTTCAGTAAATAATTATAAAAATATCTTAAATCAATTTTTCACTGCCCCCAAGAAGCCATTAGATAGGGAACCTCTATTGGTCGTGGAACAATGGACCGTGAAACGGGATATCTGTTTAATTACTGAAATGCCTGACGATTGTTGTGCAAGTTTTTAAACGTCACGAGGATTATTTCATGGAACAGTTGATATTAAGTGGCTAATGATAATGATTTACGAAACAGACATTAAGTAGTGGACGTACCCCAGAACACTTTTGCGACGTACTCACTGTAGTAAAGAATATATGTACATTATTATTCATTTTTATATGATACATTTCACCTCTTGTGTGCTGCAGTCTTTTTCTAAAATGCTAAAAATTACTTCAAAGACGTATGGCTTTTTCAAGCTTGGAAAAGTATTCCAAGGTACAAGATGGCCATGTACCAGGGGACATATATTGGATTGAAATTTAAAAGTGTTGCTATTGAGAAATTCTTGTTAATACGGCATTTAATAGCCTATTTGTTACATTATTATTTTACCATACAACAATAATTTAATGAATTGTAACTAAGTAGATATATTATCAAAAACCAGGTAGAAGTTAATATTTTTAATTAGAAGCTATTGGAAACCGTCATAAATCTCTATTTTATGACAGGTAAAACTGTTACGACGATGAAAAAAGTCAGTTTATTTGCAAATGTAACATGGGCCAAAATAGAAGTCGTTCTTCCGTTTCAAGGTACAAGATGGTGCACGACCGACGATGTCGTTTTAAAAATATTTACTGTTTTACTCGCCATGAAATTCTGTAATTGTAAAACTGGGAGAGTGTCTCCAAAACACCTGTTATTAAAATGTTCTGCAGCATTTAAATGCATCAAATTAAATGTCTTTACAAGTACTGCTCAAATTACAGTCTGATGTCACGCAGCAGCAAAGACGGAATAAAACAATGAAAACTGCATATTATGGAAGTCTTCAGGTGGGTCTATAATCAGTCAGTAGATGGAAACACTGACGAGAAAACATAATTCGTGCCTCGGTACTGTGTTCTTAAGCAACAACACGCGCTCCTGCTGTCCGAATCTATTGCAACTGTAAAAGAAGTCTCATACATAGTTTGTGTGAGTTGCAGTCGATGGGTAGTTTGATTTAGCTGTCCACTCCAGTTACTTCTGTGCAAGTTCCTTCAAATCTGTGCAGGTATTGTAGCCTATATCCTCTTGAAAAGCTAGTTCCTCAGCACAAGAAATCAATTATCCCTCGTAAAGAACTGCAAAGCCGACCATGCACAGTGCTATGTCTGCTATGTCCCCCCACAGTAATTCACTGTTAACACCCACACGGCAGTGAACTGGAGCTGAACGGCAATTCAGATGCATTTTATGTAATTAGCGCAAATTAACGAGACAATGAAAGAAATTTACGTCAACAGCGGCAAGTTCGTAAATACCGCGGTCAAATAATTTTCTGGTACCGCTAAAGGGGAGTTTTGCGGGACGGGGGTGAGAACAGGGGGCTGGAGGGGAAAATTGTCGGCTTAACAACAGCGAGAGCGAATTCCTAAATGTTAAGTGGCTTTAATTGCATTCCCGCCTGAAATTACAGCAGCTACAACGGCCGGCGGCGGGGCAGCCCGGACGCTGTCATCGCGGGCGCTGCCCCCGGGGGCGGCCGTGATAACGAATTATAATCTCTGCCACTCACCGGGCCCGCCCGGCCCTCCACGGCGGCCTGGAATGCTGCCGCACTGCCCAGACCGGGAACTTGTGCCGGCGCCGCCGCCGCCGCCGCCGCCGCTGCCGCAACCTTGCGGGCCGCGTCCTGCCGCTGTCAGACGTCTGGCTGGCCACTGTGGGCGACAGCCGGCATCTCACAGCGTGAAATTCGAGCCCACTGTGCACGGCGAAGGATGTGGACGAGAATGCGACCTGCTAGAGATTGCTAGTCACTGAAACATCCCAACGTTAGCGCAGCAGGTCATCCTACAGAAGTCAAAACAGAACGAAAGAGAAAATGTTGAAGGATTGTTTACAACATGTAGGGGAGAGCAGGGCAATACCGTGCAAGTAAGCCATTTTTCAAATATTTCGTATTTTTCGAACTCAATTGAAATGCTTGATTGTAACAACTACAGAGGTATCTCTTTAATCAGCGTTGTGGGTAAAATCTTCTCAGGTATTGTTGAATGGAATGTGCGAGTATTAGTTGAAGACCAATTGGATGAAAATCAGTGTGGGTTTAGGCCTCTTAGAGGTTGTCAGGACCAGATCTTTAACTTACGGCAAATACTGGAAAAGTGTTATGAGTGGAACAGGGAATTGTATCTATGCTTTACAGATCTAGAAAAGGCATATGACCGGGTTCCTAGGAGGAAATTATTGTCTGTTCTATGACATTATGGAATAGGGGGCAAACTTTTGCAAGCAATTCAAGGTCTTTACATGGATAGTCAGGCAGCAGTTAGAGTTTTAGGTAAATTGAGTTCATGGTTCAGAGTAGTTTCAGGGGTAAGACAAGGCTGCAACCTGTCTCCACTGTTGTTCATATTATTTATGGATCATATGTTGAAAACAATAGACTGGCTGGGTGATATTAAGATATGTGAACACAAAATAAGCATTCTTGCCTATGCGGATGGCTTAGTTGTGATGGCAGATTCGATTGAAAGTTTGCAAAGTAATATTTCGGAGCTAGATCAAAAATGCAAGGACTATGGTATGGAGATTAGAGTCTCCTAAACGATAGTAATGTCAGTGGGAAAGAAATATAAACGGATTGAGTGCCAAATAGGAGGAACAAAGTTAGAACAGGTGGACGGTTTCAAGTACTTAGGATGCATATTCTCACAGGATGGCTACATAGTGAAAGAACTGGAAGCGAGGTGTAGCAAAGCTAATGCAGTGAGCGCTCACCTACGATCTACTCTCTTCTGCAAGAAGGAAGTCAGTACCAAGACTAAGTTATCTGTGCACCGTTCAATCTTTCGACCAACTTTGTTGTATGGGAGCGAAAGCTGGGTAGATTCAGGTTACCTTATCAACTAGGTTGAGGTTACGGATATCAAAGTAGCTAGGATGATTGCAGGTACTAGTAGATGGGAACAATGGCAGGAGGGTGTCTACAATGAGGAAATCAAAGAAAAACTGGGAATGAACTCTACAGATGTAGCAGTCAGGGCGAACAGGCTTAGATGGTGGGGTCATGTTACACGCATGGGAGAAGCAAGGTTACCCAAGAGACTCATGGGTTCAGCAGTAGAGGGTAGGAGGATTCGGGGCAGACCAAGGAGAAGGTACCTGGATTCGGTTAGGAATGATTTTGAAGTAATAGGTTTAACATTAGAAGAGGCACCAATGTTAGCACTGAATATGGGATCATGGAGGAATTTCATAAGGGGGCTATGCTCCAGACTGAACGCTGAAAGGCATAATCAGTCTTAAATGATGAAGATGATGATGATGATGATAATGATGATGATGTATGGAACTGCTGAAAACATTTTTTGGGGCAAGAAATCAATGCCACACACGTTATGGCTTCATATTTGCTATATTAAATCGATTTACGTTCCTACAGCTGTTTTACAAAAGTGTTACATTGCACAGTATTACCCTGAGGGGTGTGGTAATATCGCGCTGTATATTTTATGATACAGCATAGCACATAAAATAAGAAAAACTCTGTAAAAATAAATCAAATTAAGAAATTCGAAATTCAGAATTTATTTAGAGTTGAAAAACAAAGATTTGACAGCTTATTGCAGTTTGTAAAGACGGAAAATCCTTTTACTGGTAAAACAAAGTTATTCGATAATGGTGTCAACTTGTCTCTGAACACATTTATCCCCTGTTTTAATGGCAGTGGTCGCAAATTTAGTTTTCAGCTGTGTCACACGCACTACACTCTGGCTCTGTTTCTCACCATAAAAAAAGAAAGAAAACTTGTAAGATGACACACATATGCACACACTTCCAAATATATAATTCACGAAAATACCAAAAGACATTACCAGATGGGGCAATACCGTTTACCACGGGGCAATACCTTGCATCGGGCACGGTATAGCCCCGAGACAACATGACTCGCCAGTGTAAATTCTAACCCAACAATCACGAAATTAAACATCTAGTATTTGATGTTTAAAAGAAGATAAGACATGCGTAATGAAATAGAGCTAGTTTAAATATTGTTGCTATTAACATATTTCGCTCACCTCTAGGCTTATTATCTTCAGATTTTATAAGAAAACAGTCGAAATCAGTTGAGACTGATTGTCGAGGACGTCTGGGCAGTTGAACGATATAGATCCCTCTGTATCTGATTACAGTTACTTCCGATATGTGGCAGCACCGTGCAGCGCTCTTTTCGCTCTCTGTTAAACGGGATAAAGCGGTGCACGGTATTACCCCGCTGTACGGCATTGCCCCGCTCTCCCCTACACTGATCGGAATACAGTTACACGAGTCGAAGGCGGTAAGCAACGTGTGGCGTAGCGCCGTATAACGATCCTGCCTTGGAGGCGGTTAAGTGGGAGATGTGTCTCAGAGCTGGATAGTGACAGATGGTGACACAAGACTGGACGCGCACGTAGTTTATGTATCACCCGATAGAGGACAATATTGGATAGGGGGACTGTGATTTTATTTTAGATTTTGCCCACTAGAGTGCACTAAAGTAATAGAACGTTTTTCATAAACTGTTATACTATTTTCATAGAGTGTTATTATGTCTTTTTGTGTATGTAAAATGTTATAAATGTGTTTTAGCAGTATGAATGATGTGTGAGTGTGGTTTAAGGTTAATATGAAGATAACTTTTTAAGGAGCTATAGAGTAGGATTTTTGTAGAATAGATTTGTAAAGAAAGTTTATGGTAAAGGGAAAGTTAATTAAGGTATAAATAACAATAGGAAATAACTTTATGCATATGCAAAACTTCACCACATTAGATAATTGCGTCGCTAAAAAGTGCAGCCGTTAGGTTCACTATTTTGTGATCGCTTATTGATGAAAAGCGCGTGGTGACGCGGGACAACGTTGTTTTGCTATTGGCTGTTGAGTACACTGCCCATTGGTAAAGCAATATTCTTCACGCGCCTTTCTCTGTTGGTAGAGAAGACTTAGAATATTGGAGACAACAGTGAGAGCCTAGCCATGAAACAGATCAGACTTGTGTAGAAGTAGTTGCGATGGAAATGATAAGTTGCCGGATATAGCAGTATTACATACATCAAAAGTGTGTTAAAGTGACGACATAATTATTCCGATGTGTATGTAGAAATTTCGGAGTTTTTAAGCGAATATTGTGATGAGAAAAGACTTATATTCCGTGTGGCGTATTGAGCAGGTCGGTGGCTAAAAATTGTGATGCATTTGGTACCGACAGACTTGATATTTGGCGAGCTTTCTGAATCAAAAACAATCGGTATTTTTGTGGCTATTATGGTTTTGGGGAACAACTTGCTAACGTGAGTTGTAAGTAGGCTGTTTAGGTTTTTTTATTGGTAACGAAGCCGCCACGTAGCGCTCTGTATCAAAATCACTGGCTCTGCCGTGTGCAGTCTGTGGCTGGTTTGCATTGTTGTCTGCCATTGTAGTGTTGGCCAGCGGCAGCTGGATGCTAACAGCGCGTAGCGTTGCGCGGTTGGAGGTGAGCCGCCAGCAGTGGTGGACGTGGGGAGAGAGATGGCGGAGTTTTGAAATTTGTAAGAATTGATGTCATGAACTGATATATATATATTATGACTATTAAGGTAAATACATTGTTTGTTCTCTATTAAAATCTTTCATTTGCTAACTGTGCCTATCAGTAGTTAGTGCCTTCCGTAGTTTGATCTTTTATTTAGCTGGTAGTAGTGGTGCTCGCTGTATTGCAGTAGTTCGAGTAACGAAGATTTTTGGCGAGGTAAGTGCTTTGTGAAAGGTATAGGTTAATGTTAGTCAGGGCCATTCTTTTGTAGGGATTATTGAAAGTCAGATTGTGTTGCGCTAAAAATATTGTGTGTCAGTTTAAGCACAGCCTTGTATAATTTTTCAAAGGGGACGTTTCATATGTCGACCCTTAGCAGAGGATACCTCACTGCAATCTCCTGATTTTTTCCTGTAGTTTGTGTAATTAGTGTAGATTTTGTTTATTGCTAGTGCGCAATTGTAGAGAGAATCTCCTCTGTTGTTGTAGTCTTTCATTGTTGTACAGTAAAACAGTTGTGGAATGCATGTAGATTTGCACCAGTATTTCGCAGCTGCGCTTGCAATTAACTAGATATTATTTGCTATGTTAATGTGTTCTCTTATTTTTGCTCTTCAAATTGTGTTTTTCTGTGTTGTCGTGTGAAATATTGTGACAATAACGGAGTGTGAAAAACGTAATACTAGTTTCCAAAGGAAACTGAGAAATGACATTGAAGACGAAAGCAGTGTGTTGGCGCCACCATGTAATGAATTAACTAATGTTCAAAGTAGTAATTTGGTAATTGTGCGTAGGGAAATGGAGCGGGCTGAAAATAATGTTGTAGGCAGTGAAACAATTAGTGAACATGGAAGCATTATCGATCGATCGGTCGGCAACAGCTCGCGTCAGGAATCCGAAATGACAGGACACAATGTTGCAAATACTTTACATTCAGGTTATGCGTCCTCGCCGTTTTCTCAAATAAGTCAAGACACATTTTCTGCTTGTCAAAATGTGATAGTTGCCAGTGCAAATGCACTGTAGAAAAGCATAGAGCAACAGATTCCAGACACAAATACATTATTATTGCAATTAATGCAACAAATGAAACAAAATCAGAGACAAACACAACAAAAGTTTCAAAAGTTAGACACATTGCTTGAACAAAATCAGAAACAGATGGGACAAAATCTTCAAAAGTTAGACGCAATGGAACAAAATCTTCGGAAGTTAGACACCACGCTTGAAGAAACATGTGAAGATTTAACTAATGAGTTACATAACATTGAATCGAAATGTCAAAAAGTCTTTAATGACGTAAAAACACAAATTTGTGAGCATTTTCAACCTATTTTTTCGCGTCATGGAAATGTATTATAGAATCACGAAGCAGCCATAAAAGTACTGCAGTCTATTGTTCATGAAAATCATGAGACCTTGCAAGCTAAAATTGACTCAGTTGCATCTACCGATTCGGTTACGCAACTTGCAAAAATTCAGGAAAACTTAAAGTACACAGTAGATACGATTTCAACACAAATGGACACTCGGAAACTTGGTGCAGAAAAACACACAGAGGAAATAATTTCACTGTCGGATAAAGTAGCCGAACTTTCAGATCAGTTCACTAACTTATCTACAAAGGTAGATGATGATCTGAATGACACAAAACCTGTAGCCTTCACTGACACTGAAGAGTATGAACAAATTAGAAAATTCAAACAGAATCAAAATCAAATAAACACACAGTACAAAAGAGAAATGCGGGAAGTACAAGATCAGTTGGCTCAAGTAATACAAGAATTATATATTTCAGAGGACACTCGCGCTCCAACACGGGAAGAGGAACTTAGAAATACGGAAAAGCCACAAAATAATAACACAGGGCATTTCAGAAGTCATGAAATAAATTGGCAAGGTACACCGAATTTTGAGATGGAACCGCCGAAACGGGTAACAATGACCGACATGCGACTCGCCAACATTATGATTTTGACTATAAGCTGTTCATTACTACACGTAAATTCAAAACACTTAAGAATTCTGACAACGGCATTCATCAATTCTCTCATTGTTTTCCTCCCAACTGGTCATTGGAACACAGGTACGAATTTATGTGTGGCTACTTGGAGAATGAAACAGCTGTAAGAATGCGATCGGTCATTCACGATTGTCACAGTGAAGGAGAATTTTATCATGCCTTCCTCTCAGCATATTGGTCTCAAGCTGCACAAGACCGAGTAAAACATAGCATCATTATGATGAAACATTTCGAGCAATCTGAATTTTCCAGTCTTGTGAAATATTTTGAAGACATGTTACATAACAATCAGTATCTTTCAAACCCATACAGCCCTTCAGAACTCATCCGCATTTGCTTAATCAAATTGCCTGAACATTTACGACATATTATTTTGGCAGGACGTTGCAAAGAGGACATTGAAGCTTTTCAGGGACTGTTACAAGAATTGGAAATTGACACTGACAATCGCGGAACGCGAAAACAGGAACACAACAATTACAGGTTACATCCGTCACAATTCTGCGATGAAAGAAATAATAACTGGACAAGACAAGGCTATTCTCACAACACAAATCGTGACCAAAACAGACATCACCCGTATGACAACCGTTGGCAGAGTAATAATAATTACAGGGAAAGATCACCTCTCCGCGGTAGTGACTATCACAGATACAATCAGAGAAACAGACAATATGGGAACCAAAATAATTATTATCAAGGGAGACAATAACTTTAGACGCAACGGTCCAGCGCGCAGTTACGATTCAGGGAGAAATTCACCAGCACGTGACCGACAAGAAAGAAACTACAGAATCTACCAACATGACGACAGACAATATGATCGTACCTGAATTGCATCAGAACTGGCGGGATTCAAACAAGGCGGGGCCCTCTCGACAAGGTGAATTTGTAGAAGTTAGGTCTCCAAATCCCAATAACGACCGGTGCCAACAAAGAGACAATAGGCAATGACTCATACAGCTGGCAGCCACTAAACGTACTTCTGAAACTGACGACGCAGGTGCCGTAGCTAGTAATTACGTAAAAATGGAATACATTAGAGACATCTTACTCCAGGAACACGACGTAAAACATAACAACATTGCATATCCTGTGATTCAAATTACAGTATATGACGTAAAATTTACGGCAGTACTTGACTCTGGCAGTCCCATTTCAGTAATTAGTGAAACAGCCTTTAGCAAATGCTACACATCGAACGACTGTCCCACACTGCAGTTACGTAAGATTAAATTACAAGGTGCAATCGTTGGAAAAAGTGTAGATGTACACCAATAAACCAACTTAGAATTCTCTTGTCAAAGCCAAACCTTCTCTATGAACTTTCTTATTGTTCCATTATTGTCGACGGAAATTATACTGGGAGTAGACTTTTTGAATGAATACAAAGCAATCTTAAACTTTCACGATGGTGAAACAAGTTATGAGAAAGAAGGTAAGTCAATAGCTTTGAAATTTGAAGATTGGCTCTCAAACCATGACGAGGAAATTAATCGGCTTTACCTTCTGTTAGACAACAGTTCGGAAGTTTCTACGAAACTAGACACTTACAATCACTCTGCAAGTACTGACAGGGATGATATCGACAGCATATTTGAAACTAATGAGTTAATTCAGAATAAAATTCAAACAATTGAGAATTGTAATGACACTGATAGGCAGGACCTTTTTGAGATTTTACAAGCACATTCCACAGTTTTTATTCACAAAACAGGAACAATCAAGGGGTTTCAGTACCAACTTCGTGTTCGTGAGCATACTACATTTTGTGTTAGACCATACTTAATTCCAGCACATTATAGGGATCGTGTTAGAACAGAAATACAATCTATGCTTGACGGGGACATTATTGAGCCTGCAGTAAGCTCATACAACAATCCATTACATGTTGTTGAGAAGGAAAATGGATCGATCAGGCTTGTCTTAGATTCAAGACAAATCAATATTATCATTATTCCAGAAACAGACAGGCCGCAAACGTTGGAAGAACTTCTTCAAAATTATAATGGTGTAAAAGTGTTGCCTTCCATTGATCTCAGATCCAGCTTATATCAGATCGAACTTCATCCAGAATGTAGAAAATATTCCTTTGTTTCGGCGTTTGTTACCAGTTTCGGAAACTGCCTTTTGGTTTGAACATTTCTTCGGCAGCATTCATTCGCAGGCTAAATTCCATATTACCTGAGTTATTAAAACTTCACATCACCTTATATGTGGACGATATTCTGATAGCAGAAGCCTCATGGGAACAACATAATCGCATCCTCAACAGCGTGTTACATCTGGAATCTGGATTTACAGTTAACTTGGAAAAGTCTGAATTCGGTAGGACAAAGGTGAAGTTTTTGGGACATATTATTTCTTCTGAAGGCATTCAGCCGGATCTTGAAAAGTTAGAAGCAATCAGAGCCATTCCAGTTCCATCTACAAAAAAACAAGTCCGCAGTTTTCTAGGTCTCGTAAATTTTTATCGTCAGTTTCTAAATATGCAATTTCTAGTTACACCAAAACTTTGTTCTCTCACAGGAAAAAATACTATTTGGAACTGGGACGAACAAGCACAGTTGGAATTCAATTATTTGAAAGAATCGCTACTTAACGCGCCAATACTAGCTCATCCAGATCTGTCACTAGATTTCTGCCTTAGCACGGATACTTCTAAGTCGGTCTTGGTGCCCATTTATTTCAAGAAGCCATAGAAAATGACACTACCGTTCAGAAAACCATTGCTTTTGCTAGCCGAGTGATAACAAAATCTGAAAAAAATTATTCTGTACTGAATTAGAAGCTTTAGTTATTGTTTAGGCATTTAACAAATTCCGTTTCTTTCTTTATGGTAAGTACGTAAAAGTATAAAGTGATCACCGTGCATTACAATTTCTTATGTCTTCAAAAATAAATCATGACAGGTTAAAACGTTGGGCATTGTTTCTGCAAGAATTCCACTTCACAATAGTCTACATTCCCAGCAAGGAGAACATTGTTGCGGACGCATTGTCACGCGCACCGGCTGGGCTTGAGAAAAGTAACACAGAAAGCAACCTCGATAAAAATGTCAGTATTCTTTACATTCAGAAAGTCGCCTTCAAAACTTCATCACCACATCTTTAAAGGACATTGTTCATGAACAAGATAAAGATCCGATTTGGAAAGACATCAAAATTAAATGGCATGAAAAGACACACACACAGATTCGGCATTATTATCTGGTTAGAAACAACATACTGTTCAAACGCTGCACTGTTGATGACAAGCTATGGGTACTTTGCATTCCAGACGATTTCGTTAATAAGCTCATTTGGTGCATTCATTTCAGCTATGCACATTTTGGTCCACGAAAATGTTATCATATTTTTCGAACGACTTGTTATTTTAACAATATGGAAAAGGGAATTCAAAGAGTCTTGTCTATTTGTAAACTTTGTCAAAAGGAGAAACCATCTACTGTCTCGTATCGTGCTCCATTGTTTCCTATCATTCCTTCTAAATTAAAAGAATTTGCTGCTGTTGTTCTCTTGGGTCCGCTTGTCAGAACATGTAATGGATTTTCGTATGTTCTAGTCACTGTTGAACTTACTTCAAAATTAGTTTCTTTCACTCCGTTACGTAAAGCAACTGGACGGTCTGTAAGCCAACGCCTTTGTTAAAAATTTCTTACATGAAGTTGAACACGTTAGTAAACTCATTTCAGATAACGGACCGCAATTCAGATCTGCTGTTTCGTCACTCATGCTTCGTAACCATAAAATGAAATCTGTTTTTATTTCATTGTACTCACCCCATTGTAACCCATCTGAACGGATTATGAAAGAAATCAATAAGCTTAGCAGACTTTATTGTCACAGGAAGCATCAGCATTGGGACAGATATTTACACTGATTTCAAAAGGTGCTGAATGAAATGCCTCATGACTCCACTGCTTTACCACCTGTTCTTGTACTGAAGAATAAAGAACCACTGAACAGAATCAGAGAGCTTGTACCTTTTCCGAATACATGTAAACTTCGACATAAACACATAATTGATTTGGCTATTAAAAATATAAAAAGGAGAAAATTACACGGTAAAGCAAATGCAAAGAAATTATATATTGGTCAGAAAATTCTCATTAAAGCTCATTCATTGTCACATAAGAAGAAACACTTGAGTCACAAATTCTTTCTAGTTTACAATGGACCTTACAGAATCCGACGTATACCACATGATAAATGCGTTGAAGTTGAAACTCTGCGTACTAGGAAGAGTAAAGGTTTACACCACATTTCACATGTAAAACTCTTTATTAAAATATAATCTGCCTTTTAACTTTGTCTTTGCCATAAAACATTTCACTTCACATTTCTAGTATGCTTTGTCACACTGAGAAACTGTTAACATACAACAATGTTTTGAAGTTAACTATCCAGTCTTGAACCTAGGGAACATTTTTAAACATAAATTATGAATGCATTTTTATAGTGAACAGACGACACAGTGTTGTTATTTGTACATTAATGCTTGTCAGTTGAACGATTACGAACGACTATAAGGCTTACATACTTAGAACATATACTGTTAATGAGATTTTAATGCAACATTTTGGTTTAGTAGAAAAGACGTTCTTTATTTAAAGTACTTTCTGTGAGATTAAAGATGACTTAGCATTTGGTTTCTTTGATAGCTACACGATTATATCACGACGCTACTAATGTGTGACACAAGATACATTGTGCTTTTGCGGTGTATCTGTTTTATATCTGCTCCTGCACAGTTATTCTGAATTCTTCTGGAAAGGAAAACATGTTTTAGTAGTAACTTTGTGGTATAGCTACAATGAGACAGCCTTTTCTGTAGCACAACAATACGTTACAGTACAGTAGTTTCTTTATCAGGGCAATAAGCGTAGTAACTACGATATCTATATGCAAAGCGTTTCACTTTTGTTTATCATGAGGTAAGTACATTGACTTCTGCAGAACTTAGCTTTCGGAGGACGATAACTACGACACTTCCACAGAGATTATCTTACAACAAGTTTGAGTGATTAATTTTGTACTTAAAACATTTATTTTTAAAGATATTTGAAGTACAATGACACAAAGGTTTTCCGTGATACATTTCATTCCATTGCTGTAATCTGTAACACCGGAGGATATAATTGCATTAATCCTCAGGCGGGTACACGCTTACTTTGTGTACCATGTGTGTGGCAAGCACAAGGAGCCCTAGCTAATATGGTATTTGCTTATACTACTTTACACATCTGTACCATATTTCTCTAACACATTAATTACACAGATATCTGATCATTTAACTGGGAGAGACAAACATTCATTTTACTACATCAGTGACGGATGGTTACGTAATTACACAGTTGGATAACTTCACACTTATGAAATTGTATTTTGTCCGTACTTTGTGAAGTGTTCACAATTTTTCGGAACCATTGTGATACTATGAGAGCTTTGAATCATGTATTTGGTATGGGATCATGATTTTTAAAGTACGTTTGAGGTAGATGACACTTTTGACATGAGCAGAGAATTTGTTTCAGGCTCTGAAATTATTGCAGAAAGCTATGACGGTTTTGAGATTTGACCGAGGTGTTATGATATTATTATTACGACGACAATGTGAATTATGCTGCTGAGGTATGTTTAAGCTGGTGCTATATGAGTTATTTGGTTATGCTACATATGTGTTATGATGAAATATTGAAGACGTGTCGACGAATAAGGTAAGGAATAATGAGTAGTGGTTAGAGACTCTGGTTTGTGAAAAAGGATGTTGGAAACCGAGAATCGTACTTTAAGAGTTATGAAACGTGTGTATATGCGTGAATGTATCACTATGCTGGCGAAAATTTTTTGGACACTATTATATTTAAAGGTTTTGTTTCTACATATTTGTAAAGCAAATTCTTGACCTGTGAAATTTTTTTTATATTAGACTGCCACTGCAGCCGAAACTGGTGTCGTAAATACTTCGGTAAGACAGTTAAGTGACCAACTGCACGTAATGCGTCGTGGGCACACAGGTGGGCGACAGCCACCGGGAAACAAGCCATTAGTGTGTACCTTTGAGTGGCACACGTGAAAAAAAAGGAGGCCATTATCCTCGCTATTGACATTCCTTTGTAGAAAGCACCGCAAATACGACACGCTCATTTCTTGGAAACATTTGCACATCTACACACCTGATTATGACAAGTGCCTTTGTACAAGAGTTGAGAGAATTTGTACGAACTTATGAATTGTCCTATGCCTATTGAATAATATTTTTATGCTTTGCCTTTCATAGTTGCTTATTTTATTTTATATCTGGTTTCCAGCTATGTTGCAGCATTGGTTTTATAAAATAAAATGAAATGCATTTGCTAATGTGAACACTTCCTGTCAACAGATCTATTAAATAATCATTTTATGTTCCACGTTCTTCGGAAAAGGAGCACTTGCAAAGGAAAGAACAATGAGAAGGAATTAATAACAGTTACTGCATAATTAATTTTCTTTTCAACTACATGGTAATATCTTTTGTAGTATTAGTTTTGTGGTGCACCACTTTAATTATATAGACATTAAGATGTGAATAGACATTGTCCTTATCTGCATTGTTGTCTTTAGCGTAATATTTTTTTCTGCTTGAGCTTTGTCATGTCTAGGTATAAGTTATAGCATTTGCTGCTCCTGTTTGTGCATGCATAGTGCTATTGAATGTCACTTTGTATTACTAGGTTAAGCCTATTTTTGTTGTTGCTGCACATTGGGTCATATTAGTTGTAATGTTGCATTGCTTGGTAATTTAGATTTACTGTAGCTTACTTTGCCAATTTCCATTTTTTTGTCATTGCTGTTTGTGTTAATTGTTTTGTGCTGCTGCATTACCTCGTCCCTTACTTTAGCATCTGAGCTCAGTAGATTTAAGTTAGCTTAAGAGGGGGTAAACTATATAAGAGAATGAGTTGCGATGAATTGGGAGGAATCCATTGAGAAGCTATAAGAAAATGGTTTTGCCAAAAAAAGTATTTCGAAATAGGATATGAACAAAACAGTAGGGTTTAGAGACTACAGGTTTAGGTAGGATTTTCTTGGAAATAAATGATGACGTAAGATAAAGGAAAATAAATAATGAGGAAAGAAATTTGTGAACATATAACTACAAAAAGCCTGCTTGGACAGAATTTTTTTGGTGCAAACAAATTTTGAAATGAGACGAAAGATCTATGGTATGAAGTTTTGGGTTGGACTGCAGTACCAAATGTTACACTGAAAACAAACCCTGCCCTTTCCTCTTGTGTTATCTCACTATGTGTATGTGTACCCTTGTGTATTTGTTTTCTTCCTGTCTCTGTGTACTGTTTCATAGAATTTTTTTCTTTTCTAATACTAAGCTATATTCACTATGATCAGGAATACTGTTATCCTCAAATATAATTTGCATTAATAACATGTTATTTATTTCATAAAGATGTTTACACATTATTTATTCTGTTTTGTTCTAATGCTCATGTGTGAAGTTGATGTTTCAAAAGTTATTCTGATCTTTTATGTATGTACTTATGTCATAATTTTTGTAACACTGATGTATTTGTTATTTCGATTTTTTGTAAAGCCCCTATTACTACAAATGTTATTTGTATTGTTATGTTCTTTAATGATGTATTTTGTACCTTTCTTATTGTACTCTTATGTTAGAATATTGTAATTGACATCAGTTGATCAAATTAAGTAATTAGTAAGTTACCTTTCACTGCACACGTTCCTGTTGGTCATAGTATATGGACAATATGTGAGAAGTAGGGACTGTTAGTGTTTGCACATGTGTTGATAATTCAGTAACGGACTGGTTAACAGCATTGCTCATTCTAAGGACATTTGCAAAACAATTTTTGTGAGTGCACAAGTGGTGGTTATGGACTTGCTATATTATCCACAAGACTCTTCAATGGTGATTGTGCGCCTGCACAGTCAAACAGATGGCTGCTGACCATCTCTACAAGGACTACAGTGGGTCTACATCTTTAATGACTCACCAATACCATTATTTCTACAAGGACTGCAGTGCGTCTGCACCTCTGGTGGCCCACCAATACCGTAATCTCTACCAGGACTACAATGAGTCTACTCTGTGACGTCCTACCTACCAATATTCTTTAAAACTGACTCTGCTGTGGGTTTGCTCTGTTGTGGCCCATTACCTGTCTGCATGTCAAGAGTCAGCACTGTCTTTCCGTTGGAAGAACAATACTACTTCTTCAAACCTGCATGGAAATCCACTACTTCTGTGTGCATTTTCTTTTACTACTCAGACTTTGAGAAAAACACTGCAATTTTACATTGATGAATGATCAGGACTGTCTTTATCTACTATGAGAAAATTTTAGCTTTTGACCAACATTGTATCGATAAGTGTGTGCATTTCATTTCTTTGTTATTGTAATTATGAAAAAAATTTTCAAATCTGTATTGGCCACTGCCCAAAAGAATTTGTAAATTTTTTTGTGGGGAGCATGGGGGCTATGTTAGTAGGTTGTTTAGATTTTTTTATTGGTAACGCCGCCACCACGTAGCGCTCTCTATGAAAAACACTAGCTGTGCCCTGTGCAGTCTTTGGCTGGTTTGCATTGTTGTCTGCCATTGTAGTGTTGGCCAGCGGCAGCTGGATGCTAACAGCGCGTAGCGTTGCGCAGTTGGAGGTGAGCCGCCAGCAGTGGTGGATGTGGGGAGAGAGATGGCGGAGTTTTGAAATTTGTAAGAATTGATGTCATGAACGGAGATATATATATATATATATATATATATATATATATATATATATATATATATATATATATATATTATGACTATTAAGGTAAATACATTGTTTGTTCTCTATTAACATCTTTCATTTGCTAACTGTGCCTATCAGTAGTTAGTGCCTTCCGTTGTTTGAATCTTTTATTTAGCTGGCAGTAGTGGTGCTCGCTGTATTTCAGTAGTTCGAGTAACAAAGAATGTTGGTCAGGTAAGTGATTTGTGAAAGGTAGAGGTTAATGTTTGTCAAGGCCATTCTTTTGCAGGGATTATTGAAAGTCAGATTGTGTTGCGCCAAAAATATTGTGTGTCAGTTTAAGCACAGTCTTGTAAAATTTTTCAAAGGAGACGTTTCAGAGTGAAAGGGATTGTGAGTGACTGTCTTAAGACTAGCACCGGCTTTGCAGTGATACTTGTTCACCTAAGTTTCAGAATATATTAATTGAGGATAAAGTTTCCAACCTTTCATTTCGTGTGAAAACTTTCTCCGGAGACGTAGATTAGTGACTTTAATTGCATCCTGGTTCACGTCGAAATACAGTAGGTTGCGCTCGGCTTCCCTACTGATGATCTGCTGAGACAATGTTCACAGGTAGGTGCAGGTTCGTCGTGAAGGAGCGGAAAGAACCGTGCGGCCGCAAACGGGTGAAGAGGGAGGGAGATAGAGCTGCAGCCACTGCCCAATGCTATTGCGCCGGCAGTAAAGATAACCAAGGTGAAATTCTGGAAGTGGATTGTAATCCAGCAGGAAGGAATAAGTTTGAGGTTTGCCGATGGCGCTGAAGTTCTCACAGAGGGACTAAAGGCTAGGACAATAGAATGGAATGTATAACATTCCATGCGGGGTAGCCACGCGGTCTGCAGCGCCTTACCACGGTTCAAATAATTATCGAAAATTCCGAAAAAATATAATATAAAATAAAACTGTCGGCACTCGATATTGCAATATATATATAATGGCAATATATATATATATATATATATACATATCGGCGATATTTCTTTTCCCGATATATAATGGCAACATCGAGTGCCGACATATATATATCGGCGATATTTCTTTTCCCGATATATAATGGCAATATCGAGTGCCGACATTTTTATTTTATATTATATTTTTTCGGAATTTTCGGTAATTATTTGAAATTTTTCTTTTAAAATTGTAGTAGAACATAATTTCGCTTTCACTCTGTGAAGGAGTCCTACTACTTTTTCTGCTTTCATCACTTAGAGTCATTTCCTTTGATTGCGTGAAGCAAGTACAACAGTCACAAAGAAGAATTCCGACTGCACTGGAGGATGGTGATGAGAATGGAATAACGAGATTTCTGATGAGAAGAAATAGTACACCAGTGGCGCTAAAAACAGTATTTAAAGTAACTAGTGTGCTATTTTCTTAGGATTGGCAGTCTTCAAAAACAGTTACTGATAATGATCAACAAAAGTTTAAATGACAACACTGGACTTTGCTGTGGGCAGAGACGTGTGAAGGGAAATGCTGACGCTATCGGCGCTGGGCCTTGCTGACAGAAACTGCAACGTTTAATTTCACCACGTAATTTTGACTCTACAAATGCTAGATCGCTAGGGTTTGCAGAAGCGCTGAAAAAAAAAACCAACAAAAAACAAAAAACAGGGAAGTAGATATGGAGTATTCCTGACATATCCGATATGTGACGAAACCGAATGACGGGCACATCGGACACCTTTTATTCTGCCACTTACATGCAGTTACCACTGTTAACGAAGTGGTTATCACCAGACGTGAAAATGCATCGTTTTACTTTCAGTTCTAGCTCTAAGGAGTATAAGCAGGCTGATAGCTTGTTGACGTACAGAATATCTAATATTAAATCAACACTTAAATATTTACCTCTTAATCCGGCAACATATTACCAGTGTGCAGCCGATACTTTTATAGATCAGTACGTCAATATTTTTTTCCATCGATACTTCGTAACATTTTTAGGTGTATCTAGGGCTGATAATGATATTTTTTTTAATTACTGATATATCGAATTCCCGATAGTTTTAAAAATACCAACAGTCCTAGTCTTGGGTTCGGGGTAAGGCATCTGAACCCCTGACTTGCTCTTCACGACCGCCACAACGGTGAGTAGCTGACTGTCAGGGATGCGTTCCTCTGTGTCATCACTGTCGCATCACTGGCCACAGCTCTTCTGCTTGGGTATTACCGCACTGCTTAGCGTACAAACACACTGGCGTGATGCCAGGAAAACCACCGTGGGGGGAGGGAGATGGGGAGTGCGACGCCCGTTAATTAAGTGAGAGTTTTTTGTTTTTTATTTTGACCCGCTCCATCCTTGGTGAGATTTGGTGAGTTGTGTTGCGACCACCCTCCCCTAAAGTGAGATCTACACTGTAGTTTTAAATTATTTAATTTTGTTCGCTATTAGTTTAGGGCCCCCTGATTCAGTTTCTTACACTGTAGGGTCTACACATTTCTTTGTTTTTCTTCACTCGATTCCTAAGGAAACTTTCATTCCCTAACACAATGGGCCATGCTGCGAGCTAGATAGATCGCACCCTGTGACATGAGCACTTTCTTTGCAGGTTCGAGGACCTTTGGTCTCTTTCTGTGGTAGGAAGAATCCAGTGGAACGAGAGGGACGTGCTAGTCGAAGCTGGTGGGGTTTGATACTGGTGTCTGGAGGAGTGTGCATGACTGTGGGACAGCAGCTGGGCAGTATTGTTGGTGCACATACTTTCTATGGCGGGCGTCGTGAGCCGAGATTTAGCACACGGGACCACGCGGTTGTTGTGACGTGCCGGCGACGCTATCCCCGAGCTAGCTGTGTTAGTTGGCGTGGTTTCTGGGCTCCTCCTGGAGAAGTCAGTGGGTTTCGGCGAAGTCTAAGGATCGTGCCTAGCGCGGTCCCAATCGCTCGGAACCTATTCATCGTTGAATCCTGCCGACACCCGTTCAAAGGCTTCTCTGATTTTCCAGTCTAAGACAAAGCCACGTTGCGTCTCCTTCGGTTTATTTGTGAGCGTGATTTTTAATCTTAGCCAGAAGCTTGTCTCGGTTGTGTGCTGTGCGTTTGTTGCAGCTTGGTGCTTTCCTTCTGCTTCGTTTTCAGCTTCAGTTGTGCTATGTCTCGCATATTCAATTGGTGATTATTTGAAGGGGCCGGTAGCATGCCCTTAGGTCCCTCCTGTACTCTGTGCGGAAATTCACTTATCTGTTTAGAGTAATTTTTAAAATTTTCTGTGACCAATGTTAAGTAAAAGGTCAAACCGTTTGTTTTCCTGCCTTTTTCATTTTAACACCTTCTACATCTACATACATACTCCACCAGCCACCAAGCGGTGTGTGGCGGAGGCCACAACTCATACCGAAGTGATGTCCCCCCCCCCCCCCTTCCCCCTCTGTTCCGTTCGCGGATCGCACGGGGGATAAACGACTGTCCGAACGCCCCAGTACGAGCTCTCATTCCCTTATCTTTCAATGGTGACCATTGCGCGATATGAAAGTTGGTGGTAATAATATATGCTCTACATCCTCGGCGAAGATCGGATTTCGGAATTGAGTGAGCAGCCCGTTCTGTTTAGCGAGTCGCCTGTCTGCAAGTGTGTCTGAATTCAAATTTTGTATGTACCAGTCACGAACCTTGCCGCTCTTCTTTGGACCTTCTCAATCTCTTGAATTAGACCGAACTGGTAAGGGTCCCATACAGACGAATAATACTGTAAGATTTGACGAACTAACGTTTTGTAAGCAATTTCCCTTGTTGAAGGACTGCATAGCTTAAGGATTCTGCCAATAAACCGTTTCGAATAGTTACACCCTGATACTTGACGGCTGTCACTGCTTCCAAAGACTGGACATTTATTTAGTACTCGTACATCAATGGGTATTTTCGCCTTGTTATACACAGTAGGTGAGATAACTGCCAGTCATTACCCCACACATTAATTTTCTGCAAATCCTCATTGATTTGTTCACAACTTTCATGTGATGCTACTTTCCTGTAGACTACAGCATCATCGGCAAACAGTCTAATGTCGCTGTCAGTACCATCAACCAGATCGACCATGTAAATCGTAAAGAGCAGCGGACCTATTACGCTGCCCTGGTGCACACCTGAAGTGACGCTTGTTTCTGTTGAAGTCACCCCATACAGGACGACATATTGCTCTCTGTCTGTAAGAAAACCTTCTATCTAACAGCATATGTCATTGGACAGACCGTAGGCGCGCACTTTCTGGAGCAAGCGACAGTGCGGAACTGAGTCGCACGCCTTTCGAAAGTCGAGAAATATGACATCAACCTGGGAGTCGGTATACTAGAGCGTTTTGTATATCATGCACAAAGAGGTGTGTTTCACATGACCGTTGTTTACTAAATCCGTGCTGGTTTCTGCAGATGAGCTTCTCATAGGCTGGAAACGTCTTTATGCCTGAACACAAAATATGTTCCATGATTCTACAACAAGTCGATGTCAGTGAAATTGGCCGGTCATTATATGCATTCGATTTTCTACCCTCCTTATAGCTATGACCTGGGCCCTCTTCAAGTCCCGTGGAACTTCCCGTTCTTTCAATGATCTCTGATAGATGATGCATAAGAATGGTGCTATATTGTAGCATAGTCAACATATAATCTTACGGATACCCCGTCTGGACCAGATGCCTTCCTGGTGTATAAGGAACTTAACTGTTTTACAATCCCAGATACACTAAACACTATGTTATCCACCCTAGCGTTTGGTCGATAATTGAAAGGGGGAATGGTGCTGCAATTATCTACCGTAAATGAGTTTTTGAAAACTAGGTTTATAATTTCGGCCTTCTATTTTTCATCATCCGTTACATTACCCATACAGTCAGCAAGGGAAGGTATTGAATTATTTGTAACATTCATAGATTTTACGTAAATACACATTTTTTGGGGTTATTTTAAGAATCTGAAGGTAAACTATTGCTTTCAAATTCGTTAAAATAATCTCTCATTCACCTTTTGACAGCTGCTTTCATTTCGCATAACTTCTTTTTGTCAGCCCGGTAGTGACTAAATTTAAAACGACTGTGCAAAATTCTCTGCTTCATCAGCAACTTCCTAATAGGTTTGTTGTGCCGAGGTGGATCCTTTCCCTCCCTTATATTTTTGCTAGGCGTACTTCTCTAGCACGTGGTGGACAATACCTTTAAATTCCGAGCAAAGATGCTCAATATGTTCGTGTCACGCGGTGAATGCTTGGAGCGGACTATGAAGATATTCATTATATATATATATATATATATATATATATATATATATATATATATATATTGGAACTTCCACTGACAAAGAATCTAAATTCTAGGGGACTGCTGACCTCAGAAGTTAAGTCCCATAGTGCTCAGAGCCATTTGAACCATTTTGAACCTTCTTCTAGAATAACTTCCTCAAAAAGATCGGGTCCGTTTGTCGCAGGGATACCTAATATGTTCCTTTCTCGAGTTGGTTTTCTAGCCAGTTGGTCAATGTTGTATGTTGACGGCGCTCCTAGAATAACTGCACACGAGTCTTTGCTTCTGCCCCCTGTGATAAACGTGTAATTTTCCCAATCAATGGATGCCAGATTAAAGTCTCCACCTGTAACTAGTGGATAACTTAGATATTTATTTTCTATGCACTCAAGACTTTCCCTGAAACGTTATGCGACTTTTTTTTATGCCTGTGTTCAGTTTTAAGCTTATATTTTATCTTGGCACTGTGTTGAACTTCAGAAAAGGGATCCATTTTAATCAGTGCCATTGACTTGGTTCTTTTAATTAGTAGGAGATAGCAAATCTAATCTTTAGCGGCATAAGTGGAATATTTTATATGATACAAAACGGTCTGACATCTCTTAAATTATCTATGAAACCGCTCAAGGAGAAATTCCACAAGGTCAACCGAAGAACTGAAAACGCCGATGTGACCATTACGCTAATAAAGAGCCATTCGTATAAGAAGGGTCAATGTACGTTTTCACTGGTCGATACTAGTTCCGAAAGCTGATTTTGCATTTGTGAAGATTGTTGTGATAGTGGTTTTACGTAAATTACGTTTGATTGCTGCATACTCCCGTGTTTATACCCGCTGTAGGGTTGGTACCTTTCACCAACTGGGTCTGAAGGTCTAGTTCTGCTTTACCCTCCCGCTGTTAAAGAGAGTGTTTGCTGCTTATGTTGTGACGGTCAGCTTACTCTCACGTGTGTGTTCTCACCAGCGGATGGTGTCCGAGGTCTGCACCTGGGGTTTATTGTGCCGATAGCGGGTTTGTGTCCGGATCTGAAGTCGGGCTGATAAGTTGCGATTTATTAATATTTCATGTGCTTTATCTTTTGCAATTTTCTTAAAATCGTGAAACATGTTTAAATTGTTTAACGTCTGCTATTTGGAGTTTAATAATTTTTCTTAAATCTGACCTTTAGTATTTCTTTCTATATTTAAATAGCGGAGGGAACACTGATGGTTGAACCTTGATAATGTTTTGGAAGAGAATTTCTTGTTGGTCATACACTTTTTGAGGAGGTACTTAACAACAAACGATGTTCAGTTGTTTTCCCCAGCCCTTCGTCTAGGACTGACTGTTTGTCTCCTGTAACTACGTACATTTCTTTCGTCGCCTTTTTCAAACATACTTCATTATTTCTAACCAAGAAGTCGAATACCAATTATCATACATTTTAGCATTAAAACTATTTTAATTTAAAGAAATATTTTAATTTAAATTTTCATCCCTAATTTCACCCCCTTAGGGACTGAATTTCCAAAAACACTGAGTTACGTATTTATTATTTCCAAGCGGGAAGCCAAATACCAGTTTTCTTAGATTTACCTTTAAAAATGCTTTTGTAATGAAATATTTTCATAAATCTTGTAATGCTCTTTTTCACCCGTTTAGTGGTGGAATTTCGAACAATTCATCTTGAAACAGTGCTACAGTATAAGATCTACACTTCCCTAAGATTTCTAGCTTCTATTCTTAGCTATTCTAGCTGGATGATAATGAGTGAGTGAGAACATCTCCGTTTATTCTGGTGTAAGTGCAGATACTTCTTTGGGTGACTTATGACGGTGTACTGAACGACGTTACATCAGTATTTAGGTCACTTTCAAACTAATAATTATTGTTATTGCCATTAGTAGTTTTTTAGGTTTGTTAGTACATCCAAGTACATGTGCTGAGAGCTACCCATTGCTTACTTTCCCCTGGGCAGCAGGTCAGGTATTGAAATGTGGACGCTAGGATCCAAAAACGTTAGTCTATACTGAGAGATATAGTACACTTAGTGGCGTAATGACCGTGCAGAAAACATCAGGTGGTAACCTTTATGACGTGTTCTAGGAAAGGCTGTTTACCGCACAGAAAATACAACCAACACTTTGCTGCATGTGCGCAATGAGTTTCCACGCACAAAAATATCTCAGATATACCGGTTACACCATGTTAATTTTTTGCTTCGTACCACTAAAAATACTTTAAGCATAGCTGTCATGTAATATAGTTTCCAGTGAAATTAGAGGTAAAAATTATAATTACTTTTCAGGGAAACTGCACTGTGTTTAATTAAATTAATTGTTTTGAAAACTGGCAACAAGCTCTATACAGATCGCAGTTAAAATATGCTATGCAATCAACTACAAAATGGGCTGACAAATGGCTCTATACACAACTCGGTTTTTCAATACAGGAAGACAGTCATTAGACCTGTCTTCATCCTCCTTCTACACCAGCAAATAATTTAATGCTCACAGCATCTCCTCAGCTCGGCGGTCGGCCGATGACCACACGTTTTGGTCGAATCCTAACCGTAGGCGGTCGAGGGATGTATACAGCGCCGGTCTGTGTTCCAGCTGCTTCACGCACGAGGCCACGTAGTTGCTGCAAATCTTTCACTAGCCGTTATGAAGTTTCATTATTCATCAAAAGAGATGGCGAGAAGTAATCTTACGGCATTTGGCAATAGCCAGCATATCTGGGATGCACTGTGATAGACTGCCGAAGCAGAAGCTATGCAATCTACTTCTCATCGTTATCCCCAAGCTTCAGCACAGCCGGTTATTCGGTCACTTTGACGTTCGGATATTGTGGAGGCTTGAAATTCCCACGACCCACTCTATGCAAGGAACTGCAATTTTCACACTTGACACCCTGCAGATACAGATTAAAATTTTATAATTATTTCGAGATTTGTAGAGTCGTAATTAATAGCCATGTTAGCATGAAGAGCATGTACATGGTCCAGCGGTGACCACCGCTTATGTTCGACATTAACGTCTAATAACTACTTACAGACTGCCATCTGTGAATAGTTATTCCACGTAAACTTCGAACATCAACCGTGGTCACATAAATGTGGCTGCACCATGTATATGCACTTCGAGTTAAAATGCCTGTTAATTACGACTCTGCACTATCACTAGCAGTGGACTGTGTATAAAGCATATAGGGGCGGAGGAGTGGTGATGGGGGGGGGGGGGGGGGAGGGTGGAGGACATGGAAACAGTCCATCGTTGTAATGAGTAAACGGAGTGGTTATCTGATAGCCGAAAGAGCATGTTCATTGGCTTTCGGACCAAGGGTGTAAGTATTTGTAAAATGCCTAAACTTGTGAACAGTTAGCGTGCTGCCATATTTAAAGTATACCGTGCACCTGAAAACTGCTCAATCCAAAGTCGATTCTGAGGCAACTGTGGTGTGACACAGGTCATATATGACAGATATGAACGATGGCTGGAGGGATATGTACGTGCGAACTGACGTGCAGCTGTGTACCAACAGACTGTCCACTCTGAACCAAGATGCTACCAGCTGTGTCTTCTAAACGACAGTTCAGCGAACGTTGCTGCTCATGGGCCTCCTACAGCAGGCGTCTGATTCACGCAACCATGCTCCCTTTTCTCCATCGGCGACGAAGGCTGGAATTTTCACGGCATTACCATAACTGGACGTCTACTGGCAGGGTACAAGTGGTGTTTTTAGGTGAATCACGTTTTATGCTCCATCAAACAGATGGTCGTTGGTGTGTTGGGCGTAAAACATCTGAAAACAAAAGGTCCGCGACGGAGGAGGGAGCGGTGTGATCCGGGGAGTGTTTCTGTGGTATTTCCTGGGAGATATCGTTATTATTAAACGCACAGTGCATAAACATAAGTGTGTATCTACCCGTGGGGACCATGTGCACACCTACTGGCAGTTAGCTTCTCCTCGCCACTATGGCTACACCAGCAGGACAATACAACGTGTCACACGGCTCGCAGTGTACCTGCGTGGTTCGAAGAGCACCAGGTTAAGTATACTGTACGCCCCGGGTCAGCAAACATTATGGATCTAAACCCAGTCGAGAATCAGTAAGACCACCTCGATTGGGGTGTTTGCGACATGCATCCTTGACTAAGGAACCTCTGCGGCAGGCCACGGCATTGGAGTTCGGCGTGGCGACAAATCCATGTTGGTGTCTTGCTGAACCTCACTGACCCTGCTTCTTCATGTCTCGCAGCGGTCGGCACTGTAAAATGTGATTATCAGGATTCTGACAGGTGGTCAAGTTAGTGACTGCAGCAAAGACTTATCATTCAAATATAAATTTCCTTTTAGGCGACAGCCTACAGCATGAATGTATTGTAGAAAAATGCATTTTAACTTTGCTGCATTGAATTTTACCCATTTATTTCGTACGGCTTCGGTTTTCAATCATCAGCAAGGGACTGTACCAAACACATAGAAAGGAACAGTACATATCACTGACGCAAAAAGATTCCAACTATTTAATACCAATCTATTTATCAATGGATATGGAATCACCTTGCTAACAATGGAAAAATACACAATCCATAGCCGTTAATTGCTGAGCATCATATGTAAAGATAGTCGAGTATTTAGAAAGCAAAAAACAATACGTCTTTTACATTTTTACACGTAAGTGCAGAACAAAAGGGACATGATATAATGGGGCTAGTCTGGAGCTGCAGATAGGCTGTCCATCTGCTTTACGTATTCGTCGAAGCCATTGCACCCATCGATTAATACCAAATTCTATATTTCGCCCTTAATTTCGCCTATTTGCCGGAAGATTTTCTGCTGTAATATGCAGGCTATCCTTAAGAGTAATGAGGAAGATTCAGGGCTGTCATTTCAGGATCCAAAGGACCCGTTCCCCTTTACGTATTGCTGATGAACATGTATTTTCCAATTTTTGGGCGTCAGATACAAAGTTTCAGATTTAATATTCCTCAGTCTCAGGATTTTATCTGTCACTTATCTCTTCTTTCACCTCTGACAGTGCTTGCAGATGAGAATTTTGCCTAATTTCGCCGTAGTTCGGAATGAATGGTAACTGTAGGTCTCCCTATAAGCTGGCTGTTTAAGCCACTTCGGAGGTCGGAGGTAGGTAACGGCGTGCCTCCAAGGACCATGCCTAGTAGAGAACAGTGATCCTCCGAGCCGTCTCTCCCTCTGCTTTGAAATTATTTAGTACCGGAGTATATACATTTCTGAAGTCACTAGAAATCAAAACAATATCGTTTTCGGGAGAACCACAACAGACAAAGATATGCTCTTCGCAACGTATTTTCTGATCTTTTTCAGATCTCCAAAGTAGTACTACGTGTAATGATATAGTTCTTATGGTTTACGTAGTGCATTATAAGAGAACGCGCAGCAGGCAATCTTCCTTACGTTATTTAAATGTTTCCCTGTGGTAGTATCATCGTTAAATATGGCCTAAATTTCCGAACATATTAAAAAAAAACCTTACCTGAATACGTTCAGTAGTTTGTGTGTGATTCTGGGACAGGCACGAATTTGAATTTACGATTTAATTTCCAGGAATTACTTATATTTACCCAGATAACGTAAATATTTCGAATGTGCTCATTATTAGACCTTTCATTTGATACCAAATACATGTTTACCTTCGTTTCATTTCTTCATACATGGGAAATTTAGTTTATAGAATCCACCAAATTTAATGTAGTGCGACGATATTACACACCTAGTGACACGCAGAATGACGCATCGAATGCCGTCTGTTGCCAAAGCACGATATTAAAGTAGTTAAATGGAGTTTAATCAATTAACTGATAAACCTAGCCAAATACATACATACATACATACACACATACACAGGCTGCTAAAATCATATTATAAACCCTCTCTCGGGTTTGCGATACTTTGGTAAAAATATGTGACTATGAAAATTTTTAAACTTTGATTAAAACACTTCAGTACAAAAAAAGTTTATTTAGGAAGTGGATACAACAGTGTTTTTTACAAGTGATTACAAACACTTCACTTTAAACATGCCAACTTTGAGTTGTATTCGCTTGACTTATACAATCACTAAGAGAATTCTTGCCGGTGAATTTCAGTTTAGGTCACCTCTACGACAGACTTACTTCCTGCTGACATAACTGTTGCGACTTGTCGGCTTGCCGCTTAGCATAAGTGCTGTAAAATTTAGATAGAAATTCACGTTGACCGCAATTACACCAGGCTCACATGAGTTGCAGAATATTGAAACTAACTCACTGACTGACATGTTGTGATTCTAACCGGCACGGCAGGGAACTCTCCGAATGAAGTCGGACACTTGCCGGGCAATGGTTTCTAATCGGGGAAATCTGGGCATACAAAGGTGTAACGCATTCAGTTCAGTTCTGGGAGTACATTTAGATTTGTGGTTACTTTAATATTGTCTACGCTATGAATCATTTACATAAAACAAACTGTTGTCAATTGTAATTATGTATGTTCTCTGAATTCTAAAGTTGACGTGAGATTTTCACTGTCCCACCCTCCCACTTTAGATGAGATTTGGTGAGATTTTGCCGGACCCCTGCATCCGCCACTTTCAGCTGACGACCCCTTATGTTGAGGTAGCAACCCGTTGCCTGGGTGACCACACACGCCACTAACAGGCTCACAAAAACTTCTGTACGGAAGTCTACATCTACATCTACATCTACATGACTACTCTGCAATTCACATTTAAGTGCTTGGCAGAGGGTTCATCGAACCACAATCATACTATCTCTCTACTATTCCACTCCCGAACAGCGAGCGGGAAAAACGAACACCTAAACCTTTCTGTTCGAGCTCTGATTTATTTTATTTTGATGATCATTCCTACCTATGTAGGTTGGGCTCAACAAAATATTTTCGCATTCGGAAGAGAAAGTTGGTGACTGAAATTTCGTAAAAAGGTCTCGCCGCGACGAAAAACGTCTATGCTGTAATGACTTCCATCCCAACTCGTGTATCATATCTGCCACACTCTCTCCCCTATAACGCGATAATACAAAACGAGCTGCCCTTCTTTGCACCCTCTCGATGTCCTCCGTCAATCCCACCTGGTAAGGATCCTACAACGCGCAGCAATATTCTAACAGAGGACGAACGAGTGTAGTGTAAGCTGTCTCTTTAGTGGACTTGTTGCATCTTCTAAGTGTCCTGCCAATGAAACGCAACCTTTGGCTCGCCTTCCCGACAATATTATCTATGTGGTCCTTCCAACTGAAGTTGTTAGTAATTTTAACACCCAGGTACTTAGTTGAATTGACAGCCTTGAGAATTGTACTATTTATCGAGTAATCGAATTCCAACGGATTTCTTTTGGAACTCATGTGGATCATCTCACATTTTTCGTTATTTAGCGTCAACTGCCACCTGACACACCATACAGCAATGTATGCTGTGTTGCAAAATAACGAATTTTAGTACTGAATTGCCTCTCCTGATGCCGCCCTCGTCATGGTTGTGGTTGTCAGCAACTCAAAATTTCTGCAATCGGCTTTCTGGCACAGAAGCGGCCATCCTATAGGATACTGATACGAAAGACATTACACCCTTTTATAATGATAAGTTTCGTTTTACCTGAGTTTGTGGCATGGTGTTGATAGTTAGATTTTAAAATTTTAATGATTAATCTACATTTACATCTATGTAAACACTCCGCATGCCCACCGTACAGTGCGTGGCGGAGAGTATCCTGTACTACTACTTCTCATGTTCTCAGTTTGTTATTTATTCTATAATGAACTTCCCACAGTTGGTGTTACATTGAAGTGAACATAAATGCCACAAATTTGTGTTAACAGTGATGACACATTTTGCTATTTGTGTGGAGAAGTGACATTTGATTCACAAAAACAGCAAATTACTCCATTGACGAAAAAAGCTTTGAGTTGTTATTTTGGTTGCAAAATAGGTGATCAGGATAAACCCTGAGCTCCACATGTGGTCTCCAACGCTTGTGCCAGCAACCTCAGAAATTGGATGCATGGGAAAGGACGTTCAAGGCCCTTTGCAGTGCCCATGATCTGGCGTGAGCCAACTAACCATGTCAGTAACTGCTACTTTTATACTGTTCCTCCTACCAAGAAGGGAATATCTAAGAAGAAGAAACGGAGAGTGATTCATCCTAACATTCCATCTTCCATAAGTCCAGATCTACATGGGAAACGATTGCCGATACCTGAACCACCAACAGAGTACGAGATTACTTCTGATGGTGATTCTGAATGTCATGAACCATGTACATCAGAAGGTCCAGAGATTCTTCCATATACGAATATTATCAACTGGTAATCCACAAAAATTATCTCTTAATGAGTTAAGTGATCTCATTAGAAATTTGGAGCTCTTTACAGCTAAGGCTGAGAGTTTAGCATCAAGATTGCCGCAGCGCAATTTTCCGGAAAGCAATGTAAATGTTTCATTCTACTGCAGAAGAGAGCAACAAATCAGTCCTTTTTTTAACATGTAAGATAGTTTTGTGGCATGCATAGACATAAATAGTCTAATGAAGGCTCTCAGAATTAATTGCAACCCCGATGAGTGGAGACTCTATATTGATTCGTCAGAGCTGAGTTCAAAAGCAGAGCTTTTACATATTGAAAATGAACTTCCATGTATTCAAGTTTGGCATAGTGCGCATATCAAAGAGTTTTACCAAAAGATGAAAATATTACTACAAGCCATCAAGTATAATGACTCTCAATGGCAGATATGTGGTGACCGGAAAGTTGTTACATTGCTATTAGGTATGCAGTTAGGGTACACTGAATATTGCTGCTTTCTTTGTGAATGGGATAGCCGAGCTCGTGCATCTCATTACAGTACAAATGTGTGGCCCACCAGAAATTTTCTTCAATTAGGTACTAAGAACATTAAGAGTGAACCTCTAGTAAACCATAGAAAGATTCTGCTCCTGCCGTTGCACATCAATTTGGGTATGATGAAAACTTTGTTAACGGAATGAACAAAGATGGTAACAGGTTTAAGTACTTAAAGATAAAATTCCCTTACTTAAATGATGCCATAGTAAAGGAGGGTATCTTTGTAGGTCCACAGGTTCGAGAGCTTATTAGATACCATACTTTTGATGGAATCATACAAGGTGATGAAAAGCATGCATGGGAAGATGTTAAGACAGTCTGCTATTAGGCAACATACGAGCAATAAATTGATTGTAGATAATATTTTCTCATAGTAAGAAACACTTGGTTGCAAAAAGACACTGAAAATGCATTTCTTACATATTCATGTTGAGTTCTTCCCCAAAGATTGTGATGCAGTAAGTGATGAACAAGGGGAACACTTTCATCAAGATATTGCCACATTTGAGAAGCGGTATGCTGGAAGTTGAGTCCTAGCATTTTAGCAGATTTCTGCTGGACTATCAAAATGGGATGTTCCCGAGTATGTACATAAACTTCAGGCCAAGCGAAAACGGTCATCTTCTAAATTTATGTCTGAACAAAGTATGTAATTGTACATACTGTACATATGGACATTTGACATTTGTCATCCTTTATATACATCTGTGACCAGTTAATTTATGTATTTTCTTTTGTGGTTAAAGTTTTGTGTACAAAGTAGACTTACAAAGTATTTTCATTCCTGTAATATTATCTTAATTTTTTCTTAATATTTTACTTTTGTACCTCCAGAGTGGCACTGAAATTTACCAGTTCATAAAACATAACATAATTCAAATAATTATTCACTTAAAATTTGTTATGCTGAATCTTGGAACATGAGTGCATATTTAGTTAGTGAGCTATTTATACAAAATTCTAGAGTACTTAAAAAAAACTACACCTAAATATTGATGAAGATGTTGATTTTGTTTCATTTTATACTGAAACATAACTAGCTCAAAATCATGTAATTTACACACTTTCAATTCAAATTTGTTGTTCAATGTTATTACTATCTTCTGGCGTTGTTATTTTCGTATAGACAACTGCATCATTTACGAATAGCCTTAAAGAGAATCCGACGCTTTCTTCTAGATTATTTATATAGACTGTAAGCGGCAACGCTCCTACCACGCTTCCCTGTGGTACTCCGAATATTAGCTTTACATCTGTCGATTTTGTTCCGTTGAGAGCGACGTGCTAAGTTCTGTCTACAAGAAACTCTTGAATCTCAAGTCTGCTCTGTTACTCCGTAAGGTCGTGTTTTTTTTCATTAAACGGAAATCCGGGACGGTGTCAAATGCCTTACTTGATTCAAGGAACACGGCATCAACGTGAGCGCCGTTGTCCACTGCGCTGTGGATCTCATGGTGGAACAGAATGAGCTGAGTTTCGCAGGATCTCTGTTTGACACCCATGTTGATATCTATACAGGAGATGTTCATTTTCCAAAAACGTTTCCATGTCTTGGGCCTGTAAGATGTACCATAATTCTACAACAGATTGACGTCAACGATATAGGTATATGATAGCGTGGATCGGTCTTACGGCTTTTCTTAAAAACGGGAATAACCTGAGCTTTTTCCCGTCGTTAGGTACCTTTCGTTAATCAAGCGATCCACAATAAACTAGTGCTAGAAGGGGAGTAAGTTCTTTCGTATATTATTTATAGAATCTTATAGGTATCTCACAAAAGAAAAATTTGGGGTAGGTATTAAAATTCATGGAGAAGAAGTAAAAACTTTGAGGTTCGCCGATTACATTGTAATTCTGTCAGAGACGGCAAAGGACTTGGAAGAGCAGTTGAACGGAATGGATAGTGTCTTGAAAGGAGGATATAAGATGAACATCAACAAAAGCAAAACGAGGATAATGGAATGTAGTCAAATTAAATCGGGTGATGCAGAGGGAATTAGATTAGGAAATGAGACACTTAAAGTAGTAAAGGAGTTTTGCTACTTAGGAAGTAAAATAACTGATGATGGTCGAAGTAGAGAGGATATAAAATGGCAATGGCAAGGAAAGCGTTTCTGAAGAAGAGAAATTTGTTAACATCGAATATAGATTTATGTATCAGGAAGTCGTTTCTGAAAGTATTTGTTTGGAGTGTAGCCGTGTAAGGAAGTGAAACATGGACTATAACTAGTTTGGACAAGAAGAGAATAGAAGCTTTCGAAATGTGGTGCTACAGAAGAATACTGAAGATAAGGTGGATAGATCACGTAACTAATGAGGAGGTATTGAATAGGATTGGGGAGAAGAGAAGTTTGTGGCACAACTTGACTAGAAGAAGGGATCGGTTGGTAGGACATGTTTTGAGGCATCAAGGCATCACAAATTTAGCATTGGAGGGCAGCGTGGAGGGTAAAAATCGTAGAGGGAGACCGAGAGATGAGTACACTAAGCAGATTCAGAAGGATGTAGGTTGCAGTAGGTACTGGGAGATGAAGAAGCTTGCACAAGATAGAGTAGCATTGAGAGCTCCTCAAACCAATCTCAGGACTGAAGACAACAACAAAAACCACAACACAGGTATCTCATCTGGTCCAGACGCCTTTCCATTACTAAGCGATTTTAGCTGCTTTTCAGTTCCGCGATCGGATATCTCAGGGTCTACCATCTCGACGTTGTTACGACTATTGAAAGGAGGGAAAGTGTTACGATTTCCATCGATTTTGATTTCTCATGCTGTCAACGATTGCCGACCATTCCTCGTTAATGGGCGATTTCGTATCCAAAGGGCAAGGCGCACTCGCATACCTCTACTAGCCGTACCGCCCTCTTTAACAAGCCTGATGGCAGAAGTCCATGGCTTTCATTTTTGATTATTTTTGTTCAAAATGTAAGCCATGGCAAAATCTAAGAGCGGTCCAAAACCTATCGGTTAGCAGACAAAAATCGCTACCCCTAGACCAGTGTCATTCTGAACAAACTGAATCCTTTAGAAAATTGGTTCGAGGAAATTTTTGTTTTAGCTGATAAGACTGTCGTCGATAGATAGTAGTATATAATAATGATATGTCACTTTTCATTACTGTGAAAGCAAACTGACCTAAATGTCTTTACGTAAGATGTATCTGCCTCTAGGCAGACCTATGTATCTGCCCAAGCAAATGATTGGGCGAGGATGTAAACATTATCTCGATTCCTTAGCTGTCGCAGATTAGCAGCAAATTCCTCTGGAGCAAGTATACTGCAAGAGAATGAAACCTACAGAGGTATATAACGTTACAGAGCTACCTAAACACAGAAGATTAGTGGCAAGTAACAGAGGTTGTTTGTTCGCAGGTACAAGGCTTTGGAGACCACAAACGAACCTATATTGAAACTACCGGACCAGCATCGACATGATTCACCACACATCTACAGGAAAACATCTCCGTTGATTCATATGCAAATAAACAAATACAGTTTCACGAACATCTGCCTTTAAGTGTTTTGTCTAGGTTATTTTGCCCCTGTAATTAATTAAAGATAGTTTCTATTTTCGGGCTGTAACCAAGGTTTCCTGGTGGTTTTCCCTGCTTGTGAGACAAACGTTGGAACTGGATACCTCCTCCATGATGTTCACCATATTGAATTCAACTGCCCTAGTACTTGCGGGTACAACATATAGAATGAAGGGTACAGAAAAATAAACGACGTCACTCAGTGAACTAGTAGTGTAGACACGCCGTGGTTCAAATGGTTCAAATGGCTCTGGGCACTATGGAACTTAACGTCTGAGGTCATCAGTCCCCTACAACTTACAACTACTTAAGCATAACTAACCTAAGGACATCACATTCATCCATGCCGCATTCAGGATTCGAACCTGCGACGGTGTCGGTCGCGCGGTTCAAGACTGAAGCACCTAGAACCGCTCGGTCACTCCGGTCGGCGACACGCCGTGGAATGTCGACTATTTTTGTGCAGGAACTGCAGACGGTAGGCTGTACGCGTTAGCTGTTCACGTTGGACTCTGATTACATTGTGCCGCGTGATCGAGATAGATTATCTGTCTGAGATCTTAGTCTGAAATATATAAAGGTATCCCGTTCACACAATTTACCCTTATAATCGCGTTGTAGAATTTAGTACTGCTTCATTTTCCGAGATACTGAGACAGTATTCTATTAAATCATGCTTTGAGGCTACAGATCTGATTAAAAGGGGATGAATGCCACTCCTCAGTTCGAAATATTTGAACACTACTTGATAGGAGCATTGTCACTGTTTCGTCATAACATTATTCAGCGTTATTAAAGAATAACACAAGGTGAAAAGTGAAGCTTCGATTACGAATAGAATTCGAATATCTGCTCTTTCTTTCAGGAGAAAATTTTTGAAGAGACAACGTTAATTCTGTGGGGTGTATTTAAGCAATGGTATATTATCACCTGCCCTGATTGAATGTTGATAATAGCAATAGATCTTATTATATACTAGAAACTGTGCTTTTGGTCAATTATAAATTGGTTTAACGTACTATTACTATCGTATGAGATTAGTGGGGTATAGAAGACCTTTCCTTTGAGCATTTTCATAGGAACCAAGGCAACCACGACGCTGTTAGGGTGACAAGCTTGAAATGGATGGATTCTTTCGTGATTCTTTAGTCTTCCCAAGAATCGAGGCTCTCCCTTTTACGCCAAGAGCACTCAATTGTGTCCGTCGTATTCTACTATCAGTGGTTCACCAGTAATCAACGAATTTTAAATAAAAAGAAGAAGGTCCATTCGAAAGATATTCTGCACTCGTGTAAACCCTGTTCACCGGTTCAGTTTATTCAAAGTTTTCACCCCGGTGTGGGCGAGTGTTTCTTTGGAACAGATTCTCACCCAGAAATTAGCAAAGAGCTGAAAATGCAAAAACAGTGTGGGTGAGCAGAGCACAGCAGTAGAAATAGCTGCGTAAGACAGTCTGGTTAAAAGGGCAAGAGGAAAGGAGGAAGCGACCTCTTCCTGAACCTGCGTAATTGTCTGCTAAAAGCTTTTCTATTGCCCACGTTTGGGAGGCTGAGTGGTCCAAACAACCGAATTACCAGCAACATGGCGACTTAATGGAGGTGTCCATTAACGATATCCGAACCCATCTCAAGCCCAGGGGGATTGTGCGCGCTGCCGCTCGGTGCGAAGTGCGCCAGCGTTTTCTGTTTACCGAGACCAGCGAAGAGCCTCTTAAATGGCGCGCTCTGGGTCCGAGAGGGGGCCACAGCTGCCGGGCAGCACCTCGTCTCGCTACTGTAGAACGGGTGTCCGCTAAGTGGCGCAGGGCAGCGCAAAACGCCTCTTCCTTTCCAGTCTGTAACAACCATTGCGAAGTGGTAATATCGCGCAATTGAGGGTGAAGAATCCACTTTACAATTACGTACTTACTACACCTACTTACAGGGGAGCGTCAGAAATATGAAGAGACCGCAAGAAATACGTACTAAAACTTAAATGCAGGTGCCACGAACGGCATCTCTGAAATGTCCTCAGTACGTCGAAAGCTTTCATTCGTGGTCAGAACGGTGTTCTGTGTAATTGTGAGTGCATCGAAACTAAGAGGATTATAACGTGGGAAAATTGTTGGTGATGGTATAGCGGGTCCTTCTGTAACCAAAGTAGCTGAAGTGTTTGGTGTTTCAAGAGACACAGTATCGAAGATACATACAGCATAAAGGGCTATCCGAAAACATCATCCGATAAGTCATAACGGGGACGAAATTGTTTGTTGAGTAATCATGACGAATGCTCATTGAAGAGGTTATAAATGAGAAATAAGAGAATCAAGTTGCAAGAGTCACTGCAGGACTGAATGTTGCGGTCGTGAATGCTTCCAGCACCATGACAACACGAAAGGAGCTCCACAAGCAGAACGTTACAGGGTGAGCAGGAATTACAGAAACACTCTTCAGTGATGTGGATGTGCGTACCAGGAATACGTTGTGCAAAACCGTAAAACCCGGACTATGGAGCAATGGAAGAACGTAATTTGGTGGGATGAGTTCATCACTGTTTCCAACTTCTGACCGAGTTTACGTCGTAAGTGTGAAACATGCCGCATGATTTGCAACGACTTGGGAGGACTTACAGTGTTATTCCACGGGCCCTAGTGTTAAGCTGAAAGGTGGTGTTACTGCCAAGTATTATGTAACCATTATGGCTGATGAGGTCCATCCTGTGGTACCGTGCTTGTTCCCAAGAGATGATTCTGCGTTTCAAGGCAACAGCGCATCGTTTCACACAAATTGCTTCATCCTTAACTGATTTTGTGCGTTCATCTCCCTTAGCCATCACAGTCATAAGACAGTAATATCATTGAGCCTTTGTGAACTACTTTCGGGAGAAAGGTAAGCGATTGCTATTTGCCTGCATCATCGCTAACTGAACTTGCCAGTGTTTTGTAGGAATATTGGTATAAAACTGACTCCAAAATCATGCAGGACATCTGTTTATCCCTTCCGAGACGTATGGAAGCTGTTTCGAAAGCTAAAGGTTTTGCTACACTGTATTAGGGCTGGAAAGGGTTGTCCCTGTGATGTTTCCACCGTTTTGTCCACCCACTGTACATATTTCGAACATCACTGTGAAGCGCAGGATGGTGAGCAAATTATAGTATCGTTGTATATTTAGTACCTTACTTGCGTTTCATTTGCTCATTGAGCTATAGAAACAATAGTATATGCCTCTGCATGCGTCTCAGTCTTTATATTACTCTCGTAATCCCCTAGCGAGATGAACGACTGCGGCAGCATACCGGTCGCACACTCTTTTTCAAAAATAGATTCTCTACACTACTTCAGCTATGTTGTTTATGAAAAGCTACTCACCTGTTCGATCAGTACCCATGTCTAAGAGAAGAGTAGCCGTTTGCTTCCATTCATTCTAAATTCATACATGCCAACCATTATTCACATTTTTAGACTCATCCTTCGATTGTCATAATGTGTGACAGCACCAAAGTGTTCTACCCAATGCGTCAGGTAATACACCCTGAGATGATCAGTCGTCGATGCCAAAAGGTAATTTCCTTACGCGTTATGTTTGCCTCGTCGGTAGGGTGCCCAGTGGGGCAGCAAAGCTTTGAAGAGCGTTGACAGACAGTCTCGAAGCAGTGTATATGTTTCGACCGTCAAGTAAGCTTATAGGGGTTTTTCCCAGCAGAGCATTCGTGCTTTGAGATACATACTGTGGGTAACGCTATGTTTAACGGTATATGTAATTAGCAGTGCTACTGAAGCTACGTGAACATGTTGCAAGGCTTCCTTTGCAACGACAAGCGACCACGGCTGTTGGTTCGGCCCTCTCTGGAGTGTGTACAACTGTACGGAAGGAAACATCACAGTCTGCTTAACTGAGGCGTCCTTGCCACTGTGCTGCACAAAAGGTGCTGTTCTGCGAATGTTACAGCACTGTATTGATCTCACCTTGGTTTCATGATGGGTGGTGAGCGAGGCGGTTGGGCTCAGAGTTATACAACACAGCACGATTGATCGTGGTGGGCACCTGTCCTTATCAACTGTTAGATAGCAAGTACAAGGCTTTTTGGTGCCGGGAAATGTTTGGTGGCTCCAGTTTGAGTAGTGATATTAAGTAATAGCTTAGGGTGTTATATTGTACGTTTTAAGCCTTTAGCGGGTTTTTAAATTTTAAGGTCAGGGTGTTTAAACTTGGTAGGCCTTGCAGTCGTTAAGTAAATTACTGTTATCTAAATGTAATCTGCAGTTTGTGAGGCTGCGTAAATTTGATTTCTGCTGCTCGACCAGAAATGTGAAATATACATTGATTTAATTAATCTTCCAGCTTTTCAGTATATCCATTGTGGAATATGAACTGCGACTATGACTTAAATTGGCGTTTATCTGGTAATAAATATGCAGCCAATCGCTTTTTTACGATTTATGCAACCATGAACGTGTATTCCGGCCATTGCATGCTCATCTTCAGATGGAGGTGTAAAGCAACATTATGCTGTGGACCAAGTGTAGTTAGATGCAGTGCTGGTGCTGCTGGAGAAAGAGACGGAAATTTAGTAATCGGGAGGAAAAATTAACGAATCCGAATGTTTTTTCTGTGATTTAGAGGAGGACGAGGAGATTAGTGTTTAACGTCCCGTCGAGAACGAGGTCATTAGAGACCTAAATCAGGATGGCCGGACGCGGAATTGAACCGTCGTCCTCCCGAATGCGAGTCCAGTGTGCTGACCACTGGCCCACCTCGCTCGGTTTTGTGATTTAGGTACTTGCAGTACACTGCCTTGTGGTATTCACATCAGGTTGCATCCTATAATGTGCATTATAAAGGTATGTACCCTAATAAACACAGTATGTAGCTACACTTGGTTTTACACTGGCTCACAGGATCTAAACATTCGATGTTTTCACAAAGAATATGAATATGACAGATATTTCTCTTTATTGCATAATAGTTTTTGGAAAGAGATGCATTATATTATGATACAAATATTACTAGTACAGATTATACATCTGAGTAAACGTTGCTAGCTGCATACAAAAGGTAAACAGCTAGAGGTGAACATTTAATACCTAGTTAAAAACCTTTTGTAAGTTACAGATTAAAAAAAAATTTCAACTGGCTCTGAGCACTATAGGACTTAACATCTATGGTCATCAGTCCCCTAGAACTTAGAACTACTTAAACCTAACTAACCTAAAAACATCACACACATCTATGCCCGAGGCAGGATTCGAACCTGCGACCCTAGCAGTCGCGTAAGTTACAAAATACCATAATCGTTGCACACCAAGAACAACATTTGTGCAGGAGGGTTAATGATTATTTTTGTTTTGATGCCAAACTGTCCTGGAAATTCTGGAAGAAAAGCTTTTATTTTGACGCAATCTGTTAATTGAGGATTTTTTCGGGTGAGTTTAGCGTGTGAATGAAAATTTCTAATTGTTGATGGAGATTCATCTGTAGTAATTTCTCAGCAATATGTAGCACAGGAAGACTCTCGCTGATATCGTCAACAGAGTGTTCATGATGAGCAACATGTCATGCAAAGCTGGACTTACTGAAGTTTTTGACCCGAAGGGCATTTATATGTTCTATGGAGTAGCGTTCATTTTATGAATTTCAACTGCTAGGTTATTTACTTCTCCTTTTGGACCATTCAAAGGTGTTATTGTGTCATCCACACATCTTTAATATCACAGAATTTTGTCAGTAAATTGTGGGTTTGCTAAGAAGAAATCTAGTTCCAGATTTTGTATAAATATGTCAGGAAGCAAGCCTGCAAGGCTGCTGCCCATTGCCAGACCACTGTTTTGATGTAAAATTTGCCATTAAATGAAATATAGTTGTGTGCGAGGACTAATTCAAGCAACATCATGAGTTTATAAATTTCTGCATAGCTTAGTTTTTTGTATTTCGTTAGATTCTTTTATGTTATTGTGAGAGTGTCTTTCCAGGGGATATTCGTGTAGATGGTTACAATGTCAAAGGAAGCAAACGTTGCATTGTATGGCAATATTAGATCTTTAGTGTAGTCGATTAACTGAAAAATGTTGTTAATTGAAAAGGTATTTTCAAAGGTGTAATTTTTTTTCAGTATATCGTGAAGTTTACGGTTGAATTTGTATCGTGCGCTTTTTATTGCATTTAGAACTGGACGTATGGGACCACCAGTTTTGTGAATCTTTGGCTGAGACCATAACTTAGGGGCCTGTGGATTCACTGTAACACAGTACTGAATTTCACTACTCCTCAGTAGAAAAGTCCTGAATGAGCTAACCCAAAACCTTTTCTTCCAGAATTTCCAGGATATCCTGGCACCAAAACAACAAAAATATAAATACTCTAACTTCTTGCATAAATCTTGTTCTCCTTGGTGTTTAATGACTACTGTATTCTGTAAGTTACAAAAAGTTTTTAACTATGTATTAAGTATTCACCTCTAGCTGTTTACCTTTTGTATGCAACTTGCAACATTTACTGAAATGTATAGTCTCTACTAGTAATATTTGTATCATTATACAATGATTCTCTTGCCAAAGACTATTATGTAGTAAAGAGAAACATCTGTCATATCCGTATTCTTTGTAAAAACGTCGAATGTTTACATCCTGTGAGCCAGTGTAAAACCAAGTGTACCTACATACGTGTTTATTTGTGTACACAGCTTAATAATGCTCGTTATAAGAGGCAATCTGATGTGAAAACCCCAAAGCAGTGCACTGTAAGTACTTAAAACACAAAAAACGTTCGGATTCATAAAGTTTTCGTCACCGATTACTATGTCTCCGTCATTTCCGCAGGCAGCACCAGCACTGCATCGAGCACAACATAATGCTCCTGTAACACCTCCATCTGAAGATGAACCTGCAGTGGCTCGAAAATACGTAAACAAGCGACTGGCTGCATGTTTATTTCTAGACAAACGCCAATCTTCCAAATGATTTGTTGGTGTTTTTTAAAATTTATTAAGGTTCTTAAATATGTCTTAAGGTTACCTTTCACACTGAATGGGTTTGGTGTAATTGTTTTATAACTGTGTGGGTGTTACAATTCTGTTAGATCTGTTTCAGATAGCCAGCTGGTTAGTGTTTTTCAATGTTCTTAACTTTCATAGCTTAGTTTTTTGTATTTGATTACATTCTTTTATGTTATTGTGAGAGTGTCTTTCCTGGGGATATTGGTGTAGATGGCGTCGTTTTGACGGTGGGGCTAATTGTGCCCATTTGTAAGAAAAGAAATACAGGAATTTGAGGTTTAATTCTGACATACAAGTGAATGTGGACTGATTATTAATTGTTTTATAACTTAGTAATAGGAACGTTATTTGTGAAACTTTTGGCGTCTGGGTTATGGTCCTGGCACATCTTGATCTCAACGATTTGTCATTCCGTCGTTTTTCATTTTTTAAAAGAAAATTGTTAACTCAAATATCTTTAGATGTTGAGCAGTTGTGAATTGATTATACCTGTGTGGTTTAGGTTGAAAGGTTATATTACTTTATTTTACTGGAAACATAACGAGCAGATCTCTCACACGATAACATCAGTTCCACGTGGGAAGGCTACCCTTCTTTCTTGCGTACAGTAGGATTTCACTAATGGAAATAGAAACCTACTAACTCCAAGAAAGAAGCGTGGCCTTATGAACTGGCAGGTCTGTCAAAGGTAGCGCGGGCAGGAAATATGACACTACTGCATGTCGTTGTGGGCAGTCCGTACGTGCTCGACGTATGGGACGCCGCTTATGCGCGGTCGTGCATCTACTAGGGGTACACGAGTGTCGGGAGTACAGGTTGTTTAAAAAATACCGATGCCATTTCATAACACTGTATCATCTCTGTGGAAAAAGATACCAACTTAAACTGAATTTTAACTTATGCATGGTTCTATCGAGGTCTTTTTTTCAGTTGAACTATCCATTTCTATAAGTGTATATCTTTGACCTGGTTGCACATAAAACAATCTGGTACTTTTCATAAGTACGTTAGGATAAACGTTTTCAGGTATCTTTCACAGAAGTTCAATAAGCCCTCCACTGGATGCTAGAGGAAAAGATTCAGGAGACAGTTAAACTTGTCGCATAATTTTGAAGTAACTTCTGCTATTTGGGCATTCATTGCTGTTGCTATGGTGTGCCGTATTTTACACAAAGCTGTTGCAAGTGGACACGCAAAGTTGTTGGAAGTGGGGACACGTAGTCGGAGCCTTACGCCATCCCCTCCGCGTCCATAACGTATTAAAATAGCCCACTGTGGAGACTGTTGTTAGAGTAGCTGACTATTGAGATTTCTTCCAACTTGCAGGTACAAGTTCGGCCTCGTTCCATTACGAAGAAAAATCATGTTTGTCTCACGTACTCGCAATTGTGGAAAAGGCCAGGCCTCAGATTGGTGTAAACACGTTATTACTGTAACTATTTTACCGTGAAGTAGAACAAGCAGTAAAACCTATCTCGAGAAATGGCGCACGGCACACGATATTTTGGAGAGTGTCTCCCGTGCCTGGCTATGGTATGTGACTACTGTGTTTATTCCGTTCTATCGTCGTGGCGGTTCATTTCACAACTAAGCGTCCAACAGTTGCATGCATTCTTATTATGTTAGCGGGCGAACGATGTACTTTGTACTCCATACCAAGCTGCAGCATATCCAGTACCGAAAAGGAACTGTAATTAAGGAATGTCTCGTTTATTTGTATGTTATTACTTCAAGTTGTTTAACAGACTGTCTTTTCTACAAATGGCGTGGTTTTAGTAGGGTTATGTAAATGTGTCCATAATACAGAAGTGCGCTAAAGTAGTGAGATGAAGCATTTTTAGTTTATTATTTAAATTAAATTGTTTCTTCTGTTGTGATTCTAAATTTCTAATTTTATTTGTTATTCTTCACAATTGCTATCATTATAGTAATAAATAAAAAATTTTACACGACATTTATTTTCTGTTTTGCTTTCCTTTTACTGACATTGGAGATTTTTCTAAATTTACAACTACACGTTTTTTCCTCCTACTATGAAATACATTTCATTTGCAAGCCCACTATTTCCTTCACTGCACCGCGCGACCGCTATGGTCGCATGTTCTAATCCTGCGTCGGACATGGATGTGTGTGATGTCCTTAGGTTAGTTGGGTTTAAGTAGTTCTAGTGGACTGATGATATCAGCCGATAAGTCCCATAGTGCTCAGAGCCATTTGAACCTTCATTGCAATCATTTCAAGATCGTATTGCTCCTGTCGTTGTGAATTATGCTCGCTATAGTGAGTGGCTTCATCTTATTCATCGGAACCGATATCATACTGGAAACTCTATTTCAGGATTGGAATTCGTATTGGATAGATCATAAAGTTAATAGTTTGCGACTTTTTACCGGTCTGTACAGCTGTAACGTCTCTTGCAGTTTACAGACCAGTTACATACAAAACCAGACGTAAAAAAGTGGCTATATTAGTAAAAGCAGAAAAACTTAACACGAGTGATCTTCATCCATAAAATTTCGGGCGTGCAGCCGCATAATTTGGACTTCTTCCAATATTTCGACTGAATACTGTCCAACCACCTTCAGAGAGAGCCAAGGTGACTGACGCTCCAGCAGCTGCTCTGTCCTTTTAAACACGTGGATCGCACCACTGCGCATGCCGCCATATATACACAAGGCGTCAGAGACGTTAATCGGTGGCAATGAGGTATGGCATATGCATGGAAATAGATCAGTGGTAGCGCAGTAGAACCACACGGTGATATCAATGTATCACTGTGAGCTGTACCGTCGCGACGTCTTTGCAATTTTATTAGAGAAATTTCCGGATTCCACGATTTTTCTATTAATTAAATTCGTCGCCAACCGAATTTCAATTGCTCCATTCACTACTGAGTCCAAGAAACACGAAGTCGAGTCTAGAATTTTGACGTTATCGTACACCATAGTGTGCTCAGTGTCAATACAGTACTCTGCCACCGCAGATAGGATTTACTCACTGTATTCTGGTTCCGACCTGTCTTCAGTCATCGACCGAGCAGCGCTACGCAGACGACATTAGCTGCTGAGACCCTACAACATCAGTGACTGACTGGCTGTTTCCCTTCGGCGCTCTACGTGGTGACCTTGGTTGGCGCTTGAAGGAATAACCAGCCACGTTCCGCAAAGCAGGCGCGGGGCTTCCAGCTCGGCTGGCCACGTCGCCCAGGTTGTTACGTCCTGGCGAGGGAGCGCCCGGGTGCTGTAGCATCAGATTCCGGCCCTGGTTTGCGCTGACACACGCACACCAATCACGCCGACGACATCTGGATCAGCAGATGCACTGTGTATTCTTCGGGGCGGAATGACAGTCACTGCCAAACTTGTCTGTGTGTCACTACACGTCCCAGCATGATTCGTCCCTCTCTCCCAAGCCACATCCCTTGGTACTGCTGGTTCATTACGCCCCCCCCCCCCCCCCCCTGAGGCCCAGGAAGGGTGTTTCTAGCAATCTGGTGTCAGAGTGGTCGCTTCTCTTCCCAACACAGCAAGTTGCGTCCAAACGTATTCGTACACGTTCAAGATTATAGTTTGGTGAGTGTGTTCACTTTGGTGAGTACTGAGTGAGGCAATGGCACTTCACATGGTGCACGGTGTGGTATGGTAAGTCTAGTTTTATTTATGTTACATTCGTCGTTGGATCTCAATGTCAGAGTCAGTCGTGTGAGCTAAGGTAGTAGATGTTTATAGTAAGTTTTATGAAGCCACAGGAACCCGTGGACTTATGTCTGCTCTGAAGTAATAGTGGACATATTAATTTTGGGCCAGTGACGTCTCAATTTTGCACTTAGTCTGAGCCCGATTTGTAGTGTACCACAGCTATAGTATATACTCTTTCTGTGTCTAGGTGAATTGGTCATCTGGCTAGTAGCTGTTATGAGTGTAGATGGGCGACGATTCACATGAAGAATTAAATTGTGGTTAGATTCTTCAATGGAATTGTGTGTCTTCCACTGTTTCTAACAATTGTTTGAAGGTAGAAGCAGAGTATGTAATGTGATGGAAACACGTCCTGCTGCAACTGTGAATGCTGTTGCTACTTTAACTCAGCAATTGCACGGATTAACAGAGGAATTGGGGCATGACAGGCAGAGAAATTTCGAACTTAATCGTGAATTATAAGCTGGGAAAGTGAGTCAGGTTCAGCGGCAGTTGGAATTAGACGAAAATAAATCTGGATTTAGAGTGCCTTCTGTTGCATACGACCCGGCAGAGGTCGGGTAAATTAATATCTACTCGGCAAGGCAATGGAGAACGTTACAATTTTTAATAAGGATTTTAGGCCGCTGCTCAGACAAAATAACCATGCACATCGTTAGTTTGCATTTGTCAGGGGGCGCCAAAGTATATGTTGTGTACCACAAGACCGTGAGTAAATGAGAAACGATTCAGGACTGGGCTGCTGAACTTTGCCAGCGATACCAAAAGCAAAAAATAAAGAAAAAAGGAAATCTTTTCGGGAGGAACTTAGTGCTATGTCATTTCAGCGCAACGAGCCTGTGGAATCGTGCTCAGATAGAATCTGTAAACTGCATGCAAAGACATATGTACGGATACAGGATGCAGAAGCTTATAGGGTTTTATTGCAAGAGGCAGAAAATAGCGCAGCGAACGTGCTCCTGAATGGTATACCCTCAGAGACGTCACGGAGGTAGGAATGGACAATTTGGAGGACTTACGCTAGCTCAGAGAAACAGAACACATTAGAGAAGATGCATAGTGCAACAAAACAAAGAGCTAGCCACCGGGATTTTGCTTCCAAAGCCAAGTGTTGTAGACATGGCCGCGATGGGCATATAAGGAAGCAACATAGACAACTAGTGTGCTTTGCATGTGATGGAGTGCGTCACCAGCAATCTTACTGTAGAAGTATAAAACGTGGAAACACCAGCATGGGAAGCAGCAGTTGAACGCAAATGTGCTTCAACCGAGGAAGGCAGTCCCGATGGATCTCTAATACTGGAAAAGTTAGTACACAGACGCAATGCTGCTTTTAGTGGGCTTCGTGAGTCGCAGGAAGTAGAGATTCCTGGCACATGCAGCGACGCTTGTGTACACTGTCAGTCTCCACCTCATCAGGTGACAGGGGCTACCACAGTAAAGGTTAAGATAGTTTGGCGGTAATAGTGTGGAATCATTGAGTACGGCAGTCCTGGAATTTTCGGCTGGGAAACCTAAGTTCGAGGAATGCATGGAGGTATTGCCATGCATAGGCGAATTCAATGATTCTCGGGATCGAATTACTTGAAAAACATCAAGCTAAGGCTGATTTGGGCGACATGTACTAGAACTCATTGGGACTGTGATCCAGACGGGGAAAATAGCTACGACTGAGGCAATGACACAAGGTTTGCCTGTCACAAGGATGAGACCAACTGAAATGCATATATTTTCAGTAGAGATCTATTACCAGGATAAAATACTAGCAGGTACAGGGAGGATGGAGTGAGAGGACACCTATTTAACGAGAGAAACATTATATGTGGTTGAACAGCTTTTGAGAAATGAAGAATTGGATAATTCACATTTTTTTGTCCACAGGAGTTTGAGGCATGTGGGTGACATTAATGTGGAATGGATGATTCCTGTTAGTGTGGAATTTTGGCATAGTTGAGGTTACCCAGTCAAATGGTGCAGTAAGAGCCACTTTGCAAGTCTTTGAAGATGAGGACTTAGATTGGTCGAGTGTAGTGAAAACCCACAATGAAACTGTGAACATTGAAGTGTTATGAAGGAAAATGGTTCACTCAGAGAGCTATGATCGAAGGGTTATGGAAAACTTGTTCATGAAGTGCGGTGATCTGATTTGCACAGACAGAGGTTTAGCAGCAATTCTGATGACATAACGTCATACGCTGACAGGGGGCATCACACATATACAGGGTGAAAAGCATTTAAACCGACAAAGTCTTGGTGGTTGTAGGAGACATCAAAACAAATATTTTTCCCTAATGTCATTTTTTCGTACGAGGATTATTTAAACCGTTGGAGGCCGTATTACGCTCTTCCGTTGACAGAGGCCGTATTACGATCTTCAGTTGTTAGAGGGCGTATTACGCTCTTTAGTTATAGGCAACTGCTTTCCACCAGTTTAGTAGTGCATTGTCTCTGTTTACTAATGGAGCGATACAACTGGAGTGAGTGCACTGATATGGTTGGTGCGTACTACATAGCGCACCACAACGGACGAGCTGCACAGCGTATTTATCAACAACAGTATCCCAATCGCCCTAACCCGCATCATACGAACTTTGATGCTGTGTACCAACGTCTGCGTGAGACCGGGTCATTTAGCTGTTAGCAGGTTAGCTGGACAGGGATGCCGCAGCACGGTAAGAAAGCTGCAATTTGAGGAACCTGTCTTGCAGCATGTGGAACGGGATCCTTCAATCAGCACTCGTACAACTGCACGTCACATGGGAACGAATCAGACGAATGTGAGAACAGTCCTTCGAGAGCAATTGTTACTTCCATTTCACTTACAGCGTGTCCACAACTTGGAACCAGTTGATTATCCAACAATTGCACAGTTTTCTCAGTGGTACCTGGAACAGTATGAAATGTATCCTACATTTCCCTCCTGTGTGTTGTTTACCAATGAAGCAATGTTCGGGCGTGATGGGGTCTTCAACATGCACAATTCGCATGTTTGGAGTGAGGATAATCCACATGCCACAGTTACTAGCGCTCATCAAGTTAATGTGTGGGTCGGTGTTGTTGGAGACTGTTTAATTGGGGCGTATCTGCTACCTAGTTGTTGTCTCTTAGTCATAAAGAAATGGAAAATTTTTTGTTGGTTTCATTAATTTGCCGCCAAAGAAATGTTCCTCTACCGGTTTAAATACTCCTCAGAGGAAAAAATGACATTAGGGAAAAATATTTGTTTTGATGTCCCCTACAACCCTCCCAAGTCATTTCTGAAAGTATTTGTATGGAGTGTAGCTATGTATGGAAGTGAAACATGGACGATAAATAGTTTGGACAAGAAGAGAATAGAAGCTTTCGAAATGTGGTGCTACAGAAGAATGCTGAAGATTAGATGGGCAGATCACATAACTAATGAGGAAGTATTGAATAGGATTGGGGAGAAGTTTGTGGCACAACTTGACCAGAAGAAGGGATCGGTTGGTAGGACATGTTCTGAGGCATCAAGGGATCACCAATTTAGTATTGGAGGGCAGCGCAGAGGGTAAAAATCGTAGAGGAAGACCAAGAGATGACTACACTAAGCAGATTCAGAAGGATGTGGGTTGCAGTGGGTTCTAGGAGATGAAGAAGCTTGCACAGGATAGAGTAGCATGGAGAGCTGCATTAAACCAGTCTCAGGACTGAAGACCACAACAATAACAACAACAACCTCCCTGAGTTCGTCGGCTTAAATACTTTTCACCCTCTATAGGAAGCCATACTGTATAGCAAGTCAAATGCAACGATTAAAAAATTATGGGATGGGATTACAAATCCTAATGAAAGCCCCCGGAACGCTAACATGACGGTCATGCTGAAGAAATCAGAGGATGGAACACGGAAATACAGATTTTGCTATGACTACAGATATTTAAATTCACAAAAACCATTTCGAATGCTTATCAAAATCCAAACTTCTCAGGATCTTTGGATAATCTGGTTCAGTGTCAGTTCTTTACAACTATAGATCTGAGAAGCAGGTATCGCGAATTGGAAGTGGTACCTGAAAACTGACCTAAAACAGGATTTATAGTAGTGGTTGGCCATTTTCATTACAAGTGCATGCCGTTTGGACTCTATAAAGCACCAGCAACTTTTCCATGGTGGTTTCATGTATTGAGAGGATTAAAACCGAAAACTTGTATATTAATGACTTAATTGTCTTTTCAAAGGATATACCGGAGCTTATGGGACGTTTGGAAGAGGTCCTTAGTAGACTACAGTCGGAACGTTTGATGTTAATTATAAACAAGTGTAATTTTGGAACAAAATCTGGTAAAGGGTCTAGGGCACATGATTAGCGAACGTGGTGTACAGACTGATCTTCTTGTTACAAAGTGTGAAATTTTCCAACACCACAAACAGCTAAGCAGGTACAGTCATTATCGAAATCTGTAATTATTATACACTGCTCGTGAAGTACTTTGTACAAAGAGTAGAATCACTGAAGAAACTACTCAAAAAGGGGGCAAAATTGCGTTGGTGAAAGAAACATCAAGTGGCGTTAGAAAAACTACAGTAAATATTAGTATCCGATCCTGTATTGCTTTTTCAGGATTTCTAGAAAGAGTTTATCCTATCATTTTATGTTTAAAATGAAAAAGTCGGTTACTTTTGGTAGGGACAGGTGGTAGACAATCAAGAACATTAGGTATCTTGCACTTCGAGGCAGTTAAACAAGGCTGACTGTAACTCTTCAATGACTGAGGAAGAGATGTTGGCGGTAATATTTCGTATTGTATATTTTCGATGTTACCTGTATGGTAGGAAGGTAAAGGTCATGACATAGACCATACCACACTGAAATGATTGCTTGGATTCAAAGATTCATCTAGCAATCTAACTCGGTGGGCACTTATGCCTAGTTAATTTGTGTACGACGTTATTCCTAAGCCAGGGAGATTACATGAAAACGCAATAAGTCTTAGGGCAGCGATGCTGAGGACGTTAAGTAGGAGCTTATAAGAGTGGCAGAGGGCATACGCGAAGGATAAGGAGTGCCAGATATTGCAGTCACAGCATCATTTTGTCATTCACGAGAGTTAGTTGAGGAAACGATCATGTGTGGACCGCGTGTGATGGTTCCAACGATTTTTTCAGAAGGAAGTTTGTCAGCGATTTCATGATCACATGTTGTCAGATCGCGGAGGGCGACGTCCGACGGATAGAAGTGTAGCAGAACAGTTTTGTTGCAGGAATCTGAAGCTCGACGTGGGACAGTATGTCAGGAATCATGTGCCAGCGCGCAAAGGGACGGCACTGCACGACAAAAAGTGCCGTTGGGAAGACTACCAGAGGCATCCAGTTCGTTTTTTATGTTGGGGCTAGTTGTCCTCGGGCAGTGTAATAAAACACCTGCAGGGACTGTGTATGTTCGTACAATCACTGATCATTTTTCGTGATTTTTGGCTATGGTACCGATGCCAGACCAACGGGCGTTGTTAGTAAACGTGATATTAAATTTTGGCGTACCTGATACCATTGATAAGGATCAGGGTATAAAGTTTGTCTCTGATTTAATAAAACAACTATGCTGCATGTTGCGTATACTGAATTTACGGAAAAAATCGTTTCATCTGCAGGCCAGTGGGAGAACTGAACGCGTGCACAAGACAATCACAATCTTCCCTATGTCCCGTGCGCCTATAATCCGACGATCCATACTGCCACGTGCTTGTCGCCATTTGACGTGGTCTGCAGCAGGAAGATGCCATCTCCCTTTGACTTTTTCACTTCTAAAGTAGTGCTGGAAGGCGAGTTGGTTACGAAGTTTGCCAGAAGCATAAAGGGTAGTTAGGAAGAATGTGCGGAAGACAATCACGAAAGCACTAGAGCGGCAGAAACAAACGAACGGATGAATAGGTAAGCTGCATTAGTACCGCTTGGGACAGTGGGTAGCGCTCACGTATCTCTATACGCAATAGGGGAAAATTATAAATATTTTACCTCATAAACAGGGGCCTTACCAGCTATTGGAAACGACTTCAAAGGTCAATGTTAGTTTTCCACGAAAACGTCTATTATAAACGTCAGTCGCGTAAAGCCATGTAGTGGAATGGTAGGGGAAACAGCAAGAGGAGAAAGTTACAAAGGGTAACAAGAAGGGACCTCGGATGGTTAGCAACACAATGTGCATGAAGTGCCAGATATGTATTTAAATTGGGCCAATAGGTATTTATACCGCCGTAAGGACCGTTCTTTCTTTTATTTTTTTGCAATGTTTAAGTTTTTCTTCATGTTATTATTAAAAATTTTTACGTACTGTGCGTTCTCGGAAGGAGGATGGGGTTGATAATGTTCGTCTAAGGGGGCGTTGTTTCATTTGGCAAACGGGAAACAATGTCACGCGCTGATTGTTGTTAGGGAATTCATGAAGGTATTGCGTCAAGGAGGAAACAAGTTTCCGCAGAGACACAACATGTTGCCAAAGTGTCGGAGAGCATTGTCCTTCCGTACAGTTGTGGTAGGAGGGGAAACGTGTGGGGCGAGAGTGCATGTAGCTATCCTTGTACATGTTTCATCTACATATATACTCCGCTATCCATCGAGCGGTGTGTGGCGGAGGGCACAATTCGCGGGAAAGTCATACTTCCCTCCCCCCCCCACCCCCCCCCCCCACCCCCCGATACCACTGTTCCACTCGCGCACGAGGGAAACACGACTGTCTGAATGCCTCAGTACGAGCTCTAATTCCCCTTACCTTTGAATGGTGATCATTGTGCAATTTGAAAGTTGGTGGTAATACTATGTGCTCTACATCCTCGGCGGTGATCGGATTTCGGAATTTAGTTTACCGCGTCGTCTTCTTTGGACCTTATTAATCCTTTGAACGAGACTCGACTGGTAAGGGCCCCATACATACGAACGAAACTCTAAGCCTGGACGAACTAACGTATTGTAAGCAATTACCTTTGTTAAAGGACTGCGTCCCTTCAGGATTCTACCAATAAACCGCTGTCTAGAGTTCGCTTTACCCATTACTTGCGTAGTCTGATCATTCCATTTGAGATCATTTCGAATAGTCACATCCAGATACATGACGGATGTTACCGCTTCCAAAAACTGGAAATTTATTTTGTACTCGTACATTAATGAGGATTTTCGCCTTGTTATACGCAGCAGGTTACACTCACTAATATTGAGAGGTAACTGCCACTCATTACACCATGCATTTATTTTCTGCAAATCCCCGTCGATTTGTTCACAACTTTCGTTTGATACTACTTTCCTTTATACTACAGCATCATCGGCAAACAGTTTAATGCCGCTGTCAATACTATCAAACACATGGTTTATGTAAACCGTAAAAACTAGAGGACCTGTTGTGCTACCCAGTGAATGTTAGTAATGTATCAGTTTTCACCCTATGGCATGACATTTTTATCATGACTTCGCTGCTTTCTGTGGCTGCTCGCACACATCTAAAAAACTTGCCAAAATGGAAGAGATGAGTAGTTGCAGCTGTGTCGGGTTAATCCAGAATTGTTTAGCCTACTAATCACCATGGACGAGTGCTGAATTTACCACCACGACTTTGAAACAAATGACAAGAGCCTGCAGTTGGGAACATGTCGGTATACCTCCACCGAGAAAGGCAAAGACCCAGTCACAATCGTACAAGGTTACACTGATTTGTTTTTGAGACTAAAACGTAGGTAACGTGACGAAACATATTTTCCTCGATGGTGAGTGTTCACCACATACAATGGTATCGTCATGAGGTCACAGGGAAGCGAAATAGGGCCGCTCTTATTCTTTGTACGTATAAATGATCTCGTGGGCAAGATGAGATATAATTTAAGGAGGATTGCTGATGACGCTTTGATGTACAGTGAGGTGTTGTGATTAAGTGACTGTAGAGAATTCATATTGACCAATACAAGTTTTTTTTCTTAGTGCGATGAATGGCAGATTGCTCTAGATGTAGAAGAATGGAAGTTAAAGCAGGTGAGTAGGAACAAGAATCCCATAGCATTAGCAATGTAATGCTTGACACAGTACCGTTGATTAAGTATCTAGGTGTAACGTTGAAAAGCGTTATGAAACGGAACGAGCTCGTAATACAGGTTTCAGAGGAAGCAAATGGTCGACTTCGGTACATTGGGAGAATTTGATTAATGTTTAACTAATCTATTATGGATACCGGATAAAGAACAATTGCGCAACCCATTCTTGAGTACTGTTTGAGTGTTTGTGGTCAACAATAGATCGGATTGAAGGAAGACAGCGAAGGAAAGCAGAAGTGTTCTGCTATATTTGTTACCGGTAGGTTCTCTCAACACGCTAGTATTACGGAGATACTTCATTAATGAGTATGCGCGTTCCTGGAGAGAAGACGACCTTCTTTTCGGCAAATACTGTTGAGAAATTTATGGAATCTCATTTGAAACTGACTGAAGAACGATTTTACAGCTTCCAACGTAGTGTAGAGGTCAGCATGGTATCAGGAGCTCAGTTGGGTATCCGGGAGGCTTTTCTTGTACGTAGAATGAGAAATGACAGGATTCAAGGGAACATGGTTTTTATTTCCAAGAAATACCACTAAGGGGTACAATATTTACGGAAACTGGTTACTGCTGTAGAGTGAACTGCATATGGCCCGACAAGAGCAGTTAACTCTCAACAGGAACAACCGGTGGACACATCCAGAGGGTAAGAAGGCTGGCAGGTAAGAGAGAGACCCGCTGCTGCGGCCGCTACCTTGCTGACCCTGTTGCGTACCTGATGTGACGGTACCTGTTCCTCCCATTAGCGGGTTTGTGGCAGAAATTTGGCGCCTCCCGCTCAGGAGTACCATGGTGGCGTCTTTACCTCAGGATAGTAGCAAGTAAGAGCCAGTCACATGTACTGCAGAGTAGTTTACGTAACTGCTAACGCCACTGCCCCAGGTTGTTTAAAAAGATGAAAGTAGAATACAAATAAAAAATTATCATTTCTACTCGTTACCATGTACAATTCATTTCACATGAGGACAGAAGAAAAAATAAGAGAAATTAGGCATTGTTGCTTATGCATAGAGACGGGCGATTTTTCCACGTTCTGTTTGCAAGTGGAACAGGAAAGGACATGATTAGTAGTGGTAAATAGAATCCTGTGCCTAGAGCCATTCAATGGCTTGTGCATTGAGTATGTAGATGTAGAAGTAATTGAGCAGCGTTGTACCAAGACTACTAACAAGTGTAGGGAGGCTGTTTGGATAAACTGTAGCAGGAAGTTTCTGAAGATGGAGTTTTTGTACCACAGCAATACTGCAGTTTTTTCTGTATGAGACAAAAATATCCTGATTATGTGAGCTATCAAATTTTGTGATAGGCTGCATATCGTCCTGAGATGACAGACAGTGAGTCTTTCTCCTCTCATCAGTTGAAAAAACAAGAAACAAAAATAAAAAGTTGTGTTGGAGGGATTTCCAGAGTAGGGACAAAGCTATTTTTTTATCAAATATTTGAGGGAGGACAGGCTATTGTCTCACATATTTTTCATAAAGATTTTGTTACAACTTTACGCAACTTGAGCGAGACTCTAGAAAGTCAACGGGCTGAGCAGGCTTTGATGGAGCCTGGTAGAGCGCTAAAAGCCTGAGGTATTTTTATGGTTCTTAGTTAGTAGAAATGGCATGTAGGAAGTTGCAAGCAAGTGGTGGAGAGCCCATCCCTCACTAAATCTTGGCGGACAGGCCCACAGCCGCACAGGGCAGACAGAGCACCCCTACTCGAGACAGGTCTGCAGGAAGACTACACCGCTGTACATACATTGGCGCCAGCCGAAAGCTGGACTTAAAGCGATGGACTGAAGGGACGCGTCTACACAGTGGAGTCGTAAACTGGGCATTCTGTGCAGCGCCACGCCTAATAAAAATCCACAAGTTTTTGTGTTCGGCGATACTGTAAACAGGCCTGTGACCCAGTTCCATCGGTCACCTCTGTCTTATAAGAAACTCTGGCATCTGGGAAATGTTCAGAGATAGAATCTTTATGACACCTCATAGCTAGTACTAACATGGTCCAAGACAAAGGCGATTTAGACAAAGATTTTTAAGATTGTATCTGTTAGCTACGCAGAAAAACATCTTCTCCCTCCGTGAAAACTTCAAAAGGCCAGTAATTGGCGGTTTCTTTTTTTTTCAGAGTTGCAGGTTTCTTAACTATGGCGCTGGTTCGACATGAATTTGTGCCGTCGTGTAGGAGAGGTGATTTAGCGCCTCTAATGCCCTGTGATTGGCTCAAGATAGGGTGAAGGCAGTGTCATTGGTGCACTTTGTGCAAAAATGAAATTATTTTTATCTGGAAACAACTTCTGGTCTAAGGTCTGGCATGTGTGATTGGTACTCGTTACCTGTCCTAAGACTGACTTCACTTGCGAGTAGTATTCTTAATTTACCGACAGTGTGACTTCAAACGTCTTGGACTACTCGTTTGCCGAGGGCACACCCTATTCGTTTATGGTTTACCAGTCTTGACGTTTGGTGTCCTTGTGAACTCCGTCATATAAGTGAGCCAAATTGCTCCTTGGTACGACCAGGGAATGGGTGTGTCACACACTGAAATCTATTGTGTCTTCAGGGCTCTGGTAGAAAGTAAATTGCGATCCGTCTGCCTGATCGGTAGATCGTGAGGTTTTGCCTTTCCTTCGCGGCTGCGATCGATTCACATGTGCTGCCTTACGCCTCGCCCCCGTACACATCTCGCCAGCTGCAAGTTACATCGTTGCATGAAGCAAACAGGGTAACATACTGCTGCTCTAGGCTTATCAGGGCGTACAAATCACAATCGCCACTTGTTCTCAGCGACTATAGAGACTTCTCTAGATTATCGATCAAAGTCTGCTCAGCGTCAGATCACTTCAGAGTGCATTATCCACATTTTTAGGACCAGAGTACTTGACTCACTTTTGCCACCCAGGATCCTTGTCCACTGTGGTCTTAAACCACCTGTAAATTGTTTACGATGTTCTATGATAATGTGTTTTGCATAAATTATGACCGAGCCAGGGAGGCAGTGGTTAGCACACGGGACTCGCAGTCGGGAGGACGACGGTTCAATCCCGCGTCCTGATTTTGGTTTTCCGTGATTTCCCTAAATCGCTCGCGGCAAATGCCGGGATGGTTCCTTCGAAAGGGCACGGCCGACTTCCTTCCCTGTCCTTCCGTAATCCGATGAGACCGATGACCTCGCTGTTTGGTCTCTTCCCCCAAAACAATCCAATACAAATCCAATCCATAAATTATGTCAGACGTTGTTTTTGGGAAAATAAGTGTTGTCAGTTAACTAGGTTTAAAATACAATCTCAATCATTTTTGTATATCCCCAAAAGAGGTTAACATTCATATTCTCTGTACAGTTAAAACTTTAGACGTCTACATTCAAGGCCTCCACCAAGCAATTAATCGTTGAAAGAAACGAGTCGTATTAAGGGCTGAGTACGTACAGAAGGGCTAACATCATTATCGAGTTTCACGATGACAACTCGATTTTTTTCATTAAAACTTTGTTAGCTCCCGTCGGAGATAAATGGCACCGCACTGGCCTTAGCAGCCAACGACTAACTAGTGTCCATTTCGATGGCCTTTGGCCATTCAGTGTACATGAAACCAGCAACTTTAGCTCAACACGGATACCGTAAGGTATGGGAACAAGAGGTCCGATGAGTTAGACTGATTGCATAGGGACGAGTAAAGTGCTGTGTGTGAGTGTGGTGAGCAAATGTGGGGCAGGTAGAAAATGGCTTCGGCTGCTGCACTGGTTATCGGCGCAAACAGCCGTGATGAGATGCGGCCGGCCGGCCGGCGCACCGGCGGCAGGTGGCGCGGCACAGTAGCTCATCGCTTGCGGGATAATCTGCAACACGGGTAGCGGCGCGGCAGGGGCGCGCCGTCCGCGGTCGGCGCGCGACCGGCCTCACCTGCGGCGCGCCAGCCCTGTTAACCGTGATTTATTACAAAAAGTAGGCAGGCGCGCGCCGCCCTTGCGGTGGCAGCCCGCGCGACCCGCAGTCATTAATATTCATTGGAAATTCTGCGGAGGTGGCGCTCGGCGGCTCTGCCAGCACAGCCGCGGCGCGCGCGCCTGCCTTTCACAGCAGTAACGCTTCACTTGGAGGCGTTTAATGGAAACCTTTTTCGCGAGCCCACGTGTCATAGTAGCGCGCGCCGCTTCATTGAATGTGGTGATGTACATCGGCGAGAACGGGAAACGATGCGATGACAGAGCCGACAGCGCTGACAGGCATCTGCGGTTCACATTTTTTCGAACAAGAGATTTGAATGCAATCTTTTTATGTTTTTACAATACAAAATCAGGCCTTTGTTAATTTTGGTACTATAGTCTTTAATACTTTTCTTAAAATTTCATGTTTTTGTTGTTGTCTTCAGTCCTGAGACTGGTTTGATGCAGCTCTCCATGCTACTCTATCCTGTGCAAGCTGCTTCATCTCCCAGTACCTACTGCAACCTACATCCTTCTGAATCTGCTTAGTGTATTCATCTCTTGGTCTCCCTCTACGATTTTTACCCTCCACGCTGCCCTCCAATGCTAAATTTGTGATCCCTTGATGCCTCAAAACATGTCCTACCAACCGATCCCTTCTTCTAGTCAAGTTGTGCCACAAACTTCTCTTCTCCCCAATCCTATTCAATACCTCCTCATTAGTTACGTGATCTATCCACCTTATCTTCAGTATTCTTCTGTAGCACCACATTTCGAAAGCTTCTATTCTCTTCTTGTCCAAACTAGTTATCGTCCATGTTTCACTACCATACATGGCTACACTCCAAACAAATACTTTCAGAAACGACTTCCTGATACATAAATCTATATTCGATGTTAACAAATTTCTCTTCTTCAGAAACGCTTTCCTTGCCATTGCCAGTCTACATTTTATATCCTCTCTACTTCGACCATCATCAGTTATTTTACTTCCTAAATAGCAAAACTCCTTTACTACTTTAAGTGTCTCATTTCCTAATCTAATTCCCTCAGCATGACCCGATTTAATTTGACTACATTCCATTATCCTCGTTTTGCTTTTGTTAATGTTCATCTTATATCCTCCTTTCAAGACACTGTCCATTCCGTTCAACTGCTCTTCCAAGTCCTTTGCCGTCTCTGACAGAATTACAATGTCATCGGCGAACCTCCAAGTTTTTACTTCGTCTCCATGAATTTTAATACATACTCCAAATTTTTCTTTTGTTTCCTTTACTGCTTGCTCAATATACAGATTGAATAACATCGGGGAGAGGCTACAACCCTGTCTCACTCCTTTCCCAACCACTGCTTCCCTTTCATGCCCCTCGACTCTTATTACTGCCATCTGGTTTCTGTACAAATTATAAATAGCCTTTCGCTCCCTGTATTTTACCCCTGCCACCTTTAGAATTTGAAAAAGAGTATTCCAGTCAACATTGTCAAAAGCTTTCTCTAAGTCTACAAATGCTAGAAACGTAGGTTTGCCTTTTCTTAATCTTTCTTCTAAGATAAGTCGTAAGGTCAGTATTGCCTCACGTGTTCCAACATTTCGACGGAATCCAAACTGATCCTCCCCGAGGTCTGCATCTACCAGTTTTTCCATTCGTCTGTAAAGAATTCGCGTTAGTATTTTGCAGCCGTGGCTTATTAAACTGATAGTTCGGTAATTTTCACATCTGTCAGCACCTGCTTTCTTTGGGATTGGAATTATTATATTCTTCTTGAAGTCTGAGGGTATTTCGCCTGTCTCATACATCTTGCTCACCAGCTGGTAGAGTTTTGTCATGACTGGCTCTCCCAAGGCCGTCAGTAGTTCTAATGGAATGTTGTCTACTCCGGGGGCCTTGTTTCGACTCAGGTCTTTCAGTGCTCTGTCAAACTCTTCACGCAGTATCGTATCTCCCATTTCGTCTTCATCTACATCCTCTTCTATTTCCATAATATTGTCCTCAAGTACATCGCCCTTGTATAAGCCTTCTATATACTCCTTCCACCTTTCTGCCTTCCCTTCTTTGCTTAGAACTGGGCTGCCATCTGAGCTCTTGATATTCATACACGTGGTTCTCTTCTCTCCAAAGGTCTCTCTAATTTTCCTGTAGGCAGTATCTATCTTACCCCTAGTGAGATAAGCTTCTACATCCTTACATTTGTCCTCGAGCCATCCCTGTTTAGCCATTTTGCACTTCCTGTCGATCTCATTTTTGAGACGTTTGTATTCCTTTTTGCCTGCTTCATTTACTGCATTTTTATATTTTCTCCTTTCATCAATTAAATTCAATATTTCTTCTGTTACCCAAGGATTTCTAGCAGCCCTCGTCTTTTTACCTACTTTATCCTCTGCTGCCTTCACTACTACATCCCTCAGAGCTACCCATTCTTCTTCTACTGTATTTCTTTCCCCTATTCCTGTCAATTGTTCCCTTATGCTCTCTCTGAAACTCTGTACAACCTCTGGTTCTTTCAGTTTATCCAGGTCCCATCTCCTTAATTTCTCACATTTTTGCAGTTTCTTCAGTTTTAATCTACAGGTCATAACCAATAGATTGTGGTCAGAGTCCACATCTGCCCCTGGAAATGTCTTACAACTTAAAACCTGGTTCCTAAATCTCTGTCTTACCATTATATAATCTATCTGATACCTTTTAGTATCTCCAGGGTTCTTCCACGTATACAACCTTCTTTCATAATTCTTAAACCAAGTGTTAGCTATGACTAAGTTGTGCTCTGTGCAAAATTCTACTAGGCGGCTTCCTCTTTCATTTCTTAGCCCCAATCCATATTCACCTACTATGTTTCCTTCTCTCCGTTTTCCTACACTCGAATTCCAGTCACCCATTACTATTAAATTTTCGTCTCCCTTCACTATCTGAATAATTTCTTTTATTTCATCGTACATTTCTTCAATTTCTTCATCATCTGCAGAGCTAGTTGGCATATAAACTTGTACTACTGTAGTAGGTGTGGGCTTCGTATCTATCTTGGCCACAATAATGCGTTCACTATGCTGTTTGTAGTAGCTTACCCGCATTCCTATTTTCCTATTCATTATTAAACCTACTCCTGCATTACCCCTATTTGATTTTGTGTTTATAACCCTGTAGTCACCTGACCAGAAGTCTTGTTCCTCCTGCCACCGAACCTCACTAATTCCCACTATATCTAACTTTAACCTATCCATTTCCCTTTTTAAATTTTCTAACCTACCTGCCCGATTAAGGGATCTGACATTCCATGCTCCGATCCGTAGAATGCCAGTTTTCTTTCTCCTGATAACGACATCCTCCTGAGTAGTCCCCGCCCGGAGATCCGAATGGGGGACTATTTTACCTCCGGAATATTTTACCCAAGAGGATGCCATCATCATTTAATCATACAGTAAAGCTGCATGTCCTCGGGAAAAATTACGGCTGTAGTTTCCCCTTGCTTTCAGCCGTTCGCAGTACCAGCACAGCAAGGCCGTTTTGGTTAATGTTGCAAGGCCAGATCAGTCAATCATCCAGACTGTTGCCCCTGCAACTACTGAAAAGGCTGCTGCCCCTCTTCAGGAACCACACGTTTGTCTGGCCTCTCAACAGATACCCCTCCGTTGTGGTTGCACCTACGGTACGGCCATCTGTATCGCTGAGGCACGCAAGCCTCCCCACCAACGGCAAGGTCCATGGTTCATGGGGGGGGGGGGGGGGGGTAAAATTTCATAAGCTTTCGCAAAAAAAAAAAAAATTTCATAAGCTTTCGCAATTTTTTGAAGCATATAAGAAAATCATTTTTCTCGCGATATGTTATTATACGATAAACACGGTTTGCGATGATTCAGGGAATCGTAGGCCACAAATTTCCTATCTTAGACACGCAATTACAGATCGGGCAGTACTTCAGGTGCTGTTTTAACACCGATGGATGTCAGTGTCCTTCCATCGAATGGGAGGCTAAACTTTACATCCCTCTTGGTAGAAGTAGGCTAGGTGCCAGCGCCCCTGCTTTCATCCATACCAACATAAACCCGAAAATGAAACTGTATAAGCAGGTATCACATACCATTGGGCTACTTCGGTTTGACATTGCAGGCTGATACGCAAAAGTAGATACTACACTACAGTCCATTACAATTGCCACACCACGAAGATGACGTGCTACAGAAGCGAAATTTAACAGACAGGAAGAAGATATTTTAATATGCAAATGATTAGCTTTACAGAGGATTCACACAAGGTTGGTGCCGGTGGCGACACCAACAACTTACTGACATGAGGTAAGTTCCCAACCGACTTCTCATACACAAACAAGAGTTGACCGGCGTTGCCTGGAGAAACGTTGTTGTGATGCCTCATGTTAGGAGGAGAAATGCGTAACATCACGTTTCCGGCTTTGATAAAGGTCGGATGGCAGCCTATCGCGATTGCGGTTTATCGTATCGCGACATTGCCGCTCGTGTTGGTCGAGATCCAATGATTGTTAGCAGAATATGGGATCGGTGGGTCAGGAGGGTAACACGGAACGCCGTGCTGGATCCCAACGACTTCGTATCACTAGCAGTCAAGACTACAGGCATCGTATCCGCGTGGCTGTAACGGATCGTGCAGGCACGTCTCGACCCCTGAGTCAACAGATGGGGACGTTTGGAAGACAACAACCGTCTGCACCAACAGTTCGACGACGTTTTCAGCAGAATGGAATATCAGCTCGAAGACCACGGCTGCGGTTACCCTTGACGCTGCATCACAGACAGGAGCACCTGCGATGGTCTACTCAACGACGAAACTTTGTGCACGAATGGCAAAACGTAATTATTTCGGATGAATTCAATTTCTGTTTACAGCATCATGATGGTCGCATCCGTGTTTGGCGACATCGCGGTGAACGCACATTGGAAGCCTGTATTCGTCATCGCCATGCTGGCGTATCACCCAGCGTGATGGTTTGGGGTTTCATTGGTTACGTCTCGGTCACCTCTTGTTCCCATTGTCGGCACTTTGAACAGTGGACGTTACATTTCAGATGTGTTACGACCCGTGGCTCTACCTTTCATTCGATCCCAGCGAAACCCTACATTTCAGTAGGATAATTCACGACCGCAAGCTGTAGGTCCTGTATGGGCCTTTCTGGATACAGAAAATGTTCGACTGCTGCCCGGGCCAGCACATTCTCCAGATCTCTCACCAACTGAAATCATCTGGTAAACGGTGGCCGAGCAACTGGCTCGTCATAATACGCCAGTCACTACTCTTGATGAACTGTGGTATCGTGTTGAAGCTGCATGGGCAGCTGTACCTGTACACACCATCTAAGCTCTCTTTGATCAATGCTCAGGCGTATCAAGGCCGTTATTACGGGCAGAGGAGGTTGTTCTTGGTACTGATTTCTCAGGATCTATGCACCCAAACTGCGTTAAAATGTAATCACATGTCAGTTCTAGAATAATATATTTGTCTTGAATACCAGTTTAACATCTGCATTTCTTCCTGGTGTAGCAAATTGAATGGCCAATGGTGTAGTTTGATCTGATCTTTGACTGTTAAACACTACCATTATGGACTGCAGACAATGATCTACTTTGGTTTGTTTGACCAAATGGACAAATTATGTTGGAGCATTGTAGAAAGACGAACCGAGACGGCAAATGAACACAAAAGTTTCGTATTTTTTATCCTTTTGTCTTAATCCTCTTTAAAATATTCATTTCGAACAAATTTGAGGATGAACGCTTGTTCATTTGAAAAGCATGAATTTTAGTGCTTTTGCGAAGTGAATGATGATTATATATATATATATATATATATATATATAACATTTGTGAATGCCTCCACAGCTAAGTTAGCAGCATAGTAGAATACTATGTAACAGTCCCAGGTTCGCATCTGGGACGGGTCATGGATTTTCTCCACTCTGGGACTGCGTTAGTGTGTTGTCCTTATCGACATGCGAGTCGAAGTGACGTCAAATAAAAAAACTTACACCAGGCAGCCATACTCCCCTGAACTAGACTCCTGGTCATATAAGCAATACGCACATTACACAAAACTTTTCTAACGACTTGATCCCTGGAAAATGGGCTCAATTCCTAAGAGCTGACCAATCTCCCAGCGACGACCCACGGGGCCCATCACGCAATGCTGGCCAGTGTCTTGACCATTACCGTGACCAGGGACACAATGGCCCCTGACGTATGTGACTTCTGCAACCACGACACCACAGCAAACCCATTTTGACGCAAATAAACACGTGCTGTCTTGCCAGATCGGGCATGTCTCGAGTCACCAACCATTGTAGTGCAGGCCACCACCGTCAGGTGATCGCCGCTCTGCTTTCATCCTTACCGCCTGCCCGTCCAGTGGCCGTCTGGTGGGCGGAGCGTCCGAATCACCGAGTCGCTACGGTACTCACAAGCGCCAGTCGCCGCCAGCCAGACACCGGTACTGGAGTCACTCATGACTTCCGCGCCCGTCCTATAGCACGGCTGCGTGGAACACAACATCCCGCATTCAGCGGGCCATGTCAGCTTGTCGCGTCAGCCCTTACGTTCCATTACAAAATGATGTAGACCTGAACTGTACTGCGAACTACTGGTTCTGATAAAAGGATTGCAAACTGAGATGACAAATGTCATGGAATACAATCGAGTCCCTTGTCGGACCTCCTTTTGCCTTTCCTAGTGCAGTAGGTCGACGTGGCATGGCCTCAACAAGTCATTGGAAGCCCCCTACAGATATATTCAGCCATACTGTCTCTGTCGCCATCCATAGTTCAGAAAATGTTGCCAGTGCACGACTTTGCGCTCGAAGTAACCCCTCGATTATGTCCCATAGATGTTCGATGGGATTCAAGTCGGGAGATCTGGCTAAAGTATTTGCTCGAATTGTCCAAAATGTTCTTCAAACCAATCAAGAACAATTGCGGCCCTTTGACAAGGAGCAGTGTCATCCATAAAAATTCTATCTGCATAAAGCCCTTGGATAGCTGCAAATGGTCTCCAAGTAACAGAACATAACCATTTCCAGTCAATGAGCTATTGACTTGGACCAGAGGACGAACTCCATTCCAATTGAACACAGCCTACACCGTTACGAAGCCACTAGCAGCTAGCACAGTGCCTTGTTGACAACTTGGGTCCATGCATTCGTAGGGTCTGTGCCACAATCGAATCCTACCGTCAGCTCTTACCAATTAAAATCGGGTCTCATCTGACCAGGGTACGGTTTCTCAGTCATCTATGGAGCAGCCGATATAGTCACAAGCCCAGGAAAGGTGCTGTGGGCGTTATCGTGATATTAGCATAGTAATTCGCTTCGGTTGTTTGCTGCCACAGCCCAGTAACGTTATGCCAGAGTTGTCCAGAAAGTAAGTTCCGGTCGGTCGCGAAGGCAAACCATTGGGAAAATCCAGTAAAGCTTTGCACAAATGTGTTGGTTAGTGTCTCTTTTCAGTTTTGAGTGAACAGTGACCAAGTAAAGATGCGTAGGTAATAGCGCCTCCCGCCATGTATGAGGGCCTGTTTAGAGATATCACCGGTGTCATGCAGTCCACATAACACAACTGTCGAGAAGTTCCTTCTTCACGCCTATTCTCGGCCGCACACCGCAGGGACAATGAAGACGCTCCTGCAGCGTTTCCGACGAAAAGTGTTTGATCAAACACAGTACACAGTCCGTAACTGGCTCATCCTCATTCTCATTTCTGCTTACAAAAACCGCTAGTTATGAAGACAATATTTTTCCACAGGCAACGAGCTGCAGACCAGTGCAGATAACTGGCCGAAAGCACAGGCGGCTGCTTTCTGTGACGAGGATATTGGAAAGATGATGCAACACTAGAACAACACTGGAAGTTGAAGCGGCGACTATGTAGAGAAGTAGGTGTAAGGTGTACCTAACTGTTACAAATAAAATATTTCTGGTTTTCGCCGTGGTTTCCATTTCGCGACCGATCGGATCTTACTTTCTAGACAACCCTCGTATTTACTGCTCTTTCCTAACGGCCACGTTCGTCGTACGTCCCACATTGATTTGTGCTGGTAGTTCACGTAAAATTGCTTGTCTGTTGACATTTACAACCCCAAGCAAAGGCCGCTAGTCTCGATCGCTAAGTGATGGTCATCGGCCACTGCGATGTCCATGGCGAGAGGTAATGCCTGAAATTAGGTATTCTCGGCGCACTCTTGACAAAGTGGACGTCGGAATTTTGATTCTCTAGTGATTAAGGATAAGGAATGCCCCACACATCTAGCTTCCACTACCATATCGCGTTGAACGTCTATTAACTCCCGTCGTGCGGCCATAATAGCGTCGGAAACCTTTTGACATGAATCATCTTAGTAAAAGTTACAGCTCCTCCAACGAACTGAACTTTTATACATTTATGGTAATTCAGTTCGGGACTGACATAAAGAAATGTGTGTTATGGGATGAAAGTTCCAGTAGAACTATCACCACACAGATCTGGTTAGCAAAAACCTTACTTTCAAGCTATTAGAATCGCTTTTCGGTCAGAAGTACGTTCTATCCCATGACGTTTGTTACCTCAGTGCCCAGGTCCTTTGCAGCTTGTGACTCACTACATCCGACCATCCCCCACAGCCTCTAGAGACTGATATTAATTCGATGTTCTTCTCTGTCAAAGAATCAACTATTTGACTTTCTGTGAAAGTCATGATGAAGTACGATGTGTTTTTCTTGATTTCATCGAGAAATTGTTGTAAAAATGTTGTACGATTATGTATGCCTGCATTAACATTTGTTTTATTCACCATCATCATCATCATCATCATAATCATCATTTAAGACTGATTATACCTTTCAGCGTTCAGTCTGGAGCATAGCCCCTTTATAAAATTCCTCCATGATCCCCTATTCAGTGCTAACATTGGTGCCTCTTCTGATGTTAAACCTATTACTTCAAAACCATTCTTAACCGAATCCAGGTACCTACTCCTTGGTCTGCCCCGACTCCTCCTACCCTCTACTGCTGAACCCATGAGTCTCTTGGGTAACCTTGCTTCTCTCATGCGTGTAACTTGGCCCCACCATCTAAGCCTGTTCGCCCTGACTGCTACATTTATAGAGTTCATTCCCAGTTACTCTTTGATTTCCTCATTGTGGACACTCTCCTGCCATTGTTCCCATCTACTAGTACCTGAAATGTTTTATACCACCTTAGCAATTTTCGCATCATCCCCAATGCAACAATTGAACAAATGACCATTTTGTTTGAAGTGTTTCGCAAACAAACCACTTTTACTGATTTCGGTTCATTTTTCAACGTCCAGTCAACAGAGCGATGCTTTGTTTCCAGATTGTAGCAATATATCCAAGTTCCCCCTCTCCTTACAATGTCGTATATGGTTTTTTACGTTTCCTCGGATGGATTATTTTAGCATTTCGTCGCAATATTTGACTTGAGCGTATTTTTGAGATTTGGTCAAACCGTACGTGCTCAGATATTTTTCACGTCTAAATGTTCATGTGAAGTCGAATGTAATGCAGTCTTCCATATCAATAAGGTTGTGTCTGTCTTGCGGTTAGTCGTATGCCAATGCCCTCCAGGGCTGTTGTGCACAGGACCGATGATTCTCGGGAAAGCCACGGATTTTGGTCGACCTTCACGATACCCATTTCTGACTGAATCATTGGTACGAAATCTTGCAGTCCGATCTTAAACAGTGTTTTCTTAGGTGACTGAATGAAAAGAAGCTGAGCGAAGAGAGACACGGCGTGTTTTGTTTTGTTAACTCTCTACAAATACCGTAAAAATCATCGAACGATAGTTTCGAGTGAAATCTCTAGTTTTGAATAGAAATTCATCCTCTTAACGATCACTACTTGGCCATTTTCTGAGGCGACATTACTGTTACAATAAGACTCTGACAATTAAAATAAAATAGTAATGTCGGATAGCAATATGTCTATATAGTGGTCGATTGAAGGTATGGATGCTCAACTCTCCAATATGGATCTACAGATTGTTGACCAGTCTGCGGTTTTTACGTCCTTTGCTTACCTATGACACTGAGAGAATAGAGAGATTTTTCTCTCTGCGTGATTGTAAATTGCAGGATTGACTCTCATTTGTGACCGCGTGGTAGTCAGAATCAATTTAGGATAGCAAAAGAGCACACATCGCTGAGGTCAGGTCTCAAGTGTTTACAAAGGTTCTCCAAATTTTACCCGAAAATTATTTAAATGGTATCGGATTCTAAATTTTATTTGAAGATAAAGAAGGGGAGAGTGTAGTACATTGGAACACTTTCAGGCTATCGCCTGTAGCCAGCCCAGTAATAGAAGTTTTACGTATTTCCATACTCACGTATAGACGTTTAATGTGTTTCCATATTCAGGCTATAAATGATTTATTCACTTTATGTGTGCTGCACTCTTTTTCTGTAAATAAAAAGATTATTCCAGAAAAGTAATTCTTTCTCCAAATGAGAGAAACTGCTCCCGTATTAAAACATTGTTATATACTGAGGATAAAATATTCTACAATTTATGTATTTAATAGCCTGTGTGTTACATTATCACTCTATTACGTACAAATTATCGGTAAGCGAATTCAGATTAGGAAGAACTATTAGCAAAGACCAGTTACAAGTTAAAAAGCATTTTGAAATAAAAGCCATTGTCAGCTAACACAACTTCTATACTCGATACAGAGAAAATTGTTAACAGATTAAAGAAAATCAGGTCATACGCAAATATCACGTTATCGCTGGTAAATACATTTTCCATGTCAAAATAGAAAATGGTGCATGGCAGACGAAATATGGCATATCCGTCCACGAGTTACATTATGTGATCAAAAGTGTCCAAACACCTGGCTCAAAATGACTTACAATTTCGTGGCATTCTCCATCGGTAATGCTGGAATTTAATATGGTGTTGGCCCAACCTTAGCCCTGATGACACCTTCTACTTTCGCAGACATACGTTCAGTCAGGTGCTGGAAGGTTTCTTGGGGAATGGCAGCCCATTCTTCATGGGGTGCTGCACTGAGGAGAGGTATCGATGTGGGTCGGTAGGCCTCGTACAAAGTCGGCGTTCCAAAACATCCCAAAGGTGACGTATAGGATTCAGGTCAGGACGCTGTATGGGCCAGCCCATTACAGGGTTGTTATTGTCGTTAACCAAACCGCCACAGGCCGTGGGGAATGAACAAGTGCTCGATCGTGATGAAAGATGCAATCACCATCCCAGAATTTCTCTTCAACAGTGGGAATCAAGAAGGTGCTTAAAACATCAATGTAGGGCTGTGCTGTGATAGTGCCACGCAAAACAATGAGGGGTGCAAGCCCCCTTCATGAAAAATACGACCACACCATAACACCTGCGCGTAAGAATTTTACTGTTGGCACTACGCACGCTGTCAGATGACGTTCACGGGGCATTCGCCATATCCACACCCTGCAATCGAATCGTCACATTGTGTACCGTGATTCGTCACTCCACACAACGTTTTTCCACCTGTTTAGTCGTCCGATGTTTACAATCCTTACACAAAGCGAGGTGTTGTTTGGCATTTACGGGCGTGATGTGTGGCTTACGAGCACCCGCTCGATTGTGAGATCCAAGTTTTCTCACCTCCCACCTATCACAGTACTTGCAGTGGATCGTAATGCAGTTTGGAACTTCTGTATCATGGTCTGGATAGATGCCTGCCTGTTACACATTATGACCCAATTCAACTGTCGACTGCCTCTGTCAGTCAACACACGAGGTCGTCCTGTACGCTTTCCTGCTGTACGTGTCCCTTCACGTTTCCACTTCGCTGTCACATCGGAAACAGTGGACCTAGGGATGTTTAGATGTTTAGGAGTGTGGAAATCTCGCGTACAGACGTGTGACACAAGTGACACCCAATCACCTGACCACGTTCGAAGTCCGTGAGTTCCACGGAGCACCCCATTCTGCTATCTCACAATGTCCAGTTACTACTGAGGTCGCTGATATGGAGTACCTGGCAGCAGGTGCACCTAATATGAAAAACGTGTGTTTTTGGGGGTGTTTGGATACTTTAGGTCACATAGTGTATTTATCTATTTCTAAGTTATGCATAATTTTACAGATGATAGAACTCTGTTGATGAAGAGTTAACAGTATCCTCAAAAGAGCTTTACTATATAATAAAGCAATATTTAGAACTAGTAGTATTTACAAACGCTGGCAAAAACACATCCTGGTGCAATCACAACAACAAAAACAGCAGAAAACGCCGGCAATTCTTTACATCATAGTTTCTGAAAGGAGACACTGGCTTGAAGCATCGACCACGAAACGTCATGTGTTCCCAGGTACACTATTCTTCATTTAATAAATTCTCCCCAGACAACGGTCGTTGCTGATTACTTAAGTTGATGTCCCATGATTGACGGAAGAATATAATTAGGAGTAGCGGAAATGAGAAGCGCTACAAACATACAGTAAAAGTTGTGAAACATCTACGAACGAGTGTCATTGGATTTTCATTTACATTTCTCAAGACGAAGTGAAATAATTTTTCTATAATGGAAGCAAATTAAACTAGGACGGGTGAAGGTAGGAGGACCTGGAAGCAGACTTGCGTTGGTAATGAATGCATTCCTCACAAAAGTAGTCTTATTAGTACAAAGCGGCAACCTTAATTAGGGGAAGAATTTAATAAGAGTGGCCTTTGGAGGAAATCATTGCATGGAAGCGGAACATGGACATTGTAACTTCCAGGGAAAAGAGAATGGAAGTTGTTGAACGTGCTGCTCAAGAACGACGAGGAAAAGCAAACTATTAAGATATGAATGAAATCCTACGCGAAACAGGCGATGTATCTATGGCTATTCTTTTTCCTACGGCGATTCTTTCAGTCGATTTAAAAGAACTGAAGACGAAGGGTATATTGGGAGCTTGCTGTCTGTTTCATTCTAAAACAGATTCTAGAGTGTGATTTAAAACGTTAAACAAAATTTAATCCCCCGACGGAGGTTCGAGTCCTTCCTCGGACGTGTATGTGTGTATGTTGTCGTTAGTTTAAGTTTGGTTAAGTAGTTTGTAAGCCTAGAGGCCGATGACCTCACAAGTTTGGTCCCAACTTACCACAAGCAAATATTTAACAAAATTTAGCGAGCCATTAGAGGCAGCACGGTTCTTTCCGTCCATTTACGACGGACCTGCACCTACCTGCGAACATTATCTCAGCAGATCATCAGTAGAGAAGCCGAGCGAAACATACTGTACTTTGCCGGCCGAGGTGGTCTCGCGGTTCTAGGCGCGCAGTCCGGAACCGCCCGACTGCTACGGTCGCAGGTTCGAATCCTGCCTCTGGCATGGATGTGTGTGACGTCCTTAGGTTAGTTAGGTTTAAGTTGTTCTAAGTTCTAGGGGACTGATGAGCACCGCTGTTAAGTCCCATAGTGCTCAGAGCCATTTGAAACCTACTGTACTTCGACGTGAACCAGTCTGCAATTTAAGTCACTAAATTTACGTTTAGGGAGAAAGTTTTCCGACGAAATGAAATGTTGGAAATTTTTTCTTTAATTAATATATTCTGAAACTTAAGTGAACAAGTATCACTGCCAAGCCCGTGCTAGTCTTAACGCAGTCTCTCACTATCCTTTTCACTCACGTTAGCAAGTTCATGCTGTTGCATTTCACGACACCGTAATAGCTACAAAAATATTTATTCCTTTTGGTTGAGAGTGCTTGCCAAATATTAAGTATGTAGGTAACTAATGCAGCCACAGTTTTTAGCCACAGACCTGCTCAATACGCCACGCCGAATTTATGTCTTTTCTCGTCACAAAATTCACTTAAAAATTCCGAAATTCCTACACACCCATCGGAATAATTATGCCGTCACTTTACAACACTTTTGATGTATGAAACACTGCTAGATCCAGCAACTTATCATTCCCATCGGAAGTACTACTACAAACGTCCGACCTGTTTCATGGCTCCTCTCTAGAATACTATAAGTCTTCTCTACCAGCAGAGAAAGGCACGCGAGGAATATTGCTTTATCATTGATCAGTTTACTCAACAGCTAAAAGCAAAACAACATTATCTAATATGCTGATGTTTTGTTTATGGATAAAGTTATTTACTATTGTTATTTATACCTGAATTAACTTTCGCTTTACAATAAACTTACCTTACAAATGTATTCTATAAAATTCCCCTTTGTCCACATCCATAGTTCTTCGAAATGCTCCCACACTAAATTCCACTAAATAACTCGTTAAACAATTATCTTCATATTAAACTCAAACCACACTCACGCATCATTCATACTGCTAAAACACATTTACAACATTTTACATACACAAAAAGACATAATAACACTTTATGAAAATACTAAAACAGTTTATGAAGAACATTCTATTACTTTACTGCACTCTAGAGGGCGCAATCGAAATTAAATCACAGTCCCCTATCCAATATTGTCCTCTATCGGCTGATACATAAACTACGTGCCCGTCCAGTCCCGCGTCACCATCTGTCACTATCCAGCTCTGAGACACATCTCCCACTTAGCAGCCTCCAAGGCAGGATCGGTATACGTGGCTACGCCTCACAGTGTAACGCGTACAATGAGTCTTATGGGCACCTTCAACGCTTGTTCTGAGCTAATGTTTAGCTATCTGGTGAAAGTTGTTTGTGTCAGCAAGACAGTAAAGAACCATTTACCTAAAACGTCGTAGTTTACAATTCTCAACCATCTGTATAAGTTTAAAGTCATGTAGTTATGCCCTCAATGACCACAAAGAATTCCCCTTTGTGCCAGCCTCTTTATCCCAAAGGAGCACTTGCAACTTACGTTCTCAATTACTTTCAGGATGTATTCCAATTTCTGTTTTCTTCTACAGGATTTACCCTCCACAATTCTCCCTAATACCTTGCAAATTATTTTTTGATATCTTAACAGATGTCCTGCCATCCAGCGCCTTCATCTTGTCAGTGTATTCCAGATATTCCTTTACTACGAATGTTATACACTGGGACTTTTCTCTGCGCCGACACATGACACCCTGGAGCGCCAAAAATTCTTTAACCTATTTACAACTTTACTGGACAAGCCACCTCATGATTCAAGGTGGAGGGTAAATCTAGTCTCAAATGACGTATAGGAAGTGTGATTGTAACAAGACTGTTGGTTACGCACGACTTTTTCTGATTTCATTGTCACTGTTATTTCTTTAGGACTGGAGCGATGCTGGACGCTTTTCTTATATGTGGACTCTTATAAGCGAAGTTTTGGCGCTGTCGTGGTAAGTTAAAACGTCCCTTTCATCACCTGTCGGAGAGGGAGTACTGTACCTTAGGGAATTCTTTGCTAATTACGATCAGAGATTCACGAACTAAACTCTGAGAGACAGTTTTTGGCACATTAATTCTGTGTGCCTGACCGAGACTCGAACTCGGGACCTTGGCCTTTAGCGGCCAAGTGCTTTTTAAATGTTAGAGCGGGAGTTGAACCACGTCGCGTCATACAATACAAGTTGTTTTTTTTTTATCGTATTTTGTTCGGTATAGTTAGTTGCATTTCTTCGGAGCGTATATTCCATGACACACGTTGAAGTTAATCGTTGATCCATTCACTTAGTTTCTTTATTAGAGAGGGCAACCAACCTTCTGACCGAACACACTGAGCTACTTTGCCGGCAAACGAGCTATCCAAGCACGGGTCAAGGCCCAGCCCCACAACTTTAATTCCGCCAGTACCCCGTCTCCTACCTTCCTAACTTCGCACAAGCTCCCCTGAGAAACTTGCAAAACGAGCACTTCTGAAAGAAAGGAGTGCTTCCGTGAAATTTAGGAAGGTAGGAGGCGAGGGACTGTGGAGCAGGGTTGTGAGTCGTGCTTGGGTAGCTCAGTCGGTAGAGCACTTGCTGGGAAAAGGCAAAAGTCCCGAGTTTGAGCCTCGGTGCGGCACATTATAAAGGTCTGTGTGCCGTACCAGCGCACACTACGCTGCGAAGTGACGATTTCATACTGAAAATTCTTAGATGAATTCCAAATGCTTTCCATTACACAGGAGTAAATGGAAGTAAGAAATACATAAACAAAGGAATAGCTCACATAACATGTAATAAACTTTTCATACTCTAAAGACTTAGAAAAGATTCAAGATTGCTTACTTTTTCGAGTCATAGGTGATGGAATGAAGAAAACTCACATGTGGGGTATAGTCCTAAAAAAGGGTATATTTTTAGGAAGGTCGAAATAAAATAGTGACGAACGCCTCTGTAAAAAGGTTGCAACTAGTATATCAACAATTACCGGCGCTTACCAGCTTCTCTTTTTCTAGAAAGCAGTGGAATATATATATAAAGTAACAGTAACACTCCCATCCCTAAATAAATTACTAAATGTGCCTCAGTTTAGATTTTATAGGCATCTCCCCAGAAAACACGCTGCTTTCAATTCACGAATCACTTCGCTGAAAACTTACTTGACATAATGTTTTCCGACTTAGATGGAATATTTGATTATTCAGTCCATAATTGGTCACATTCCCTAAAGAAAAAGAAAGAAAACATCGCATAAAAGTAAGCTCGGGAAACGATACTTGTTGAAATATGGGCATCTCTGTACTACGATTGGCATCTGCCTGCTGATGACTGATGCTGCATGAAGTGGTCAGCACAGGGCACTTTGTCTTGCCCATCCTTGAGCGTCCTTTCTCATAGAATCTCGAAGGAGTGTGAACACACTTAACACCCTCGTAGTTGGTCCGATGTACAAGGAACATGCTCCTGTAAATATGCCCAAAGTTTCTAACCTAAGGGATTAAGAACAGGTGAACTGGAATGCCATGATATTACACCTCCTCGACCAGTTCTCGTATTATTAAAATCTATTTCTTTGGCGTAAAAAATACGGTTGTGTCCAGTCATCCGTAAATCACACCTGTCATTTTTCTGCAAGCGTAAAGTTCTCCAATAGTGCGAGTAACTTTTTGAGCAAAATTTGGGAATAAACAGCACATGTAAATTTGTCTGCCACCAGCAGATTCTGCCCATAGTTGGTACTGAGGTAGCACTATTGATCTGCTTCCATAATCGCTAGACGATTAGCATCCGAAACTCGTGGATAGTACAGTAATTTATTAAGCCACTTTATATGTAAATAAAGAATAGATAAAGTGTAAGGTACGAGCTGCCGCTCTTCAGCGCTCCTTCTACGAATCCATCCACAGAACTGTTATCTGGCATGGTGTTCATCATTCCTGAGAGCCTGAACGGGCTGTAGGTTGAGGGTTGATTAGGAAGGAGTACTAGCGTTGCCCTAATCTCTTTACGCCTTCCCTATCTCTGCCTACTTTAAACATTGGGCCTTAAGTCATTATTTTGCAGTCTTCAGGTCCAAGGGGCAAAAATAGTAGAAATTAGTACAGATGTGGGAACAACAGGCAGTACATGCTCCTGGGGGACAGGACGAGAGCTCAAGTGGCAGAGAGAGATAAATGTATGTTTCCTCATTTACTGAAAAATGTCTAACTAATAATCACATTAAACACAACTGCCCTTGTACTTCCTAAAGCCCCAATGTAATCCTGAAGGCTACTGTTCCTACATTCAGACTACGCATGTGTGAAAAAGTCTCGCACTGGCCACAAAAATCACCACGTCTCTGCCAAAGAAAATGTCCAGAACTGTGGGCAAGGAGAACTGACATCAAACTCACAGACAATTATCTAAGTCAAACGTCGCTTCACCTGCCCCCCGGTAACTCAGTGGTCGGCGCGACAGAATGTCAATCCTAAGGACCCGGATTCGATTCCCGGCAGGATTGGAGATTTTCTCCGTTCAGGGGCTGGCTGTCGTGTTGTTCTAACCATAATCATTTCATCCCCATCGCCGCGCAAGTCACCGAATACTTGCACACGGCGAACGGTCTACCCGACGGGAGGCCCTACTCGTACGACATCTACATTTTAACGTCACTTCGAGACATATTCCAAACGGTCACAGGATTCTTGAGTGTATACTGCGAGGCTAATGAGCCGCGAATACCGACGAAATGCTGCGGGGGAATCTCAACAAGCTAGTGAACGTTATTATGGCAGGCCAACGGAGCATTAGACTTTAACGTGACACAGATACACAACACTATTTTTTCGATGTAGTAGCAAAAATCTACGTATTAACTGTTGGAGGATACCACCGTTCGTTCAGTTCTTCGACATTAGAAATACGCTCCTTGTAAAAGTGGCCAGTCGAGAACCGCAGGGTGAACTTTCTCGTCGTTGGAAAGTCTGCGAGTGCTGCGAAATGCCCGAAAATTTTCTCTATGATCAATGTAATTGGCCTTAATTAAGAATCAACACATCTCTCTGAAACCTTGTTCAAACAGTTGGAGTCACTTTTGTGCGGCTAGACGCGACAATGAGCTTGGTCCGCATACCGCCAGGATTTTACGGATAATCTGTGTGAAATTTAGACGTTTATCCCGCAAGAATTGTACAGTTTCTAGTACTCCAACTTTGGAGTAGATTTCCAGTTGCCTCTCCATTGCACTCTTACACTGTTGTGCTCGTGTTATCTGAACTACAGCAGAGCTGTGTCTGCGGGAAGCGCAGAAAATGTAGTCTTTAGACAACGCGACGCTCCTGCTATGCAACAATCTTAGCGCGGAACGACATGTGTAACTTAGTTTTAGCAGTCCCCCATAGTAACGACTGATCTTCAAACCGCCCGCTTCATAAACCGAGGTCGTAGTAATCTGCCGCTGTCGCGAAGTTTCTCTCTGACGCTGTTATTTTCTTCCTGTTAGTCTCCGCTATTGCTGTGCCTTTCGATCTAGAATGGCTCATTCGTACCGGCAGTTGACCATCAAGATCAGCTTTAATAGTGAATTGGCACTACTGCAGGCATCTGAAGAGATTAAAATTGAGCCAAAAGATATGATTCGAATCCACTTCCTTATCAAGAGCAGTGTGGTCAACGTCAAACCGATTAACGAAAATATGTGTGGCAAGATTGTTCGCAACAACAAAACCGGATTCAATTTTAACACATCAAATTAATTCGCAACTGCGAATAATGACTTCGATCAGCTGTAGAATGGAATGATAACAGTGAAAATTTGTGCCGCACCGGGACTCGAACCTGAATTTCCCGCTTTTCGTGAAAGAACGCCTTACCATTCGGCTATCCGTGCACAACTCAGGACCGTACTCAAACTTCCATATGTCGTCAAGCATGAGGCTACGCTCTCTACTCGTTCATCCATTATGTTCCAGGCGCAGAAGTATGAAACCGGAATTTGATTGCAACAACTACACGCCTATTGTTTGAAATTGATAAACAACATTTTATTTAAAATAATCCCAATTGCTATTTATACATTTCTGTAAAACTCTCCGCAGGCTACGAATGCCACGCCAAAAAAAGTTCCTCTTTAGAAGCCAACCAGTCAGCAAGCCATTTTAGTACATTTTCATACGAATTGAAGCGTTGTTCGGCGACAGCGTATCCCACTAATGCAAGCAGATGATAATCATTCGCAGTGAAGTCTGGAGAGTAAGCCGCATGCCTTAATGTTACCCAAAGGGACCTCTTGATCGTTTCCCTGACCATTTTTTGGTGTGTGATGGGATATTATCATGTAAGAATATAACTGTGTTGCCATTTTCCATATTCCGGTAGTTTTTCACGTAATGCTCGATTTAAATAGATCATTTGGTGTTGGTAGAGATCAGTGTTAACTGTTTCCCCAGTTTTTAACAGCTCATAATAGATGACACCCTTCTGATCCCATCAAAAACAGGGCATTGTATTCTTTCCAAAGCGATTTGATCTTGCAGTGGAGGTCGATGGTTTGCCTGGATTCACCGCCGGTTGGGATTTTCAAAATGTATCCATTATTCATCACTTGTCACTATTCGATGGAGAAACGACTTTCTTCTGTATCTAGCGAGCAGCATTTTACAAGCGGCCTTTCGATTTGCTTGCTGTTATTTATTCAGTTCATGAGGAACCCATTTTCCCACTTTCTCCACCTTTCGCAGAGCTTTCAATCGAAGAGAAACAGCTTTCTGCGTCACATCCAACTCTTCCGCGCGTTTCTGTTGAGTTCGAGTATCATCTTCATCCAATAAGGCCTGCAATTCGTTGTCTTCTAACTATATCGGTAGTTTCCCGCACTCGTCGTTTCTCACTTCAAAATCAGCACACTGAATTTTTTGAACCACTCGATATATTGTGTTTTTCGAAGACCATGTTCGCCAAAAGCTTCGACAAGCAATCAATGCGTTTCTGGAGCAGTTTTCTTCAAATGTTGACAGAAAACCAATGTGTCCGCAAATCGTAGTTCGTAAGCACAAAACCCGACATGTTTACGGGTTTTAACAGATACCAATGTATGGAACTTGGTTTACTGTGTGTTGGCACTCGTCAGTTGTTACAGGAAGCAGATGACGCTGCAGATGCTCTCCCACGGGCCCTACACTGACGGCTAGCGCCGTCTATAGGCAAATTCTCGCACAGGTCAGACGTTGTATTTGAAAGTCGCTTGCCCGGTATCGGCTGATAATTACGATATTGCAGTGCCTTTGTTATGCTGATTGCGATACAAAGTTCCTTTGAACATACACCTATGTCCAAATAAACAGGCACTACAAGCGTTCAGCTAGCTATTTTTGTATCCTAGTAGTTCAATTTTCTTCTAGTACTACGTAGGATAACATAAAAAGTAATGTATCATTACGATATAATAAAACACAGCACGGTATAGGACGCCCGATCCTTCTACGAAACTAAACACACTACGTAAAGGAAACGAAATCCTGCACTTCCATGCACATCTGATGAATTTCTGTTAAAAAAAATTAATTTTGGAACTAATTTCCTATTCGAGTACTCTATCTTCTCTCCTTTTCTTTCTTTATCTTTTCCTTTCTTTTCTTCTTCCACAGTACTGATTCATCCTGTTCCCTCCTTTTTGAGCAATATTCCTATCATGTTACCATAAGTTCTTTTCAGGATAATATTTCGTTTCAGTTTCCAGTGTGTTTGTTAGCATATACACTCGAAATAGACTCTTTTGTCACCTACATAGCTGTTGACTACGTAGTGTACATAGTTCCATATAAGCCACATAACTGTGTCATTTGTAGAATTCTACATCTGGCCGTAGTAATATCTCTGTCGTAAAAGATTTGTCTGGATTTCTCTTGAGCAGACCTAATTTCTGCGGCGTACATTTCTACTTATATGTCTACCAGCACATGAGAAGCAATGTAATAATGTATCCACTAGACCACAGACAGAACATTTATCAGTGGTGTTAATACATACTCCATATAACTGTTCATTTGTCGGAACCACGTTGTTAATGACTTTGTACCATGATTGCATGAGAGGAGTGAATTTTAAGAATAAGGTTTCTCCATACAATTTCCCGTCTGACTGCCCGGTACTAGATTTTAATGTGGTTTGGACTATCGAATTGCTGCCATTTGTCTATGAACTCTCTTGTTTGTAAATATGAGGTTGTTTATATGGTTTCTCCTACGTAGCTGATTTCCAAGAAAAACTGCTTCACTTGTTGAATCTTACAGACCCACCGACTGTCATCAATAGGCTATTGCATGCTGGCAGGACGGACGGCTGTAAAGAGCTTGGCAGTTATTGTTCTGGGATCGACATTAAGAAATATGATCGTTCTTTTCATGTAGAGTGCTAAAGCTTTTTAACAAATGTCTGTTAGACCAAGTCCACCTGTGTCCCTGTCTTCGCAAGATCGCTGTATTTCAATTTATAAACTACCAATGCCATACATACTTTTTGGCAAGTCGCATAATTGTTTTACCCTTCAGTTTTGCCATTGGGAATAATAGTACACTTTAGAAAAGATGTATATATTTATTATTTTAATCTTTTGGTTAAGATTTACGTAACGCCACTTCTTGTCTACACTCCTGGAAATTGAAATAAGAACACCTTGAATTCATTGTCCCAGGAAGGGGAAACTTTATTGACACATTCCTGGGGTCAGATACATCACATGATCACACTGACAGAACCACAGGCACATAGACACAGGCAACAGAGCATGAACAATGTTGGCACTAGTACAGTGTATATCCACCTTTCACAGCAATGCAGGCTGCTATTCTCCCATGGAGACGATCGTGGAGATGCTGGATGTAGTCCTGTGGAACGGCTTGCCATGCCATTTCCACCTGGCGCCTCAGTTGGACCAGCGTTCGTGCTGGACGTGCAGACCGCGTGAGACGACGCTTCATCCAGTCCCAAACATGCTCAATGGGGGACAGATCCGGCGATCTTGCTGGCCAGGGTAGTTGACTTACACCTTCTAGAGCACGTTGGGTGGCACGGGATACATGCGGACCTGCATTGTCCTGTTGGAACAGCAAGTTCCCTTGCCGGTCTAGGAATGGTAGAACGATGGGTTCGATGACGGTTTGGATGTACCGTGCACTATTCAGTGTCCCCTCGACGATCACCAGAGATGTACGGCCAGTGTAGGAGATCGCTCCCCACACCATGATGCCGGGTGTTGGCCCTGTGTGCCTCGGTCGTATGCAGTCCTGATTGAGGCGCTCACCTGTACGGCGCCAAACACGCATACGACCATCATTGGCACCAAGGCGGAAGCAACTCTCATCGCTGAAGACGACACGTCTCCATTCGTCCCTCTATTCACGCCTGTCGCGACACCACTGGAGGCGGGCTGCACGATGTTGGGGCGTGAACGGAAGACGGCCTAACGGTGTGCGGGACAGTACCCACCTTCATGGAGACGGTTGCGAATGGTCCTCGCCGATACCCCAGGAGCAACAGTGTCCCTAATTTGCTGGGAAGTGGCGGTGCGGTCCCCTACGGCACTGCGTAGGATCCTACGGTCTTGGCGTGCATCCGTGCGTCGCTGCAGTCCGGTCCCAGGTCGACGGGCACGTGCACCTTCCGCCAACCACTGGCGACAACATCGATGTACTGTGGAGACCTCACGCCCCACGTGTTGAGCAATTCGTCGGTATGTCCACCCGGCCTCCCGCATGCCCACTATACGCCCTCGCTCAAAGTCCGTCAACTGCACATACGGTTCAGGTCCACGCTGTCGCGGCATGCTACCAGTGTTAAAGACTGCGATGGAGCTCCGTATGCCTCGGCAAACTGGCTGACACTGACGCGGCGGTGCACAAATGCTGCGCAGCTAGGTGCCATTCGACGGCCTACACCGCAGTTCCTGGTGTGTCCGCTGTGCCGTGCGTGTGATCATTGCTTGTACAGCCCTCTCGCAGTGTCCGGAGCAAGTATGGTGGGTCTGACACACCGGTGTCAATGTGTTCTTTTTTCCATTTCCAGGAGTGTATTAATGCACCACGTATTTTATTACTTGTTTCCTTCCAGTTTTTGGCACAATTTTCGGGTCACAGTAGTAGGTTATGATACCGAGAGTTTAGAGGAATTACACAAACTTTGAGCATGCTATGTATACATATTCTAGTCCTCTTAAATTTAATATTTTACATTTCCCTACATTTATTTTCGCACCGGATTCTTTAGCGTATTTATCGAGTTCGGACTTTAGCAGTCCTCTTTCATCCTCCTCTCGTATGACAACTCCTACAGCGTCGGCATACGCACTGAAGACAAAGGTCACGCCTGACATCTTCACTCTAGATAATGTTTCACTGATTGTAATTAGCAAGGGCACGAGCGACAAAACCTACAACAACATGGAGAGGCGACTGTCCTGAGGAATCCCTCTCTGGATATTAACGACCTTCGTCACCTGACCGTTTATAGGAATCGTCGCATTAATTCCTGTTACCAAGTGATGAACCAGCGCTAGCACCCTGTCTTTCAGTCCAATTTGTGCTAATATCCGTCCGATGTATCGATGAGTGAGTTGATCAAAGGCTTTGCAGATATCTATGAATACCAATGCGCATTTGATAGTGGTAAGCACGTCTGCTGAAATTAGATCCCGGTGTTCTGAAGCAGCCGTCATAAATGATCTATCTGGAAAACATGTTTGATGTTTATTTTCCACTTCGCGAATTAGTGGGGCTATTCTCTTATTGATACTTCTCGCAATAATCTTGTAGACGAAAATCGTAAGTGTTATAGGCCAGAAACTGTCGATTTTCTTTCGCCAGTTGTTTTATCGGCATTACAACAATTTTCCCTTGTTTCAGGTCTCAATTTTCATTTAAAACTTCTGTGAAGGTTAGCCCGAGTAAATCGCAACAGCGTTAATAAAATTCTTTTGGGAGACGATCCGGGCCAAGTGACTGGTTTGCAGGAGATTTCGATATAACATCTAAAATATCCTCCACTGTAAAGTCACATAAAATTTCGACGTTTTCGTGTGAGGTGATCGCTTCATTATAGGAATTTACCATTTGCAGTAATGATGCTTCGGTTTTTCGGTCTTCAGTATGCAGTTGTTCATAGTATCTGTAGACTTCTTGCACCATTTCGGACTGATTGGTAAGTGATCTACCAGTTTTTGTAAGAAGTTCTTTAATGAACGCACGTCGTCGGTGGGAGTGGTGTTTTGTTAAGTACTTCAGCGACGTGATTTCCTCTTCCGCGAGAGATTTGGTTTTCAGCTTGGTTTTCAGTCCTAGTATACGTCGTCGTTCTATGCACAACCATTTGGATTTTATTTCTTGTATTTCTTGCAGTTCTGTGTTTGTCAGAGTGCGTATTTAATAGAGATCTTTTATTACTCTCCGTGATTCCTCGTTCAAATCTGGCGTTTTGGGGACTACAGTTGATTAGGATTTGTCGCTGCCTCATTTTGGCGACCATAGTCCACAACTCAGTTTTCGACATATATTTGTGCTGACCGCACGCAGAGCGTCCATGTCTCTTTGATAACATCATGTAACTGCTCATCTGTTAGGAACGAAGTATTCAAATGCCACTGACCTCTCTACTTCATTACAAGCTGTTTTGGTAAATTTATTGATAAAGGCAACGCACAGTGACGCTGGGATAGCTTCTGCGGCTAAAAGTTGATTACAAATACCATCAGATATGTATAATCTCTCACATCTACTACATGAGGTTGATGTAAATAACGTGTATTTAATTAACGTAGGATATTTGAATTCCCAGGCATTCTTGAAGTGAATTTTACTATTTACAAGAATGAAAATGAGGAGCCTGATCCTTTCGGATAACTACACAATTAAAATCTCCTTGTATGATAATCTTGTGAGGGTTTTTCCGCAGCAGGTATGTAACAAATTCCTTACAAAACGTAGCCCTTCCTTGTTTATTAGTAGTACCAGATGGTGCGTACAGATTTATTACAGTGACTTCAAAGGTTTTGCAGCCCATGCCCCGTTCTGTTTCCAATTACTCAACTTCTTGTGCAGGAATACCTTCTCCAGCCAAGAGACCTACTCCGGTACTGTGTTCAAGAGCTACATTGAAGAGTGACTGTATCAGCATCAGATTCATTTATGAACTATCGGAGGGACGCTAATCTTAAATCGGACCTTATTTTATTAATGTTTAGTGTTATTAGTTTACAAGTTGTTGCATTTACTATTGTATGACAGGAGGCGATTTTGTATTAGTCCCTGGGAAACGTCGAAAGCTACTGTGACTCGCGAAAGTTATACGTCAGGGGTTTGTGATAGTACGTTTGTCTGTCTTTACTAGACTCCCTTAGCACGCTGCTTTTCGACCTTACACGAGATTTGCGACCCTGTGCTCACATATTTCATGTGTTCCCTCCACATTCTGATCATGGTGCTCTTCATTGTCAGCTCAGTCGAAATGTGTATGTGGAGGATCATGTCTTGATCGAGAGTCTTGTCTTGCTGTTGGTTGTAACGTATCACGTCCAGTGCTTTCGATATTAAAGCCATATCTGCCTGTAGTCTGGGTTGCATTCACGTCGTGACATTCTCCTACTGGTTGTGGAATATCCTTTGCTCGAAGTCTTATGGCTTCCTTCATAGTCCTCAGTTTCTCCCGGGCGGTTGGATCCAAGCTCTCAGCAGCCTGATGTGCCAGTCTCCTTTTCTTATTTTTTTCGGACACCTCTGTAACAAATCCGGAGGTGATGTCTCAAACGTGAATTGCTCGTCGGGTATAAGTAGTTCTAAGTTCTGGGGGAATGATGACCGTGTAGTAAAACTCAGAGTTCGATCGGAGCCAAAGTGCCCTGGCTCGTCCATACCTCATGAGCTTGCGGCGAACAGCTGGTTTGGCACAGTATGTAGCAGTGACGGCTACACGGCAAGCCTCTTCCTGGACTGCGGGGTCCTCTACTACGGCTCGTCTGTTGTCGCGGCAGAGTCAACACTCAGATGAAGGCCTGATGGTCAGTGAATGCAGTGGGTCACAGCTCAGCACCGACAGTCGTTGACCGAAGACCTCGGGAGATGTAAATCCTGTCCAACCTGCTGGCCGACTGGTTGATGAAGTGTATATATCCGAATCGGTCACCGTGGATTAGTGTCCATGTATCGTGCAAAGACAGATACCTGTCCAAAGCATGAAGGGCTGGACATGGGACATGGTAAGGGATCTGATCCTCACCTGAAAGTCGCTGGCTTCCACGAAGTGCTCTGTAGCACCTTGAAACAATGGAGCTACCTCAGTGGAGTAATAGAGTGTTCGCTCTCGACACTTCGCAGTACCAGACGGGGCGAACATGTGCGACGGTGGTGAGCGCAATGACTCTCGTTAATGTCACATACTGAATATCCGTTGGTTCGATGCCATCGCGTAGTAGTATGGCCGTACCACCACCACCGTCGGAAGTTCGGTTGATGTAACACGCATATCCATAAACACCCAGGCGTAGATCAGGCCGTACCACATGAAGAAACACGATATCAATGCCCGCCGCCCAAATTTGTCCTTTAACAACTGGATTTTGATCGTGGAACTAATATTGTTGACACTGTCTGTACCTATCCGATACACCCGTGTCATCTGATAGTACGATGACGTATCCTGCAGACATTTAAGCCATTAAGCGGCACGCTCTCCGTCCAACCGTCCCTGCCACCCACACTCTATACGTTATTCGGAAGAGACAAGATGGAATCATCTCCAAAGGAATTCTGAATCGTAATCGGAATAACTCAGGCACTGCACTATCGTAGATATCGTATGACGGAGCTGCAGGTAGTTTAAAAAACATCGTTCTCGTTAAATACAGGAATTGTTGACTGCCATTGACAAGGGATTTGAAACTCATGACGTATTTCTGGATTCCCAGAAGGCTTTTGACACTAACCACAAGGAGCTTGTGGTCAGATTGCGTGGTTATGCAATGTCGTCTAAGTTATGTGACTGGATCGCGATTTCCTGTCAGAGAGGCCATAGTTCAACGTAATTGACAGAAAGTCATCGAGTAAAACAGAAGTGATTTCTCGCGCTCCTCAAGGTAGTGTTACAGGCCCTCTGCTGTTCCTCACCGATATAAATAATTTGGATACAATCTTATGAGACGTTATAGGTTGTTTGCATATGATGTCGTTTATCGTCTAGTAAAGTCATCAAAAGATGAAAACAAATTGCAAAGCTATTTAGAAAAGGTATCTGTATAGTGCGAAAACTGGCCATCGACCCTCAATAATGAAAAGTGCGAGGTCATCCACATGAGTGCTAAAATGAATCCGTTAAACTTCATTTGCACGATATATAAGTCAAATCGGAACGCCGTAAATACAGCTAAACACCTAGGAATTAAAATTACGAATAACTTACAACAACTTTAAAACGTTATTGAGAGGGCGAACCGAAGACTGCGTATTATTGGCAAAATTCTTGCGGCGGTGCTGTTGTTTCCGACCCTTTACGACGGACCTGCACCTACCTGTGAACATTGTCTCAGCATACCATCAGTAGGGAAGCCGAGCGAAACCTACTGTACTTCGACGTGAACCAGGCTGCAGTTAAAGTCAGTAATCTACGTTTCGGGAGAAAGTTTTCACACGAAATGAAAGGTTGGAAATTTTGTCCTCAGTTAAAATATTCTGAAACTTAGGTGAACTAGTATCACTGCCAAGCCCGTGCTAGTCTTAACACAGTCACTCACAATCCCTTTCACTCACGTTAGTAAGTTTATGGTGTTGCATTTCCCGAAAACGTGATAGCTACAAAAATACTCATTGTCTTTGATTGATAATGCTCGCCAAATATTAAGTCTGTCGGTACCAACTGCAGTCACAGTTTTGAGCTACCGATGTGCTCAGTACGCCACGCGGAATATATGTCCTTTCTCGTCTCAAAATTCACTTAAAAATTCCGAAATTTCTACACGCCCATCGGAATAATTATGCCGTCACTTTACCTCACTTTTGTTATATGAAACACTGCTAGATTCGGCAACTTATCGTTTCCATCGGAACTCTTACTACACACGTTCTAACTGTTTCATGGCTAGGCTCCCACTCTTCTCTAGAATATTCTGTCTTCTCTACCAGCAGAGAAAAGTGCGTGAAGAATATTGCTTCACCATTGGTCAGTTTACTCAAGAGCCAATAGCAAACAACATTCTCCGCGTCAGTCCGTGCTTTTCGTCCATAACCAACCGCAAAATAGCAAACCTCAGGACTGCACTTTTTACCGACGTAATTATCTAATATGCTGAAGTTTTGCTTATGCATAAAGTTAATTACTATTGTTATTTATACCTGAATTAACTTTCCCTTTACCGTAAACTTACGTTACAAATCTATTCTACAAAAGTCCCCTCTGTCCATATCCATAATTTTTCGAAATGTTTCCACGCTAAATCCTACAACATAACTCGTTAAACAGTTATCTTCCTATTAACTTTAAACCACACTCAATCATCATTCATACTGCTAAAACACATTTATGACGTTTTACCAACACAAAAAAGGCATAATAACACTTTATTAAAATACTACAACAGTGAAGAAAGACATTCTAATACTTTAGTGCAATATAGTGGGCACAATCGAAACTAAAATCGCAGACCCTCTATCCAGTATTGTCCTCTGTCGGATGATACATAAACTACGTGCGCGCTCAGGATCGGTATACGGCGCTACTCTTCACACTCAGGAGATGCAGCAGATGCTACCCTTGTCTGTCCTCTTTTGGAGTACTGCTGTACGGTGTGGGATCCTTAACAAATGGAGTTTACGGATGACATCGAGGAAGTTCAGAGAAGAGTAGCACTTTGCGTACTATCGAGAAATAGGGGAGAGAGTGATGCGGACATGATACTGGATTTGAGGTGGACATCATTAGGAAAAAGTAGTTTTTCGTCGCCGTGGAATCTTCTCACGAAATTTCTACCACTAAATTTCTCCTCCGAATGCGAAAATATTTAGTTGGGGCTGACCTACATAGGGAGAAATGATCATCATAATGAAATAGGGGAAATCAGGGCTCGCAGAGAATGACATAGGTGTTCGTTTCTTACAGGCGATGTACAAGATTGGCATAATAGACAATAATTGTGAAGGCGGTTCGATGAACCCTCTGTCAGGCTCTTATGTATGATTTGCCCAAGTACTCCCGGTCCTGGTGATGATGCCACGACACATACTGGCAGCGTTCGGTTCCATCGTGAGTACATGTCTATTATTTAAAGTAAGAACCGAAGCCCTTATCCTGCCTCTTAGTAGTGGTGGACTAGTTCTTGCACATGTTCACGATCAAGCGGCAGCCTATAAGGGTGAACATTAATAACACCAGCAAACTGCAGAGGCGGATAACTGACTGGAAATGAAGGTGAAAAGGTCACATGAACACGTGACTGGAAATCCTGGCGTGGCGTTTCTTGACGCAAATGATCGTCTCCTTTCTTGGAATGGGAACAACATGACGTTGGACCAGGGACTGTATTCTTCCCGGATGGGACGTACTACCCAGTATTAAAACGAATCCGTTAACGTAGTTTAGAGGTCACATGGTACTCAGTTTGTTCGGATATGGCCCAAAGAGAAGGTTGGGCTTTTGGACTTACTTAGACGAAAGCCATCTGAGGATCGTATGCAATCTGAAATACCGAGAGCATTTGTTTAACTCTCTGTGGAGTATGTTTCAATATCTCCGTATAACTGAAACGTCCAGGATGGATGTTAAATTATCTTTACTAAGGGAAACATGAACGAAAGATAAGAACCGGAGAGTTCCATGTACATACGAGAAGACGCAGACGGATGAAGGAGCTATAATGGGATAGAAAATCAAATTTTTCATTACGTTGCCTGTTTGTTTCCTTATTATATGCAAGAATGGTGTTAAGAATATCTCCTGGTAATACAGAAGTCTTATTTGTCGTGTGACAAGGAAGTGGTTTGCACAGAAATTCAAAATTTATTTAACTATGGTTACTTGTAACAGGAATATATTTCATTTTTTAGTTTTATATTTGGAAGATATTCCTTAACTTTTGAAACATAGTTAGAAAATCAAATTGTTTTGGAATTTTGTTATGATTTTCGACTACTGACGATTGTTCAAAATTTCAGACTATGCCACTTTATTAGAATGTTATTTCTACACTCCTGGAAATGGAAAAAAGAACACATTGACACCGGTGTGTCAGACCCACCGTACTTGCTCCGGACACTGCGAGAGGGCTGAACAAGCAATGATCACACGCACAGCAAAGCGGACACACCAGGAACCGCGGTGTTGGCCGTCGAATGGCGCTAGCTGCGCAGCATTTGTGCACCGCCGCCGTCAGTGTTAGCCAGTTTGCCGTGGCATACGGAGCTCCATCGCAGTCTTTAACACTGGTAGCATGCCGCGACAGCGTGGACGTGAACCGTATGTGCAGTTGACGGACTTCGAGCGAGGGCGTATAGTGGGCATGCGGGAGGCCGGGTGGACGTACCGCCGAATTGCTCAACACGTGGGGCGTTAAGTCTCCACAGTACATCGATGTTGTCGCCAGTGGTCGGCGGAAGATGCACGTGCCTGTCGACCTGGGACCGGACTGCAGCGACGCACTATGCACGCCAAGACCGTAGGATCCAATGCAGTGCCGTAGGGGACCGCACCGCCACTTCCCAGCAAATTAGGGACACTGTTGCTCCCGGGGTATCGGCGAGGACCATTCGCAACCGTCTCCATGAAGCTGGGTTACGGTCCCGCACACCGTTAGGCCGTCTTCCGCTCACGCCCCAACATCGTGCAGCCCGTCTCCAGTGGTGTCGCGACAGGCGTGAATGGAGGGACGAATGGAGATGTGTCGTCTTCAGCGATGAGAGTCGCTTCTGCCTTGGTGCCAATGATGGTCGTATGCGTGTTTGGCGCCGTGCAGGTGAGCACCACAATCAGGACTGCATACGACCGAGGCACACAGGGCCAACACCCGGCATCATGGTGTGGGGAGCGATCTCCTACACTGGCCGTACACCTCTGGTGATCGTCGAGGGGACACTGAATAGTGCACGGTACATGCAAACCGTCATCGAACCCATCGTTCTACCATTCCTAGACCGGCAAGGGAACTTGCTATTCCAACAGGACAATGCACGTCCGCATGTATCCCGTGCCACCCAACGTGCTCTAGAAGGTGTAAGTCAACTACCCTGGCCAGCAAAATCTCCGATTCGGTCCCCCATTGAGAATGTTTGGGACTGGATGAAGCGTCGTCTCACGCGGTCTGCACGTCCAGCACGAACGCTGGTCCAACTGAGGCGGCAGGTGGAAATGGCATGGCAAGCCGTTCCACAGGACTACATCCAGCATCTCTACGATCGTCTCCATGGGAGAATAGCAGCCTGCATTGCTGCGAAAGGTGGATATACACTGTACTAGTGCCAACATTGTGCATGCTCTGTTGCCTGTGTCTATGTGCCTGTGGTTCTGTCAGTGTGATCATGTGATGTATCTGACACCAGGAATGTGTCAATAAAGTTTCCCCTTCCTGGGACAATGAATTCACGGTGTTCTTATTTCAATTTCCAGGAGTGTATGTCAGTCTTGTTATTTGTTATAATGTTAAGCTTACAAAAAGCCCTTAATTGTTGATTTCATTCTTTCAACTACAACTTAAAGTTTGCTTTTATCTCCTTCCTTTTCTATTCAGGTGTTAATGTAATTCTTTGACGAAGTAAACTGAAAATTCTTGTAGATGAAAATGAAAAAAAAGGTCGCTAACACACGCCTATGTGTTGGCACTCGACTCGGAGATAAGCCGATTCGAATCCCGGTGATGGCCGAAATTTCTATTGCCAATATTTAAACGGCTAGGGGAGGAGAGGTGGTGGCGTTTTTGATCACCAGTCATGGTGTCAGTGTCCTGGATTATAGTCGAAACCTCTCCGCTGAGTGTAATGAAGTAAGGGTACGTGATCATGTTGATCGTGATCTGTCTGTGGGATAGGGAAGTTAATTTAAGTTCGGCGGCCATCTTGGTGCTATTCGAGAGGAGCATGCTGTGAGCCTGCACCTGGTTTCACTCGCTTCCTTCTCTCATGTTCGATGCGCAAACGATACTACACACACACACACACACACACACACACACACACACACAAACACACACAGAATACTGATACCTACATTTAACATACGCACTTCCCCACCAAAGTCTCATACTTGGCGAAGGAAAGGTGTTTACATTTGTTAATAGCAGGATAAGCCTTTCCAATTAAGCGTTTGAATCTGTCCTTTGGGGTCTCACATCCATTAATGCCATGTGACTTTACTTTACCTCTGAACAACACAATTCCGCTTACCGACGACCCTTTGAATTCACCAAATGATGAAACCTCCTGGCAGATTAAAACTGTGTGCCGGACCGAGACTCGAACTCAAGACCTTTGCCTTTCGCGGGCAAGTGATCTACCGACTGAGCTACCCGAGCACGACTCACGCCCCGTCCTCACAGCTCTAATTCCACCAGTACCTCGTCTCCTACCTTCCACATGATGTTTGCTACCTTGTTTAAATTTATCGTATACTCAAGTTATTCGCTAAAAGATTAAGCGCATAAGATACCGAAGTTACATTGAATTTTAGTTTCGTAAAAACCACACGACCATACAAAAGGTAATTAATCAGTTACTTGTCTAAAAACCGACTGCGTCAATTTTCAGAATGCTTTTTGAGAGTTCTGAGTACCACACAGTAAACTCTATGTGACCATGCACATAGTAAAAACGTATACCATCACCGTTTTTCGGCTAACTCGTTTGATACTGCATCAGAACGCCCACCATCAGAGAAGGGGGATTGAAGTGAATGTTATCGGCCTGGGGACCTCAACTGATATTTACAGTTTTGTTACGCGGGATGATAAGTGTTTCCGAGTCCTTTTCTTACCCTCAACTAAGTTTGATGTTTTATTTTCATGTACCACTAATTCTGAAGTAAACACGACTTCATCTCAGTGCACTTTAGAATTGTTTTCGACTACATGCACCATAACAAGTGTATGCTCTGAGAGTGACAAAGTATGTAAAAAGAAGTAATTGATTCAAAATAGATGAATATATGACAAACAAGTTAAAACAATAAACACAGATGAACTGAAAAAAGTACAAAGAAGATAGCATTTTTCTCTAAAACAAAATACTTCAGAGCCGAAGTACACAGGTTATTATACTATCAGTAAAATCCTGATACTTGAAATAGCTGCACTCCTATACATTACAGCTTCAACCTTCTGATTATGTTACGAATGAGTTAATGCTTTAAATATTTAGTGTTCGGAATGCAAGCGTCAAAAAGTTTCCAAAAGTTCTAAATATATGTGTAAAGTTTGTTGCAAATACGCTATAAGCTCTATTGTCAAATACTGGACGAGTATGTTCTGGAAAATTTGCACAAACCTATGGCAAATATTTAAAGTAGATTTTCCCACCATGTTATAGTTCTGGGTGGAGATTTTAATTTGCCGGATATACACTGGGAGACTCAGACGTTCATAACGGGTGGCAGGGACAAGGAATCCAGTGAAATATCTTTAAGTGCTTTATCTGAAAACTACCTTGAGCAGTTAAACAGAGAACCGTCTCGTGGCGATAACATATTAGACCTTCTGGTGACAAACAGACCCGAACTATTTGAAACTGTTAATGCAGAACAGGGAATCAACGATCATAAAGCGGTTACTGCATCGATGATTTCAGCCGTAAATAGAAATATTTAAAAAGGTAGGAAGATTTTTCTGTTTAGCAAACGTGACAAAAAGCAGATTACAGAGTACGTGACGGCTCAACACAAAAGTTTTGTCTCAAGTACAGATAGTGTTGAGGATCAGTGGACAAAGTTCAAAACCATCGACAATATGCGTTAGATGAGTATGTGCCATGCAAGATCGTAAGAGATGGGAAAGAGCCACCGTGGTACAACAACCGAGTTAGAAAACTGCTGCAGAAGCAAAGAGAACTTCACAGCAAACTTCTAAACATAGACAAAGCCTTGCAGACAAACAAAAATTACGCGAAGCGAAATGTAGTGTGAGGAGGCCTATGCGAGAGGCATTCAATGAATTCGAAAGTAAAGTTCTATGTACTGGCTTGGCAGAAAATTCTAAGAAATTTTGGTCTTATGTCAAAGCTGTAGGTGGACCAAAACAAAAAGTCCAGACACTCTGTGACCAAAATGGTACTGAAACAGAGGATGACAGACTAAAGGCCGAAATACTAAATGTCTTTTTCCAAAGCTGTTTCACAGAGAAAGACTGCACTGTAGTTCCTTCTCTAGCTTTTTGCACAGATGACAAAATGGTAGATATCGATATAGACAACAGAGGTATAGAGAAACAATTAAAATCGCTCAAAAGAGGAAAGGCCGCTGGACCTGATGGGATACCAGTTCGATTTTACGCAGAGTACGCGAAAGAACTTGTCCCCCTTCTTGCAGCGGCGTACCGTAGGTCTCTAGAAGAGCGTAGCGTTCCAAAGGATTGGAAAAAGGCGCAGATCATCCACGTTTTCAAGAAAGGACGTCGAACAGATGTGCAGAACTATAGACCTATATCTCTAACGTCGATCAGTTGTAGAATTTTGGAACACGTATTATGTTCGAGCATCATGACTTTTCAGGAGACTAGAAATTTACTCTGTAGGAATCAGTATGGGTTTCGAAAAAGACGGTCGTGTGAAACCCTTCTCGCGCTATTCTTCCACGAGACTCAGAGGGCCATAGACATGGGTTCACAGGTAGATGCCGTGTTTCTTGACTTTCGCAAGGCGTTCCATACAGTTCCCCACAGTCGTTTAATGAACAAAGTAAGAGCATATGGACTATCAGACCAATTGTGTGATTGGATTGAGGAGTTCCTAGATAACAGAACGCAGCATGTCATTCTCAATGGAGAGAAGTCTTCCCAAGTAAGAGTGATTTCAGGTGTGCCGCAGGGGAGTGTCATAGGACCGTTGCTTTTTACAATATACGTAAATGACCTGGTGGGGAACATCGGAAGTTCACTGAGGCTTTTTGCAGATGATGCTATGGTGTATCCAGAGGTTGTAACAATGGAAAATTGTACTGAAATGCAGGAGGATCTGCAGTGAATTGATGTAGGGTGCAGGGAGTGGCAATTGAATCTCAATGTAGACAAGTGTAATATGCTGCGAATACCTAGAAAGATAGATCCCTTATCATGTAGCTACAAAATAGCAGGTCAGCAACTGGAAGCAGTTAATCCCATAAATTATCTGGGAGTACGCATTAGGAGTGATTTAAAATGGAATGATCATATAAAGTTGATTGTCGGTAAAGCAGATACCAGACTGAGATTCATTGGAAGAATCCTAAGGAAATGCAATCCGAAAACAAATGAAGTAGGTTACAGTACGCTTGTTCGCCCACTACTTGAATACTGATCAGCAGTATGGGTTCCGTACTAGATAGGGTTGATAGAAGAGATAGAGAAGATCCAACGGAGAGCAGCGCGCTTCGTTACACGATCATTTAGTAATCGCGAAAGCGTTACGGAGATAATAGATAAACTCCAATGGAAGACGCTCAGTAGTTTGGTACGGGCTTTTGTTAAAGTTTCGAGAACATACCTTCACCGAAGAGTCAAGCAGTATATTGCTCCCTCCTACGTATATCTCGCGAAGAGACCATGAGGATAAAAGCAGGGAGATTAGAGCCCACACAGAAGCATACCGACTATCCTTCTTTCCACGAACAATACGACACTGGAATAGAAGGGAGAACCGATAGTGGTACTCAGGATACCCTCCACCACACACCGTCAGGTGGCTTGCGGAGTATGGATGTAAATGTAGATGTAGAAGCAAAAGCCAGTTCTTCCCGCAACTATGTGTTTATGACGTCATATCTTCTGAATCATATATCGTACAATGATTTTATTTTGCAGGCACCCTCAGGGATGTATGTGGATTCTTTTTGCAAACTGAGTTGCCACTTTCGTTTGTAGTAAAGAAGATGTATATTAAAACGTCATGCCTGTTGCGACAGTTCTACTACGTAAACACAGGAAATGTAGTAGACGATAAACAATTTTCTTTCATCCTTTGCTTGGGGGTGAGTGGCGGATTGTCAGCGAGAAAATGTTTTGAAAGTCTGTGTACAGACTTTTACAAGTCGATGACTGTTCCCACTCGCCAGTACGGGATAAATATGGCCAGGATATTATCGTGCGCTAATATACACTGCCTCCTGAAAAATTTACAGTTCATTCATATAATACTTGTCTTACTGGGCTGAACGTTTCACAGAACAGTATACAACCTAATGAATAGATTATGTCAGAACTTTAAATTTTAGGAAGTCGGTCACCATATACACTATAGCGCCAAATAAACTGTCATACCTGCCTAATATCCTGTAGGGCCCCCGCCAGTTCGCAGAAATGCTGCACCACGACGTGACATCGACCATGAAACCTGTAGGGCTGTCCATAGATTCGTAAGAGTACGAGGTGGCGGAGATCTTTTCTGAACAGCACGTTGCAGGGCGTCCCAGATAAGCTGAATAATGTTCATTTCCGTGGAGTATGGTGGCCAGCGGTAGTGTTTAAACTGAGAAGTCTGTTGCTGAAGCCACTCTGTAGCGATTCTGGACATGTTGTGTGTCGCATTGTCCTTCTGGAATTGCCAAAGTCCGTCTGAATGCGCAATGGACTTGAAAGGGTGCAGGTGACCACACAGTATGCTTACGTACGTGTCACTTGTCAGAGTCGTATCTAGACGTATCAGGGATCCCGTATCACTCCAACTGCTCACGCCCCGCACTCGTAAAGAGCCCCCACCATGTTTGACAGTCCCCTATTGTCATACAGGGTCAATGGGTTCATCATGCTGTCTACACACCCGAACACGTCCATCCGCTCGATACAATGCGAAACGACACTCGTCCAGCCAGGTAACATGTTTCCAGTCATTAACATACCAATGTCGGTGTTGATGGGTCCAGGCAAGGCGTAAAGCTTTGTTCGTGCAGTCATCAACGGTACACAAGTTGGGCTTCGGCTCCGAAAGCCCCGGTCGATGATGTTTCGTTGAATGGTTCGCACGCTGACACTTATTGATGGCCCAGCACTGAAATCTGCAACAGTTTGCGGAAGGGCTGAACTTCTGTCAGGTTGAACGATTCTTTTCAGTCGTCGATTGTCCCATTCTTGCAGGATCCTTATCCAGCCTCAGCGACGTCGGATATTTGATGTTTTACCACATTCCTGATATTCACGGTACACTCGTGAAGTGGTTGTACTGGAATATCCTCACTTCATCGCTACCTCGGAAATGCTGTGTCCCATCCCTGGTGCGCCGACTATAACGCCACGTTCAGACTTACTTAAATCTTGATAACCTGCCAATGTAGCAGCAGTAAGCGATCTAAGAACTCCGTCAGACACTTGTTGTCTTGTACAGTATACGCGTTGCCGACCGCATGCATATCTCTGTATTTGAATACGCATGCCTAGACCAGTTCCTTTAGCGCTTCAGTGTATATCAAAACACAAATGAAATTTTTGATGCCTCTGGATTCCATTTCATTGCCATCCCGGTACTGAGAAGTAATCCGTGCTCCGGGATGATCGCACAGGAATGTAGGTTATTGTTATGTGAAAGACTACGTTATTTACGCTGGTCATCCATTGACCTTCATAAACTATATCTGATATTTCCATATGCCAATTATTTATGCATTGTGCGCATGCAGTTTAGGTAAGAGAAGCGTTAACTAAAAAACAATTATCTACTAATACGGAAAACTCATTTCCTTATTATGAGCTGATTAACGATGAATTTATATTTATATGGCTCTACATTATCTGCCACCGTTTTAATTAATCATTAAAGCGTTATTTAGGTACATCTAAGAACTAAATACTTCATACATGGAATAAAACCGGTTTTCATGAGTTACTTTGCACATACTTCATAGTACATGTATATGTATTTCGTTAAGAGATGAGACTAAATATTAATTTCATGCAATATGAATTACCGTTTCCGAAAGTAAATCACTTACAGAATTGAGGAAATATGCGTACAGTGTAGTGCTTTAACGCTTATTCCATATCTTCAGTACTGTATATAAAATTTAAAACTTATCAATCGCTTCAAGTTTAATAATGTTTTAGGCAGAGATTACCGTAAGGTTTGAGCGTGTTGCGTTCCATAATGTGAACACGTTTATAAGCTCAGCATATATCGAATATACTAGAAGGAGCAAATTTTAAATTCTACTGCGTACCAACTGCGTGTTCACGCGAACCCCGGTTTGGACAAGCAGTTTACTCTACCAGTTGAATTTTCATGAGGCGCAGGTAGAGTTTCTTTCCATACTTTACTGCCTCTAGACGTCTCCTCCAGATGTCGTGGTATTTAGATGACACTGTTGACTCCTCCCTCGTCAGTAAGATTAATTTTTCCAGCTATTCCACGCGACCTATATTGAGAAACCCATTTCTACATTGTCGTTCGTGTCGTATCTCATTTCAAATCAATCGAGAGACGTGCCATCTCTGTATGGAACGTGTCTTGTTGAAACTTTCGTGAGTAATAAGAACCATAAGACTTCTATGATTTTGTAAGTTTAAAAGACTAACTGAACCTACATCCCTACGTTTCTATTCAATTATGCCACTTTTTTTATATCCAGTCTTTTTTCTTCAAGAAACTATTAAGCTTCGACTCTTCATCACCACATGTCACAACCACGTTTTATCCAGTAACTGGCCTCTGCATACCAAATACTGCCTACTTAGTATCACTATAGTAAAGTCAAGACTACTGATAATATGGATGATATAGGTTTTAGTACCTGTTCGAGCTGCGCAGTTTAGAATGTACTTTTTTCCCTGAATCAAATTAGTCAGACGGGTGTTTCAGCGTTTATTTTGTTTTAAAATCATAACATCCACACTCCTGTCGTGCTAAAGTTCTTCACTGTCCACAAGGAACCAGTTAACAAGGGGCTGTAGTACGTTTTACCACACGGTAACCGAGCGAGGTGGCGCAGTGGTTAGACACTGGACTCGCATTTGGGAGGACGACGGTTCAATCCCGCGTCCGCCCATCCTGATTTACGTTTTCCGTGATTTCCCTAAACCGCTTAAGGCAAATGCCGGGATGGTTCCTTTGAAAGGGCACGACCGACTTCCTTCCCCGACCTTACCTAATCCGATGAGACCGATGACCTCCCTGTCTGGTCTCCTTTGCCAATCAACCCAACCCAACCACACGATATTTCTCGTACAGAAAGCTACTTTCTTCCGAATGGCATGGAAATCGGTAGATGTGTTGTACATGTATGGACAAACATATGATTACAGTTTCCGAAAAACTGGATGATTTATTTAAGAAAATGAGCTTCACCGGTTGAGCAAGTTAAAAACGCGCTGGTCTACTTCTTTCCCTTAAGCAAGCACTTACCCGGCCTGAAATTGATTGGTAGAGTTGTTGGATATCCTCTTGAGGGATTTCGTGCCAAATTCTGTCCTATTGCCGGCTTAGATCGTCAAACGTCCGAGTTGGTTGGACGTCCTGCCCATAATGTTCCAAACTCAACTGGGAAGATATCCGTCGACCTTGCTGGCCAAGGTAAGGTTTATCAAGCATGAAGACTATCATAAGAAACTCTCGCCGTGAGCGGGCATGAATAATTTTGCTGGAATGTAAGCCCTGGATGGCTTGCCATGAAGGGCTATAAAACGCGGTGTAGAACATCGTCGACGTACCGGTGTGCCGTGAGGGGGATGTGGATAACAACCAAAACCGTACTGCTAAGAAATGGAAAGAGACTGCAGATCGTCACTCTGAATGTCGGGCAGTATGGCGGACGGGCAACAGGCAGGTTGGTATCCCACCGCTATCTGGGGAGATTCGAGAGACATCTATGCTGGTCTTCAGGGTTCGTTTCAAAGTGAGACGCATCACTGAAGACGATTATATTCCAGTAAATGAGATTCTAGGTCGAAGACGTGTCTGAAGACGCCCAAGAGGGTGGTGGAATACCCACCTGATTGTCGTCCGCCATACGACCTGATATCCGGGAGTGATGGTTTGTGGTGCCTTTCCATTTCACAACAGGACGTCTTTGGTTGTCATCCGCTGCACCTTGAAAAGACAGCGGTACGTAGACGATATGCTCCACCCAGATTTGGTGCCCTTCATGGTAAGCCATCCTGGGCTTACATTTCAGCAAAATAATGCCCGCCTACATCCGCCGAGAGTTTCTACGGCTTGTCTTCGTGCTTGACATACAATACCTTGGCCGTTAAGGTCACCGGATCACTCCTCAGTCGAGAACGTTTGAAACATTATGGACTTGGGCCTGCGACTAAGTCGGGACATCCGACGAGCTCGGATGTCCAACAACTCTATCAATCAATGGCAAGCCAAATAAGTGTGTGCCTAAGCTAGGGAAGTGGACCGCGATTTGTGGACTTGCACATTTGCCACTTTTGAACATATTGTTCAATGTTATAGTGGTCACTCACACTTTGCAACATTTCTATACTTTTTGCAGTCAAAATCAGAGCGCTAACTAATCCATTCATTCCATTTCCCACTACACGTGAGCTAGCCCTAACTACGACAAAATGGACAGTGCTACTTCTTTGCCTTGCACACCTTCTCTGAAATCTGTATCTTCCTCCACTCAGCATTCGACATTCATGTAAAACTGTGCCATTTGTGAAGCCCCACCGAATGTGTTGGACGTTTTAGACTAATATCTTATAACTAATGATGGCTTTTAGTAGACGTCAGAAACTACTCGTATTTCTTTCATCTCTGACCTTCTCAGATTACAGTCAAATTGTAATAACATACATTACTGATTATATTGTCTACGAACACAAACACTGTAGTGAAAAACATTCTTACGTATCCGGGTAGTTGGTAAGTCTAGCACTACAACGGTGTCACGGATACTGGAGTTTTTTTTTTTTTTTAAATCTGACGACCCATCGATCATTTTCTTTTTAAGTTTTGCATTCTGTTTTCGTATGTGTTTTAGTGATTGAAATTATACATCACTTAATGTTAAATTTACCCTCCACCAGTACTCTATATACCTGACCGTTCTTCTTTTCTCCTTATGACATTGTTTTCTACTAACTGTTGATCCTATAAATACCAATAGTTACGATATAGTCTTACAATTTTGGATTTCATGCTGTTGTTAAAAGAAAATAAAACAACTGAAAGGAAAACAGTAACTGTTCATATTAAAAAGAATCGGCCTGAGTGTGAAAGTGCTGACGTAAGAGTGTACACTGTTTTCAGTTAACCTGTTGCTAATATACATTAGCGAAGAGCTGAGTCTGATTTCTAATGTACTAATATTGCCATACATTCCGCTTTCTCAACGTATCTTGTAAAACTGATTGTAGAACAGCCTGGCTAATACGAAGGGCTTATTTCAATAGTGGTACAAGTCCATTTTAGTTCATATTGAGATACAGAGTCCTAATGTTAAATGAGCGCTGAAAACTGTGCAGTTGAGATACCAGAAATATTCAAGCATATGACTTCTCGCTAGAGATGAACCTTTCTTTCTGTTTGTTTGTATCATTAATTTCAGAAGCATTATAGGCAGAAAAGTGGAGCTAATGGACTTGTACCACTACTGAAACAAGCCCATCATATGCATCCATACAGGGCGATAGACGTATCTGCCAGAAACACCACACATGGGACGGTAGTCTGTGTCTCGTGTTGGCAGTGATCCCTGATTACGCTGTTAATCTAACTGGAACACGTGTCGGCTCATGTGAGTGGCAGTATGTGACGTGCAGGCGAAACTCTCCCGCCCGTCGTCATAGTCTTATCCGTAGCACCCCTCACAAGCGATTACTGACGTTCATTACGTCACGAACGTGACGTAATTCTCTTTCACAGTATGCGCCAAGAAATTCCCTCCGTCGCTGTGATCTGGAAATTCACAACGTCCAACATTTTCTGTCTGGCACACGGAATACTACCTTCCGCCCCCAATGAAAACACACACAAAGTGTCCTGTATGTCACTGGATACTGACGTGTGAGAATCAGAAACACGGAAGCATTTGCATTACAAACCTGATCATCATCAGCTATGTGTCATCTGCTGCGTTTTAAGCAACTCTACTGTATTAAACCACGTATTATAGTCTTTATCCATAATTTCTCGTGTCACTTTTACATGTATTTTTCTTTCATCCTCCCACCTCCCCTTAGGTCGCCAATTTGATCTTCTCTGATAATTTGAGATCCAGCGCAGCACTTTAATTGTCCATCTACCAACCATTTCCCCAAAACCCTTGTGTCTTCACTTCGCTTTATAGCTTTATAGATCCAGCGCAGCACTTTAATTGTCCGTCTACCAACCATTTCCCCACAACCCTTGTGTCTTCACTTCGCTTTTATTATAATAAAAACCGTGTCTCTCACTTCATACACATTTATTTGTCTTACTGCCCTCTTAGTAAATCTAGTCAGGTATCTCTACATAATCCGGAGGAACTCCAAATTTGTGACTGGTCTTCGAAATCAAAATTAATTTCTAGTAGTCTCGTGTTAATTTAAATTTTCTTCTATCCTGCCGATGTCTGTTTTTCTGGCAATAAGAAAATAATTTATCAGCTGACACTATGACTTTCCTGTTAATCTTTAGTACGTTCTCTTCGATATGGTGAACATGTATGGTAGCTTACTACGCTTAGTTTACAGACCAACTTTCGAAGTTGTTCTACTACATTCTACAAATCTGTATGGAAGTTCACCTTCACCAGAGACAGACACTGTTATGTCATCAGCAAATACAAGGTGGTTCAGCTATCCTGCACATGCAGATACTACGTCTTTGTTCTTCATTTCAGGATTGTGAAATTTTACACACAGCATGGATTCCTCTTGAACAGTCTCTCGTTCAGTTCTAAGTTTTGTATTACACCGAAGTGTTGTAATGGAATTCACAACATTGATGTACATGTCCGCAAATATATCATCACTGAAGCTGTTTATATCGAGCTTTCTCAAAATCTAGGCATTCTATGCAAAGTCGATAGGACGCTGAGCTCTGTACTTACTTCCATTACAACCACAAGCATTGCTCTTTCTCGTAATTTCGTTTACAGATTTCGAATTATTCACTGAGTTGCAGCAATTCTAGAGTTAGAACATTCCTATGTGTAACTGATATTTAATGGGATTTCTATGTATTTAGTGTCACTTTTAGTTGCTTCGTATACTACGAAAGGGAAATTGATATTACTGTGTTTTATGTATCTCTTTCTTGCAGCGTAGAAGTGTTGCATCATTTCTTCTGTTTCAAGAAGTTGTTTTTCCTCAAAGACTATCTGGAAATATTTTGTCAATTCTAATTTGTTTTCCTCCAGCTTTATCGTTTTCTGTTGAACTGTCACGCATCTCTGCATTCGTCATTCCTCGAATGGTTTTATACATCTAATCTGCTATTACTTCAGGGAAGCTATTATTTTCTGTTAAGCTATGGATACTTTTAATGATTAGCTTATTATTTCTTGCGTTATACAAATATTTAAAGAATTGTTCGAATGTTTGTACAAGTTTTTTCTAGTGTTAGTTACTCCAATATTTGCCACCCACAGTGTTGCAGTGTGCTTAGTATCGAACGTAAGGTTCTATCTTCCTTCCTTACTAATTCTATGATTTTCAGTCGTTCCTCTTCTCAAGTCTTCATTAGATCTTTACATTCTCTCAAAGACATTTCTGCGTAGTTTTGTTTAGTTCATCTTGTTCTGGCATTTTCCTACCGTCGCTTGCTTAATATTATTTCGTTCATTACCTAGAATTTTCGTGACATTTGCCTTCTGTTTGCCTGCAACTTCTTTGTTTGCCTAGGAAGATTTCTTGAACGACTGGTTCTATTTGCCTATAGCTGTTAAATACCTGTTTCTGTTTAGCTGAATTTATTATTTAATTCAGTATTTCATTTATAACATTTCAAGCAACCATTTTAATTGGTCACCTTATTAATTTACTATCACTTGATATACTAACGTGATTCTGTATCTACACTCTGTAAAATTACTTTATTAATTGATTAAATACAGACATTTACATGTGAAAATTTTCTTTTTTTTAATAACAGGTTAAAGGAAAATGTGGTGTTTGGCAAACGCTGTTCTCATTCCTATAAGGCCAAAATCCTCCCAAAGAAAAACTGATCTTTAGCCTTTCTCTTACTGTTGGACTGTACTCCTTCTCTACCATTCTTCAGAAGAGTTTCCTACTTTTTATATTTACTGTATATCTTTGTAGTGGTCTCCCATCTGCTCAACGAAAGATACGATTGTGTTAGTACCTTTTTATTTCTGAAAAGTTGTTGTTGTGTCTACAATTAATTCAATTTATCTTACATTGACTCAGCTTTCGTTTAAAATGCAACTTAATCCTGAAGTTTCTGTATGGGTATCCTCTCTCATAATACTGGATACTAGAGCAAGTAAATGATTTTAACACTCGAGAATTTTTTAAAGCTATTTGTTTCTCTCATGCATTAATATAATGGCACTTACTACATAATTTTTTTATTAATATCATCATAATTATTTTGTCATTTTTAAAAACTAATAGAAAGTGTCGTTTTTCCCCTGAGATACAATCCTGACAATAGTTGAATACATTTTATTAGCATGTTATATACTTATTATTGTGTTAAAATATATCTAACTAAAGAGAACGATTTTGTTTAACAAAAATCACACCTAAATATTCACTAACAATATATATGCAGTTTGCGTGCAATATGTGTGATATATGCAATAGAAGACCAATTCTTGTGACAAAGGGTCTACGTGTATTGTGTCACATGGGAGATATTGTGCTACGTTTTCATTGAATGCCTGAAATGACACTATGCGTGTGAAAATATTAGTTTGCTTGGTTGTTTTTTCATATCTTTTAAGTATCAAATTTTGCTGTCTATGATCAACGGCAGAGTATCTCCCTTGCTGTAGAGTCTTTAAAGTAAATAAAAATTGTCTGATGACATAGGTATTAAACGAGGAACATTAAGAATGTCGATGCGAGAGTCTATACGTGGGCGTATGCTAGTCAGGAAGAATGTGATTTTGGGGTCAATGTTTTTTGAATAGATACTTCAAACAATGAATGCCATTGTTTGGATGAACGATTGAAAATTATAGCAAAATACAAATAAAGAAATATTTAGGTTCTGTTATAATTTTTCTTTTCATTCCGAGCATATTTCCTCTGTTGCTTTAAACGATTTTGCTTCACCTTGGATGCTTCCTGAGCAATCAACATTTATTTTATATGACTCTTCATTTAATCTGAATATCGACTTGGTCTGGCCAGTAGTTTAAAATCAAAAATACTTTGTCACTGTTCTTACGTAAGTGAGTACCGTTCGATCAGTGTCCTACTTTCCACTTTTTCCTGACTGATGTTCACCAGGTGATTCATTCGAGTCGCGATTGGTTGGCATTTATGCATTTCAACCTGAACAGCAGCGTATTCAGTTTCAAAATCATCTCTAACAAGCACACAATCTGTGGTACTAGTTATAGTTCACCCCAAAAATATCCTAAGGTTCGATCCCATAAATTTTTAACCCGGGATCATGTGAATTGCAATCACTAATGTTGAATAGCTAAGCAACGTTATTGTCGGGAATGCAGCAAAAGGACCAGCTGGAGCAATGCAAACCTAAGCTTCGAAAAGCCTATCCGTCCTGAGAAATACATAAATAATTGCTTAACTTTGGGCGTTTTAGATGGTTTCTTATAACTCAAAAGCTACGCGTTTTCCATTATTATTATCTTTCATCTCTCAGATCTTTCCTCTGTACATACCGGTCTAAATGGTACTGAGAAATGCTCATGATATTTTTCCATTGATGTTGTTGTTGTTGTTGTTGTCTTCAGTCCTGAGACTGGTTTGATGCAGCTCTCCATGCTACTCTATCCTGTGCAAGCTGCTTCATCTCCCAGTACCTACTGCAACCTACATCCTTCTGAATCTGCTTAGTGTACTCACCTCTCGGTCTCCCTCTACGATTTTTACCCTCCACGCTGCCCTCCAACGCTAAATTTGTGATCCCTTGATGCCTCAAAACATGTCCTACCAACCGATCCCTTCTTCTAGTCAAGTTGTGCCACAAACTTCTCTTCTCCCCAATCCTATTCAATACCTCCTCATTAGTTACGTGATCTATCCACCTTATCTTCAGTATTCTTCTGTAGCACCACATTTCGAAAGCTTCTATTCTCTTCTTGTCCAAACTAGTTATCGTCCATGTTTCACTTCCATACATGGCTACACTCCAAACAAATACTTTCAGAAACGACTTCCTGATACATAAATCTATATTCGATGTTAACAAATTTCTCTTCTTCAGAAACGCTTTCCTTGCCATTGCCAGTCTACATTTTATATCCTCTCTACTTCGACCATCATCAGTTATTTTGCTCCCCAAATAGCAAACCTCCTTTACTACTTTAAGTGTCTCATTTCCTAATCTAATTCCCTCAGCATCACCCGATTTAATTTGACTACATTCCATTATCCTCGTTTTGCTTTTGTTGATGTTCATCTTATATCCTCCTTTCAAGACACTGTACATTCCGTTCAACTGCTCTTCCAAGTCATTTGCCGTCTCTGACAGAATTACAATGTCATCGGCGAACCTCAAACTTTTTACTTCTTCTCCATGAATTTTAATACCTACTCCAAATTTTTCTTTTGTTTCCTTTACTGCTTGCTCAATATACAGATTGAATAACATCGGGGATAGGCTACAACCCTGTCTCACTCCTTTCCCAACCACTGCTTCCCTTTCATGCCCCTTGACTCTTATGACTTCCATCTGGTTTCTGTACAAATTGTAAATAGCCTTTCGCTCCCTGTATTTTACCCCTGCCACCTTTAGAATTTGAAAAAGAGTATTCCAGTCAACATTGTCAAAAGCTTTCTCTAAGTCTACAAATGCTAGAAACGTAGGTTTGCCTTTTCTTAATCTTTCTTCTAAGATACTCAACGTTATTAGTGCTGCCCATGAAATTTTCATGTTGACCTCTCGTGTAATCTGTAACGTGTTTCTTGCGCTTCTTGCTAAGTAGAAAGTTCTTCATATTTTTCTTTGTATTCCTACTTACAGCCTTATTCAGTGAAGCTGATCTCAGTTTTACGCTGAGCAAAATGTTTAGATATATTTGTCACCAGCAGATCTAAGACTTTAGCTTCACGAAACAGATCTCTAACCACCAAACTTGAGATATGGAAATCCAGAGTTGTAGGACTGTGTGACGACAGAAAAGATTACTTAAGCTTTACGATAAATACTCACCGTACAGATGAAGCGGTCTTTTATATTATGATGGCTCTCTGACTGCTCAAGCGCTTTAGAACGGTATAAAACGATTCCCTGTGCTGATTACCACCCGAATCACACGAACCTCTCCGTCTGTAACCGGAAGCTGAAATCTGCAACTAATACAACAACACGACCATGAAATTTACGTGGAACGTTCTCCAACTTCACTGTCAAATATTCCGTCACTACTACCCATACTGCAGGAGGTCTAGAAATGCATCCTATGACCAAGTTTTCGCCGCCTTTAACACTTATCCTCAGCCAAGTTATTTCGCATTCGGATTCTATCCTATCTCGATAAATATTATAGTATTTTTTACGGCTATAAGTACGCCTACGCCACAAGCGCTAATCGAATCTTTACGAAATACGTTCCAGTCGGAGTTCAGTATTTCATTGTTTTCGACATCTAGTGTCAGCCACTATTTTCTTCTAGTACAGTATTGGTATTCATAACGTTCATAAATGAAACTACTTCTGGGCTCTTTCTACAGGCGGTCCTGCAGTTAACTAATACACCTGTGGTTCCCTCAGTGGTATCAGAACGCATCTTATAAGGTCTGTGCAGAGATATCTGTAGGCTAAAACTAAAACCCATATACTTCAATGTGGAACTGATCATCATGGCCTTCAAAGGCTCTACAAACTAAGACTACAGCACCATTTGTTGTTAGGTTTTGTTCTACTACTTCGAAACTACTGTATAAAAATCTTACAGGTTCCAGAACAAACGTATCATTTGTTGCTTTCTTCTGTTTACATTTGTTATCGTGTTCTTCACTTTCAAATCTCACGTCTCCAGCAAAGGACTCATGTAAATACCTCTGAGTGAAGTAAAATTTCGTTTTCGCGGCTCTTAAGGTAAAGATAAGTAGTATATTCTTAAATTCCACGCTTCGTGCTCTTTTGTAAAACTATGGAAATGGGACCTCCCGAAATCCTCCCAGTATTTTGTCCTCGACGGCGAGCGTTCATCGGAGACAAGGGTATCGTCAGGAGTGCCCCATAGAAGCGTGATAGGACCGCTATTATTTTCTATATACATAAATGGTCTGGTGGATTGGGCGGGTATCAATGTGCGTTTGTTTGCTGATGATGCTGTGGTGTACAGAAGGTGTCAAAGTTGAATGATAGTGGGAGCATATAAGATGACACAGATAAGATTTGTAGCTGGTGTAGTGAATGACAGCTAGCTCTAAATGTGGAAAAATGTAAGGTAATACCGATTGGTTGAACAAACAATTCCGTAATATTCCGATACATCAATAGTAATGTCGTGTTTGACAGAGTCGATCTACTCTTGAATACTGATCAAGTGTTTGCAATGCGTCGAAGGTCAGATTAATGGAAGACGTCGAAGCAATTCAAAGAGGGGTTTCTGGACTTGTTATCGGTGGGTTTGAGCAACTTAAGTATTACGGAGATGTTTCAGGGAGTCAAATGGGAATCCCTTAAGGAAAGGCAACATTCTAATCGAAGAACAATATTGAGATAATTTAGAGAACCGGCATTTGAATGTGACTGCACAACGATTCTACCGCCACCAAAGTACATTCCGATCAAGGACCACGAAGATAAGACACGAGAAAATAGGGCCCACACGGAGACACACAGACGGTCGTTTCGCGCTAGCTCTGTTTGCGAGAGGAAGAGGAAAGGAAGCGACTGAGACTGGTAAAGGCTACCCTTCGCCACGCACAGAACGGTAGCTTGTGGACAATATAAGTAGAGGCAGATCTGCCAGTTGAGAACTGGTTGCTTTACCACGTGCTCATAGAAACCTGTGACCATTCGTGCTAACCTGGTACGTTCAACGATTGTTATAAGTCCTCTGTGAAATGTGTCCAACATACTTGGGCAATATTCTACCATAGGTAAAATGAGTGTTTTGAAACAAATCTGCTTTCTATACTGATTGAATTTTACAGTATTCTACCAATGATTCGAAGTATAACACCCGCTTGCTACCATTCCACTCATATCTCCACAAATAATTATATCTTCGCAACTGTTGAGACTCCTTCACAAAATGCTAAAATACTACCGTCTTGGGAAGTGTAGAGGATCTGATTGCAGCTCACAAGTCAGCTTAGCTTCACACCATCCTGATTCAGAAAACCGGAGACTCTTCTAGAGTTCTTTAATGTTAGTTAGACATTGCAACGTCATGAACCCAATGATTAGTACGAGGATGTGCTGAAGCGTAATTTTTTTCAAATTTTTTAATGGGAAAACTCTTAAAGATTTTTAAATGAAGTGACGTTGTTTACGTTTTATACCTTTATTCATCAGTGTAAATCTTAATTTGTCAACATAATCACGCTGGCGACCAACGTGTTCCTCCCGACGAGAGACGATTTCTTGATATTGTCACTGCAGAATGTTTGACGTCTTTGACGGAGCCACAACCTTACCTGAGCTTGCATCACTTCGTCATTGCCAAAGTTAAGTCCACGAAGGTGTATCTAGGTACCTATACATTTAGAAATAAATGGAAGTGGGATGGGGCCAAGTAGGATCTCTATGGAGGATGATTTATGACAGTCAAAGCAAGGCGTCGGACTGTTGTAGATGTTGCCGTGTTCGTGTGTGATCCGCCATTGTCATGTTGAAGGAAACGGTGCGCCATATGTGGCCAAACTCTTCGAATACGGAACTCCAATACTGCACGCTGTTACTCACGCACCAACGACGTTACGTTACACATCGCCACGTCACACTCTAAAGTCCAGAGCCGTCTAGCGGCAGAGTGTTGCTGCTTGTAATCAGCGAAGCGGGGAAGTCGAAAGAGTAATGTTCATGACATGAATCCCGCAGCCAATATTGAGAACAGAATAAAAATTCGGAGGCATTACTTTGCAGCGCGCTATCGTATTAATTTCGCTGGCCGCACCTGTACGGGGTGTCTCATTTATGCTGTCCGCCCAAGTGACAGGTAAGTCAGAAGCAAAACAAAAAATGTGTCAAGCATATAATGTTTAATTACCAGAGGCATTAACCAGTATGAATGTCTGTCTTGTATTTTTGTTCGTTACGAAGATGTAAATAATATTACAACATTTGTAAATAGCAACCTTTATTTTCTGTCCACCGCGTAACCGCTACGGTCGCAGGTTCGAATCCTGCCTCGGGCATGGATGTGTGTGATGTCCTTAGGTTAGTTAGGTTTAAGGAGTTCTAAGTTCTAGGGGACTGATGACCACAGATGTTAAGTCCCATAGTGCTCAGAGCCATTTGAACCCGTTTTTTTCTGTCCATTAATCAGTTTTCTCTTGCAAGAATTCTCAAAATCGTTACCTAAAACTGACTTACATTCCACTGTAATATAACTCGGTGCAATACCCCGCGTAAGGTGATTCTTCCACATGCTACAGTTGACAGTTTACAAATTAAAATACAGGGAAAATGCTCACCTGTCATTCATTCAGCTTCTTGGGTTGTAAATTTGTGTACGTATACGAAGCGAAAGAAGTGCTACTCATCTATGAAGAATATGAATTACCAAAAGAACAGTTGGAGTAAAGTGTGCTAACAGAACAAAGATTAAAATTTGAAAACTGACATGTTACAAGATGTAATAAGTATTTTTTACTAGTAAAATAAAAAATTTTCAGAAAATTTTTGCCTCTTGCCTCTTGCCAATTGATATCATGATTATTAAGTTCATACTGCAAGAACAATTTGTAGCTTTCGTTTGTATACAAAGAGTGTAAATAAGAAGTAGGGGGAAATACTGAAATATTAGATAAAAAGAAACAAATTTTAAAAAAATATCGAGGTCAATAATTTAAGAGAAAAGTACAAGTGAAAAAGTAACTTTCTATATTTATCTGAATTTTCGTTTCTGATGGTGCCCTTCATAAAAAAATGACGGCTAGTAATTTTACGATAAGGTATTTTTTGTAGGTCTACGTGCATGGATAAAAGAAAAAAGCGACAGCCAGTGAAAAACAATCCGATGGTTTGGCCGATTTTCGACGAAGCCGTATGGAAAGCTATTTAGTAACACACCGCCACGTATAATCTTTTCCACCCTGAATATTTGAAAGTGTGAGGAGGGCCTGATACCGCGACACGCCGTATATTAATCTTATCAGCTTTGGCCGATGCCAATCCGCGTAATTCCAGGCTGCCCTTTATCTCTCTCGGTGGCGCCCACTGGGGATGTGTGGCTTCCAGGGAACCGCCACTACGGCGCTCCATAAACAAACGCAAGGATTTTGCGCCTGATCCCCAGGAAGCTAACCGAGAGGCGCCGCCTGTCTCGCCACAGACTTTAAAGTAGGGCAACGTAGCTCGGACGAAAAGGAAGAAAATACCGAAAGGTGAACTTTTATCCTGTCATGGGAATACCACTGCACAGTTTCATATTCAGACGACATTACTTGAAATGTATTTTTTTCTGTTACTACGGTACACTACATATTGCAGTGGATAATTTTAAGTTACGTATTTTAAAGGTGAATTTAAAATACGCTGCTTTTCTACGAAGTTAATATTTGTTATTTACTTGTTATTGCTGCAACAACAATAATAAGTGCAAGGATTGTTGGCCTGACAGCACGAACATGCCATAAAAATGTATAATCACCTTAGTTAATTTACAGAAATGTCAAGTCTATGTGGAAGTTATTCACTATTTATTCTATTTGGCGTACGGTTTTGTCCATCACAATGTCTGAAGTTGCTTTGAACTCACCATAATAAAGTACTACTGAAATTTAAATTAATGGCAGAATGTCTTAGATGCTCTTCGATAATGATGAACGTTTATCTCAACAAGTACAAATACACTATCGTATGTTGCCATGATGATGAAACCAGAACATCTGTTAGCATGACTGACATAAAAGTAGGTATCTTAAGTGTTGCGAAACAACTCGAATCACTTAAGAAACCCAAGTCTTCCTCCGGTCCAGATGGTATACTAATCAGGCACCTTTCAGGGTATGCAGACACAGTAGCGCCTTTCTTATCAATCGTATACAACTGCTCACTTGACGAAAGGCCTGTTCCTAAAGACTGGAAATCAGCACAGGTCACACCAATATTCAAGTAAGAGAATGGGAGTAATCCATTGAATTACAGGCCCATATCACTGGCCTCAATTTGCAGTAGGATTTAGGAATATATACTGTACTCGAATATTATGAATGAACTTGAAGAAACAGACTTATGTTACATAACCAGCACGGATTCAGAAAATGTCGTTCTTGTGCAACACAGCTAGCTCTTTATTCCCATGAAGTGATGACTGCTGCCGACAAGGGATCTCAGATCAATTCCATATTCCTAGATTTCCAGAAGGTTTTTCATACCGATCCTGACAAGCGACTATTAATCAAATTGCGTGCTTATGGGGTATAGTCTCAGTTGTGTGACTGGATTCGTGATTTCCTCTCATAGAGGTCACAGTTCGTAGTGATAGCCGGTAAATCATAGAGTAGATCAGAAGTGATATCTGGCGTTCCGCAAGGCAGTGTCATAGGGCCTCTGCTGTTCTTGATTCATATAAATGATCTAGGTGATAATCCGAGCAGCCCCCTTAGATTCTTTGCAGATTACGCTGTAATTTACCGTCTAGTAAAATCATCAGATCATCAATTCCAATTACAAAATGATCTAGAGAGAATTTCTATTTGGTGCGAAAAGTGGCAATTAGCATTAAACAAAGTGCGAGGTCATCCACATGTGTACTAAAAGAAATCCGGTAAATTTTGGGTATACGATAAGTCGCACAAATCAAAGGGCTGTCAGTTCGACTAAATACCTAGGAATTGCCATTACGAGCAGCTTACATTGGAAAGACGACATAGATAATATTGTAGCAAAGGCGGAACCAAGACTGCGCTTTGTTGGCAGAACACCCGCTAAAGAGACAGCCTTCATTACACTTGTCCGTCATCTGCTGGAATATTGCTGCGCAGTGTGGGATCCTTACCGGGTAGGATTGACAGAGGACATCGAAAAAGTGCAAAGGGGAGCAGCTCGTTTCGTGTTATCGCGCAATAGGGTTGGGAGTGTCACTGATATGATACGCGAGTAGGGGTGGCAGTCACTGAAACAAAGGCGGTTTTCCTTGCGGCGAGATCTATTTACGAAATTTCAACCACCAGCTTTCTCTACCGAATGCGTAAATATTTTGTTGACACCCACCTACGTACGGAGAAATGATCATTACAATGAAATAAATCAGTGCTCGAAGGGAAAGATTTAGGTGTTCCTCTTCCCCACGCGCCATTGGGGAGTGGAATGGTAGAGAAGTAGCATGAAAATAGTTCGATGAACCTTCATCTAGGCACTTAAGTGTGAATTGCCGTGTAATTGTTGTGGTTGGCAGGAGAGCCAACACCGAGGAGGCCGAAAGGCACGCGTTTTAGCTCACGCAGGCTGGCGTGAGATCTGGAACAGGACATGGAAATTAGACTTCAGAAAAACGGACGTAGCTGGTGGAATACTTAACTTTAATCCATTAATGACGAACGTCGGTCTGGACGGGATATGATTCTCACAATATCAATAGTAACTTATAATGGCGCCTTGCTACGTCGTAGCAAATAACGTAGCTGAAGGCTATGCAAACTATCGTCTCGGCAAATGAGAGCGTAGAAGTCAGTGGACCATCGCTAGCAAAGTCGGCTGTATAACTGGGGCGAGTGCTAGGAAATCTCTCTAGACCTGCCGTGTGGCGGCGCTCGGTCTGCAATCACTGATAGTGGCGACACGCGGGTCCGACGAATACTACCGGACTGCGGCCGATTTGAAGGCTACCACCTAGCAAGTGTGGTGTCTGGCGGTGACACCACATTCCTCCCCCGCAAATAGGCGTACGGTTGTGGCATAAGGCTTCCGCCCGTCGTGGGGAGGACCCCATGTTGGCGTATGCGACGAGGTGGGGAGCCTAACAACAGGCGAGGCTGCTCCAGGGTGCACGCCAACATGCGGTGTATGCGCCCGTAGAGAGACAGGATGAGCCGAAGGGTCGACCTCCATCGAGCCGGGGCACCCGATTAGCGAAGACGACATATTGTCCGGAGCGGGCAAGAGTTCCATGTCGGAGGACAACTGGTCACGGGAAGCGATCGGCGGCGCGTGACCCAGGGAGGCACCCGGCGGTTCCAGCGAGGCGTCCACTGCGGTATCGCCGGCGGAAGTACAGGCGGCGGCGGCGGCGGCGGCGGCGGCGGCGGCGCGTCGCCATGGGGCAAAATGGAAGGCAGCGTCGGTAACACCTGGGGCTGAGGCTAGCCAGTAGATGGGTCCCCGGGGCGCTGACCGGACGGCACCGTCGCTGAAAGCAGACGGCGAGCGGCAGATCCCGTGCGACGACAGAGGCGCAGATGATTGAGATGCCGACGTACCGCACTAGAGGCCCCCGAAACCAGATACACAGCGCTGCCGAGGCAGCGAAGAATGCGCCCTTCGAGCCAACGCCGAGAACCTCGATAGTGGCGATAGAAGACAACGTCGCCTGGAGCAAAAGCAGGTGTCTGCCGCTGCACAGGAACCTGAGGCGGCGGATGTAGCAAAGACATCAAGGTTCGATGATGACGAGCGTGGAGCAACTCAGCTGGCGAGCGACCATCTCTGGGCTCAGAGCGATACGAGGACAAAAAGAGCAACAACGCGTCCTCTCGAGAATGCGACTCTTTCAACTTCAACATCTGTGACTTGAAAGTCCTGACCAATCGTTCAGCGGCACCGTTTGACTGTGGCGAAAACGGCGCGGTCATCAGATGTTAAATACCATTGGCCTTGCAGAAAGACTGAAATTCTGCGGACATGAATTTTGGGCCATTGTCGGAAACAATAGTCTGTGGAAGACCTTCAATGCAAAAGATAGCAGATAACGCTTGGATGGTGGCAGATGACATCGTGGAAGACATCTACCACAACCAACCATCGAGCATTCCAGAATGGACCAGAAAAATCGATGTGTAAGCGTTGCCAAGGGGAAGTGGCTTTTGGCCATGCAAAGAATTTCCGCGGTCGGGGGAACACACCATGCAAGAAGAGCACATATTCGTAATCGCGGCATCGATTCGGAACCAAGTACAATGCTGACGAGCAAGTTGTTTCGTTCTCACTATACACCAATGTCCTTGGTGGAGAAGATGTAAGACAGAGGACTGTAACGACCCTGGACTGATCATTATCAGAACGCAACACCAAAACACCACGTCGCACAAAAAGTCTCTCCTTGTGAGCAAAAAATCGGCGAACCAGCGGGTCCCCGATCCGTGACTTTGACAAGGGCCATTGCGTAGCAACAAAACGCAGATCGGCGGCAAGGACAGGGTCGGCTTCTGTGGCTGTAGCTGCACGACGAAAATCAATCGGAAACGATTCGACCACGTCATCGGTTTCCACATCAATGAACATGGAAGCAAGTTCGGAGGAATCGAATGCCCTATCCTCAGCAACAGGCAAGAGGGACAACGCATCGGCGTTTCCGTGCTTAGCAGTGGACTGATACAAGATATCGTAGCAGTACTGTGAGAGGAAAATAGATCAGCGAATGAATTTCTGCGCTGTACGTAGAGGTACAGGCTTGGTCGGATGAAAAAGCGATGTCAAAGGTTTGTGGTCTGTAATTATGGTAAAGTGATGACCATACAAGAAATCACGAAACTTTGTAACACCAAATACGAGAGCCAATGCTTCTTTCTCGATCTGTAAATAATTTCTTTGAGCATACGAAAGCAATTTGGACACAAAGGCAATAGGGCGATCGTGCGATCCATCTTTGTGCGCAAGCACAGCACCGATCCCGAAATCCAATGCATCCACAATCAACAAGAGGGCCTTCTGGGTATAGGATGGCGTAAGGCAAGTATTGGAAAGCAACGCCGATTTCAACCGCCGAAAGGCGCGTTCGCTTTCCGTCGTCCAGACGAACGGAACACCCTTACGGGGTAAGCGATGAATCGGAGCTGAAATGGGAGAGGCATGCGGCACATAGCGGTGGTAGTAATTTATTTTTCGCAGCACACTCTGTAGCTGCTTCAAATTCTGCGGTGAAGGCAAGTCTTGCATGGCACGAAGGTGCGTGGGACTGGGATGTATGCCTTGGGCATTGAGTACATGTCCCAAGTATGGAAAGTCCCGAGCCAAAAACACACATTTGTCCTTCCGCAAGCGAAGACCATTTTGTCGCAAGACCTGAAATAATGTTCTGAGATTGGCCAAATGTTCTTCTTCCGTCTTTCCCGAGATCACAATATCGTCCAGATAATTTGCTGCAGTAAGGATCGACGCACAAACAGTTTGCAGATATTGCTGAAACAATGCCGGGGGGGATGCACGCCTGAATGGCAGTCGTTTGAATCGGTACAAAGATGTGTGTTAACCACCAAAACGCGCTGGGATTCTTCGTCCACCGGTATTTGCAAGTACGCATCTGCTAGGTCCTACTTCAAAAATATTTACCCGGGCACAGTTTGTCAAAAAGATCTTCCGGGCGGGGTAAAGAAAAAGTTGCAATCACTAGTTGTGGATTCACTAATGCCTTGAAGTCCCCACAAAGTCTCAACTTTCCGGAAAGTTTAGGCAACATTTCGAAGGGTGATGCCCAGAGAGAATCCTGCACACGTTAAATTACACCTTGTGATTCCAAATCGTGTAATGTTTTTGCGACCTCATCACGCAATGCGTGGGGAACATTGCGCGCTCTGAGAAATTTCGGTTGCGCGTTTACTTTCAGTTCCAAATGTGCTTTATAGTTGTTAGCGCAACCGAGGCCCGGTGCAAAAATGTCTGCAAATTCTTCATATAGACGAGAAACACTGCCTGAAGGCACAGTGTGGTTCATTGATAGGACCTGATTTACTATAGACAAGTTAAACAACTGAAGTAAATCGAAACCAAACAAGTTCACTGCAGAAGAAGAACGAGGGACACAAGTTTTGTTTGTCCTTTGTATGTTGCAAGAAGGCTGCACTGTCCTAACACAGGGATATCTTGATCTGAATAACTAGTTAACTTAACATTTGCGGCACGCAACGGAGGTGTGCTCAGCAGTTTATAAGTGTCTTGATTGATCAGTGAAACTGCAGCTCCGGTATCGAGCTGGAATGGTATCACTTTGCTGTTAATGTCCAAGTCTACAATAAGTTTATTGTCCTGCTGACGGCAAGAGCAACTGTCTCGTGCAACGTGAACTGACAATGGTACATAATCACTTGCGACTTGACGGGAGTTCCGGCGATGGCGACGCACACTATTTTGGGAACGAACATAGTCACTGTTAGCGAGAGTGGCACTGGTCGGAGTGGAATGAACTACTTGAATTTCCATGGGCGAAGTTTCGCGAGTCTGAGTATCCTTGGTTCGATTCCGATTCCGGCGCGAAGCAAAGAGCCTGGGACGATTTTGAGCTTCCGATTTGAGCTTTTTCTGGCAAACACTCTGAACATGTCCTTTTTTATTACAATAAAAGCAAATAGCTTGGCGTGACGGGCAATTCTCACGCGAATGGTTAGTAGCACACCGCGGGCATGATTTGATCACTGCATTTGCTTGCCGGCGCTGCTCACGTGGCTGAGAGCCTGGCGGCAGCGGCGCGGCCGGGCGTGAGGGCTGTTTACTGCTCCGTGCAGCTCGCCCGGCGGGCCGGTTAACCTGACACATTGCTGGCGAAGTTTCAAATGATTCCTGAGCAAAGTCAAGTGTGTCCTGCCGATCCAATATGTCGATCACTTTTTGAAGGGAGGGATTTACTAGTTTCAAAATCTGTTCCCCTATACGAACATCAGAAACGTTCTGGGCAGTAGCATCACGTACAATAGTAACTGAATAAGGGAGACCACATTGACACTCAAAAGCACTATCCCTAGTAAGGCCTTGCTAGGTTGCAACCATCTCCCGATTATTCTGACCTGCCGTACGTTTTGTACGAAAGAATGTGTACCTTTTCGCAACTACATTGACTGATTCTTTGAAATATGCATCTAATGCAGACAAAATTTCTTCGTAGGACAGAGTTGCGACGTCGCGTCGGGGAAATAATTTGACTATCACACGGTACGTTTGCACCCCGACGGATGAAAGGAGAAAAGGCTGCCGCTCGTTACCCAGAATTCTGTAGGCGGCGAGTTGGAATCCAAATTGGCGTGACCACTCCGTCCACCTTTCCAGTGCAGCACCAAAAGGTCGAAAAGTTGGTGGAACAGCGTGTTGTGGCTGCGTTAGCGGTGAAGCGGCTGCTGCCGCATCGTTCTGCATTGCACTTTGACCCTGGAAGAGCTGTCCAAGGGCATCCAGTAAGGCCTGCGTCTGCTGATTCTGTAAGCGATCAAATTCGTACAGTACATCTGGAGATTGTGGCGAAGCCTTTACACAAGTAAATCAGGGCAATGTCGATAAGAACGCGGTTGTGCCTCGTCGCCAATGTTGTGGTTAGCAGGAGAGCCAACACTTTGTTACTAGAGGAGGCAGAAAGGCACGCGTTTTAGCTCACGCAGGCTGGCGTGTGGTCTGGAACAGGACAAGGCAATTAGACTTCAGAAAAACGGACGTAGCTGGTGGAATACTAAACTTAATCCGTTAATGATTAACGTCCGTCTTGACGGTACATGATTCACAATATCAATAATAACTTATAATGGCGCCTTGCTAGGTCGTAGCAAATGACGTAGCTGAAGGCTATGCTACACTATCTTCTCGGCAATTAAGAACGTACGTATGCAGTGAACCACCGCTAGCAAAGTCGGCTGTACAACTGGGCGAGTGCTAGGGAGTCTCTCTAGACCTGCCGTGTGGCGGCGCTCGGTCTGCAATCACTGATAGTGGCGACACGCGGGTCCGACGTATACTACGGGACCACGGCCGATTTAAAGGCAGTGCGGTGTCTGGCGGGGACACCACAGTAACGATGTAGGTGTAAATGTAGATGATTCAGAATCAAGGTATAATAGAAACGGAAGAGTGGTATCACTTTCAAATGAGGTATACTGCTCCTGTAACTAGTCGGTCAAAAGTAATGGGGCCACTGTGTTAAGGGATACCTCTTCTACTGGAAAACGAGAACCCTTTTCTTGGTACATGGATTTTTTAAATTACAAAAGGTGATCAAAAAGTTCCCGTTTGAGGGTGTTGCTGCAATGTAAATGCAATGTAGAGGGAATCCAGCGTGGATGTATAAGCACTCACATGAAAGCATGACATTAGCGTTGCATTTGTCTCTTTGATACGTGCGTGCAGTAAATACTAAAACGTGGGATACGGTGACGTGACACCGTAACACCGGAGAAATTCACAACACAAACAACCCCTCCACGTAGTCGCACATATAACACACGGCTACAACATGAACAAAGCCACAGGGGCAGTGTCCCTGCACATCGAAAAAGCTTTCGAACACTTTTGACACTACGGTCTAATACACAAAGCGAAGCTGGTCTCCCAGACGTACTCACACGTCTCATACACTCATACATCACTACCAGATATTTCAACACTAACGTGCAACGCAAACAATCGATACAACGCAGTATCCAAGCTGGAGTAGCCCAGGGATGCATCCTAGGGTCCATCATGTTCCCAGCAACACGAAGCACACCGTTAGTTAACTACGCTGATGAAACAGCCATTCTTGCGCAAGATTGGAAACCGTCGAACATTAATTCGCCAATACGGACGGCACTACGAACTGCTAAGCCTTGGTTGAAACGGTGACGTATTTAAGTAAATGTGGATAAGTACGAAGCAGTTCTGTACACAAGCAGACCGAAACTACTGCGCAAACATCAACACTGTAATCAAAATATCCACGGGTGTACTGCCGGTCTATAGTGTCCAACGGGCACAATATTTCGGCGATCAAACATGTCGCCATCATCAGGTGAACTGACGGACTGAGCTCCTGTGAACGTGCCGGCACGGAGATCCGTACGCTATGGCTGCTCAGGGGGAACTGGGTTCGGTCGCGGCGGCGGCCGATTTAAATACCCTCCGCCCGCGGCGCGCTCCCTCCGCCGTCCGCGCCCCGCGCCACGGTCTCGCGGTGGAACAGATTGCGACGGCGTCTGAGATGACGTCGGTGTGATGGCTCTGTCCGCCGTGGTCGTCACAACTATGCGTTTGCTCGATTTACTCTTGATTAACCCAATCGCTGGTTCCCAAGCCTTGCTAAGATTATAGCCACAGTCACGGTTTATGAGGTCGTCATTGGTGCGAATTCCGATGGCCTCTCTAACAACGCTGTCCCAGTATCTCGACGTCTGTACCAGAATCCTCGTGCGGTCATACTCCATAGCGTGATTTTCCGACAAACAATGTTCAGCGACCGCCGACTTGCTCGGATACATTAATCGAGTGTGCCTCTGGTGTTCACGGCATCGATCCTCGACAGTACGCATCGTCTGACCAATATACGACTTGCCACGTTGACACGGAATCTGGTACACGCCAGCCTTCCTCAAACCGAGGTCATCTTTGGCGCTCCCCACCAGTGCACGACTTTTATTCGGAGGACAAAACACAGTTCCGACCCGGTGTTTCTTCAGAATGCGGGCGATTTTCCCCGAGAGTGCGCCTGTGTATGGAATAAATGCAGTGCCTACCTCCTCCCTCGTTACTTCATCCATCTCAACAGGTTGTGATGCAGTGTTTGGGCGGAGAGCACGTTGGATCTGCCACTCTGAGTACCCTTTTTTTCGAAACACAGTTCTCAGATGTTCCAATTCCTGGGGTAGACTCTCTGTGTCAGAGATAGTGCGCGCCCTATGTACTAGAGTTTTAAGTACCCCATTCCTCTGTGAAGGGTGGTGGCAGCTGTCTGCGTGCAAATACAGATCAGTGTGTGTTGTCTTTCGATACACCCCATGACCTAGGGTGCCGTCAGCCCTTCTCGTGACCAAGACGTCAAGGAAAGGTAATTTACCCTCCTTTTCAGTCTCCATAGTGAATTTGATGTTGGGGTGTATGGAGTTTAGATGTGTAAGGAAGTCAAGGAGTTTATCCATACCATGTGGCCAGATGACGAACGTGTCGTCCACGTAACGGAAAAAGCAAGTAGGTTTCCATTCGGATGACGACAGGGCTTCCTCCTCGAAGTTCTCCATGTACAAATTCGCCACCACCGGTGAGAGTGGGCTACCCATGGCGACTCCCTCCGTTTGTTCGTAGTATTCTCCATTAAAAAGAAAATACGTGGAAGTCAAGAGATGCCTAAAAAGTTCAGTGGTATTCTCGTCAAACCTCTGACCAATCAACTCTAGCGACTCTCGCAGGGGTACCCTCGTAAACAAGGAAACGACGTCAAAACTCACCATGATATCTGACTCATCCAACATGAAGCTATCAAGATGTTTAACAATTTCCACGGAATTACGGATGTGATGAGGGCATTTACCCACATAAGGACTTAATATTCCCGTCAGGTATTTGGCACCTACATATTTGTTGGCCAAATACCTGACGGGAATATTAAGTCCTCATGTGGGTAAATGCCCGCATCACATCCGTAATTCCGTGGATTTTGTTAAACACCTTGATAGCTTCATGTTGGACGAGTCAGATATCATGGTGAGTTTTGACGTCGTTTCCTTGTTTACGAGGGTACCCCTGCGAGAGTCGCTAGAGTGGATTGGTCAGAGGTTTGACGAGAATACCACTGAACTTTTTAGGCATCTCTTGACTTCCACGTATTTTCTTTTTAATGGAGAATACTACGAACAAACGGAGGGAGTCGCCATGGGTAGCCCACTCTCACCGGTGGTAGCGAATTTGTACATGGAGAACTTCGAGGAGGAAGCCCTGTCGTCATCCGAATGGAAACCTACTTGCTTTTTCCGTTACGTGGACGACACGTTCGTCATCTGGCCACATGGTATGGATAAACTCCTTGACTTCCTTACACATCTAAACTCCATACACCCCAACATCAAATTCACTATGGAGACTGAAAAGGAGGGTAAATTACCTTTCCTTGACGTCTTGGTCAGGAGAAGGGCTGACGGCACCCTAGGTCATGGGGTGTATCGAAAGACAACACACACTGATCTGTATTTGCACGCAGACAGCTGCCACCACCCTTCACAGAGGAATGGGGTACTTAAAACTCTAGTACATAGGGCGCGCACTATCTCTGACACAGAGAGTCTACCCCAGCAATTGGAACATCTCAGAACTGTATTTCGAAAAAATGGGTACTCAGAGTGGCAGATGCAACGTGCTCTCTGCCCAACCACTGCAGCACAACCTGTTGAGATGGATGAAGTCACGAGGGAGGAGGTAGGCACTGCATTTATTCCATACACAGGCGCACTCTCGGGGAAAATCGCCCGCATTCTGAAGAAACACCGGGTCGGAACTGTGTTTTGTCCTCCGAATAAAAGTCGTGCACTGGTGGGGAGCGCCAAAGATGACCTCGGTTTGAGGAAGGCTGGCGTGTACCAGATTCCGTGTCAACGTGGCAAGTCGTATATTGGTCAGACGATGCGTACTGTCGAGGATCGATGCCGTGAACACCAGAGGCACACTCGATTAATGTATCCGAGCAAGTCGGCGGTCGCTGAACATTGTTTGTCGCAAAATCACGCTATGGAGTATGACCGCACGAGGATTCTGGTACAGACGTCGAGATACTGGGACAGCGTTGTTAGAGAGGCCATCGAAATTCGCACCAATGACGACCTCATAAACCGTGACTGTGGCTATAATCTTAGCAAGGCTTGGGAACCAGCGATTGGGTTAATCAAGAGTAAATCGAGCAAACGCATAGTTGTGACGACCACGGCGGACAGAGCCATCACACCGACGTCATCTCAGACGCCGTCGCAATCTGTTCCACCGCGAGACCGTGGCGCGGGGCGCGGACGGCGGAGGGAGCGCGCCGCGGGCGGAGGGTATTTAAATCGGCCGCCGCCGCGACCGAACCCAGTTCCCCCTGAGCAGCCATAGCGTACGGATCTCCGTGCCGGCACGTTCACAGGAGCTCAGTCCGTCAGTTCACCTGATGATGACGACATGTTTGATCGCCGAAATATTGTGCCCGTTGGACACTATAGACCGGCAGTACACCCGTGGATATTTTGATTATCAAACACGCCGGGAGAAACTCAAGAATCACATCAACACTGTAGACAGGTAACACTACATACACGCCCAATTCGTTTCCGAGAGAAAGTCAGATATCTTGCTGTCTGGCTGGACCAGAAACGTACGTGGGGGGAATGGGGAGACCACATCGAATACGTTGCCAACAGAGTGCACGCGAGGCTCAAACGACTCTATCCAATGCTCAACAGGGAAAGTACACCAAATTGGAGGGTGTCGAGGTCCATATACACGACACTGATTAGACCGCTTATGACGTACGCAGCTCCCGTCTGGGGATATGTAGCTCCTACACACCTGCGCCGCCTGCAGATGATACAGAACAAGGTGTTACGCATCATTAGCAAAACTCCACGCTACACTCGCACCGTTGATTTTCACAATGAATGCCGCCTTGAAACCTTCAAGGAAGCATTCAAAAAACACGCCACACGGCTATACAGGAGCTGGAGACATTGGAGCCATCCGTTCACCGTTACTCTGGAAAACTGTGATCACAACCATAGGTAGAAGCATAAGAGGCCAAAGACACTACTAGCCAGGGCATAACTACCTATGGCAAGCTAACATACACCAACAAGCGACAAACGATGGCAAACCCCTACATAAGAGCAACGTTGATTGGATGTGACAGCTTCTATTAAAGCCGACCATCAGGCAACAGAAGAGACAACGGCCTTTTCGCAGTGGATTCACCGGTTCCCGAGAGATCACCGAAGTTAAACACTGTCGGGCGTGGCCGGCACTTGGATGGGTGACCATCCAACCGCCATGCGCTATTGCCATTTTTAGGGGTGCACTCAGCCTCATTATGCCAATTGCGGAGCCACTTGACCGAATAGTATCGGCTCCGGTCACAGAAAACCCTCTTAACGACTGGGAGAGCGGTGTGCTCACCACACGCCCCTCCTATCGGCTTCCTCAACTGAGGATGACACAGCGGCCGGATGGTCCGTATTGGCCATTTTTGGCCTGAAGACGGAGTGCAGCAGCCTACTTACAGAAGGGAAACAGATGATCTCGCACACTTACGCACAAACAAATCGCGAACATCACCCTACACCATGCGTGTGATATATGAATTATCGGACATAAAACGATGATGAACCTGTTGCTGGTATGCTGACGCTGACCGAGAAATCAATACCGGTACCCATCGGTACCGCCGAGAAATAGCACGGCACAACGTCAAAGATATCGATCTGCATGATAGACACTACTAAAAAAGCCTACCCTTGTATGACCTGTCGCAGGCTGCAAGACATCCGCTACTACTCTTACTACCCGACCTAACTATCGCAGAGGTTTTTTTCACTTGGCTCTTGCCTTGGCGCTTTATCCCTGAGCCCTCCGAACCGCTACCCTTCGTTGTACTTTCTACCCAATCCATCTCCAGATGAGCGCGTGTTAATGGTTAACCTTAACCAGACATATGCAGACATCGGAGTACCCACATCGTGCGACACCTCACTTTAGTGAAAACTAACCCTTATGCAGAAAAGGCAGTAGACCTTTGGAGTTGGCCATCATTCTGGGGTGGGCGTGGAGGGGCTCCACCTCTATTTAAAAAGAAAAAAAAGAAAGAACCACTGCGACGTTATTACCAAACCAATGTGCGGTTAATGGTTAACCTTAACCAGACGTGCCTGACCTCACATGTTGCGATTTGTATCCCTGGTGATACCTAAACGACCACTTCTTTATCCCCTCCTTGCCTGACACTCTTGATAGCCTGCAACATCGCGTTGCTGAAGCTGTCATGCAGCACTGGTTCTCTTGTTGCTTAGCTGTTATCTCAACCAGCACCACCGCCTGTATATTGTTGCAATTCAGCGACAGGCGGTCTGTGGTAATGCTGCTTCTACCTGAAATGTGACGCACATAGGTAGTACATTGGACTGTATATTCCACTTGTCTACACTATCGCAATAAGGCAAGATCCATTGCATGTTGGAAGAGACGCGTCGAGGATTTGTGGTCAGGAAAGTGAGGATCGAAAATAATTAATGGCCACTTAAATCGACAGCAATTCGCGATCGACAGCACTCCATTTCTTCTGCTGTGGTGCAAGGTTCTGCGACTACAAGGCAAGTAGTTGTTATCAACCATCCACTCTCCGTTGCAGATCTGCACCGATAACATTTTGGATCACGTCTATCGTTTGAGCCAATCAGACAATAATGCACAGGTGAAACAGCCATGCCAATTGTGTCAAATGTTGCTTGACTTCATGAAACGCCACTTCACTCGCTAGGGTCCAAGAAACCTTCCGGCCACAGGTAGTATACATCCCTGAGAGCAGCGCGGAAAGAGGTACCTGTTGACTTGACAGCCCTCCAAAAACCCTTTACATGCCGAAAAACTGTTGCAAATGCGTTATATGCTCCCCAACTGTAGGTGGAAATATGTAACAGAACAGGAATGGCAGCTCGTGCAACACTTCACAGGCTAAACGCTGCCACGTCTAGTAACGTAGCAAGTTATTAAGAGATGAAATTCGTTGCAGTGAAGCACGCAACGGTTTGGTACGGTGGATGCAGGATGGCTAAATTTTTTTCCACTTCGCTCACAGTGCAGCTGACGCTGTCTCTCGTGTGAACTGCACAGAGTAACATTCAGTTCGTACGAAAATTCATACCCTCTATGAATGTAAATAATCCATACTAGTTACTATACGATTTCCTGCAAACTTGGTACACAGCCTTTTGTCATGAATGTAATGTTACAGTTAAAATTTCAGATTTTTAGTTCTTTTAGTTCTGGAAATAGTGAAAATTACCTAAAATTCCTAAAACTGACGCTCATGTCTTAAAACCCAGTTAGGAAAAGTAACAAATTGACTTTCATAATCATTTGAAGCCATTACAAAGTTATTAATATATAAAATCAATTAATTAGAATTTTCTTTTGAAAACTTTTGTTACTTTATATTACATAATATAAAAGTCGATCAAAATTATTATTTGCTGTGTGAGTGCATGACAATGATTGAGAGAGTGAATGTGGGATATACGTTAAAACCTAATGTCATTTTATATAACACCGTGTACAAACGAACTGTGGGAAAGTTATGGTGCCACCACGATTCAGATGACGTATGTCGGCGTGAGATTGCTTTTGTATAAAAGCAGCCAGAATTAAAGTTAGAGGCGGAATAATTTTATTTGTCAATTAGGAGAATATTTTCCACTTCAACTATTTTCATTGAACAATATACTAGAAACTGAAGTTTTAATGACATTAATTACTTAATTACTATTAGATTAGTGATTGGATAAGGAAAGTTTTGCCGCGAGAATAATATGGAAGGAACAATCTGATTGGTCGTTTAAATCAACAGCCAATCATAACTATGCGGCTCCCGCGCGAATATAGTGAGGTGGGCTGAGACTAGAGGTTCTCGAGACTGTCGCTTGATAACTGCCCTACAGATAACACCATGTTACATAGCCCTGTAAAAATAGTCTGTAAGATGATGAACTAGCTAGTTAATTTCGGTTAGAGCATGTCGTCACTGAAGCGACAGGAGTTACGAACATTTCAATGAAAGTTTTGTGTTTCTAAATTAAAGACTTGGAAATTTATGAGAGTGTGAACTTTCTGGTCGTAGTAACAAATCCTCGTGGCATATTTCGTGCTATGTATGGAATACTTTGGGGAGCACTTTTTTCTAAGAAGACCACTGAAATGACGAAATGTTTAACTCGCGAAGACTGGTTTATCTGTGACAGTTACATCATGAAAATTAGTCGGGTGATTTGCAAAAACTCTAGTTGCTTATAACACACTACTGGCGTTGCTTGTGCTTCTAATTACCAAATGTGGTTTACTTCGCAAAGTAAATGTTACCCTCTGAGAGGAGTTTTGGTTTTTTCTAACAGAAATAGGACGTCGAACTTTAACTTGGTAATGACAGTAGTTACCAGATTGCGCAAGGACTAAATTTGGCAATAAATTTCAGTTTCAGATTACTGGTGGATGTGTAAGTAGGCTGTTTAGGTTTATATGTGGGTAACGCGTCGTAGTGCTCTGTATGAAAATCACTGGCTGTGAAGTCTGTGGCTGGTTTGCATTGTTTGAACCTTCGCTATTGTAGTGTTGGACAGTTGGATGTGAACAGTGTGTAGCGTTGCGGAGTAGGAGGTGAGCCACCAGCAATGGTGGCTGTAGGCAGATAGTTGACAGAGTTTTGAGAGCGGGTGATCTGGACGTGTGTCCATCACAAAGAGTAAATTTGTAATACTGGATATCATGAACTGATATATTATGACTTTTGAACACTATTAGGACAATTACATTGTTTGTTTTCTATCAAAATCTTTCATTTACGAACTATGCCTATCAGTAGTTAGTGCCTTCAGTAGTTAGAATGTTTTATTTAGCTGGCAGTATTGGTGCACACTGTATTGCAGTAGTTTGAGTAATGAAGATTTTTGTGAGGTAAGTGACTCATGAAAGGTATAGGTAATTATTAGTCAGGACCATTCTTTTATAGGGATTTGCGAAAGTCAGATAGCATTGCGCTAAAAATATTGTGTGTTAGTTTAAGCACAGACATTTATAATTTTTCTAAGGGAATGTTTCATAGGGCGACCCTGCCAGGATACCTCACTGGAATCTTCTGACTTTTCTTGTCGTTTGTGTAATTAGTGTTTCTATTGTTTATTGCTAGCGTGTTTTCTTGGTTTTGCTCTTCAAATTATGCTTCTCTTGCTATTGTGTGAAATATGTGAAAATTATGGCGTGTGAAAAACCTAACACTAGGCTCCAAAGTAAATTAAGAAATGACAGTTAAGATGAGAGTAGTGTGTTAGCGCGACTGTGCACAGAATTAACAAACAATCAGAACAGTAATTTGGTAACTGTGCATAGGAAAATGGATCAGGCAATAAATAATGGTGTAGACAGTGAAACAATTAGTGAACAGCGAAGCATTGTCGATCGATCGGTCGGCAATAGCTCACCTTAGGAATCCGAAATGACAGTGCAAAATTTGGCAAATACTGCAGATTCAGATTTTGCGTCCTCACCTTATTCTCAAATAAGGCAAAACACATTTTCTGCTTTCCGAAATGCTAATATTGCCCCTTCCAGTTCACTGCCGAATAGCACTGAGGAACATGTTTCTGACACTAGTGCATTATTATAACAGTTAATGCAACAAATGGGACAAAGGCTACAAAAGTTAGACACAACGCTTCAACAAAATCAGAATCAATGGGACAAAATCTTCGTAAGTTAGGCGCATTGGAACTAAATCTTAAAAATGTATATGTAATGGAACAAAATCAAAAACAGTCAGAGCAACAAATGGAACAAAATCAGAAACAAATTATAGGAACACTTCAAGAAACACGTGAAGAATTAACTACTGAGTTACATAACATCGAATCGAAATGTCAGAAAGTCTGTAATGACGTGAAAACACAAATTTGTGAGCATTTTCAGCCTATTTTTTTGCGGCATTACAAAATCAAGAAGCAAGCATAAAAAACTGCAAACTATTATTCATGAAAATCACGAGACCTAGCTGGCTAAAATTGACTCATTTGCATCTATCATTTATCTATGAAGGTAGACGATACTCTGAATGACACAAGACCGGTAGTCTTTAATGACACAGAAGAGTATGAACAAATTAGAAAATTGAAACAAAATCAGAATCAAATCAATACACAGTACAACAGAGACATCCGGGAAGTACAAGATGAGTTGACACAGGTAATACAAGAATTACATATTTCAGAGGACACTCGCGCTCCAATGCGGGAAGAGGGACATAGAAATACGGAACAGCCATAAAATAACAACACAGGGCACAATCGCGGGACGTGAAAACAGGAACACAACAATTACAGGTCACATCCGTCACAATTCCGCGATGACAGAAATAATAACAGGACACGACAAGGCTATTCTTCCAACGCAAATCGTGACCAAAACAGACATCACACGTATGACAACCGTTGGCAGAGTAAAAATAATTACAGGAAAAGTTTGCATTTCCATAGTAATGAATATGACAGAGACAATCAGAGAAACAGACAATATGGGACCAAAATAATTATTATCAAGGGAGACAGAATAACTTCAGATGCAGCGGTCCACCGTGCAGTTACGACTCATGGAGAAATTGTCCACCACGAACCAACAGGAAAAAAATTAGAGAAACTTCCTACATGACGACAGACGATATAATCTTAACGACAGACCAGAATTCAATCAGAACTGGCGGGATTCAAACAGAGCAGGGCACTCTCGGTAAAGTGAATTTGTTGAAGTTAGGTCTCCCAATCCTAATAACGACGCGCGCCAACAAAGAGACAGACAATGACTCGCACTGCTGGCAGCCACGTGCGCCGGCTGGCTCAGTGAAAAATAATATCGATGCTAACATTGAGAAAAGTTTTAGCATTCCTTCCCGACGTATACCACATGATAATTGCGTTGAAGTTGAATCTCTGTGTACTAGGAAGAGTAAATGTTTAGTCCATAGCTCACATGTAAATCTTATTGGAAGATAATCTGCTTTTTAACTTAGAATTCACGCTATTAGTACGCTTCGATACACTTAGAAAAACTGTTAACATGCATCAATGTTTTTAAGTTAACTAACCAGTCTAGAATCTAGAGAACATATTTATAAAGTAATTACGAATGCATTGCTGTAGTGAACAGCCGACACACTGTTATTGTGTGTGTACATTCTTGCTTGTTAGTTGCACGATTATGTAACGACTATAAGGCTCATATGCTTAGAATATATACCAGTACTGCTAATGAGATTTTAATGCAATATTATGGTCTACATGAAAATACATTATGGATTTAAAGTACTTTCTGAGAGATACCAGATGACATAGTGGTTACTTTATTTGACAGCTACACGATTACATCATGACGCTACTAATGTGTGACACAATTTATGTTGGTGCTTTTGCGGTGTATATTTTTTACCTCTGCACAGTTTAGCGCTGCAGTACACGTATTTGAGTGATTAATTTTGTACTTAAAACATTTTATTTAAACATTTTTTAATCACAAAGATGCAAAGAAAGTTTTCGGTGATACATTTCATTCGATCGCTGTAATCTGTAACACCTGAGGGCATAATTACATTAATCCTTAGGGGGGTGGACGCTTACTTTTTGTACCATGTGTTTTGCAAGGACAAGGAGCCCTAGCTAATATGGTATTTGCTTATACAACTTAAAGCATCGGTACCATATTTCTCTAACACATAAGTTACTCAGCTATCTGATGATTTAACTGAAAGAGACAAGCATTTATTTTACTACATCTGTGACGGAAGTTTACACAACTACACAGTTGGATACCTTCACACTTCTGAAATTGTATTTTGTCTGTACTTTGTGAACTGGTCATATTTTTTTGGAACCATTATGATATTATGAGAGCTTTGAATGATGTTTTTGGTATGGGATCATGATTTTTAAAGTACATTTGAGGTAGATGACACTATTGAAATGAGTAGAGAATTGTTTTTAGGATTTGAAATTATTGCAGAATGCTATGATGTTTTTGAGATTTGACTGAGGTGTTATGATGTTATTATTACGACGACAATGAGTATTATGCTGTTGAGGTATTTTTGTGATCAATAAACTGATGCTACCGTATATGAGGAATGTGATTACGTGTTTATATGTATATGGATAATGAATAGAAGTTGGGGACTCTGGTTTGTGAAAAAGGATGTTGGAAACCAAGAATCGTAAATTAAGAGTTATGAAATGTGTGTATATGCATGAATGTATGACAATGCTGTCGAAAATTTTTTTGAGGCTGTTATATTTGTAGGACTTTGTTTCTACACATTTGCAACGCAGATCTTCAGTTTGTGAAATATTTTTTATATGAGACTGTCACTTCTGTCATAAATATTTCGATAAGAAAGCTAAGTAACCTTGATGTAATGCGTTATGAGCGCCCAGCTGTGCCAGTCATGTGGACAAAAAGCCCTTAGGTGAAAAAAAGAGGCCTTAACCTCAATATTGACACATCTTTGTAGAAAGCATTTCAAACAAGACATGCTCATATTTGAAACAAATGATTACAGTTTTGATATTATTCCTATGCAAGCAAACAAAAGAAAAACTTTTTTAAAAAATTTACAAACATTTATTTTAACCTTAGATTTCATAGACAATTATTTACTTTAAAATTACTATTAAGATCTCATGACTTTACATAAAACAAGCAATTATATGCAGAGAATGCAAAATTACTGAAAATGTAGAAAATATTTATGCCAACTTATGTGGCTCTCAAAACACATCAGATGCATAATCTATTTACTTACTTCTACTAGTCACTTTCCTTACGCCGTTACCACAAACATTTCTAACAATATTTTACATGTTCCATAAGTAGTTTAGAAATCACATATTACTTAGTCTCATTACGTTATTCCTTTCAGTAATCCTTTTTTCATCACTTTCATTCCATATTCATTTGTTAGTTTTCAGTTGTCATTTACTTCCAATAACGTTTTTCTTTTACCTGTTCTCTTATTTTCTCATAGCATTTATTCTCTACATACATTTTATAAGCACTATTTACTACGATAGGGAAGAAGGAAAGGAAATAGCAACAAGTTCTGAATGATGAACTTTGACAATACGAAACGAAAAGGAAATTATTATTGCTAATATTTCAAGATGCCTGATGCTCATCTAACACCTGACTTAATTTGAGGAACTAGTGTCCATACAATTATAAATATACAATAGAAGATTGCAATTACAAAGGTGAAAAATACATAACTAAAGTACATAACAATACAGATAACATTTGTAGTATAGAGGCTTTACAAAACAATAGAAATAAACAGATACATCAGTGTTACAGGAATTATGACATAATTAAGTAAATAAAATAATGAGAATAGTTTTCGAAACATTAATTTCACACATGAGCATTGATACAGAACAGAATTAGTTATGTCTAAACATCTTTACAAAGTGAATAACATAGTATTAGAAAAATTCTACATCATATCTCTTATCAGATGAAAATATAAAGACAGGAAGAACACAAATACAGAAAGGTACAAAAACACATAAGAAAGGACAGGGTCTGTTTTCAGTGAGACGTCTGGTACTGAAGTCTAACCCAAAACAACATTCTATAGATCTTCCCTAGTATTTCTACATTTGCTCCAGCCAACAAAAAAAATCCTATCTAAGTCTGTTGCCCTTAAACCCTACTGTTTTGTTCATATCCTCTTTCAAAACAAATATTTCTCATTGTAAAATACACATTTTTGTCCAAATCTTTTTCATATCACTTCTCAATGCATTGTTTCCCTATTTTTCATAGTTAGTTTGTTATATAATCTACTCCTCTAAAGCTGACTTAAATCTACTGAGCTCAGATATATATACTAGGGGACGAGACAATGCAGCAGCACAAAACAATTAACACAAGAAACAATGACAAAAAATGAAAATTGGCAAAGCTAGCAGCAGTAAATCTAAATTAGCAGAGGAAATGCAACATTACAACAAATGTGAGCAAATGTGGAGCAACAAGGAATATAAATCAGTAGTAAAACTGGCTTAACAGATTAATACAAAGTAAAATTCACTAGCACTATACCTGGCAAATAGCAGCAGCAAATGCTATAACTCATACCTAAACATGACAAAGCTCAAGCAGAAAAAATATTACAGTAAAGATGGCCATGTCTATTACCTATGTCGCCTCTTAACACTAGAGTGATGCATCAAGATAACTTACTCTTGCAGACAAGTACCAAATCGTTAAAATTTATTTATGCAATTCCCGCAAAGGGAAATGTCTATTTGCGTTCCTTTTTTTTAGGTAAGTCGATTATAAAATTATCGTTTAATGGATCTGTAGACAGACATTAGTACATCTATGAAATTTTTATTTTAACCAATGCTGCAGTGTAGCTAGAAACTAGATGTTAAACAAAATAGGCAAATATATATACAAAGCAATGCATGAAACATCATTCACTAGCCATATGGCATTTCATAAGGCATTAAAAAAAATCTCTCAACTAGAAAGACAGTAGTCATAATCAGGTGTAGAGACATAAAATATTTCTCATCGTTCCATTAGGAATTTCAGTAAATATCAGAACTTGCTTAGGAATTCTCTCATCATAAAATACTTATAATGATTTTTGGAAAAAGTGTAAAGTAATAGTGCCAAATTGAGTACTGCCATTATTTCTGAATAAAGGTTAACTCATTTTGTACTGCATGTAATTAGCACTATATAGGACAATATAATAAATGATGATGAATTTCAATAAATATTGAGTTTTCTTGGAAAAATTTCGTGAAAATAAGCAGTAATTATTGAGTACACTAAATTTCTGGTAGGTTCCTCACAAAGTTTTTCCTTTAAATTTGAAAAAAAACCTATAATATTGGTATATGTATATAATTAGGACACAGATATAAAAAATAATGGCTTGGACATTCTGTATTTTACAGGTACGAAATTTGGAAAAACCTGATATGAGACTATAAGAAACCAGGCCTAGGACTGATGACTGGCTGCTGTAAAGTGCCTTTAAATCAGTGTGAAAAAGAAAGTTGTTATACCCCAGTGCTGCTACAGAAAATCAGGCTTACTTTTAAATATATAATAGGACGCACCCACACTCCCCCACCAAAAAAATTGTTAAAATAATGTATTAGGTTTCATGGACGCTAACGTGGAGACTGTAAAGAGCTTAATTCATTTCATAACGATACAGATATTTGTAAAATAATTTTTCAAAGAAAAATTTAATTTCGAGGAAAACTTAAATATTTACTAATGTAAATGGTTTGAAAAGGTTGTTCTACAAAATGTTAAAAAGCGCAATTTTGTACAAAAGATATTATTTCTGAAAAAGAAAGAAATTTATAAATCAATCAATCGTTCATTTAAAAAAAAATGTAAACAGGAACAATTTTCAGTAGAAATCCCATAGGTAAATTTGTCGGTTCAGTGAAAGAATCTAGTAATAACATTGTCGTACATGAACCTTAACTGCATTTCAAAGAAACTTTAGGTTCGTAGGGGCTGTGTAACGTATCAAGTTATTACGTGATGTCATTCGTTGCAGTAAGGCACGCAGTCGTTTGGTAATGTGGCTACAGGATGGATATGTTTTCTCTTTTTCGAATTGCTCACACCGCAGCTGACGCTGCCTGCCATGAGAACTGCATAGAGAACAATCAATGGGTTCAAAAATTCATGCCCTCTACGAATCTAAATAATCACTATTAGTTATTATTCGATTTGGTTCAAATTTGGTACACAGAATTTTCATATATACGGAAAAATAGTATCAAAATTTCAGAGTTTTATTTCTTATAGTTCTGGAAATAATGAAAATTATATTTTAAAACCCAGTTAGGAAAATAACAAATTGGCTTTCATTATCATTTGAAGCCATTAAAATGTTATCAATACATAAAATCAATTAATTAGATTTTTTTCTAAACTTTAGTTACTTTACATTACCTAATACAAAAATTGCTCAAAATTATTATTTGCTTATCATTATGCTGTGTGAGTGCGTGAGAATGATTGGGAGAGTATATGTGGGACGTACGTTAAAACTTAGTATGTCATTTTATTTAACACCTTGTAAAAATGAACTGTGGGGAAGTTATGGTGCCACCACGATTCAGATGACGTATGTCAGCGTGATGTTGCCTTTGTATAAAAGTAGCCAGGATGAAAGTTAAAGGCAGAATAAGTTTATTTATCAATTTGGAGAATATTTAGCACTTCGCCTATTTTCATTAAACAATATGCTAGAAATTGAAGTTCCAATGGCGTTAATTACTATTATATTAGTGAGTGGATAAGGCAAGTTTTGCCGAGAGAATGATCTGGAAGGAACAATCTGATTGCTCATTTAGATCAACAGCCAATCAGAATTATGCTGCTTGCACGCGAATATAGTGAGGTAGGTTGAGAGGAGAGCGGCTCGAGATAGTCGCTTGCTAACCGGCCTACGGGTAACACCATGTTAGATAGCTGTGTGTAAAACAGTCTGTAAGATGAAGAACTGGTGAGTTCATTTCGGTTAGAACGTGTAGTGACTGAAGCTACAGGAGTTACGAACATTTTAATAAAAGTTCGGTGTTCCTAAATTAAACAGTTGGAAATTTATGAGTGCGTGAACTTTATGGTAATATTAACAATTCCGCGTGGCATATTTCTTGCTGTGTACGGAATACTTTGTCGAGCACTTTTTTCTTAGAAGACCATTGAAAGAATCGAATGTTTAACTCGGGAAGAGTGGAGGGACTGCGACTGTTAGATCACGTAGGACTTGCAAAACTTATTACACTCTTCTGTTAAATACACTTTGTTGAAGAACAGGCTAATTGGAAAATTATTTACTTCAACTTCCGTAACTACTTAAGTAGTGCAACTAGTAGATTCAGAGAGAGATTTGGTACAACGACGTTGTAAAAGGATCTGACCTTTCACCTCTAGCAATAGTTATTCTTCACATATAACATTTCTTTCCTCTCTGCTGCCTTAGAGGAAAGTGTTACTGTGAACATTTCGTTGTACTACTTACCTATACTACTCTTTTCGTCAGCTAGCCAATATATTTAAGGGGGTAGGACGTCAAACGGGCCGACTTGGAGCAGGAGAGGCGTCACAGGACATTTTAATTTCCAGTGTCTACACTTTTACAAATAAATTCATAAAACTTGGTCAGCATCACCAGGAAGGATACAGCATTCACACTCATTTCAGTGGAAGTTCGAAAACTTAACAAAATAATTTTCTTACGTGTGAAATTTCATGATTTTTTCACTTACTAATAGCTGCATTTGTTGCTATAGGTACACTTTTCTTCATAAGTTACAGAGATTCTTCGATGAATTTTGCACAGCATACATACCATACTTACAGGTGTATGAAACTCTAGAATTTATTTAATTTATAAAAAGACAAATGATCTGTTGTATTTTAAACTTCATGTTTAGAAAAAAACGCAATCTTTTTAGTTAATTACCTCAATTTTTACCACAGTTTCATACACCTTTAAATATGGTTTGTATGCTGTGAAAAATTCATCGAACCATCTCTCTTACAAAGGAACGTGTACCTACAGCAACAAATGCTGCCATTAGTAAGCGAAAAAAGTTATTAAATTTTACATGTAAAAAAAGCACTTCGTTACGTTTTCGAGCTTCCAATGCTATGAGTGTGAATTTTGAAACCTTATTGGTCATGCTGAGAAAGTTTCATGAATTTATTTGTAACAGTATAGACAGTGGAAATGAAAATGTCCTGTGATGCCTCTCCTGCTCCAAATCGGCCGGTTTGATGTCCTACCCCCCTTAACCAAGAATATACCCAGTAAAAGAAAATAAACTTGGGTATCTTCACTGGTCTGCTATGTGTTGCGCTACTAGCAAAGTAACACACTCATTCCCGTACCACATTATGTATGGTGTGAATTAAAATTCTACATACAGATACTGCAGGTTGATAAAATAACTTAATATACCTCCAAAAGAGAATTGAACACATTCAAGTACCTCTACAGGTAGCTGTGGTAGTCCTCATTTCGTTAGTATAGTGTAAATACCGTTTGTTCCCTAGCGATGCTACGTCTATTAAGCTCACAAAATATACACAATTATTTTATACTAAAACGGCTGATGATGTGGGGAAAGGAATAAACGATGTTGCATTAGCTTCTTAATTTTCTATATAGCTTATTATTAATAATCTATAAACGTAAAAATATCAATCTGTTTTAAACAGACTTGTCACGTGTTTGGTAGGATGGAAGCTGTATCCCGTATCTGGCCTTAATAATATAGGCTTCCTGTGCTTCCCCAATTTCCTTCAGGCAAATAACGGGATGGTTTCTATCAACAGGCCACTCTTGAATATCTTTCTCATCCCTGGTGAATTGTCTGCCTGTACATAATAGACCTCTACTACCCAGCAAATTTAACTGTAGACACGGCCAAAGAGCTACACATTCGTGTTTACACCATGAAAATAGACGTGGAGTGTGGGAGATGAGGAGTAGCTGAGCGCTCTTCAGTATTCTCACAATGTGAGCTGTATCATAAAGTATCGACTGCATACAGACTAGCGCAGCGCCTCTAGACAGCATCAAGAAGGCACTAACCCGCTCGCCAAAGGAAGAAGTGGGCAACGACACAGCTCCTGGAAGACAAAGTATAGCTCCCCCTGTCATCGCTGACCTAACCAGTCGTCCTTCATTGGTGGGGCCCAGTTGGGTTGAATTGCTTTGGGGGAGGAGACCAAACTGCAAGGTTATCGGTCTCATCGGATTAGGAAGGATGGGTAAGGAAGTCGGCCGTGCCCGTTTCAGAGGAACCATCCCGGCATTTGCTTGAAGAGATTTAGAGAAATCACGGAAAACCTAAATCAGGATGGCTGGACCCTGGATTGAACTGTCGTCCTCGCGAATGCGAGTCCAGTGTGCTAACCACTGCGCCACCTCGCTCGGTCGGGCCCAGTTCAGTCGCAGACTTCGACAGGACCGGTACTGAGTAATAGGAAGACGATACTTAGTCTGCGTTCTGGGAGTAGTAATAGTGTGTAAAGGTTTTGCATGCAGGGGAACAGGAAGCATATCAAGCTACCTCATGACGAGAAATTATGTTTTCTTCTCCCATTTAGAAATAAAGAGTTTTATTAATCTCCAAGTATATCTACAGATCATTTTGGATTCCTACCACCCCCCTCGAAACTTGTCTCCTTCCTTGTTTCTGTCGATTCTGACTTCCACAGTAGCCGAAACAAAAGACTGGAATCACACGCTAAATGCCGAAGATGTGTATCACTCAGCAATAATATATTTACCGGTACTCTTCTCCGACAATAATAATCGGACACTTTCACTCTGATAACATTAACTCATAGTGTTAAGAATGCAAATCCCGTTTCCTTCACAGGAAACAACTGTACATCTTCACCCTAATGCTTCATTTATTTTATAACAAATCTAATGCAGAATGCCTTTTCCAAATGCCTCCAGGCTCTAACGCCGATGATGACTGATGTTGACTTTTAATGCCAAATCCATTAGCCAGAAAAGCTTCCTTCTTTTTCTTGCTAAACCTGTAGTCCAGTACTGTGCAACTGACGTTTTGAAGTTTACGCACAGACGGCATTTCTTTGAAATGTTCATAAAAATGGCTCTGAGCACTATGGGACTTAACATCTGAGGTCATCAGTCCTTAGATCGAGAACTACTTATACCTAACGAACCTAAGTACATCACACACACCCATGCCCGAGGCAGGATTCGAACCTGTGACTGTAGCGGTCGCGCTGTTCCTGACTGTAGCGTCTAGAACCGCTTGGCAACACCGGCCGTCCTCTTCATAACAGCGTGGAAATTTTTGCCTATCATCAAGGGGATATTTATTGTTTGTGCATTGATTCTTGTTTCGTAGGGGCTCATGCAAGTTGTTCAGTCTCAGTGCTCCCAGCATTGTGTCTCAGTTTGCCAAAATTCGAACAAAATCAGCTTCTGAAACAATTTGCTGTCAGTCCTTTCTCTACATCGCAGGAATCTTCATCACGTCACTGATGCCTGCGCCGGCCGCGGTGGTCTCGCGGTTAAGGTGCTCCGTCCGAAACCGCGTGATTGCTACGGTCGCAGGTTCGAATCCTGCCTCGGGCATGGATGTGTGTGATGTCCTTAGGTTAGTTAGGTTTAAGTAGTTCTAAGTTCTAGGGGACTGATGACCATAGATGTAAAGTCCCATAGTGCTCAGAGCCATTTTTTTTTGTACGGCTGCCTGCAAAGCAACTTTCCGGGACCACCATTTGCACTGTAGGGTAACTATAGGCACTAATTTGAACTGCAATGGACGCATTCACGTGACTAAGATAATTCATGTTATGGACAGGCTACTGTGCACCTTGTCGAATAACGCTTACAAACTACGTTTCATGGTTCTGAAGTTCTAGAACCACGTCATGTCCAAAGCTCTGCCAACACTTTATCAGGTCTCCGAAAAGAGTTACAAGAAAAGCGCGAGGTCATCCACACGGGTAGCAAAAGAAATCCGATAAATTTTGGGTATACGATAAATCGCACAAATCGAGGGACTGTCAATTCGGCTAAACACCTAGGAATTACAATTACGAGCAACTTAAATTGGTAAGACCACATAGATATTATTGTGGGGAAGGCGGAACAAAGACTGCGCTTTGTTGGCAGAAAACGTAGATGACACAAACCCACTAAAGAGACAGCCTACATTACATTTCTCCGTCCTCTGCTGGAATACCGCTGCGCGATTTGGGATCCTTACCAGGTAGGATTGACGGAGGACATCGAAAAATTGGAAAGAAGGGCAGCTCGTTTCCTGTTACGGCGAAATAGGGGTGGAGGGACACTGATATGATACGCGAGTTGGGGTGGCGGTCACTGAAACAAAGGCGGTTTTCTTTGCGGCGAGATATATTTAGGAAACGCCAATCACCAACTTTACCTTCCGAATGCGAAAATATTTTATTGACGCATACCTACATAGAGAGAAATGATGATCATAACAAAATAGGAGAAATTAGAGCTCGAACAGAATGATTAACTTTGTCCTTTTCCTACGCGACATTCGAGAGGGGAATGGTAGAGAAGTAGTATGAAAATGGCTCGATGAACCCTCTGCCGGGCACTTAAGTGTGAATTGCAGAGTAACCATGTATATGTAGATGTAGACATCAGTAGAGATGAAGTACGTACATATGGCACTAAACTGTAAACATGGGGTACACCTATAAATATACGGCGTAATACCTGACATTGTTGGTTTTGACTGATTATATAAGATAGTCAGTTCAAAAAAGTCGTCTTAATGTAATCAGTATGAAAATACGTGACGACTTAATGAGACATAATCGCGCAGGAAGAGAGCGATGACAACACTTGTTGATCGCTGTCTACTTTCCTTCCGTTTGGACAAATACAATACTGGCCATTATAATTGCTACACCATGATGATGACGTGCTACAGACGCGAAATTTAGCTGACAGGAAGAAGATGCTGTGATATGCAAATGATTGGCTTTTCAGAGCATTCACACAAGGTAGGCGCCGGTGGCGACACGTAGAACGCACTGTAAGTTTCCAACCGATTTCTCATACACAAACAGCAGTTGACCGGCGTTACATGGTGAAAAGTTGTGATGCCTCATGTAAGAAGGAGAAATGTGTACCATCACGTTTCCAACTTTGATAAAGGTCGGATTGCAGACTATCGCGATTGCGGTTTATCGTATCGCGACATTGCTGATCGCGTTACTCGAGATCCAATGACTGTTAGCATAATATGGAATCGGTGGGTTCAGGAGGGTAATACGGAACGCCGTGTTGGATCCCAATGGCCTCGTATCACTAGCAGTCGAGATGACAGGCATCTTATCCGCATGGCTATAACGGATCGTGCACCCACGTCTCGATCCCTGAGTCAACAGATGGGGACGTTTGCAAGGCAACAACCATCTGCACGAACAGATCGACGACGTTTGCAGCTGCATGGACTATCAGCTCGAAGACAAAGGCTATGGTTACCCTTGACGCTGCATCACAGACAGGAGCACCTGCGATGGTGTACTCAACGACTAACCTGGGTGCACGAATGGCAAAACGTCGTTTTTCGCATAAGACCAGGCTCTGATTATAGCATCATGATGGTCGCATCCGTGTTTGGCGACATTGCGGTGAATGCACATTGGAAGCGTGTATTCATCATCGCCATACTGGCGTATCACCTGGAGTGATGGTAGGGGGTGCCATTGGTTACACGTTTCGGTCACCTCTTGTTCGCATTGACGGCACTTTGAACAGCGGACGTTGCATTTCAGATGTGTTACGATCCTTGACTCTACCCTTCATACGATCCATGCCAAGCCCTACATTTCAGCAAGATAATGCACTACCAAATGTTGCAGGTCCTTTACGGGCCTTTCTGGATACAGAAAATGTTAGGCTGCTGCCCTGGTCAGCACATTCTACAGAGCTCTCACCAATTTAAAACGTCTGGTCAATGGCGGCCGAGCTATTGGTTCGTCACAATACGCCAGTCACTACTCATGACGAACTGTGATATCGTGCGGAAGCTGCATGGGCAGCTGTATCCGTACACGCCATCCAAGCTCTGTTTGACTCAATGCCCAGGAGTATGAAGGCCGTTATTACGGCCAGAGATGGTTGTTCTGGTTACTGATTTCTCAGGATCTATGCACTCAGATTGCGTGAAAATGTAATCACATGTCAGTCCTTGTATAATATATTTGTCCAATGAATACCCGTTTATCATCTGCATTTCTTTTTGGTGTGGCAAATTTAATGGCTGGTAGCGTAGTTTAATTTAGCCCAAATTCTTGTGAAAAATGTCCAGAAGTGAGTAACCTTATTACTATCGCTGCTGCTACCACTTCCACTGCTACGTCGGTACTAATTTTAATTACAAAGGCAATACTGCGGTTTCCCGAGTAACTGGCACGAGCTCAGGTGGTACCTGGTGCAGGAGATCAAAGGTTGGCCGGAAACAAACGTGGTCGCCGTGGCTAACACCAGGTCGTGTGGAGCTGCCGCCTCGCAGTCAAACGTCAAATACCGGCGGGGCCACGGGTCGGCCGTGTGGCAGAACAGGACGTTTGCTTAGGCCACAGCAAGCAGGCGGTCCCGCGTGCGCGCTACGCTGCCACCCTGCCACCACAACGTGTTGCCAGGAGACGACGCTGCGCGCGCCAACCGCAGCGCTGTTGCGGTCGAGCGGCCGCGAGCCTCAGCCCAGGACGTATCAAAGGCTGGCCGGATAGCGGCCAGTGCTCTAGATCGGAAACGGCGTCCGCTGCAGAAAACCTCATGTACACAGGATTATAGCAAAGATTAAATATTCTCCCACATAATTGTGATACACCGCAAATTCCACGCAAAACTGCATCACCAGAGCATTTATGTGCAATTGAATTTGGGAAATAAATTGTTTCCAGTGTGAATACCGTGCGGATTTTCGCGGATGATGCTGTAGTATACAGAGAAGTTGCAGCATTAGAAAATTGCACCGAAATGCACGAAGATCTGCTGCGGATAGATACTTGGTGCAACGGACCCTTAACATAGACAAATGTAATGGATCACGACTACATAGAAAGAAGGATCCTTTACTGTATGGTTATATGATAGCAGAACAAACACTGGTAGCATTTACTTCTGTAAAATATCTGGGAGTATGCGTACGGAAAGATCTGAAGTGGAATGATCAAATAAAATTAATTGTTGGTAAGGCGGGTGCCAGGTTCCGATTCACTGGTAGAGCCCTTAGAAAATGTAGTCCATCAACAAAGGAGGCGGCTTACAAAACGCTCGTTAGACCTAGGCTTGAGTATTGCTCATCAGTGTGGGATGCGTACCAGGTCGGGTTGACAGAGGAGACCGAGAAGATCCAAAGGAGAGCGGGTTATTTGGTAACCGTGATAGCGTTACGAAGATGTACAGCAAACTCAACTGGCAGAGTCTACAAGAGAGGTGCTGTGCATCGCGGTGTTGCTTGATGTCCAGGTTTCGAGAGGGCGCGTTTCTGGCTGAGCCATCGAATACATTACTTCGCCCTACTTATACACTCCTGGAAGCTGAAATAAGAACACCGTGAATTCATTGTCCCAGGAAGGGGAAACTTTATTGACACATTCCTGGGGTCAGATACATCACATGATCACACTGACAGAACCACAGGCATATAGACACAGGCAACAGAGCATGCACAATGTCGGCACTAGTACAGTGTATATCCACTTTTCGCAGCAATGAAGGGCAATGCAGGCTGCTATTCTCCCATGGAGACGATCGTAGAGATGCTGGATGTAGTCCTGTGGAACGGCTTGCCATGCCATTTCCACCTGGCGCCTCAGCTGGACCAGCGTTCGTGCTGGACGTGCAGACCGCGTGAGACGACGCTTCATCCAGTCCCAATCATGCTCAATGGGGGACAGATCCGGAGATCTTGCTGGCCAGGGTCGTTGACTTACACCTTCTAGAGCACGTTGGGTGGCACTGGATACATGCGGACGTGCATTTTCCTGTTGGAAGAGCAAGTTCCCTTGCCGGTCTAGGAATGGTACAACGATGGGTTCGATGACGGTTTGGATGTACCGTGCACTATTCAGTGTCCCCTCGACGATCACCAGAGGTGTACAGCCAGTGTAGCAGATCGCTCCCCACACCATGATGCCGGGTGTTGGCCCTGTGTGCCTCGGTCGTATGCAGTCCTGATTGTGGCGCTCACCTGCACGGCTCCAAACACGCATACGACCATCATTGGCACCAAGGCAGAAGCGACTCTCATCGCTGAAGACGACACGTCTCCATTTGTCCCTCCATTCACACCTGTCGCGACACCACTGGAGGCAGTCTGCACGATGTTGGGGCGTGAGTGGAAGACGGCCTAACGGTGTGCGGCACCGTAGCCCAGCTTCATGAAGACGGTTGCGAATGGTCCTCGCCGATACTCCAGGAGCAACAGTGTCCCTAATTTGCTGGGAAGTGGTGGTGCAGTCCCCTACGGCACTGCGTAGGATCCTACGGTCTTGGCGTGCATCCGTGTATCGCTGCGGTCCGGTCCCAGGTCGACGGGCACGTGCACCTTCCGCCGACCACTGGCGACCACATCGATGTACTGTGGAGACCTCACGCCCCACGTGTTGAGCAATTCGGCGGTACGTCCACCCGGCCTCCCGCATGCCCACTATACGCCCTCGCTCAAAGTCCGTCAACTGCACATACAGTTCACGTCCACGCTGTCGCGGCATGCTACCAGTGTTAAAGACTGCGATGGAGCTCCGTATGCCACGGCAAACTGGCTGCCACTGACGGCGGCGGTGCACAAATGCTGCGCAGCTAGCGCCATTCGACGGCCAACACCGCTGTACCTGGTGTGTCCGCTGTGCCGTGCGTGTGATCATTGCTTGTACAGCCCTCTCGCAGTGTCCGGAGCAAGTATGGTGGGTCTGACACACCGGTGTCAATGTGTTCTTTTTTCCATTTCCAGGAGTGTACCTCCCGAGCAGATTACGAATGTAAAATTAGAGAGATTCGATCGCGCAAGGAGGCTTTCCGGCAGTCGTTCTTCCCGCGAAACATACGCGACTGGAACAGAAAAAGGGGGTAATGACAGTGGTACGGTGGTGGTGGTGGTTAGTGTTTAACGTCCCGTCGACTACGAGGTCATTAGAGACGGTGCGCAATCTCGGGGTAGGGAAGGATTGGGAAGGAAATCGGCCGTGCCCTTTCAAGGGAACCATCCCGGCATTTGCCTGAAACTATTTAGGGAAATCACGGAAAACCTAAATCAGGATGGCCGGAGACGGGATTGAACCGTCGTCCCCCCGAATGCGAGTACAGTGTGCTAACCACTGCGCCACCTCGCTCGGTCACAGTGGCACGTAAAGTGCCCTCCACCACACACCGTTGAGTGGCTTGCGGAGTATAAATGTAGATGTAGATATAGATTAGATGTAAAATATGTCAGTCCTTATGATAATACGTTCTGTAACGTAGAACCGACAGCAACTAATATTCTGAAATATAGCATAATTCATAATAGCCATTCCGTCAAAATTAGAGGAGTACACCACAGAAGAAGTCGAACCACTCTTCTATCTAGGAAGTGAGATTACACAAAAACTATTAACTATAACTATGTGGGCCGTCTCGTCAGTCATAAGGAAGATGCAATTTTTTAAATGAACCCGACGTTCTAGCTACACCTTCTAAATTTACTGTACTGTGTTACTGATGTTAGAAACAATCCAATGGCAAATGCTGAGTATAGAGATGTCCTTAGCTATAACACCAGATGGAATATTCCTTTCGCTACTCATTAGCAAACCTTTCAGAGACCTCCGAAGGGTCGCAATATACTGCCTCTAAAATCGTTGATCGTTTATCGAAGAACATACATCGTGTAACAGACAGAAAGACACTTTTAAACAAATTCTCCAATATTTCCATCTGGATAATTCCTTCTGTTCCGCAAGCGAATATTTAAGGGAATACTTTGGGCAGATACTGAGCATATGTATTATGTCAAATGTTAGTTTCGCTTGTTTAAAAAGTTTCAAGAATTTTTATATTTTGGAAATAATTTTATTTATTTGACTACAATTCATTTATCTCCTTCGAAGTAGGATCCGATAGATACTAGACACAATTGCTGGCGCTTCTTCCAATCCTCAAAACATTCTTCGAGCTCGTTCTTTGGCATAGCACTTACTTCTTTCAACAGTGAGTTTTCCCCTCATTTGAGCTAGTAAAACGATGGTCCTTTAACATTATAATTATTTCTGGAAACAGAAAGGAGTCCCACAGGCATATCAGGTAAATAATTAGGATGGGTCATCACTACAGTGAAAAGTAATAGTGTGTCAAGACGCAGGTATACGAAGGAGAGAGAGAAAGGAGGCAGGCAGAAGAGGTACAGGGTGTGTGGAAGCTAGCAGGCATAATATAGGCAGGAAGTGAGAAATGCGGGACGGGGTGGAAGAGGAAAGAGTTAAATAAAAGGGTGAATCTAGATAAGGGGGAAGAGTTTTCCCTGTTTATTCTGATGAAACTATATCTTACATTTATCATCAGTAGAAAACCGGCCTGGTTCCTCACACACGCACACACACACACACACACACACACACACACACACACACACACACACAACATGGGGAGAGGGGGGGGGGGAGTAGTGGCTGTAACATATGGATCAAATTTAATAAGAATATCTGATATCTTAAAGAAGTTGCTTTAGGTTGAAATTTTCTGTCGAAAAGTGCGACAAGTTCTAAGTTCTGTATGATATTCTCTAGGTTTTCGTGCAGGTTGCTTCCGTGCTCTATTTTGAAAACATTGGGATGTTTATGCAAAATGTGTAGTTATCTTCATTTGTTCGGTTTCCCTTCTTGTGTGACGGGCTAATTAACACATTTTTCGAATATGTTGGACTTTATTCTGCTTGCCTAATGTCCTGTACTAGATGATGATTTCTTTATGGTGTTTGACAACATTCATCTGATGATTTCTGCAAAATTACACATTCCCACGGTACTTTATTGCTTTTCATCTTTTTGATCTCTCTTGGCTATTTCTTCTTTATCTGATTGTTATGATTTCCGATTAGTGTTCTCTTTTACTTATGCAGGAAGTCGTTTTGTATGTTTTGGGCAGTTAAGTAGGTCTTTTAATTATTTGGAAAGTTTCTTTAGAACCAATTTTCCATTTTCTTTTTGGAAGTATAGACTTTGACATTGACATCCTCTGAGCTTAGATTTGAAGTTCTTTTAGAAATTTCCTGAGTTGTCTCTCTCTAAGTCTTTCTCTATTTCTCTATGTGACCCTTTACACATTTCCAATTGGCCTTTCTAATTAATTTCACTGTCAGTTTCCTCATTGTCAGGAGTGTCTTTTACTTGTCCTATGTAGTGTTCCTGTTCGCCTTTAGGTATGTGTGCAGTCGAGAAGTCGAGACTGGATCGCGTGCCGGCGTTCCCCCTTCCATCAAGGATTCTTTTTCTTTTTCTTCTGAGGCATTAATGTTTTTGGTGTTTAGTTCTATCGGCGCTTGAGCTGATGCCAATTGTTTGACTGCTTTTTCTCTACTTCTTACGAAAGAGATGGTTAAGTCCAGCTAGTCATATTTGGGAATATGTACCTTCTTTCTTGTTATCATCTGACGTTACTCTTTCTACAACCATGACAAAAAATTTATTTCCTTTTTATATATTCGTTCCACCATTCAGGCTTCCATTTTCAGCATTGTATGAGCTCGTAACAATCATACCGGAGCTTGTCTTTTTTCCAAACGCTTTCTTAATTTTCCTGTAGTCGGCATCTATCTTTCTCCTGTCGTGTATCCTTCTACAGACCTGTACCTATGGTATAGCCAATCATGCTTTGAAATTTGGCTTTTCATTTAACTGTTTTTTTTTTTTTTTTTTACACTGCTGTTTCTTTCTTCCTGCTGCGTTTGCTGCCTTTCTACATTTTATCCATTCGTGAATTAATTTCAATACCTTAAGTGTCAATTAAGGATTGGTGTTGGTCTTTTTGTGAATTTGATACTGTGCTTTCTTGACAAATTCATCTCTCAAAGATACCTATTCGTCTTCTACTTCCCCCTCCCCTATTATTACTCTTTAAATGTCCAGTATTTTGCGATACACACATACTCAAACAAGTTATCTGCTTGAAACTTCCTGGCAGATTAAAACTGTGTGCCCGACCGAGACTCGAACTCGGGACCTTTGCCTTTCGCGGGCAAGTGCTCTACCAACAGAGCTACCGAAGCACGACTCACGCCCGGTACACACAGCTTTACTTCTGCCAGTACCTCGTCTCCTACCTTCCAAACTTTACAGAAGCTCTCCTGCGAGAGATGCAGAAGTAGCACTCCTGAAAGGAAGGATATTGCGGGGACATGGCTTAGCCACAGCCTGGGGGATGTTTCCAGAATGAGATTTTCACTCTGCAGCGGAGTGTGCGCTGATATGAAACTTCTTGGCAGATTAAAACTGTGTGCCCGACCGAGACTCGAACTCGGGACCTTTGCCTTTCGCGGGCAAGTGCTCTACCAACTGAGCTACCGAAGCACGACTCACAGGTCATATCAGCGCACACTCCGCTGCAGAGTGAAAATCTCATTCTGGAAACATCCCCCAGGCTGTGGCTAAGCCATGTCTCCGCAATATCCTTTCTTTCAGGAGTGCTAGTTCTGCATGTCTCGCAGGAGAGCTTCTGCAAAGTTTGGAAGGTAGGAGACGAGGTACTGGCAGTAGTAAAGCTGTGAGTACCGGGCGTGAGTCGTGCTTCGGTAGCTCAGTTGGTAGAGCACTTGTCCGCGAAAGGCAAAGATCCCGAGTTCGAGTCTCGGTTGTGCACACAGTTTTAATCTGCCAGGAAGTTTCATATCAGCGCACACTTCGCTGCAGAGTGAAAATCTCCTTGTGGAAGTTATCTGCATGTTATAACTTGTAATGTAGTTCCACATTCTTTCGGTGTATATGTAGTGGAATTGTATGAAACATACAGCTAGACTATATAATAAGTGTCCCAAGAGAAAGCACTGCGGGAATTTGGCTGTTAGCGACAATTATGTGAAAGAAATGGAAGAAATTTTTAAAAAAGTTATACAAACTCTTCCACACTTAATGAAACATCCTCTGCACTCAGTCTGAACTCAGCTTGTCTTTGTGCTGGTGGCTGAAATTGAATAACGGTTCTGTTGACAAACTTCGGATCAGGTAACACGTTAAAGAGACACATTTGTGCTCAAAGGATACAATCCAGTTATTTGACAGTCTCGGACAAGCTGAAGTCACGGCAGTCCCCATCACGAACTTTTTAAACTTGGTCGTCCATTGCTAAGCAGCGTCATCGATCTCTTACCAAATCAGGGTCACATAATTTGTATTTACAGCTTCAGACACACTCTAGCAGCAGATGCTGACATCTAAGAATTATAAATTGTAACCAGTTAACAGAACAAAATCATGTTGCGTCGTTTTAAGTGGGTAAAGGGTTAACAGGAAGTTTGAGTGCATTGTCTGGTTTATTCGTAAATGAGTAAGGTGTTTTGGGATGTGTGTGTGTGTGTGTGTGTGTGTGTGTGTGTGTGTGTGCATGTGTGGCTGGAGGAGTCTTCACTTTTTGATAAATTGAATAAGTGGTCTTTGTGGTCCAAGCTAAACACACACAACTGTAAGCAAGTAAAATTTATGTTGTTAATGTTTCTAGGAAGCTGTTTCCCAAAATGGACTAAGCGTGGTAATGAAATGAAAAAAGTTCCAAAGTGCAAAAGGAATAGGAGGGTGTTTCAAATGTAATATTACAAACCTATATTGCAGTTGTAATGTGCGAGATAATAGTCGAGAGAGAACGCAAAGCGGAACGGTTTCCAGTGAAAGCAACAGAATAGTAAGGTGTGTTGTAAGACACGCCGTGATTCTTTACCTGAAAGAGCAGTGGAGACACAGAAAATAGTTGGAGCACATAGCACTGATTATTCATAACGTTTGGTACAGATGGCATCCATGAATGCAAAAAGGAAGAGGGGATGGTGAATGTCATTGCTTAAGCTGAAGTGTAATGACTGACGTTGTTATTTCATTGGTCATCAATCCGTGCACGCAATTCTTCTTTCCTACCGCTCTTCAGTTATCCCTTTCGTTTCATTACAACTGACGCATCAAACATCGTAGATGACCTGCTTTAGATACAAATATTTGTGTTTGCATCCCTTTGTTTGTATCTCGTCTTAAAACACTTTTCAGCAACGAGCCATGTCTTGACTTGCGGCCAAACAGTTAACCTCTTTGATTTGCTTATGGTCTTTATAAGACATTTTTTCTTGTTAACTAGTAGCAGAAAGTCTTCACTTCCTACCGATCTGTCCATCTTACCTTAAGTTGTTTCAAATTTTGCCATTGTCACTGCCCACGTATATATTATAGCTTTTCTGATCCACAATTAATTTCCAGTCTGCATCTGACTGCGGCGTTTTGGAACTCCTTGCCGTATGTGCAACACTAAGGAAGTATTTCCGGATTGATGCCCTGGTCTGGCATACAGTTTGAGTCTTCCAAAATTTTCATAACCGTTTTTCTTGTTGCAGCCAAAGGCCTTGCTGCAGTGGTAACACTGGGTCACACTGGATCAGAGAAGTTAAGCGCTGTCGGGCTTGGCTGGCACTTAGATGAGTGACCGTGCGAGTCTGCTGAGGTCTGTTGGCACGCGGCATGCACTCAGCCCTTGTGAGGCTGATTGAGGAGCTGCTTGATGGAGAAGTAACTGTTCCCGGCACGAAAGTTGACAAAGCCTGGGAGAGCGGTGTGCTAACTATATGCCCTCCACATCCGCATCCAGTGAAGCTTAGATGCTGAAGATGAGATGAACGTTCGGAGACTTGTTTAATCGGAGTTCTGTTTTTATTTTTCCAAGAATTTTTGTCTTGAATTATTAGGAGCAACGATGGAGCTATCAATGTCTATGTTGTAAGTAGACTGTTTAGGTTTTTATGTTGGTAACTTCACGTAGCGCTCTGTTTGAAAATTACAGACTGTGCTGTGTGCAGTCTGTGACTGGTTGGCATTTTGGGAATATTCGCTATTGTAGTGTCGGGCAGTTGGATGTGAACAGCGCGTAGCGATGAGCAGTTGGAGCTGAGCCGCCAGCAGTGGTGGATGTGGGGAGAGAGACGGCAGAATTTTGAAAGCGGACGATCTGTACATGTGTCCATCACAAAGAGTGAATTTGTAACACTGGATGTCGAACATTATAAAGGTAAATATATTGTTTGTGCTCTATCGATATCTTTCATTTGCTAACAATTCCCATCAGTAGTCAGTGCCTTCAGAAGTTACAATATTTAATTTAGCTGGCAGTATTGGCGCTCGCTGTATTGCTGTAGTTTGAGTAACGAAGTTTTTTGTGCGGTGAGTGATTCATGAAGGGTATAGGTTATTGTTAGTCAGGGCCATTGTTTTGTAGGCATTATTTAAAGTTATGTTGTTTTGCGCTAAATATACTGTGTGTCAGTTTATTGATGGTCAGAATAGGTAAAGAGAGAAAGGTCTGAGCACGTTCAGTTTAGCTCAGCTGTTTGAAAAACAAATAACGTAAGGGGTTTACCAGCACAGTAATTCATAAATCTTTCTAAGGGGAGGTTTCAATGTGAACATTCTCATAGCTGTAGACGATGATATGGACTTCCATGCAGCACAGGCGCTGGCGAGGACCGACATATTTTACGGGCAGCCGTGGAATATCGTAAAGCTGCTATACCAGAGATAAGAAGGCTTGTAAGCTCACGAACTGTCGCGAACCGGTTATTAAACGTGTGAATATGGGCACTCATACCTCTATCCCGTCTTCCACTCAAGCCACAGCATCATATTAGGCTGCTTGACTGTAGGCGTCAGAGGATCACTTGGAAGACGGAATGGCGTGACATGGAGAGCGATGAAATGATTGTGCCTGCATGTAAACTGTTGGTCGTTTGTGCATACGACTTATACCTGGTGAGCACTATCTTGTAGAGTCCATTCCTCCAAGACGCCTTGATCTCACCGCAGGCCTTATGGTCTGCGGTGCGATAAGTTACAGCTCTCGTTCACATATGGTGTTCCTGGATTGGGCGCTAAACAGCGCTCGGTACGTAAACAACGTTGTTAGCCCGTTCTTTTGCCGTTATTGCAACAGCAAGGTGAATAGTTGTTCTAACAGCATAATTCTCGCCCACTCACTGCCCCTGACACTCCACGTGAGCTGAAAGGTGTCCAGCAATTTCCTCGACCAGCACGATCTCAGGAATTGACTCCAATCGAATACGTCTAGGATATGATGGAACGAGAAGATATTCGTGCGACACGTCAGTCAATAGCTCTTAAAGAACTACGTGAACAGATCTAGCACTATGGCATAACCTATCCCGGGACAGTATGGTCCATCTGTACGATTGACTGGCTGCCAGAGTCATCGCCTGCATTGCTGCCTGTGGGGGCTACACCACATGCTAAGATGGTTAGCACAGATCGATACCTGTTACGTCATAAATGCTTGTGCTATTGATCCTTAAATGTAATTATTTCATATACTCCATATGAACTGTTGCAGCAATAAGTCTTAAGTGAACTGGAAACCTCTTAAAGGGTGTACTTAAGTTTCATTTTTTCTGAAGCGTGTTTCAGCGATCTTCATGATCAACAGCTACAAACTCCTTTAGTTTTCCTTTTTCTTTATGTGTATACTATAGCTGTACGTTAGCATACGCATTAAGGAATATATTTCTAAGCTAATCCTCATCGAAACACATTTTTGGAGCCTGCGTGGAATTTTCATCCCATCTGTTGTTTCGTGCGATATATCAGTCTTATGCTAGTTGGAACATACACATGAAGTTGACTACCTGTTAGCCATTGCCTTTGAATCCAATAGGTAAAGTAGATTTTTAATCATGTTATTGAGCTATCAGTCCTCATATGCCCAACATACACTAACTTGATTTATAAGAAATATGGTATGAATTCTCTGCCTTGAATTCCGAGGAGAGGGAGTAGATTTGGCTAGAGTGTGTTGTTCCTAACTTCATATTAGCTTAGTGACATGTATGGAAATGATGTGTACAGTTACTTAGAATAGTCCTAAATACCATCTTCTTCCAACTGTTCTAAAAAATTTTAATCTTGATTTTCGTGGCACATTACGATTTATACAGTCCATATTTTACTTGAGAATTCTTGAATTCGTCAGAAGAACACTTTGACCACTTCATTGTATGACTACTGACAGGAGTTGATTTACAAGCAAATCACTGCCTGCATAATAAAGTGAAGCACACAGACGGGTTGAAGGCAACGCAGTGGGGCTTCACTGTTTGCGAGGATACGTGACCTCATTTCAGTGATTAAAAAATCGAGTTACTTTTAGTACGTGCCCACTTAATATGTAACACGTCGAAGCGCCTGTGGCCTGGATGCGTGCACTGATTGAACTGTGAAGAGTGTAACAAAGCTGTCGTATCCTCACCTGAAGCCAGTAATGGCGTTCCCATGGAGTGTGACATTAGGCCCACAAATCTGGATATAGCAGAACTCTTGTAACTGGTCCTTGATATCCTTGATGCTGGCACTTTGCCGCACTTTCCAAGCTCCTTCTATCGGGAATAGTGTTGTGGTTGGCAGGAGAGCCAACCGTGTTCCTAAAGGAGGTCGAACTGCACGCGTTTTAGCTCACTTAGGCTGGCGGGATGTCTGGAACATGACAAGGGAATTAGAATTGAGAAAAACGGACCTAGCTGGTGGAATACTTAACTTTAATCTATTAACGGAGAACGTCGCTCTTTATGGTATATGATTCACAATATCAATAGTACCGATACTGGCGCCTTACTAGGTCGTAGCAAATGACGTAGCTGAAGGGTATGCTAACTATCGTCTCGGCAAATGAGAGCGTAGAAGTCAGTGAACCATCGCTAGCAAAGTCGGCTGTACAACTGGGGCGAGTTATAGGAAGTCTCTCTAGACATGCCGTGTGGCGGCGCTCGGTCTGCAATCACTGATAGTGGCGACACGTGGGTCCGACGTATACTACCGGACCGCGGCCGATTAAAAGGCTACCACCTAGCAAGTGTGGTGTCTGGAGGTGACACCACAAATAGATCTGGGAATTTCGGCGATCCCAGTAGTATCTGAATATCATCGTGTTGTTTCATAGAGACACGTTCCATTTTTCTAGGAGCGGAGTCCTGTTGAAGAATTGCACCACGATACTGTAGATTAAGAGGTATAGCAAGAAAGTACGGGATGCCTGTGACGTGGAGTTGTGCCACCAGAATTGCTGCAGTCACAGCCAGTCGTAACATGAAGTCGTATCCGATGGCTCACACATATCATAATGTCACGAGCAACACGGCTGTGCGTCTCCAAAACCTTCGAAGAATGGAACCTCTCCCTAGGACATCACCCTTTTCGCCGAAGATGGTAATCTGGTGTAGGCAGAACCGCGATTCATCGGTGAACCCAGGGCGACGCCTTTTATCACTGGTCTATGTTTCCTTATCGCTACACCGTTCCAAATTCAGAAACTTTTCTTGCAGTGTTGACGGCAGCCTAAGCGTCCGGCAGAAATTCCCAGTGTTGATGTTGTTAGCTTCTGACCAACGGGGAGGGAAGGCACAGTACACAAAAGTTCAGGGAGACTCAGAAATGCAGAAACAGAAGTCACTTTGGAATGAAATAAACAGGAAGTGCAAAAGAAATGTGTAGAAATCGAAACACAAAGATTATCCATATGGCTGCATGAAAAATGAGAAGAAATCGAAAAAGAAATGCTAGTCAGAAGGAGTTACTCATCGTACAGAAAAGCCGCAACAACCTTCGGTCTAATAAAAAGGAAGGGCGGTAACATTTAGCGTCCAACTGTAATTCAACTATTAAATGTAGAAGAGAGAGCGGATACGCGGATAGAGTAAATTGTAAGCGTGCACGAGAGAGAGGACTCGTTTGATGGCTTGATGGAAGAAGAAACGTGAGTAGACAATGAAGAGATAGTAGGATCCAGTATTGAAATCTGAATTTAAAAGAGATCCCGACCAATTAATGTCAAATATGGACTATGGATTAATTACGTTCCATTGTGATTTTTAAACTAATTGAGGGAAATGTCAACTATACGATTGTTCATCTTGACGTGCAGAACGTTTGACTGTTGATATACCATTAGACATTCGGAAAAAACAACATCCAAACTAGTCCGAAGACAAGAATTATAGACTGAAGAAACAATAAGTCTGAATGACCAAGAGCCTTGTGCTCGGATGAAAAAGCATGTAAGACAGGGGTGTTGTCTTTCGCCCCCACTGTTCAGTCTGTACAGTGACGAAAGTAAAAGAAAGTTTCAAGAGTGAGATTAAATTTCAAGGTGAAAGGCTATCAATGATTTGAGTTGGTGGTGTCACTGCTAACCGCAGTGGAAGTGAAGAAGAATTGCAGGATCTGTTGATTGGCATGGATAGTGTGATAAGTGCAGAATATGAAGTGAGAGTAAATTGATGAAAGACAAAAATAATGAGAAGTAGCAGAGAAGAAGAAGCGAGAAGCTTAGAATCACAATTGGGGATCACGAAGTAGATTTTCTAGTTTCACTACCACGTTCAAGCTTCTGACATTCCACGCCCCGACACGTAGGACACTATCCTCTCGTTGATTATTCAATCTTTTTCTAATGGTAACCTCCCCTTTGGCAGTCCCCTCCCGGAGATCCTAAGGGGGGACTATTCCGGAATCTTTTGCCAATGGAGAAATCATCATGACACTTCTTCAACTACAGGCCACATGTCCTGTGGATACACGTTACGTGTCATTAATGCAGTGGTTTTCCATAGCCTTCTGCAACCTCATGTCGTTGATCACTGCTAATTCTTCCGCCTTTAGGGGCAATTTCCCACCCCTAGGACAAGAGAGTGCCCTGAACCTCTATCCGCTCCTCCGCCTTCTTTGACAAGGCCGTTGGCAGAATGAGGCTCACTTCTTATGCCGGAAGTCTTTCGGCCGCCAATGCTGATTATTTATCAAAATTTAGGCAGTGGCGGAGATCGAACCCGGGACCGAAGACGTTTTGATTATTAATCAAAAACGCTGCCCCTAGATCACGAGTACATCCCTAATTCCTACTATTTTCTAAAGGTGTCCCTGTCACAGCAGATGACAGCCCTAGCTTAGTGGCCTCCTTGATATGCTTAGTGCTGTTCAGTTAAAATTGTAGGAATGCACATTAGGTATTTTAAGGGACACCATCCTTTATTACGGTCTATAAATCGTGCCACTTAATCGTGCCACTTAATCCTGCCACTTAATCTGTATTATTTGATTACAGTCAGACGTATCACTTATTGGTACATTAATCCAATAATGCCTAACAACACCAAGCGAGGTGGCACACTGGACTCTCATTTGGGACGACGACGGTTCAACCCCGCATCCGGCCTTCCTGATTTAGGTTTTCCGTGATTTCCCTAAATCGCTCCAGGCAAATGCCGGGATGGTTCCTTTGAAAGGGCACGACCGACGTCTTTCCCCTTCCTTCCCTAATCCGATGAGACCCATGACCACGTTGTCTGGTCTCCTCCCCCAGAAACAACCCCAATCTAACAATACCTTACAGTAATATGAATGTCCTTGGTGTGACTTTAGTCAAACCTTATTCTACACGATCACCTTTGGTCGTAGCATTCGAATCCAATCACAACACATTTCATAATTGTATTCTCCATAACAGCTGGCTGTTACCGTCACAATCGGACCCTTTGCTTTGTCCGCCACTCCGTCACTGTTTATAATAAACAATAAATATTATTTCACAATCTTTGTCATTATCTACAACGTGAATTTCCAACACAACTGATCACTACTGTTGCCTCCACTGCACTCAGGCTACCAGCACGTTGGTCTAATTCCTAAACTGTAAGTTTGCCTATTTGAAACGTGGGAGAATAAAATCGGCGATGTGCCTGGTTTCACTTTTATTTCTGATACCTCGATAAGTCAATTTTAAGGATCAGTCTCTCGCAACTTGACGGAAAAGTTTTTTGCATAAGAAATCGTTTAAATTTTATTACCAAATCCTGCGAAGCCTCCATAAACGCCGGCTGGGGTGGCCGAGCGGTTCTAGGCGTTATAGTCTGGAACCGCGAGACCGCTACGGAAGCAGGTTCTAATCGTGCATGGATGTGTGTGATGTCCTTAGGTTAGTTAGGTTTAAGTAGTTCTAAGTTGTAGGGGACTTACGACCTCAGAAGTTAAGTCCCATAGTGCTCAGAGCCATTTGAACCATTTGAACCTCCATAAACTAGATGCATTAACAATGGAGAACTTTGGCCACATCAGAAAAACGCGGTAGAAAATCTTAGCTCTCAAGCGCAGACAGGCAGAAGGCGACAAAAATAGGCCGAGAAGCCCAGACACTGTTTCTCGCGAAGATATATTAGTTTTTTATGTTTCACGCGAAAAGAAGAAGGAGCAAAGAGAAATATTTACAGAAAATAAAATGAATGCTGGAATAGTTTTAACCATTCAAATAGAAATTAAATAAGGTATCTACAGACATTTGGCACTACTAGTGCCTCGCTGAGCTGTTAGTAACAATGCACTGTTACAAATGTTACAGAATCTTCAACAGAAACTTAGTGTTACAGCATCTAACAGTCTCACGGACGAGACTACTGAAGAGGACCTACATGCAACAACATCGTATTGTCCGATATCAAGAGTCACCTGGCCCAGACGGCATACCTGGATACTGCTACCGAGCCATCCAAACGCTATTAACATTAAAATTTTTACAGGTAAAAAACGAACTTTTCAATACTGGTTTAGAAATCCTGTAGGATTTCTTGGACGGAACTATTGTGCTCGATCCGAAAAACACACAGAATGACTCTCACAGATACCTACGACCTGTCGTAGTGCTGGACGATGATTACAGCATAATGGCACGTAACCCTCCACAAAGGCAGAAAACCTTAATACATTAGGTCCCAAATCCTATAAAACTACTGTAGGCAGGGGGAGATAAGTATTCCACACCGTACGTGGAGGTACTGGAGTACCAAATGTTCCAGGACTCGAAAGTTTTGTTGACAGAGACATTATTGCATTTCGCACCTACCAAATGATCAACTGATAAGTAGAACACTAAAGAACGTGTTATCACTTATCAGTCCTCTAAGTGTCCATCAATGAATAATGGCGCTGTGGTCAAGAAGAAATATCAGACGGTCCTAGAGCGAACTTACTATTGTGGGATGTACTTGTCCTCTCTTTTCTTAGCCCCACGTTCCTCCCACGGCTTAGCCAGGAAATAAAAACATGGATGGCGTTGTGATCAAGAAGAAATATCCGACGGTCCTAGAGAAAACTGAGTACTGTGATGGGTATCTCTCCCCTCTTTTCTTAGCCCTACGTTTCTCCCTCTGCGAAGACAGGGAAGGAAACGTTGTGCGGCCGTATCTTTCCGAACCGTAATTGTCCTTTCCCACATAAAAGACTCCTGAGACAGGACGAACGCCAGCGGAGGAACGTTTTAGCCCCTTTATTTGTGAGTCATCAGCCTTGGTGCTCACCATTCCGAACCGTGACACTCTGCAATGGCCTCACCCAACCTCACGGGAACCTAGTCGGTCGACCATTGCTCGGAGTCCTCCTGGAGGGGGAGGGGGGGGGTTGTTTTGGGGAAGACCAGACAGCGAGGTCATCGGTCTAGGGAAAAACGGGGAAGGAAGTCAGCCGTGCCCTTTCAAAGGAACCATACCGGCATTTGCCTGGAGCGATTTAGGGTAATCACGGAAAACCTAAATCAGGATGGCCGGACGCGGGATTGAACCGTCGTCCTCCCGAATGCGAGTCAAGTGTCTAACCACTGCGCCACCTCGCTCGGTAGTCCGCGTGGCCCAGACACTGTAGGGATATATACTCCTAGGCATATGCGGAGAGTTTCTAGCTCAGGAAACAGTAGTGCAACAATCCCTGCGATGTGAGGGGGTTACTAATGTGCAGGTGATTGACATAAAACAGAGTTTTGTAATTGCTGGATTTGAGGGTTTCGGCTAGTTTGTCAGATAGCTTTTCTATACATGGGACAGTGTTACAGTTGGTTTTAGATATGACTGTTGCTGCAGAAGGGCCATACACATAGGGTAACACTTTTCTTCTTTGTTTTTGTGCATAACGTTGTTAATTAACCTAAACCAAAATAATCAAAAATCAGTAGAACTAAAATAGTGTACTTCTTATTCTACCTTACATATGGAATATCCCTACCAAGATGTGACGGAAGAATCCGTACATAACACATACTTTTGGTATTCCGGCCCTTGCCGGACACGTCCGTCAGACGCAATCTGTATTCACTTCCACACCTACTCAGTGAAAACATCGGCGGGTGGAATCAGTATTTCCTGCTGGTAGTATACGTGGACCTTGGAAACAATACAGAATATGTTTGGCAACTGAATGACTTTAAAGTTACTTCCTGGAGGACACAGAAATATGCTTTTAAATGCACTCTGTATTTCGTGTCATTTTCATTGAATAATCTGAATGCTTTTACTTAAGGTGTGAAGTCAGCTTTTCACTTTATTTGGTAAATAATTCCGTGTAGCCAAGAGTGCATTACTTCGTCTTCAGTTTTGACAGCCGGTCTCGACAGATTTAACTGGTCTTAAAAAAAAAGGTGAAATGGCTCTGAGCACTATGGGACTTAACATCTGAGGTCATCAGTCCCATAGAACATAGAACTACTTAAACCTAACTAACCTAAGGACATCACACATATCCATTCCCAAGGCATGAAGCACCTAGAACCGCTCGGCCATACCGGCTAGGTAACTGGTCTTCAAAATTTATTTTATTATTTTATGATTCCACGCGAAAACTGCCACTAGTCTCGTCTTTTAGATTCAGATTTATCTGTCTAAGCCACCACTGGAGCATTATGGCAGAAACGCATGAGGCAGCTTCTCGCTAGCTACGAGGTAATGGAGTTGTGATGTAAAGTGAAAGCTGCGATGGATGTCCGTTCCAGTCACGACGGAGGCCAGTTTTTTAGTCTGTTCTACAACAGAGCTATAAACAGATATAAAATCAGTAAGAATTGTTTTCCGAAAATGTTTTGAGTATCGCGTGGAGGGTACGCTGGTATGTAACATACCGACAGACTGAAACTGGTGCCCGACCGGGACTCGAACCCAAGAACTTTGACTTTTGCGGCAATTGCTCTACCGAGCAGAACTTCTGTGGAGTTAGGGAGGTAGGAAAGGAGATAGTGGCGGAAGTAAAGCAGTAAAGACGGGTAGCGTGACCTGCGTGAGTAGCTGAGTTCATAGAGCACTTGCATGCGAAGTGCAGAGATCAGGGTTTGGCACTAGGAAACTTCATATCAACACACACTTCACTGTGGAGTGGAACGTCAATCTGGATTGTAAAGTCATAATTATTTCAGTCTTTTGTAAATTATTTGAAATCAGTTACAATGAAATAACTAGGGAATAAATGTTTTCAACTAGTTTGATGCGGCCTGCGACAAATTCCTCTCCAATGTCAACGTCTTCATATCGGAGTAGCACTTGCAACCTACGTCTTCAATTATTTTCTGGATGTACTCCAATCTCTGTCTTCCTTTACAGTTTTTGCCCTCTACAGCTCCATATAGTACTATACCTTATGTCTAGTACTATAACTTATGTCTTAACAGATATCCTACAATCAGGTTGCTTCTCCTTGTCAGTGTTTTCCACATATTCATTTCCTCATCGATTCAGAACCTCCTCATTCCATACCTTATCAGTCCACCGAATTTTCAACATTCGTCAACAGCAACACATCTCAAATGCTTCGATTCTCTTCTGTTTCGTATTTCACGCAGTTCATGTTTCACTACCGTACAATGCTGTGCTCCACACGTACAATCTCTGAAATTTTTCCCTCAAGTTAAGGCTTATGTTTGATACTAGCAGGCTTCTCTTGGCCAGGAATGCCCTTTTTTCCCAATGCTAGTCTGCTTTTGATGTCCTGATAGCTTCGTCCGTCACTGGTTGTATTGCTGCCTAGGTTGAAGAAAACCTTACCTTCATCTACTTCGTGACCCTCAAGTCTGATGTTAAGTTTCTCGCCGTTCTTATTTCTGCTAGCCCTTATTATTTTCATCTTTCTTCTATTTACTCACACTCCATATTCATACTCAGACTCTTCGATCCATTCAGAAGATCATATAATTATTCTTCATTTTCACTCAGTATACCAATATCATCAGCGAATCGTATCATTGATGTCCTTTCACCTTGAAATTTAATTCAATTCCTGAACCTTTCATTCATTACCACCATTGCTTCTTTGATGTACAGATTAAGCAACAGGGGCGAAAGAATACATCCCTGTCTTATCTGGGATTAAACATCAAAGCTCTTCATTCCTGGTAGTCCACCCTTATTATTCCCTCTTGGTTGTTGTACATAAATGACCCGTATCTTCCTATAGCTTACCAATATTTTTCTCAGAATTTCGAACACCTAGCACTCTGTTACACTGCCGAACGCTTTTCCTCGGACGACAAATCGTATGAACGTGTCTTGATTTTCCTTTAGTCTTTCTTCCATTATCAACCACAACGTCATAATTGCATCTCTGGTGCCTTTACCTTTCTTAAAGCCAAACCGTTCGCCACGTAGTACATCTTCCATTTTATTTTCCATTCTTCAGTATATTGTCCTTGAAAGGCATGAGTAATTAAGGTGATTGTGCGATAACTCTCGCACTTTTCGGCTATTGCAGTCATCGTAATGGTGTGGATGATATTTTTCCGAAAGTCAGATGTTATGTCGCCAGACACATATATTTTATACACTAACGTGAATAGTCATTTTTATGCCGATTCCAACAAAGATTTTAGAAATTCTGAGAGAATGTTTTCTATCCCTTCTGCTTTATTTGATGTTACGTTCTCCAAAGCTCTCTTACAATCTGATTCTAATTCTGCATCCTCTATCTCTTCTATATCGACTCCTGTTTCTTCTTCTACCACATCAGACAAATCGTCCTTCTCACACAGGCCTTCAATGTACTCTTTCCATCCATCCGCTCGCTCATCTGCACTTGACAGAAGAAATATTTCAGAAGATCGACGAAGGAAGAAAGTACCAAAATGTAGAGGGAAGCTCAGGCATAGGGAAATACAAGTCACCGTGGAATGAAATAAATAAAAAGTGCAGGAAAGCCATGACGAAATGGCTGCACTCTTTATGTACCACCATTGCTTTTAATTTCTCAGAAGGTTGTTTTGACTTTCCTATAAGGTGAGCCCGTCCTTCCGACAGTCATTTCTTTTTCGGTCTCTCCACATTTTTCATGCAGCCATTTCCTCATGGCTTTCTGCACTTCCTATTTGTTTCATTCCACAGTGACTTGTATTTCTGAATGCCTTAACTTCCCTCTACATATTTGTATTTTCTTCCTTCGTCTCTCATCTGAAGAATTTTTTCTGTTATTCATTGTTTCTTCGCGGCTACCTTTTTTATATCTGTGTTTTGCTTTCCAACTTCTGTGATTTCCCGTTTTAGAGATTTCCATTGCTCTTCCACTGTTCTGCCTACTGGCCTATTCTTTCTGCTGTACGTACAGCGTTGGAGAATTTCGAGCGTATCTCGTCATTCTTTAGCACTTCCGTATCTCACTTCTTTTCGTATTGATTCTTCCTGACTAATCTCTTAAAATTCAACCTACTATTCATCGCTTCATCACTACTACATTGTGATCTGAGTCTAGATGTGCTCTTGGGTACGCCCTACAGTCCAATATCTGATAGCGGAATCTCTGCCTGACGATGATGAAATTTAACTGAAATCTCCCCGTATCACCTGGCCTTTTCCAAAAATACATATTTGATTCGTGATTTTTTAACAAATTATTTGCTATTACAAGCTGAATTTTTTTACAGAACTCAATTACTCTTTCTCCTCTCTCATTCCTTTTCGCATGCCCATATTCTCCTGTAACGTTCTCTTGTACTCCTTTTCCTTCAACTACATTCCGGTTTCCCATGACTACTAGATTTTCAGACCCCTTTAATTACTGTATCACCCTTTCAAAATCCTCAAATACTTTCGTTATCTCTTGATCTTCAGCTTGCGACGTCGGCATATATACTTGAACTATCGTTGTCTATGTTGGTTTTCTGTGGTTGTGGCGCATTGTAGGTTTACAAACAAAACTTTGTTTCTGCGCATCATATTTCATCGTAGTCTAATCGTTTGCCACCTGTAAAAAATTTCAATACCAATAGCTCCATGCGTTTTGCTGCCCTGTAAGAAGTGTCGAGCTCCCATTCCAATTAAAATCATTCTTTCCACAACACCTCGTGTATGTACAACAGATGATTGCACCGCGCATTTCTCAATACAATCACTTTTGGACGCGGAACAATACTTGAGTCGCACTGCTTTTAAAAGTGCTTCAAACAGTGACACCTTCCTACGAATGCTTCTCTTGCTGATGATACATCTGCTCGTTGGAGACGGGGGGCCAAGAGAGGGGGGAGGGGGGAGGGGGCTGGAAGGGTAGGACGATGTTACACAATATTTTACACCTAGAACTCAGTCTATGAACCTCTGCATCCACACTCGCTGGTCTGCAAGAACCTGCATATAAGTCTGCAATTCTTTTAAATACTATTTCGTAAGAAGCGACAAGGTCGTATTTAGGCTGATTTAGAGTGTGACCACTGTTATCAGCTGGATATTTTACGTGTTCTGAAGTCGTTGTGGGTCATATTATGCATTCATCTGTGTTACATTACTCTCGTCTTCGCTGTGTCTGGTCGTACAGAACATCATAGTGATCTCTTCTCGACGTGCAACCACGCACCTTTGCGTACGAAGGTATGTGATACGTCACGGCGAAACTATCAATTATAACTAATATCTGTACTTATTTTTACAATTCCGTATCCGATGCACCCCGATCGATCAAAGATAAATTTAAAAAAGAAAATATTAAATCATACTTTTCACATGGGTTCTAACGTCCGTCGCCATAGTTGAGCCTGTGGCGTGTCTGATTGCAATGCGGAAATTCTGAATCGAATCGTGATGCTGGCATGGATTTAGTTTGTGGGAGGATTGGAAGGGAGTGAATTCAGATCTCGAGGCAATTCAAGAACTATTTGATTGAGAAGTAGCGGCTCCATGTTCTGGAAAGTTGGCGTTGGTCTGGAGGGCGACGTGCTGACCCTGAATACCTCCCTCCCCCCCCCCCCCCCTCCTCCCATATCACAATCGAGCGAAGACACGTAGCAGAGGATGACAGCATCACATGATCCTCACTGACACTAAATACTGAATTTTACATTATCGCTCAAAACGGATTTAAATTATCAGCCCACTCTCCCCGCCATTGAAAACGTCATGGAAAGGAACATGTAAAAAAGAGGTAGGTTAATAGTCACAACGTGTTAGTATCATGAAAAACAGGAAGCCAGTGTGCGATACACGGTGGACCATTTAAGTAAAAATTTGGGAGGGAGAATTTCAATCACGACTTTCCTGTATACGCACTAAACAGTGAAGACAAACTAAGTAATTTTTTCGCCTCATGTTTCTAATCCCAAGATTATCAGTTAATTATAATAATTTCTTACATTAACTAATGTCGAGATCGTCCCCTAAAAGCGTAACATGGACTCAGGCGTTCCCGAACATATTCCAGTACGCAGTGGCTTTGCAATATTGCTTCCAGTGGTAAATAAACGTTACTTGCTGATTAATTAATACAGGTCACAAAGTGATTAAAATCAGATGAATTAGAACGAAAATTATACAATGAGACTTTTTGCAGAAGGTCTTTTCAGGTGGCCGTACATCTTTTTGAAGTAAGTCCAATCGTACATCCATTCGGTGGAGGATTAATTATTTCGCTGAAAGGCGACCAGTCGTCACACACTCCTGTATCTCTGGGATGGATGCTGAAAAGACGTATTACGTCCTCTAAAAATCCCACCGACGGCGGGATCGAAACCTCTACATTACTTTCCACATCATCCGCAAAATGAAAATGAGACCAAAGCCGACTAACGCATTAGTCTTTCCTCCTCCTTTCTGCACGCTTTCTCACTGTCGCGAGTATTAAATTAAAGTCTTTTCAGTTCTCTCCCACAGGGTAGTGTTTTTGTCAGCACAGAAAAGTGGAGCAGCTGTTACGTACACTGAACTCATTTCTGAGCACATGTTGTTAGTAAAAACTGTAATATGCTGCAAACTTCAAGCATTAGAAAAATCCTCTGAGCCAAGGTTTTGGTCAACGAAATGTCAACGATGCGAAAGCGGTGACTTTTCTAAATACACAGATAGTCGAGGCTTTGAACAAAGGTGCACCCTACATTCTTATCAGTAGATATCTGAATACGCGTAATCGCTTGTTGCATAAAAAATTCTTGGTGCTTAGTAAAAGCAAGGCGTTCGATACAGTTCCCCACGGTCGTTTAATGAACAAAGTAAGAGCATATGGACTATCAGACCAATTGTTTGATTGGATTGAAGAGTTTCTAGATAACAGAACGCAGCACGTCATTCTCAATGGAGAGAAGTCTTCCGAAGAGCCGTAGAGGAGTGTCATAGGACCATTGCTATTCACAATATACATAAATGACGTTGTGGATGACATCGGAAGTTCACTGAGGCTTTTTGCAGATGATGCTGTGGTGTATCGAGAGGTTGTAAGAAAGGAAAATTGTACTGAAATGCAGGAGGATCTGCAGACAATTGCATGGTGCAGGGAATGGCAATGGAATCTCAATGTAGACAAGTGTAATGTGCTTCGAATACATAGAAAGATAGATCCCTTATAATTTAGCTACAAAATAGCAGGTCAGCAACTGGAAGCAGGTAATTCCATAAATTATCTGGGAATACGCATTATGTGTGATTTAAAATGGAATGATCGTATAAAGTTGATTGTTGGTAAAGCAGATGCCAGACTGAGATTCATTGGAAGAATTCTAAGGAAATGCAATCTGCAAACAAAGGAAATAGGTTTCAGTACGCTTGTTTGCCCACTGCTTGAATACTGCTCAGCAGTTTGGGATCCGTACCAGATATGGTTGATAGAAGAGATAGACACGATCCAACGGAGAACAGCGTGCTTCCTTACAGGATCATTTAGTAATCGCGAAAGCGTTACGGAGATGATATATAAACACCAGTGGAAGAATCTGCAGGAGAGACGCTCAGTAGCTCGGTACGGGCTTTTGTTAAAGTTTCGAGAACATACCTTCATCGAAGAGTCAAGCGGCATAGTGCTCCCTCTTACGTATATCTCGCGAAGGGACCATGAGGATAAAATCAGAGAGATTAGAGCCCACACAGAAGCATACCGAGAATCCTTCTTTCCACAAACAATACGAGACTGGAATAGAAGGGAGAACCGATAGAGGTACTCAAGGTACCCTCCGCCACACACCGGCAGGTGGCTTGGGGAGTATGGATGCAGATGTAGATGTAGATGTAAGTATTTAGAATGTATTTCTACGTGGAAGTGACAAGTGGACGACAGATGGAAAGAGAGCATAAGAGTCTGATATGTGTTGTTATGGAGATACGTTAAAGATCAGATGGGTAGATAGGATAACTAATAAAGATGTGCGTTAACATCTATTAACCACTAGCTATATTGTGTTCTGTGATGCAAGACACACCTCTTACCACTTTCAGTTCTCCCCTTCCCACTACGAATCGTATTTGGGAATAGCGACTATTCATGAGTCATCGTTGTGTTCTAGTTTTTCTGATTTTCATATTGCGTCAAATCGCGAGTCGTGTGTGGGATGGAATTATACACGAACATGTGTGAGGGACTGCAGCGATCATTCTTGCCATCAAAACATTGCTAATAATTTTTATGGGTTCAAAAATGCTTCGTCGTGGTGATAAGATACGACTGCCCTTTACTGACTCCTAGCCGTGTAATCTACCTCATATGTGTATTTTTACGGTTTTCTTGTTTACAATTAGTCACGTCATTCGTTTTGTTTTGTCTAATATCTTCCGTTTTAGAGCAACTTTCACCACAAGACAACGCGATGATGATTTCAGAGTCTGAAATACGAGCTTTGCACAACAACTAAGGCCTAGCGGACACGAATGCGGACACGTCAACTTTATGCGGAACCTTACCCTAGGACACAGTTACCGTAAGGAAGAATATTTGTGCAATTCGACCAGCACTCGCATCATTGCGAGACACTGTCTCATTAGAGAAGAGGGTCGCAGAACGTGGGAAGCCATGAAATGAATAAACGCCTGAGCTATAGGGAAAGGGTTTTCCTTACAGTAAAAGAAGAATATTCAGAAGGCGAGGGCGATCTGGAACATTATACATGAGATTTTATGTACCATATCAGCTACAAATGCAGCTGAATGTATGAAATGAGCTACAGTTTCAGCGAAGAAGAACTTCCTGTCAACGCATGTTAGGATGTCTACTGCACTTCTGCAGTTGTTAGCATGTACGTCATTGGATGACTTTTTATATGATGGTTTCCTTCGCTTTATGTCGTGCCTCCAGACGTCGTCCAACAAATGCTCTTTCCATATAATGTTACACCACCTAACTTTACACCGATAGTTCGTCAGTGTCTAGATAAGGAGTTCGCAAACAATTAGACTGGTCTGGCGGAATGCATTCCCATGCCGAATCAGCAGGTTTGAAACTAACTTCTTTTTTTGTGACATTTAAAATCTAAGGGGCATCCAGTTTGGGTAACAGATTTTGATGTTCTGAGGGAGTGTATTCGAAATGGATTCGAGCAAATACGGAACACGCCAGGTGGGTTCAAATAGCTCTGAGCACTATTAGAGTTAATTTATGAGGCCATCAGTCCCCTAGAACGTAGAACTACTTAAACCTAACTAACCTAAGAACATCACACACATCCACACCCGAGGCAGGATTCTAACCTGCGACCGAAGCGGTCGCGCGGTTCTAGACTGTAGCGCCTAGATCCTCTCGGTCACTCCGGCCGGCAACACGCCAGGAGTTTTCCACAACAGTACAGCAGAATATGGAACGTGGCATCATTGTAAGTATGGAAGCAGGAGTTACTCGCTTGTGTAAATGTACCTGTGTTTGCAACTTGTGTCAGTTTTGTGCCATAAATAATAAATCTTTTCATATATAGTTCATGCATTTTCATTCATATATACATATACCTTTCATGTACAGGGTGGTCGGAAATCCCCATTACAGTCTTCTACGACTCGTAGAGGGGAGTGAGTACATCGTATTTTGAGTAGAAACCCATGTCCGGAAAAGTCATCCAACGTGATTACAGAGCGTCAAAGTTATAGGCGTGGTCGTCTGTAAATGTACGTATACACGGGGTAATTCTGTGATGATGTTACAGACTTTCGAGGATGAAGGAGAATGATAAATGTATTAATTTGAAGTAAGGATCCCTGTACCGGAAACGAAAGAGTCGAAAGTTATAAACGGAAACCGTTATGATACCTCTGACAGTTGTATACATGTACATTTCCTTTTGTAGTGAAGAGTGTAGGGCTGGTAACTTTGAGTGGGTGTAGTGTGGAGAAAAACGAGAAAAACTGTCCAATAAACGTGGGCTCTAAATTGCATACCTGAAGGAGTTATGAGCATTCCTTCATCTTCGCTAATGTCAAACACTTATCCTCTAGTGAGCAAGTGTTCATAGCTGTTAAGGTACTTACTTTAGAGCCCACGTTTATAGGAAATTTTTTCTCGTTTTGTCCACACTGCCACCACTGAAAGTTACCAATCCTACACTCTTCGCAACACAAGAACCGGTACATGTATTCAACTTTCTGAGATACCAGAATGGTTTTCGTTTTTAACTTTCAACTTGTTCGTTTCCGGTACAGGGATCCTTACTTCAAATTAATACATTTATCGTACTCCATCATCCTAGAAAGTCTGTAACATCATCATGGTATCACACTTGTATACGCATATTTACAGGCGCCCGCGCCTATAACTTTGAGCCTCTGTAGTCTCGTTGGATGACGTTTCCGGACATGGATTCCTATTCAAAATAGGGTGTACTCACTCCCCTCTACAAGTCCTAGAAGTCTGTAATGGGAATTTCCGACCACCCTGTATGTAAATGTGTTCGGAAAACGTATCATATACGTGTAGTGAATTATAAATTCTTTCATACCACCCAGTCGGAGGATTTTTGATGCCAAGAATAGATCTCAAAGGTTTCTGAGATACATTGTTATATATCCTTTATTGCTTTAATGTTAATGGCCGGCCTGAGTAGCCGTGCTGTTCTAGGCGCCACAGTCTGAAGCCACGAGACCGCTACGGTCGCAGGTTCCAATCCTGCCTCGGGCGTGGAAGTGTGTGATGTCCCTAGGTTAGTTTGGTTTAAGTAGTTCTAAATTCTAGGGGACTGATGATTTCAGAAGTTGAGTCTCATTGTGCTCAGAGGCATTTGAACCATATTTTTGAAATGTTGAAGGCCGATACTCACTCGCACTTTCAAGAGGGAAGCTCTTCACAATCCATTAATACCGATCTTGCGACGCCTGATTGCTACCAATGTCGCAGTGGTCATGTGTGGTTTGGCACCGTCATACTAAAGGAGAGGATGCTCTATATGTAGACGAAATCTTCTGATTTGAAACTCGATTACTACACGTAAGGTGTCACAAACTTACATAGTTACTTTATTCTTCGCTGTGCTACTCGTTACAATTCGGATCTCTCTAGAAGAAACAAGCAGCAAATATGTAGAAATGCAGAAGAATGGTACAGAATGTTAATAAAATTTGTTTTATTTAAAAATTCTTAATAGTATTTACAAATGGTTCAAATGGCTCTAGGCACAATGCAACTTAATTTCTGAGGTCATCAGTCGCCTAGAACTTAGAACTAATAAAACCTGATTAAACTAAGGACATCAGACACATCCATGCCAGAGGCAGGATTCGAACCTGCGACTGTAGCGGTCGCTCGGTTCCAGACTGTAGCGCCTAGAACCGCACGGCAACTCAGGCCGGCTAGTATTCACATAAAAAAATCGGAGTCATTTTTTTCAACACACCCTCGTACAAATCAGAACTCTTATTTTGTTAGTATACTGTGCCTCATTAATGGTAACTGCTAACAAAAATTGAACGAGGTTTCAGTAAGCCTCTTCTTTGGTGGGTGAATCTGGTTTCCCCAGAATCCTTGGAATGATTCTGATCCTCGCGTCTGCTTTTATTGGGTTGTTCTATGTAGCCATTCCACGTCATGCTGCCTCTGTCACTCTTGATCACGGGCGTTTCGCTATACTGTGTTTTACATCAACAGTGCATTCAAAGCTGGCGGGCTCTTTATGCCTTTAATGTCTGAAAAGAAATGTGTCAAACAACTTTACTTAAATGTTGTGTTATCCACGCTGGTATAAAGGGTGTTCAAAAGTTTAACAGGTCATAGAGGGTGCTCCGCGGAACAATCTGAGGTAGGGAACCTGGAACAGGGGAAGTCAGCTTAAGGAGATAATAGGAACAAAATAACAGTACTGTGTACATTTTATTGACATTAGTTACAGTTAACTGGAAATATCATTGTAATGCAATTGACGACCATCAGGCTTAACGCAAACATGACATTAGCGAACAAGATTCTGACGCACCCTGACAAATATCGCTGATGTGTTTCCGATCACATCACAGGCAACCGAAATTCTGACAACTAATTCCATTTCCGTAACCACTGGGGCGACATACACAAATGATTTTAGATACCCCATTAGGAAACAGTCAACAGGATTCAGGTCAGATGACCTCGCAGGGCATGGAATAGGATCTCCCCTTTCAATCCAGCGATCAGGAAATACTTTCTAGTAATCAGGTTTACCGTCCTCGTTTCCTTGCAAGAAATAAAGAATGTACTTGTAAATAAACAGCAGAGTGCGTGTAAACGTCTACGCATGTTAGTTTTAAATAAGCTGGAAAACAGTAATCTAGAGAAGGCGGTAGACAAGTTTACTTCCATCTCTCCTTAGCCTGGCTTCTCCGACCCCAATTTCTCTACCTGAAATTGCTCAGGGGACCAGTCTCTATGTCCTGCTACATTATTACACGCTTTTGCAGAAATACCCTATATAATACATCCGTTTGCTGTGGTGTGCTTACCGCTACAATGTGGCTATAATTCCAGAGCTAAGTGCAACTGGTTCGTGATACGAAGCGCTTGTAAATGCCAACCAATTGAAGATCTGACTTTAGTTGCTTGAAAATTAGTTAATTCACACTGGCTGACAGAAAGAGTGAAGCACATAGAAGAAAAGGACGAAACGAAATTAAACTTCATAGGCTGAAAGAGTATATGATGTTATTTTAATGATAAATAAAGTGATATTTACAAAAACTTCACTTATCAATATAAGACGTTAGCCCCTCTGTCTCGATGCATCCATTGACTTCGTTTGCAAACATAATAAAACCGTCGTATCCTCTCATTAGACAAGTTCCTCTCCTGAGGCAACATGGCCCACAACTGTTTAACTGGTCATACAGTACTGAGGACATTTATCCCTGTTTTCAGTCTTGAGATTATAGCCACACCTTGTTCCGGGGCAACAGTATCCCATTTTAAAGTGCTAAAACCTAGGAAATCCGCCAAAACAATTCTCCTTATACTGACAGACATACACTCCTGGAAATGGAATAAAGAACACATTGACACCGGTGTGTCAGACCCACCATACTTGCTCCGGACACTGCGAGAGGGCTGTACAAGCAATGATCACACGCACGGCAAAGCGGACACACCAGAAACCGCGGTGTTGGCCGTCGAATGGAGCTAGTTGCGCAGCATTTGTGCACCGCCGCCGTCAGTGGCAGCCAGTTTGCCGTGGCATACGGAGCTCCATCGCAGTCTTTAACACTGGTAGCATGCCGTGACAGCGTGGACGTGAACCGTATGTGCAGTTAACGGACTTCGAGCGAGGGCGTATAGTGGGCATGCGGGAGGCCGGATGGACGTACCGCCGAATTGCTCAACACGTGGGGCGTGAGGTCTCCACAGTACATCGATGTTGTCGCCAGTGGTCGGCGGAAGGTGCACGTGCCCTTCGACCTGGGACCGGACCGCAGCGACGCACGGATGCACGCCAAGACAGTAGGATCCTACGCAGTGCCGTAGGGGACAGCACCGCCACTTCCCAGCAAATTAGGGACACTGTTGCTCCTGGGGTATCGGCGAGGACCATTCGCAACCGTCTCCATGAAGCTGGGCTACGGTCCCGCCCACTGTTAGGCCGTCTTCCGCTCACGCCCCAACATCGTGCAGCCCGCCTCCAGTGGTGTCGCGACAGGCGTGAATGGAGGGACGAATGGACACGTGTCGTCTTCAGCGATGAGAGTCGCTTCTGCCTTGGTGCCAATGATGGTCGTATGCGTGTTTGGCGCCGTGCAGGTGAGCTCCACAATCAGGACTGCATACGACCGAGGCACACAGGGCCAACACCCGGCATCATGGTGTGGGGAGCGATCTCCTACACTGGCCGTACATCTCTGGTGATCGTCGAGGGGACACTGAATAGTGCACGGTACATCCAAACCGTCATCGAACCCATCGTTCTACCATTCCTAGACCGGCAAGGGAACTTGCTGTTCCAACAGGACAATGCACCTCCGCATGCATCCCGTGCCACCCAACGTGCTCTAGAAGATGTAAGTCAACTACCCTGGCCAGCAAGATCTCCGGATCTGTCCCCCATTGAGCATGTTTGGGACTGGATGAAGCGTCGTCTCACGCGGTCTGCACGTCCAGCACGAACGCTGGTCCAACTGAGGCGCCAGGTGGAAATAGCATGACAAGCCGTTCCACAGGACTACATCCAGCATCTCTACGATCGTCTCCATGGGAGAATAGCAGCCTGAATTACTGCGAAAGGTGGATATACACTGTACTAGTGCCGACATTGTGCATGTTCTGTTGCCTATGTCTATGTGCCTGTGGTTCTGTCAGTGTGATCATGTGATGTATCTGACCCCAGGAATGTGTCAATAAAGTTTCCCCTTCCTGGGACAATGAATTCACGGTGTTCTTATTTCAATTTCCAGGAGTGTATAAGGATTATTGACGTCCGAAGTTTTATTCTTCCTTAAACTTTTTTTATGCCATTGGGCCTCGTCACAACTAAAAACGAAGCTGCAGACGTGCACTGTCAGCACAAAGCATAAACCATAGAACATCACAAGCGGGTGCCTCCGCCGTTCCTAAGGTACATTTGCAAACTACAAGTAGCTGGCACCACCTACAAACGATAATATAAACTTACAGCACGAACGATACTCCTGTCTGTCATAAAACCTTTGAGAAATGTCTGTCTGGTCGTAGCCCATTCTAATATAAACTGCCTCTACGCTGCAAACTGAATGGAAATAACATGCCATAAACGTATGTCGCTAGGTAAAATATGTTGGTGGCTACTTCTTAAGGAGCTACCCATAAATGATCTTTAGACATTTCCATTCTCTCATGTAAAATGCCAAAGCGCTCCTCTTTCAAGGTACAATAAATTTATATCTCCTCTAAATTTGATAGCAACCACCCTTCTTGTTTGACACATTTCTTTTTAGACATTAAAGGCATAAAGAGCCCGTCAGCTTTGAATGCACTGTTGATGTAAAACACAGTGTAGCGAAACGCCCGTCAATCAAAAGTAACAGAGGCAGCATGACGTGGAATGGCTATATAGAACAACCCCGTAAAAGCAGACGCAAGGATCAGAATCATTCCAAGGATCCTGGGGAAACCAGATTCACCCACCAAAGAAGAGGCTTACTGAAACCTCGTTCAACTTTTGTTAGCAGCTAACAATAATGAGGCACAGTATACTAACAAAATAAGAGCTCTGATTTGTAGGAGGGTCTGTTGAAAAGAAACGATTCCGTATTTTTTATGTGAATACTAGCCGGCCTGAGTGGCCGTGCGGTTCTAGGCGCTACAGTCTGGAACCGATCGACCGCTACGGTCGCAGGTTCGAATACGACCTCTGGCATGGATGCATCTGATGTCCTTAGGTTAGTTAGGTTTTATTAATTCTAAGTTCTAGGCGATTGATGACCTCAGAAGTTAAGTCCTCCAAAGAATTCTGCTCATTTTTGAGATGCTGTGCTACAGTTGACGAGCCGTTCTCTATTATTATGCTCGTTAATTCTAACTTTAAAATTCCGTGTCGTCTGCCCCACATTATCTCGCCTCACAATCTTACTTCCTAATCTCAAGATTTACTTATACGTCTATAGGTATAAAGAGGATTGTTGTACCTGGTTTCCTTGTTTTCAGCACTTGAAAATGGAGTAAGGTGGTCCCGAAACATGTTGTGACACTATTGACAACTCGGCTGAATGTCCTCAGTACTGCGTGAATAAAAGTTGTATAATGGCTTCACATCAGTTTTACTATGTTTAACTGGTCGTTGATGTCCTGGTCAAGGGCACTGAGACGGAATTGGCGTCCGAGTTGCTCCAACACATTCTTTCGGGGACAGATCTGCGAATCTTACGGATCACATAAGTAGCTCAGTATCTCTCAAACAGCTCATACTGACACGTGCCGTGTATGTACGCGCAGAGTTACGTTGAAAGATGACACCTCGATACTGGCGGAAGGGAGGTAACTCGTGAGGACACAAGGTGTCCGCAACGTACCGTTGTGCTGTCAGAGTTCCCTGAGTCACTACCAGCCTTGACCAGAAAGAATACCGGATGACCCCCACGCCATGCCTCCAACACTTGTACCACTATGCCAAACCAAGCCACTAGTAAAAAAATGGAACGTTCATCAAGGTCACCGCTATATGTGCAGAAGGTGATCATTGGGGACAGTCCGGAACGTTGATTCGCTGTGATCACAATGTGATGCCATTCATTAGCAGTCCATGTTTCCTGGTCAGGCTATCAGTCCAAAAGTAGACATTTCTACAAACAATCCTGTCGGAGGAACATCCGCAACTGAGCATTACACCAGAAGTAGAAATTACTGCTACAGTCGTAAAGGCTCTCTTATTTAGATCACGACCGGTTCGGGCTCTCATATGCCCATCTTTAGTTGTCGTAACTTTGTGCTACGACTCCGAGCGCAACGGTGGACGATTACAAGACGCGGTGTGCTACTATCGAGCGCAGAAAATGGGCGAATAAGGGCCCGAAGCCGGTCGTGGTATAAATAAGAGAACCTTACAACCGTAGCGGTATTTTCAACCTGTGGAAGACGTGTTTGTTGTAGTGTTAATGGTGTCCAGCATGAAACGGTAATTCAATAGGTCAGCTGCTACTGATCTTCGAATAATGACGCGATATGAGAAAGACCACTATAGTGAGACGATTACTTGCTCTCGGATGGTGGACCCAGATGTAAAGAAGTTTTGCTTTGTGCCCAGTAATTCACAAATCTGGATGTTACTATACTCTAACAGCTAGCCAAAGGGAGATTCACAATTATAACCCTTAAAATTCCTTGAGGTGTCGACACTGCTGTCTCTCACGAGTAAATGCAGTCTCCTGAAGGCGTTAACATCGCTTACATCCACTATCAGCACTTGTATCAAGGTTAAACACGAACTGCACTGGTGCATTATGGTGGTTTTTCTGTCGGTCACAAGGAGTTGCAGTTGTAAATATTTACATACCCGACGATGGATGTGTACCTGTATGAAATTACATTGACATCCGCTAATGTCTTCTGTGCACTTCATTTTTTTAGGCTGTGTATGCTTCGCTTTTTATTTAAAAAACAGCAGCTTTAAGAGACTGGTTTCGACATTAACTCGAAGCATCAAATATTTATCATGTTTATGAAGTATTTCGTAAGAGTAACATGGTGATGAAGAATGTTCTAGGACCTACTGTGTCTAATTTTTATAACAGGTCGGCAAATCCTTGTTTGCATTTATTTTTCAAGTATCATGTTTAGCAGCAGCAACCGTTTAACATCCGCTATAGGATGTAGGTCTCCTACCGATTTTTCCATACATTGCAAAAATTAAACATTCGAATCCTTTTTCCTATTTTTTTATTTCGCCCAATCCATCTTCCTTTATATCTTCCTCTACCTCATTTCTTATAAAGAGGACTCTGAAAACTGAATGTCCTTAGTCCATCTCCCATCATTTCGTCTCGTCATATATCCGTTTAGTTCCATAACAGACTATCACCTCATACATTTATGTCATTTTGTCCTATCTGTTTGTTTTTGCATCCATTACTGTATTAGGCATCATTCATTTGTGTAACCCTCACTTTTTTTAACTATCTGGGCGTTTAAATAACTTTTTTAGTTTCCATAAGTTAATATTCGTACTATAAATCGATTGTAGTGTTTAAAAATAAGGCACATTGGTTATTGACCCTTTGAATGCAGAGTTAAAGTTCCCAGACGTGCTCTAAGCCATTGTACACTTCTTTTTTGTTGTTAAGAGTCCAACGACTTTTTGTTTTCAGTCGTAATAAGAAAACAAATTAGTCAACTGTTTCTGTCTCTACATTATTCGTCAATGCTATTTCCAGATCCGTGTACTATCCTCTGATTTGGCTTCGGTGAAGCCGACACTATACTTTGCCCTGAATATTATTCATGATGTATGAATAATATTGTTTGTAATAACAGAGAAGATATCCGAGTGGTACAACTTTCTGTTATAACTATAAGGACACCTCTCGGCAATATGAGCGTGTATTGTACACGTTGCATCGTTTACTCTGGTGTCCACTAAAAATTGCAGAACTGCAATGTTTAGCAAGTTGCTTTTGCAAATAACATACCGTTCGGTAAACTTATCGTCAGCACCGTCAGACAGTATCGCAGTGGGTAACATTTATCAGGTTAGCTTCGTTTCTAATTACAATGAACAACATACTAACAATTTCCATTGCTTGTGTTACAGCCATAAAAGATTAGAAATATTTATACCAAATTATCCCTGTGAGTGTTTGGCCGGTAGTCATCGTAAAAACGAACGTTTATTTCTAAGTGTATGGTGTAGATATACTACTCTGTAGCAAATAGAACCAGCTATTGGGAAAGATACAGATATGTAGTTCTAAGGCTTGGGTCATGTACTTGCTCAAAAAGTTAACTGTTTAGCTTAGTATCAATTAAGTAAAAGTAAACTAGCGTTGTTACGTTCGGAACGCAACTCTCTTACCCACAATTCTAGTACTTACCTAACATTTTTTTTTTATTTTTTTTTTTTTTTTTTTTTTTTTTGTTCGCTTTTGTTCGTTGCATCTGCTCGGGGCGGACGTCGTAAGTCATCCATTTATGCTCGTTGTTGCGGTGGGTAAACTAAATTTCTACTTGATGATACTTCTGTGTAATAACTTAGCAACATCCAACGGGCGAAATGCTCGCCTTATGACAGTGCAGTTATGCATTGAGTTATAACGACATCTTTAAAGATCTCTACCATTGTATGGCTATGCGAGGTAATTTCAACATTTTTCTTCGGCTTTGACGCAGGATCACTACTTGTGATCACATGATTAACGATTTGAGAAGTCGGTAGTTCTAAGTAGCTATAGTAGGTGAAATGATTTTTCTTGGCATGTTGAAATCAGAACAATGCGAATCAGTCTAAAAGAATTCGATGGTGTTGAGCCACTGTCATGCAATATTTTTGGATGATTAAGCCCCCATTTTACTGTCAATTATTGTGCTTATCTCCTGTGCTATGTAGATTTCTGCATTGATGCCATTACCAAGTTTTTCTGCTTTGGTGTGCCTTAACAGATACGACAACTTAATGGACTAAGAACTTTTTGCATTGTACTTGAAAATATCTTAAAAGTCTAAATCTACATAATACAGGAGGTAATTACAGCAATACACAGTGAAATCACTGTTTACTCGTTTAAGAAATGTGGGATTAGATTCAGCCCAGATACTTATTTGTTAAATATTACTGAAGATAGCAAAAACGCTTTAATCTTGATTACTTTCTTAATATTAATTCTCGTTGATAGACTTCCCGGTACGATTTGTCTTGCATTGCGTTGTAAAAGTTGTCTGCCGTTGACGCCTTCCGATGAAGTTAAATGAGTTGGTTAACTTTAACAGACGAGTGGAATTACAGTTAAGCATTCATTACTGTTGAAAATTGGAGAAGGTGTGATGAAAGGTACAACTCTTCTGTCACTTGTTTTTTGCGATGCTACTATCTTTAAACGTAATCGACTTATACTAATTTATTTCCCTTGGTTTTGTACTTTGCCTTCGTACAATGCTGTTTGCCTCCTCAGCTCAGTGGTCAGCGTTTCTGGCTCCTATGCAGAAGAACCACGTTCGATTCTCAACACTGCCAGGGATCTTTCCTTGGTGGGAGGAGTGCGACGTGGTGCACACAGCCTCTGAGGTCAACCGAGGCTCTATCCGAGTGAGAAGCAACGGTCCCAAGGCCAAAAATGCCGACAACGGCAAGGAGAGCAGAAAACTGACCACACACTCCTCCAGGCTGCATCCAATGACGAGCATAGCAGAGAATGACATGGCAGTCGGTCGGTCCTTCAGGGGCACAACGTGGAACTTTGCTTTTTCTTCCTCTATTATTGCCCAGCTCATTTCAATCAAGAACTTCTTAACGTCCTGCGCGCTACATAGTCACGTGATAAAACAGCGCTTCTGATAATGTGCTGAGCAGAGAAGTAACATAAATTGGAAGTAGTATCAACTTTTTTTTCCTTCGCAGCGACACAGTGATTAGTTATTCTAAGAGACAATGATTCTGAGACACTCACGTTCCTAGCTGTCTCTTTTTCCTGTCGCCAGTGTTCCGCTCCACGGGAAGTTGTTGACTTTCAGTTCATAAAACTCTATCTCATATCCTAACTGAAACTTTCCAACACGAGGCTACAATGAGGTTTATAAATCTTTAAGGCATACATCAATACTTTTCGTTACACACGACTTTGCTGTGAATTCTCGATGGCAGAAAATGAAGACAAAAGGAACCTTTCCTGATTAAATAAAGACTTTTAGCTCAACTTTCCCGTTTAATGTGACGTGATCACTTACAAATGTCCTAACTCTGTGCGTCAAGCATCATCGTTCATGATAATCAGTTGATAGCCTATTACGGCGGGTGAGGGCGCACCTCCTAACCATGCGACATTCAATGCGTAAACATTTCTGTGCAAGGGGTATCTAGGCTGGGGCTAACCGAATTACCTAGAACGAGCGGCTCCAAAGCGCTCAAAAAGTCGGAACGGAAAACAGCTAAACTTAGTAAGAAAACTAGAAGTGTAAAAACAGATAATACATGTATCAGCGTGTCAGGAACAGGTGTTCAGCTACTAAGAACAAAGTTGGGAAATGGGCACCCATAAAGCAACTGTCTGAGGAGGCAACGGATGTCAACTTTAGGGGATACGCTTTGCAGCGACGAACCCGCATGATACTGTCTCATAAAATACAGGTCCTGGCAGCCATGAACGGTCACAGCAAATGAGACAAGAAAGGTCATTGACGTAGTATTCATTGGCCTAACAGCAGCTTAGAACGCAACCAACCATCCAATGCTCCTGCGAAATTAATATGGAATAGCTAACGATTACGATCATACACGTCCGCGTTTGTAGCTGTCAGCGCGGAAGACAGTCATAAGGGGGACCGAGGCTCGATTTCTGGTATTTCCAGGGATTTTGTTTCCTTGTTGGGAAGACTGTGCACTCAGCCTCGTGAACCCAACTGAGGAGCTACTCGACCGAGCAGAAGCAGAAAGCAGGCCACTACCGGAAGACCTGTGTGCTCAGCACATATCTCTCCACATCGCATCCTATGACGCCATTTGCAGAGGATGACACGCCGGTCGATCGGAATCGATTGTCCCATGTGGTGTCAGGAAGCGGATACATCACTTTACTTTACCATGTCACACGAATGATTCAACATCTCTTTCAAAGCAGAGAGTTTTTTGTCGAATTTCATGGTGGACGACGTGCACGTGGGTCCGAAAGAGCGCGTAGCCATGGAGCCAGATTTCGGATCTTCTTTTATTTACTATTTATACAGACGACAAAACCCTGCCCAATAACACTCGAGGAATTATATGTGCTTATGATCTCGACCTCTCTTCCCAGACTAAGACCTTTGAGCAATTGCAACCAATTGTCTAAGCTGCTTTAGAGGAGTTAGATAAATAATGGTGTAAGAACAACTTAAAACGAAAGAGGAGCAAAACAGAAGTTTGTTCATTCCATTAGAGAAACAATGAGGTCCTCAGGAAACTTCGAGTAACTTGGAGTAGTGTGTTGTTGGAACACAGTTTCAGCTCAAAAATCCTAGGTTCATTCTTGAACGTATATTATCTTTCTGGCAGCACCGTCCAAATGTGAAACAAAAGTAGTTGCAAGATTAAGGGAACTTACTAGGGTGCAGCAGCAAAAACAGCTAAAACTGCAGCCTTAACTTTGTATATCGCTGTAAGTGAATATGTTAGCACCGTTCGGCGAAATTCTTCCCATAATAAACAAGTCTATATCTGACTTAATTCGTCGTGTACATCATTTGTGGCTGCTAATGTTGTCCGAAAAGCCGAACATAATGATTTCCATTCAATGACCGGTTCACTTAGACCAGAAGACCCAGTCCATCCAATCTAAAAACAGCCTACAGTATTATGGATCCACCACCAGCTTGCAGAGTGTCTTTTCGACAAAACGGGTCCGCGGTCTCGTGGGGCCTGCATCTCATTCGAAGCCTACCAGCAGCTCTTACCAACTGAAATAAAAACTCCTTTGGCCAGGTCACGGTCTTAAGGTACAACCGATCTGGTCAAGAACCGTGGAGAGACGCAGCAAGCGATGTCGTGCTCTTAGCAAAAGCACTCGCGTCAGTCGTCTGCTGCCATAGCCCATTAACGCCAAATTTTGATGCACTGTCCTAAGGAAACGTTCGTCGTTCGTCCCGCATTGACTTTTGCTGTTATTGTAAGCAGTGGTGCTTGTCTGTTAGCACTGTTGCAATGCCAACTCTATGCAAACGCCGCTGCTCACCGTTATTAAGTTGAGCCGTTAGCCACTGCGATGGCCATGGTGAGAGCTAATACCTTAAATTTGCTATTCTCGGGCACTCTTGGTACTGTGGATATCGCAATACTGAATTCCCTAACGACTTCCGAAATGAGATATCCCCATGAACCTAGCTCCAACTACCTTTCCCTGTTCAATGTCTGTTAGTTCCCGTCACGCGGCCGTCACATCGGAAACTTTCTCGCATGAAACGCTTGAGTGCATACGGCAGCTCCGCCGTTCACTCCTGGTAGCTGAGTGGTCAGCCGGCATTGTAGCTCAGCCTGTTCGGTGAGAGGGTTTAGCTACGTTCTGTAATAAAAAAACTGAGTAAATAAAAAAGCCGGAACGGTACCTCGGCGTGTTCGGTCAGGGAGGGGGTTGGCCTCTCTAATAAAAAAAAACTGAGTGGAAGGATGAACAAACGAACTTTAAGGGATGTCATGTGATGTCCGCAGCGATCAACCCAACAAAAAAAAGGTAGTCAGCGCGACGGAATGTCATGCAAAACGACGGCCCGGGTTCGATTCCCGGCTTGATCGCAGTTTTTCTCCGCTGAGGGACTGGGTGTTGTGTTGTCCTTATCATCGTCATTTCCTCTCCATCGACACACAAGTCGGCGAAGGGGCGTCAACTCGAAAGACTTGCACCAAGCGACCGGTCTACGTCACGGGAGGCCCTCGCCACACGGCATTTACATTTTACAGCTCCGCCAACGCACTGCGCTTTTAAACATTTGCTACGCGATACTACCACCATCTGTTTACGTGCATATCACTATCCCATTACTTTGTGCACCTCGCTGTATAACAGGCTGTGGCTGTGGAGTTCCACAGACTATGCCAATGTTTCTCTTTTAAAGTCAGCTATTATTTTACATGTACTATTATTTATGTATATTAAGAATCTCGTATAGTGAATATTGAGGCTTTTGACAGAAATAATCAGATGCACAGGAGAAGACTACCAGTAGGTATTCTGTCCAGCAGACGAGTGTGGTCGAACGGTTGTAAGCGCTTCAGTCTGGAACCGCGCCACCGCTATGGTCGCAGGTTGGAATCTTGCTTCGGGCATGGATGTGTGATGTCCTTAGGTTAGGGGACTGATGAGACCTCAGATGTTAAGTCCCATAGTGTTCAGAGCCATTTTTTGAAGTATTTTGTCCATTCACCTGTAACAATTATTGGTACGTGTTCAGTTACAGTACCTTGTGGAATATCTGCGAGTCTTCGTCCACAATCGTATTGTGAACTGTAACAATAATAACTAAAGTATGACTAAACACACAAACATAGTAATAATTTTAGATGTGCATTGATAAAATACTTATTAATAGTCATCTTATGCTTTCTGATCAATGCCTTCTGACAGTGCATCACGACAATACTCTCACTACAGAGCACAGACCTCGAATGATTCCTGTTGTATGAGAGGAAACCTGGGTGAGGGGTAAAGGGGTGTGAAAGGAGGGAGAAGGGAGCTAGTTGAGGGGAGAGGAGGGGGAATAGGACACCAGGTGATTCTCACACATTTGCCCAGTGGCCTTGAAAATGACGGTCATTGTTGTGGCAGCTGTAATATAAGACCAAAGGATATGTGAAGGATATCTCGAATGCTACTGACTGTATATTGGCAATATTTACTCGAAATTACCTATTTACACTTTCTAGAACTGTATACACAATACTTTTGTTCTCTTGCTGTGGAAAAGTGCGAGTAGCCCTCGCTCTCTGGAGAAAATAAATTCTGCGTCGACATTCTGTTGTAATTGAAGTTTTAGATAACCAAGAATGTTCAGGTACGACATTCAATTTACAGACTCGATAAAAAGGAATGGGCCGTAGATCTTGTTACAGCTTACAGCGCAAAAAACATTTACGTTAGGCAAGCTCAGTACACGTTTTATTATGTGACGTGGCTTCTGCTCACTCTATGTCTGAACATTAGGCCGATTCACTTTAGCAGGGGTATGGAAGATAGCTCCGTTACTGAAAAATATTTTACTAAGAAAATCACGTGCTGTTTGCATTTCGTCACGTTTTTTTTAACCCAAATTTAGCTCGTTTTTCTTTGTCACTTCCTGCTACAGTTAGCAACAGCTCCAATTTGTAGGGTTTGAATGACAGTCTTTACCGTAATGCCTTTAACACTGTAACCCTGTACTTATTCGGTTCTAAGTTGGCGCGTCCCGTTGATGTACCCTGATTACGAATTTACGGCTGACTAATTATCTAAACTGTTGCATCAGAGACGGCTAACCGACACCGTCCTCGCATCCTATGTGATACAGGGCCAGTTTCAGTGAAACGATAGTACCAGTTCCCAACAGTTTGCCTTTAAGATAGTGGACTGCGATATTTAGGACGGAATTATCCCTGAACTGTAGGATCGGATTTAGTTTCTTGATACGATTAACAACACAGCCCACTCTCTTCACCGTTACATGACTCCAGGCTGACCGTTGGAATATTTCAGTCGCGCAGGTCACCTAGAGCGATCTTCGGTAACTGACACAGTTTAGGTGGAAGAAGACCTCAAGGTATACTACATTCAGTGCTATATCACACATTTATTTAAATTAATAACCTACATATATATCAACATTTATGGCTACTTTTTAAAATTTATAAACACTCTATATGAGAAATATTGCCAACTGATTCACACGACATGCATAACAGTATTCTTACTTTTTTGTCAGAAGAAAAACACAGTACACAGGAGAAATACAGGAGATAAAAGCAATGTTAACAATTCCACGTGTGTTGTTTAGCAAAAAAACAAAAAAAAATTGCTCTGAGCGCTTTGGGACTTAACATCTTACGTCATCAGTCCTCTAGACTTAGAACTACGTAAACCTAACCAACCTAAGGATATCACACACATCCAAGCCCGAGGCAGGATTCGAACCTGTGACCGTAGCAGCTGCGTGGTTCCGGGCTGAAGTGCCTAGACCAGCTCGGCCACCGTGGCCGGCTGTTGTTTAACATTTAAACACCCAAATACCATATAAAAATAATCAATAGTCTATTTAATAAATGCCAAAGTACATAAATGTGATAGAATAATTTAATCTTTACGTTGCGGATTATTAAGCAATGTTATTAATGACAGATTCATGGGTTCGTTAATTTTTTTTCTCATTAACCCTGGAGACGACGCTAGAGACGATACATTGATTTCATTTCCACTACTATAATACTTTTACGCTTGTCCGTCCGCACCTCTCAGGTTCGTAGTTCAGGAACTGGAAAAGAGAGAGTTAGCTGAACTTGGTTAAAACGAAGTCACAGGAACATTCGAAGTCTACACTTTTCACGCCGTATAAAGGGCCATGTAATTCGGAAAATACAATATTCATGAAGTGCGTTATAAATATTTCTGCCAGGAGCCGCGGCCTTGCTTCAGGCGCACCTCCGGTTTCGCCCCCCAGAAGGCGTTATCTATTTCTTGCATGTGCGGCGAGAGTTCCATAACAGTTTCAGGAGGCTGTTTGCTTCCCATTTCTGGAGATTAATGGTCTCCTTATTTCTAAAGGTTCTTTTCCAGGAGGCGCAACGAAAAAAGCGCGCAGTGAATGGCCAATTTCCTATTCTGTGTCAAGAGGCCACCGCGCCGGACCGTAAAAACTCGCGGTCGGTTTTTTCTCCAGCCGTGTTCTCCAGCCCTGGCGTGCGGTCGAGCACCTTGCTGTATACACCGTTGCCCAGGCCGCCACCTCAGAACGCAAAACACTGCGCAGGTCGCTTGTACTTTCGAAATACCCACATCGAGGTGTGAATTTAAATCCTTGATTTCTTTTTCAAATGCTGTGATTCTTTTCCGAATTTTCAGTACGTGCGCACTAAAATAGTGAAAACTCTGTTAACAATGAAAATTACGTGGCTTCACAATTGCTTAGGAACAGAGACATTGTTGGACAGGAAAAAATCACAGGAAATGATAGACGACAAGTACAACAAGTACAACCGTAATAGACCTACAGTGGTACATTTATAAGGAAGTGGGAGAGGTTTCACCACAAGGGAAGAACCGCACAGAGGTAAATAACTTTCACGTTTGGCACTGGTCAGACTCCCACCATAAAAGTCGATATCGGACTCTCAGTCAGGCATATGCTCTCTTCGGGCACTAATTCAAGTTTTGCACCTTTCATTCGTGCTGGCTACCAAATTGTTTCGGTGTCCTTGGGGTAGGAGAGGGGGGTTCAGTGAGAGGGGGAGGAAGCGTATTCAGAATGAGATTTTCACTTTGCAGTGGAGTGTGCGCTGATACAAAACTTTCTGGCAGATAAAAACCGTATGCCGGACCGAGACTCGAGCTCGGGACCTTAGCCTTTCGCACGCAAGTGCTCCACCATCTGAGCTACCCAAGCACTACTAACGCCCCCTCCTCACAGCTTTACTTCTGCCAGCGCCTTGTCTTTTCCTTCCAAACTTTTCAGACGCTCTCCTACGAACCTTTCAGAACTAGCACTCTTGAAAGAAAGGATATTGCGGAGACATGGCTTAGCCACAGATGGGGGATGTTTCCAGAATGGGATTTTCACTCTGTAGCGGAGTGTGTGTTGACATCAAACTTCCTGGCAGATTAAAACTGTGTGCCGGACCTAGACTCGAACTCGGCACCTTTGCCTTTCACAGGCTAGCGCTCTGCCATCTGAGCTACCCAAGCACGATTTTGAGTCTCGGTGCGGCACACAGTTTTAACCTGTCAGGAGATTTTAGGAGGAATATTGTATCACTTCTCTCTCAACGCGATTTTCAATTCTTGCACGTATCAGGGAGGGGTTGTTCGTCGAGAAACACATCTTCCAAGAGGATCCCAGGCATGCTCTACAGGGTTTAGTTCCGGGGAGTTCGCAGGCCATTTCATTCAATCAGCATCCTCCCTTTGAAGCGTGTCCGGCACCTGAGCGGTCCTGTGTGGACGGGCTCTGACGTCCATAAACAGAAAGTAGGGCTCTACCGTTCCCCTCAACAGACGGACGTGATCCACAATAATCTATTGGCAATACCGCTGTACGGTAACACTACCTCGCGCAAGGATATGCACAGGTATTTGACCACTGAGATAACGCCTGTGCAACACCTGTGCCATACCGGTCGCCTTCATGTATACTGTGCGGTGTATAACGTGTTCTCATCTTTCTCCACACTACGGTGGACGGAATCACTTGTCACAGTGAAACAGTGTTGCTGACGGAAACTGAAATACTCCCTACACTAACGCTTTCGCGGGTACGACGAGGTGGAAGTGGGATGCATCAAACTTATTCCGAGCCTAATTTAATCGGTGTGAAAAGGTTCTGGCAGAGACATGTGTAGCGGTAGTCGATGAAGTGTCTGCAGCTATCTGCCCAGAAGTATGAAGTCTGTTACTTTTCGCAAGTAGTGCTATGTATCGATCATCTTTCTGTGAGGTGGTCCATCTGCAACCACCGAAATGCTTTTGCATAGCATTTCCACTTTTCTAATCGCGAGGTGACACTTATGTAGACGGCCACTACTGTGATCACAAGAATGGCTCTTGTACCAGCCTCGAAATGTACAGCTCCTCGTCCATGTCTTAAGCACACTGTCGCCTTACTATATGGAATGTCAAACTAATCAGTTCCACAACAACAGTTCTCAAACTCCGTAGTGGACGAACTGTTGAATGCATACATTGCGTTCGTGCGCCGTTTTGCAGTTAATGTGTCCCGCCCTCTACATTCCTTCTTGCCGTCGTTGGTCGGTTATTGTACAGGGTGCTTCCATAAGAGCGTGCAAAAAGTTTAACAGGACAGAGAGGTTTCTCCACTGAACAATTTGGGGTAGGGAACATGGGGTCAGAAAAGCCAACTTAAGGAGGTAATAGGAATAAAAATCACATTACTGCGTACTTTTATTATTTACGTTAGTTACAGTTAACTGCAAATACCATCACTGACACATGAAAGTACCATTTGTACTGTACCTTACAAAATGCAGGCATGACGTAGGCAAACATGACTCTGAAGCACACTGACAAATATCCCTGGTGTGTTTCGAATCACATCACAGGCAGCTACAACTCTGGCAACTAATTCCATCTCCGTATCCACTGGGATCTCGTACACAAACGACTTTAGATATCCCCATTGGAAATAATTAAGTTTTCCTTTTCATGTAACCTCGCAAGCTATGGCACAGGACATCCCCTTCCAATCCCGTGAGCTGGCAATACTGTACCGGTACTGCCTCATCGCATTGTACTCTACGTCTCTAAATATCATTCAGTAATGAATAGGTCTGTCGTTAGATAATTGCACGTTCTGTCACGGGACAATGTAAATACCACAGAGCCACCTTATGGACACGTAAAGGAAACATAACTTGCATCCTGACTTTCTGGTAAACAGTCTCGTCCTCCTTCATTCCTTGCAGGAAATAAAGGATGCGCATGTAAATAAACAGCACAAATTGTGTAAACTTGTACGTATGTTAGTTGTAAATAAGCCAGGAAACAGTAATGCTAGACAAAGCGTTAGACAACTTTACTTCCGTATCTCCTTTAGCTGACTTCTCTGACCACAGGTTTCCCATCTCAGTTTGTTCAGTGGAGCATTCTCTATGTCCGGGTTACATTTTTTGCGCGCACTTATGGAAACACATGCCCTCGTTCCTCATGGTCTGTGTCACAGGGGCCCGCAACGCTGCAGAGGCACCCTAGCGGCCTGTGCAACACAGTGCTACGTCGTGCCAGCCTTGTACACCTCCTGAGTTCTGATGACATCAGAATGGCTGATCCAGCAACCGACTCAGCGCCCACCATCCTCGTTGCCTCAGCACTGCTCCGCCGGGCGCCGTACACTGGCCCCATAATCCTTCTTCCTTGCTGGCGTAGCTGAGATCACAGTGGCAATAAGCGCACGCTATCCGGTGTCCAAATCTGCGGCCCTCGCGCCTCAGAAAGTCTCCAGCGTGTGTCGGGAGCTGAGACGACTGCCCGCGGTAGCGAGATGAAGAAGCCCCCCCCCCTCCCCCCTCACTGGGGCTGGCTGTAGAGCCCGCATCGGCCTCAGACGGTCGAACCAATGACCTGCCGTGGACTGGACACTGGTGTCCCATCTGTTGCTGTCTGTAGCCTGGTGGTGCGATGTGCCCTGCCGTTCTAGAGAGTTGCCACACTTGAATGAATCTCGTTAGAAAACAGCACCTATTTACACTCGGCTGCGCCCCTCTGATTTGCTAAGTGCACAGCTTCGCATCACGTACACATAACACACTAGGCTGGTCAGTGGCCCCCTTCTGCCTGTGACTGACGCCATGCAAACAGCTGTGTGTGCCTTCTCTGCAGTTCTACAGTCGTGTGGCCTCTGTTTCCCTTTGCAACCGTTGATATTATGCGTAACACACTGCAATCCGGCCTGCACCTGGCAGAAACATGTGCTCAGAATACCGCACAAAAGTAACTTTCCCTATCCTAAACGGTGGTGCCGCTACAAGAGTGTACACAGAAGATTTCCTATCGTAGGGTAGTGCTTTTGCCACAGTAGAGCCTACAGCACATGTCCGCACTAGAACTCTTGGTAGTATTGCTTACAAATTGTAGAGAGAAGTATCATTAACAGTGAGAGATCGAGTAACGCGTGGATCTATGCTCAGCTGAATTGGCGTTCGAGTGACTGCTTCTGATAAGCTGGAAATCACTATTAGATCTCCGTTCAGGCACGAATCTTTAATCTTCTCTGTCTGTTCACTGCACAGCAGATACAGCACATCTGAATACTTTGCGCTGACTTCACTCCATGCCACTGCATCTTCACCTCCTTTCACACTCATCAGTACATTCATTTCACGTGATCTAGTGCATAGCTTTACAATTCGCATAGCTCGGTGACTACTACCATGTCGCTGTCGGACACAACAGAGCCTGACTCCTGACGCGGTGTGCCCGCCGGCGATCACAGACACCACTGTGTTCAGTACAGCGTATCTTTGGATGGCGTTTTCATAATACAGCAATCGTCACATGCCATTTGTTGATGTAACATATACTGTAGATTAACGTGACCTGTGACTGTGATCTATGGATGTTGAGGTACTAACAGTTCCGTGGATTCTTGTACCATAGAGAGCAAGGGAGAGGATGTTATAGTGTGTGGCCTGTATCGTCTTTCTGCAACACAAATGCACACGTGGATTAATACGGTTCTTTATTTACAAGAAGCTGCTACTTGAATAGAGTCCATGTTCGCGGTACAAGCTCATCAGTAATAGTCCTCCTGGGGACAATATCGGTTACCTTCCTATTACACTAACCTAGTCGGTATGTACTCGTGTAGCCTGAGCGAGTCACTGAGTCAGACCCTCCGGTCAGCGTCAGCGACCTAAATACGTGCTGTTGAAAGGGAATTTTCGGCGTGCTGCTTGTCCGTGTGTCTCTCGCCTCTTTCATGATAGGCGCCCTTGATCTAGCGCCTACTATCAATCTTCGCTCTACATCTTTGCCGACTGCTGTGCCGGCGACAGCTTACGCCAGCATTAGTTCGACCATCGTGGCAGTTGTGGCTTCTCAAAGTTCCACTTGCAGTAGATTTCTTGCAGTCCATTGCCATCACCGTTACAAACAAAATTTTGGTCTCCAACACTGCTGTAACTAATGGTAGTGTCCAGAAACCCAACTTTTTGGTCAGAAAACTCCGATAAATCTGGAACATGGACGTTAGAATTTTATTCTTCGAACATCTTCAGTAGCCCTTCAAATTAAGACCAATCCTTTTTTTTTAAGTTTACAGCGTCATCGAGTCCGACTGTTTGACTGTACGAGATCCATTTGAGTTACAAATTATTTATGCTCTTGTTGTGTGATAAATCCCTTATTCTTACCAAAATATGAAGTAGCAATGAGCAATGTAACGGATGTAGAGCGACGACAAACTTTTGTAAGAATTATAAACAGAAGCTCTCCGGTAGTAAAAGATATATATAGCTAAATTAGCCAAGTTACCCAAGCAGGCCGTCCTCCATTGGCGTTAGTTAATCCCGGATATGTGCCTAATGAAGAGTAAAGAGTACTCCACATCTACATGCTCCTTGAAAACAAACACTTTACAGCTGTAATTGGTCCTACAGCTCGTCGTTATAACACTTGGTTGCTGTAGGAGTGGGTTAGATTCGTGGGCTCGAGGAAGTTGTCTGTGTACAAGAATGATTGTTCCTGAGCAGAAAAAATACGCAATGGCCAAAGCGTATTAATTATCCGTTTCAAGTTGTTCAAATGGTTCAAATGGCTCTAAGCACTGTAGGACATCTGAGGTCATCAGTCCTCTCGACTTAGTACTACTTAAACCTAACTAACCTAAGGACATCACACACATCCATGTCCGAGGCAGGATTCAAACCTGCGACCGTAGCAGCAGTGCGGTTCCGGACTGAACCGCATAGAGCCACTCGGTCACAGCGGGCGGCTTTCACGGTGTATCAACATATGACAGCTAATTTATTAACGACACATAATGCAACGAGTCGTACCTCCAACTGGCAGTAATACATACACTGGAACAACAAACAAACTGCTATAAGCATGTGTAATGAAATACAGTGTTACGTAAACAAGCAGCATACGACGTTGCGCTCGGCAACGACTATATAAGACAAGAAGTGTCTGGCGCAGTTGTCAGATCGTTACTGCTGCTAATATCGCAGATTATCAAGATCTGGGTGAGTTTGAATGTGGTGTTGTAGACGACGCAAGAGTGATGGGACATATCATCTCCGTGATAGCGATGTAGTGGTGACTTTCCCCATACGATCACTTCACGAGTGTACCGCGAATATCAGCAATCTCGTAAAACAACAAATCTCAAACTTTGCTACGGGTGGAACAAGTGCGTGCAAGAACAGGACCAACGACGATTGAAGAGAATCTTTCAGCATGTGAGAAGTGCAACCCTTCCGCAAGTTGCTGCAGATCTCAGTGCTCGCCTTCAACAAGTGTCAGCATGCGAACCATTCAACGAAACATAATCGATATCGGCTTTCGGAGCTAGAGGCCCACTCGTGTACCCTTGATGACTGTACGACACAGAGCTTGACACCTAACCTGGGCCCATCAACACTGACATTGGACTGTTGATGACTGGAAACACGTTGCCTGGTCGGACAAGTCTCGTTTCAAAGTATATGGAGCGGATGCACGTGTATGGGTATTGAGAGAACCTCGTGAATCCATGGATCGTACATGACGGCACGGAATTAGCTGGTAGAGGCTCTGTAAATGGTGTGGGGCGTGTGCAGTAAGAGTGATATGTGAGCCTTGATACGTGTAGATACAACACTGACGGGTGACACGTTCGTAACGATCCTGTCTGATCAACAGCTTCCATTTGTATCCATTGTGCATTCTGACGGACTTGGGCAATTGCAATAGAACAAAAGTGATGCCACACCTGGCCGATTTACTTAGGGAACATTTACAACAAATCGACCTGGACTATTTTTCGGTCAATGCTCAGAAATTTGTGGAGCAAACCACTAGAAATGCTACAGAGTCTCCAGGAACACTCTTCCGAGTTTAAACACTTCTGCTGGCCAGAAAACTCCTTAGACATGAACATTATTGTTCATCTCTGGGACGCCTTGCAACGTGCTGCTCAGAAGAGATCTCCACCCTCTCTTACTCTTACGTATCCATAGATAGCTCTGCAGGATTCATGGTGTCAGATGCCTCCAGCACTACATCAAACATTAGTCGAGTCCACGCCACGTATTCTTGCCCACTTCTGCATGCTCGTTGGGGCCCTACACGATATTAGGCAGTTTTTTTGTCTCTTCAGCGTATGTGTTATCATATCTCTGATTGCTGCAAAGAGGAATTAGTATAATGAGTATCACAAATGATGTTTCTTTAATGTTATAGACTGACAGATCTTTACAATTTCGTTATTCACAATACAAATGTTCAAATGTATGTCCGCCTTGTTGGATGCATTGATATAAGCGCTTCTACGTATTAGCGCGGACACCTCTCAATATTTCAGCAGAAATAAAAGCTCAAGCATATCTAGATTTTCCTGTTCCGTTTCGTAAACCATCTCTTTGATATAATTCCCTAAGAAAAAAAATCCAAGGGCGTTAAATCAGTCGATCTCGGTTGGCATCGAATGCAAGCACCAAGAGCCATCCACCGTTCGCAGAACACATTGTTGAAGTATTCCTAAACACACTACAGTAATGGGGTGGAGCACCATCGTGGTGAAACCAGTGCCTCACTGCAGCCGAACAGTTAGTCCAGACGCCAAATATACTGATCCAATAGTGTGGTCTCCTAGAAGCCGCACCATACGTTAACACCGCAGTGCGCTTGCATGTGACTTGGTCGTGACCAGTGAGAATTTGCAGCAGCCCAGTAATGTAGATTGTGTCTATTGACAATGGTGTCATTGAGGAAGCATTTATTTGTGACACGTCTACAGAACGATACCTGATTTTGGATATCATCTAAGGGGTGCCATTTTCGTTCCTCTAGCATCCTTGATCCCACACCGCGGAGCAGTATTCAAAAAGAGGACTGGCAAGCGTGGTGTAGCCAGTCTCCTTAGTAGATCTATTACATTTTCCAAGTGTCCTGCCAACAAAACGTGCGCTTTGGTTAGCCTTCCCCACAACATTTTCTGAGTGTTCGTTCCCATTTAAGTTGTAATACCTAGGTACTTACTTGAATTTACGGTTTTTATGTTAGACTGATTTCTCGTGTAACCGAAGTTTAACGAATTCCTTCTAGCACTCATATGGATGACCTCACACTTTTCGTTGTTTAGGGTCAGCTGCCAATTTCCACAAAATTCAGATATCTTTTCTAAATCGTTTTGCAGTTTGCTTTGATCATCTGATGACTTTATTAGTCGATTAACAACAGCGTCATCTGCAAACAACGGGACGGCTGGTCAGACTTTCTCCAAAATCGTTTAAATAGATAAGGAACAGCAATGGGCCTAATACACTGCCTTGGGGGACGCCAGAAATCACTTCTGTTTTACTCAATGTCTTTGCGTCACTTGCTACGAACTGTGACCTCTCTGACAAGAAATCACAAATCCAGTCACATAACTGAGACGACATTCCATAAGCACGGAATTTCACTACAAGCCACTTGTGTGGTACAGTGACAAAAGCCTTCCGGAAATCCAGAAATACGGAATCGATTTGAAATCCCTTGTCAATAACACACAACACTTCATGTGAATAAAGAGCTAGCTGTATTTCACAAGAATAATGTTTTCTAAACCCATGTTGACTGTGTGTCAGTAGACCGTTTCCTTCGAGGTAACTCATAATATTCGAACACAATATATGTTCTAAAATTCTGCTCTATATCGACGTTAACGACATAGGCCTGTAATTTAGTGGATAACTACTACCTTTCTTGAATATTGGTGTGACCTGTCCAGCTTTCCCGTCTTTGGGCACGGATCTTTCGCCGAGTGAACGGTTGTATATGATTGTTAAGTTAATTGTTAAGCTAATGCATCAGCGTACAAACCGATTTGCCTTTCTGTGTTCGTAACGTTAAGTAATATGCACTAGATACAACGCAAAAACGCCTGTTAGGGTTACACTACTCAAACAAACCCGTTACGCCAATATAGCATACCAGAGACCACTGCCCATCTGTAATAAAATAGACCGATTCTTGTCGTTACGAATGGAGTCTCAAAGCCATGCCTATCCGCAGATCGACATAGATACCCTCAACAGATAGTTTAGAGCATCCCATCAGTAGGATCGATGGTGTACGTGTCGTTCGCACCTGATTCTATGATTACTGTATTGTAATATTTTGTGTGAAATCGTTCGAGTGCTGCAACAATTTGCCACTCATACTCCCACTGTCTGGCGCAATTCCATGAGTAAAGGCAGTACCATGAGCATAGATACCGACCACATACTACAACTGCATCTGCCACTTACTGATCCTCCATGGGTTCCCCACCACTACTCCACATCAGAGCACAAGCTGCTGCTTTCTTATGGAGAGCTAGGATCAGTGAACTTCACGACATTAAGCTTCACTGCATCCGACACCACAGTCCATCTGGTGGGGCAATACGAGCTGTGACCGAGCACTCTCAGGTGGCATGTGAACCAGTTACACATATGGTCACGCTTTCTTTACAGTCATCTCTTGCGTGGGAAGCGAATACAGAGTGGCGTGCGCGCAACCCACCAGACCATGTGTCACCAGCCGATTCTTCGGCTGACACAACGGCCTCCGGCAGCCTGAGTCTGCCGCAGATGACAGTAGATTGCACTATTACTTTTTAAGCAACCGGCCATCCGTAAAGTCGAAGCTATGATAAGTGTACTGAACAATAAATGGGTTAGAACTAGTTTTATCGGCACCTAAAGACGCCCCCCTGATCATCAGCCCTCATAACCTGACAAAGCAGAAAGAGATCCAGCCCAGAATTGGGCGAAACCTCTAGCACGATATGGGAAGATGTATTGTGTGGTACTTGAAGCGAGACTGTGGTGTTTCAGCTGTATAAGATTGTTGTAGACGGACACCTGCAATTTAGATGCAGGCCAGTTTAGCAGCAGTGTACCGCAGAGGAAGCACATGCTGAGTAATTAACCAGACACCAGAACCAAAGGCTGTTAAAGAGCTGGAAGACATTTAAACTATTATCGATAATTCTGAATGTGGTAAAGCTGAATTTTGACCCAGTGGTCTGCAGAGCAAGTGGAGAGGGTACCTGGTCAAGATGAGAAAGGTGCGAAAATCTTTATGGATCACATGTTTTTCATCTGCCAGGCGGAAGAACATTCCCTGTATAGGTTACACCTGCGGGCGTTCAGGCTTGTTTGCAAAATATACACATATTTTTCGCGAAGCTGACACATGGTTGCGTTAGAAACGTATCTTTGTCATTACGGAGAAGGCCACAAGTGAGGAAATGTTCATCTTCACAATAGTAAAAAATACCAGCACTTGTTCACGACTGTGGAGTGTAGGGTTTAGATGTCCACAGGTTCACTCTTAGAAAATTATCGGTTTGTTCGTTATCAATGTAAAGGTTTGCCACAGGTGAGCTAATCCGTCGTTAAGTTGAAATAACCAAACATGAAGCATATAGTGGCTACCTAAAAGTCGCAAGCGGATTATGTATCAGAGGGCGACAGCACACACACACACACACACACACACACACACACACACACACACTGAATTTGGAAGAGAGTTCAGCAAAAAAGTGCAGTTCATGTCTGATGCAGCTGTTTATGAAAACTGTGCTAACTACGTCGTTATTGATGAGTGGAAATAGGTTTCACGTAACATGACTACCATTGAAATCCAAATTAAAAAATAAGTAGATCGAAACTAAAAATAATATCGCTCTCAGAATGTTAATACTTTATATATATCACTATTTGTAACACTTAATGTGTGCTGCATTTGCAACAAGCAGAATTTTAAAAGTGATAACTAACTCTCCACTAAAGCCTAAGGTCGTGATAATCAGTTGCTAGTTGATGTTATTTATTTGTATTTCTTGTGAATAATTTGTTTCTATTACTGAAATTTTCCTTGAACTGAAAAGAGTCACCATTTTCATATGAATATATTACTGAAAGCGCTAATGACTGCAAGATAACATTAACGAGCATTTTAATGCCTTCATAAGGCTGGTGTCACACCTTCGATCGTCTGCAATATCTCAATTACTCCAATACGTAACATAATAAAAAGATGTAGTAAGAGCCTAGCAAAGCCCAAACATCAGATATAATGAAACAGTACAACGAAAAATTTTCTTAGCAATTCTGTTACGCCAACATAAACTGAATTTACTCCTTCGCGTCTTTTTTCCAACATACACTCCTGGAAATGGAAAAAAGAACACATTGACACCGGTGTGTCAGACCCACCATACTTGCTCCGGACACTGCGAGAGGGCTGTACAAGCAATGATCACACGCACGGCACAGCGGACACACCAGGAACCGCGGTGTTGGACGTCGAATGGCGCTAGCTGCGCAGCATTTGTGCACCGCTGCCGTCAGTGTCAGCCAGTTTGCCGTGGCATACGGAGCTCCATCGCAGTCTTTAACACTGGGAGCATGCCGCGACAGCGTGGACGTGACCCGTATGTGCAGTTGACGGACTTTGAGCGAGGGCGTATAGTGGGCATGCGGGAGGCCGGGTGGACGTACCGCCGAATTGCTCAACACGTTGGGCGTGAGGTCTCCACAGTACATCGATGTTGTCGCCAGTGTTCGGCGGAAGGTGCACGTGCCCGTCGACCTGGGACCGGACCGCAGCGACGCACGGATGCACGCCAAGACCGTAGGATCTTACGCAGTGCCGTAGGGGACCGCACCGCCAATTCCCAGCAAATTAAGGACACTGTTGCTCCTGGGGTATCGGCGAGGACCATTCGCAACCGTCTCCATGAAGCTGGGCTACGGTGCCGCACAGCGTTAGGCCGTCTTCCGCTCACGCCCCAACATCGTGGAGCCCGCCTTCAGTGGTGTCGCGACAGGCGTGAATGGAGGGACGAATGGAGACGTGTCGTCTTCAGCGATGAGAGTCGCTTCTGCCTTGGTGCCAATGATGGTCGTATGCGTGCCGGTGAGCGCCACAATCAGGACTGCATACGACCGAGGCACACAGGGCCAACACCCGGCATCATGGTGTGGGGAGCGATCTTCTACACTGGCCGTACACCTCTGGTGATCGTCGAGGGGACACTGAATATTGCACGGTACATCCAAACCGTCATCGAACCCATCGTTCTACCATTCCTAGACCGGCAAGGGAACTTGCTGTTCCAACAGGACAATGCACGTCCGCATGTATCCCGTGCCACCCAACGTGCTCTAGAAGGTGTAAGTCAGCTACCCTGGCCAGCACGATCTCCGGATCTGTCCCCCATTGAACATGTTTGGGGCTGGATGAAGCGTCGTCTCACACGGTCTGCACGTCCAGCACGAACGCTGGTCCAACTGAGGCGCCAGGTGGAAATGGCATGGCAAGCCGTTCCACAGGACTACATCCAGCATCTGTACGATCGTCTCCATGGAAGAATAGCAGCCTGCATTGCTGCGAAAGGTGGATATACACTGTACTAGTGCCGACATTGTGCATGCTCTGTTGCCTGTGGTTCTGTCAGTGTGATCATGTGATGTATCTGACCTCAGGAATGTGTCAATAAAGTTTCCCCTTATTGGGACAATGAATTCACGGTGTTCTTATTTCAGTTTGCAGGAGTGTATATTCATATTTTTTAGAGTGTACCCAAAACAAGAAACTGAATCTGAACACGGTGAGTTAGCTATTTACCTCATATTTCCTGAAAAGTCAAAGATATTATATATGTGTTTTCACTCAAAGATCTCAGAAGAAGTGCTCGCGAAATGACGTGTAGGCCAATTTCACAGCTACGTTAACCACAGAGACTTCGTTATCAACTTCACTTTCTCTAGTAGATCTATCGTGATTTCTGCTGTTAGTATCGTTGTTATAAAAGATACAAAATTTACAGTCTTTTCTCTCTTCAAAATTCGATTACTACTTTCGGAGGAACTACAGTATTTGTAACTTACAATTCATCAGCTTACAACGTGAAATAGATTGCTGTCTATATTTCGTGGAATTTCATGCAGTAGTTACACAGACCTGTCACGTCGGGTGCGCTGCTGCTGCACCTTGGAAAGATGATAGTGTTTACGTACTGAGATAGATTAATAGAGAAAACGTAAGTTTAAGCCGGCCGAAGTGGCGAGCGGTTCTTGTCCCTACAGTCTGGAACCGCACGACCGCTACGATCGCAGGTTCGAATCTGGCCTCGGGCATGGATGTGTGTGATGCCCTTAGGTTAGTTAGGTTTAAGTAGTTCTAAGTTCTAGGTGATTGATGACCTCAGAAGTTAAGTCCCATAGTGCTCAGAGCCATTTTGAACTTAAGTTTAAAATTCATTGCAGGTATCAGAAACTTCGTTGACGGTCAACATCCACGTTGAATTAATAATGAACCCGCAAACTGGAATAATGGATCCGCATCAGTCATAGAATATTCCAGAATAAATAAAACTTTGTGAGCGAACGGGACAAGAACGCGGATTTACGGGTTGTTGTGAGGGATCTTCTTAAACACTTCAACTATCCGAGCACGCTGCCCGGAGCGTCCCAAAGCCCTGTTTGTCATGATGTCCTCTCTCCCTTGTGCTCACACTGTATTACTGCGGAAGATCTGGACAAGCGGGAAATGTATGCAGTCCAGCTGTTTTAATATAAAACATTTGAGTTTTTATGATAATACGTCACTTAAAAAGTCTATGGTCTCTGATACGTGCCTCTGACTTTGTAATATGAGAGGGTTATTCGGAAACCAAGGAGCGATCGGTCGCGAAGTGGAAACCGCAGTGAAAATGCGATGAATTTTTGGACAGGTGTGTTGGGCAGTGTCTCTAAGAACGTTTTAGTTCTGCGCACTCAGGGTGCACATAAAGATGCCTAGAACAATAATACCTCCCGCCAAGTCGTCTGACTAAGTCCTCCCGTCGGGAATACCGTTCGCCAGGTGCAAGTCTTTCTATTTGACGCCACTTTGGCGACTTGCGGGTCGATGGGGATAAAATGATGATGATTAGGACAACACAATACACCGTCCCTGAGCGGAGAGAATCTCCGACCCAGCAGGTAATCGAACGGAGGCCCTTAGGGTTGACATTCTTTTACCTCCAAGCACGAGGGCCTGGTGAGAAATTTCGCCTGAAACTATGCAGCCAACATTACATAACTGTTATGCGGTTTCTTCTTCAAGACAATCCTCAGCCACATTCTGCAGGGGCAATCTAGATGCTCCTGCATCATTTTCAATTGGAAATGTTTGATTAGCCACAATACAGCCCATAATTGTCTATTTCTGAGTTTCATCTGTGCTCACATTAATCACTGGCTATGAAGACAACCTTTTGGCACAGACTACTAGCTGTAGGCCAGCGTAGAGAATTGGCGGAAACGCTGGTGGCTGCCTTCTATAACGACGGTACTGGAAAGTTTGAACAACGATACGACAAACGTCTAAGTTGGATCGGCGACTATGGAGATAATTAGCTTAAAGTTGTAGCTAACTGTTGTAAATAAATTAATTTTGATTTTCACTGTGGTTTCCATTTCGCGATCTATCGTTCCTTACTTTCCGGATAGCCTTCAATTTTTTGCTGTTTAACATCATTGTATCGAAATGACATCCAAATGAATGCTCGTGTTTTCGCTAACAGCTTGCACAGCCAGCCCCAGTCTGGATGATACTGACTCTGCCTCTGCCTATTGCCGCCTTTGTATACTGTGCTACTGCAGCACTGAACTGCAGAGTGAGTAGATGGATGCGTACGTGTGGCACATTCCCAGACAGCTCCATCCACCTCCACTCCTCACAACCACTCCGGCTCATCTTCCTCAGTTTGCCTCATGCTACATCCCCGTCCATCTTTGATACACATCTTATATCTAACGGACAGGAGGCAGGAACTTGGAGGATACCTCTCGACCATAGTCCAAGACGAGCATGGGTCGGTGCTTGAGATGGCCCAGAAATGGCACATTTCAGTTTCGGACATTTGGCTCTGCTTATGGGAGAGCCACATCACTGCTGTCTGTGTGATCCCCGCACTGTATAAAGTCCCGACTTAGCCGACATTCAAGTTTCCTGACACCCTGCAGCGTGAAGATCAACTCTCATAATTATCAAACTTCGTGAAAACTCTAATCATGTAACATGTAACATGTAACAATGGAATAGTAGAGAGATAGTATGATTGTGGTTCGATGAAACCCTCTGCCAAGCACTTAAATGTGAATTGCAGAGTAGTCATGTAGATGTAGATGTAGATGTAGTAAATGACTGATCCTTCATGCCATTGGGAAGAAATAGCCCATAATAACATCACTTGCAGATGCATCCATCACAGGCAACAGTTTTCTATTCTCTGTGGCAAGGGGTTGAACAGACTCCTAATGTAATAATCAGGAAATTGCCTTGTGCCTCAGACACTTTGCTGATTGAAGGTTGAGACGGTAGGGCACATTTTTCAGTTGAGTACAAGCCATGCTGTATGGGCGTTAAATCAAACGTTTGGCAGGTAATTTCGGGCTTCCAGTCAATGCTCAGGTCGTTTGTGGTGTGAATGGCAGTGTGGGATGTGGCTTTGTCTTGCTAAAATTCCCATTTTACGTCCTGGTCATGAAGGGTATAACGAAATAGTTTACCCTTGTTGCCAGATACTGCCGATCATTCAGCTTCCCATCATGGTTATCACATCCAGAACATGCCCATAGCATGTTCCCATCTTTAAGAGATATGGATTTCCTGAATCATTGCTTTCTGTTTGTCTGTGGACCCGATGGTGCCGATCTCGCCGCAACAAACTGAAACGAGCTTCATCACGAACAGCATATAATTCCATTCAGTAAACAAAAGCTTGCTCTGTTTTGCACAGTATATATATATGTAGATCAGTATGAGTTGGTACTCATAATATGCTTGGTGTTATTAGGTTGACTCTCACAAGATGTTTACTAAATGTCAATAGGACCGCATGATTGGATGCCATGGTTGTTTATGCGTCGGTGGTTATCACTCCTGCAGCTGACCGAGACCGTGTGAAAGATATCGTGGGTTCAGGTGACCTTCGAGACGTTATCTGAGGTGAAGAGGGGCGGACAGACAGCGAACGGACCTTCCCACTGGAGCGACAGTGGTTTACGAGTCGCTTAGACGGAAAAGGTGCCGAGAGCAAAGCATCAGCCCATGGGGAATGGCACATTGTTTCTGCATTGTCGAAAATTACCATGTTTGATTTCGCTGTGGTAACGAACGCCTGGTTAATGTAAGCTGGTGTATTAATGACATTACAGCACTTCCCGTGGGGAGAAGTTCTTTACAGATTCGTGCTAAGGCGTACGGTGAGGGTGCCTGTGAACATGTAAGTACAAGTACACTACTGGCTGTTAAAATTGCTACACCAAAAAGAAATGCAGATGATAAAAGGCTATTCATTGGACAAATATATTATACTAGAACTAACATGTGATTTTGCTTTTACGCTATCTGGTTACATAGATCCTGAGAAATCAGTACCCAGAACAACCACCTCTGGCCGTAATAACGGCCTTGATACGCCTGGGCATTGAGTCGAACAGAGCTTGGATGGGTGTACAGGTACAGCTGCCCATGCAGCTTCAACACGATACCACAGTTCATCAAGAGTAGTGACTGGCGTATCGTGACGAGCCAGTTGCTCGGCCACTATTGACCAGACGTTTTCAATTGGTAAGAGATCTGGAGAATGTGCTGGCCAGGGCTGCAGTCCAACATTTTCTGTATCCAGAAAGGCCTTACAGGACCTGCATTATCCTGCTGAAATGTAGGGTTTCGCAGGGATCGAACGAAGGGTAGAGCCACGGGTCGTAACACATCTGAAATGTAACATCCACTGTTCAAAATGCCGTCACTGCGAACAAGAGATTACCGAGACGTGTAACCAATGGCACCCATTACCATCACGCCGGGTGATACGCCAGTATGGCGATGACGAATACACGCTTCCAATGTGCTTATCCCGTGATGTCGCCAAACACGGATGCGACCATCATGATGCTGTAAAAAAAACCTCGAGTCATGCGAAAAAATGACGTTTTGCCATTCGTGCACCCAGGTTCGTCGGTGACTACACCATCGCAGGCGCTACTGTGTGTGATGCAGCGTCAAGGGTAACCGCAGCCATGGTCTCCGAGCTGATAGTCCATGCTGTTGCAAACGTCATCGACCTGTTCATGCAGATGGTTGTTGCCTTAGAAACTTCCCTATCTGTTGATCAGGGATCGAGACGTGGCTGCACGATTCGTTACAGCCATGCGGATAAGATGCTTGTGATACGAGTGATACGAGGCCGTTGGGGTCCAGCACGGCGTTCAGTATTACCCTCCTGAATCCACCCATTCTATATTCTGCCAACATTCATTGGATCTCGACCAACGCGAGCAGCAATGTCACAATACGATAAACAGCAATCGCGATAGGCTACAACCCGACGTTCATCAAAGTCGGAAACGTGATGAAACGCATTTCTCCTCCTTACACGAGCATCACAACAACGTTTCACCAGGCAACGCCCGTCAAATGCTGTTTTTGTATGAGAAATCGGTTGGAAACTTTCCTCATGTCAGCACGTTTTAGGTGTCGCCACCGGCGCCAACCTTTTGTGAATGCTCTGAAAAGCTAATCATTTGCATATCACAGCATCTTCTTCCTGTGTGTTAAATTTCGGGTCTGTAGCACGTCATCTTCGTGATGTAGCAATTTTAATGGGCAGTAATGTAAGTATTAGCCACATTCGACAACTAGTGCTACGCTGTTGGCGCGGCAAATGAGGGGTTTCGTGTGATGCTTTTCCTGTAACGTATGAATTGGGTGATGATGTGATGAAGAAACATAGATTTGGAGGCCTTCTTTACGTTACGTTGTCATTGCGTATCACTGAGTTTTACTGCGTACACTTGCGTTTGTGCAGCTTCTCGTTAATCTAAATATTAATGCTGCCTTTGCAACTGTAATATCAATTATTTCTGCTTCCTTGAAGGTACACAAAGATTCCGGTGGTTCGTCCGACTTGTCTTATTCGATGTTATTAACTTTTAGCCTGTCTGAGGCGCTAGGAAAAATTGTGGTCTATGATGTGTACTATGACAGCTAATGTGAGGCCTATTAATTAACCGTAAGGCTAGTGTTATGGTCCAAATGGCTCTGAGCACTATGGGACTCAACATCCTAGGTCATAAGTCCCCTAGAACTTAGAACTACTTAAACCGAACTTACCTAAGGACATCACACACTCCCATGCCTGAGGTAGGATTCGAACCTGGGACCGTAGCAGCCCAGTGGTTCCGGACTGCAGCGCCAGAACCGCACGGCCACCGCGGCCGGCGCTAGTGTTATGGTTGAGATTTCAGCATACGTTTTGAAGCAAGATTAGAATATTAGAATCGTTTTGCATGTCTTTCTGTACCTTATAATGATTTACTGGCATTAATGATATTCCACTATCCCCACCCCCACCCCCCCCAAAAAAAACCGTGGACCACGCCGTTGGCGGGGAGGCTTGCGTACCTCAGCGATACAGATAGCCGTATCGTAAGTGCAACCACAATGGAGGATTGTCTGTTGAGAGGCCAGACAAACGTGTGTTTCCACTCAGTAGTTTCAGGGGCAACTGTCTGGATGATTGACTGATCCAGCCTTGTAACATAAACGAAAACCACCTTGCTGTACTGGTATCGCGAACGGCTGAAAGCACGGGGAAACTACAGCCGTAATTTTTTCCGAGGGTGTGCAGCTTAACTGTATGGTTAAAACTTTGGGTAAAAGATTCCCGAAGTATAATAGTCTCCCATCCGGATTTCTGTGTGGGGACTTCTCAGGGGCACGTCGTCATTAGGAGAAACAAAATTGGCGTTCTGCGGAACGGGGCATGAAATGTCAGATCTTTAAATCGGGCAGGTAGGTTAGCAAATTTAAAAAGGGAAACGGATAGGTTAAAGTAATGCAGTGTGAATTGAAGTTCTGTGGCAGGAGGAACAGGACTTTTGGCCAGGTGAACACAGGTTTGTAAATACAAAACCAAATTTGGGATATGCAGGAACAAAAAAATAGGAACTTGCATAAGCTACTACGTATAGCATGGTACATTATTGTAGCCAAGAGAGACACGAAGCCCACCACAGTGATACAAGTTTTTATGCCAACTGTCTACGCAAATGAGGAGACAGAGGAAATGTAGGATTAAGTAAAGGAAATTATTCATATAGTTAAGGAAGACGAAAAGTTAATAGTCATGAAGGGTGGAACTCGATAGTAGGAATAGGAAGAGATAGAAAAGTCGTATGTGAGTATGGACTGAGAGAAAGGTACGAAAGAGGAGGCCGCTTGGTAGAATTTTGCACACTGCATAATTTAATCACAGCTAACACTTGGTTTAAGAAGCGCGAAAGGTGGCTGTATGACAGAAGAATGATTCAGATTGATTGTATTATAATAAGACAGAGGTTTTAAATTGTAAGACATATCCAGGGGCAGATGTTGACTCGGACTACAGTTTATTGGTTATGAACTGAAGATGAAAGCTGGAGAAACAACAAAAAGGCACGAATTTAAGGAGATGAGACTTAGATAAGGTGAAAGAAAGGTTTCAGACTTTCAGAGTGAGCATTAGTGAACGCCTGAAAAGAAATACAGTAGAAGAGGAATGGGTACCTTTGAGAGATGAAATAGTGAAGGCAACAGAGGATTAAGTAGTTAAAAAGACAAAGGGTCGTAGAAATCCTTGCATAACACAAGAAAAATTTAATTTAATTGATAAAAGGAGAAATATATAAATCCATTAAATGAAGTAGGCAACAGGAGATACAGACGTCTAAAAAATGAGATTGAAATGAAGTGCATAATAGCTAAGTAGGAGTGGCTTGCGGACGAATGTAAGGATGTAGAGGCATCTCTAAAGTAAGATACATGCTGCCTAGAGAAAAATTAATGAGACCTTTGGAGAAAAGAGAACTTCCTATATAAACATCAAGAAGTCAGATGGAAAACCCGTCTTAGGCCAAGCTGGGAAAGCAGAAAGGTGGAAGGGGTATATAGAGAATCTATGCAAGGATGATGTACAGCAGGAAGAAGAGGAAGATGAGAAGGGAGATATAGTTCTACCTAAAGATCTTGATACAACACTGGAGGACTTAAGTTAAAACAAGGCCCCAGGAGCAGACAACATTCCGTTAGAGCTACTGATAACCTTGAGAGAGCCAACCATGACAAATCTCATTGACCAGACGAGAAAAATATAGGGAACGGACGAAATACTATCAGACTTCGAGAAGAATGTAATAATTCCTATTACAAATAAAGCAGGTGCTAATGTGATAATTACCGAGCTATCAGCTTAATAATTCACGTATGTCAAATACTAACACCTATCCTTGGCAGAGGAATAGGAAAACCATTAGAAACCGATCAGTTTGCATTCCAGGGAAATACAGGAACACGCAAGGCAATACTGACCGTACGACTTCTTATACAAGATATGTTAGGGAAAGGCAAACCTACGCATCTAGCATTTGTAGACTAGGAGAAAGTCTTAGACAATGTTGACTGAAATACACTCTTTCTAATTGTAAAGGTGCTAGGTGTAAAATTTGGGGAGCGGAAGAGTATTTCCAAATTGCACAGAAGTCAGATGGAGTTTTAAGGGTCAGGGAGCACGAAAGGGAAGCAGTGGTTGAGAACGAGCGAGACACGGTTGTATGCTATCCGCTATGTCATTCAGTCTGTATATTCAGAAGGCAGTAAAAGAAGGAAATGAAAAATTTGGAGTCGTAAACAAAGACCAGGGAGAATAAATTAAAACTTTGAATTTCGCCTGTGACATTGTAATTATGTCAGAGACAGCAGACGAGTTGGAAGAGCACTTAAGCGGAGTGGGCAGTGTCTTGAAAGGGCGATCGATATATGGTTAACACCATAAAAAGCAAAACACGATAATGGAATTTAGACTAATTACATCAGGTGACGGTAAGAGAATTAGATTAGGAAGTGAGACACGTAAAGCAGTAGATTAGTTTTGCTATTTGGGATCAAAATGATTGATGATGGTCGAAATAGGGAGGATATAAAATGCAGACTGTTGACGGCAAGAAAATCGTTTCTTAAGAAGGAAATTTGTTAACGTCGAGTGTAGACTTAAGTGTCAGGAAGTCCTTTCTGAAAGTAAGTGTTGCAATGAATGGAAGTGAAACATGGACAACAAACAGTTTACACTAGAAGAGAATATAAGCATTTGAAATATGGTGCTACAGAAGGTTGCTGAAGATTAGATGCGTAGATCATGTTACTTATGAAGAGGTAGTGAATAGAACTGGGAAGGACAGAAATTTGTGGCAGTACCTGACTAGAAGAAGTGATCCGTTGGTAGGACACATTCTGAGGCACAAAGGGATCACCAATTTGGTACTGGAGGGAAATGAAAGGTGGGGGGGCCAAACATTGTAGAGTGAAACCAAGAGATGAATACAGTGACCATATTGAGTAGGATGTAGGTTTCAGTAGTTGCTCGGAGATGAGGGTGAGTTGCACCAAATCAGTCTTTCGACTGAAGACCAGAACAACATCGACATAGTGCCTTACCTTAAAAGACTGATGTCGTCACTTTAAACGTTACTGCCATGCAGCAAGCGCTCCTTAGAATCTCTTGCTTGTACACACGTATGATCGACCATTAGCCTCTGCCTCAAATACACATGTTGCAGAAAACAGACTGTATTATGTTCAGGGGTATACTGCGACACTGGTTTTTGTTGTAACGCAGGTAACCCTAGTTCTGTTAAGGGAAGTTCAGCATGTGTCGAATGGATGACATAATAGATGCTGTGATTTCGAGAGATGAAATTACCTTCCAGCCATCCCTTCATTTTCTATAAACTTTTCATTAATTATTTTATTGCGGTTTTGTATATAATTAACGGAACCTAACAGCCCAATCCTAATTTCTTTGCAGTGTCACAGCCGTCTGACCTTGGAGAACTTTTAAATATTGCCTCCCTAACATGTATTTCAAATGGAAGAATGAGTTCTGTGAACAGACGGATGTTGTCGCTAAGTGGAGCCCCTTAAGCTAAGTTATACTGAACGACTTTATCGAAAGATTCGAGAAGCAGATACTGGAAACCGTGAATAAGAAAACGAGTATATGGTTCTGGTAAGTGAATGATACGTTTGTTTTGTGAAGTCATGGCAAGGAGGAAATTTCACTAACGTCGAAGCGGAATCAAACCGAAATTTCAGTTGCCATTGAGGAGAAGGCACGCAGGAGATGTGCTAGTTTTCAAGGAACAAGATGGCACCTTTGATATAACGGTTTAACGAGAACCCACGCAGTGTAATGAAGCAACTATTACGTGACTGCAGATTTTAGCTGTAAGTTTTGTTACGTTACGGCAAGCTGTTTTGCAAGACTGCTGATAATAGCATTCGGTCGACTTGTGACCTGCCGTATGCCACAGCTGTCCATAAAGCAGACCGTGAGAATGCTCTCTGTGGCGAGTACTAGAATCACTTATTCACCTCACTTAGGAAACTAAATAACTATGCTAAATGTTGTCTGTTTTATTCCAAATTTCGTATATGACGTTATGTTATTTAGAGGAACGTTGTGTCAAAATTTGATGCCGCTGCCTACAGTAGTTTTGGAGATATAAAATACCCATTAAAAAGTACTTAACCGACACTTAAGAAAGTAAATTCAGACGGGAACAATATAGTTTATCTTTTGGTATTAAACAGAAGTCTAAGTGTGCAGAATTAATTAATTGAGAATTACATATTAAAATTCTAATTTACATTTCCGTAATATAAAATTCAGACAAAATTGTTATTTGTGTCTTATGTCGTTGTGGGAGTAAATGAGAGTGGGGGAGAGTGTGTATGTGGGACATATGTTAGATTTCAAGATTAATTTTATGTAATGCATTACGCAATCATAGTGTGGGAAAGACGTTTCTAGCCACATTGCTGATCACGTATGCCGAAGCGTACTTGTTTTTGTAAGAAGGCAGGCCGAAAAGTTGCGTGCAGAAAAATATTTTTTTATAGTTATTTCAAGATTAGTTTTCGTTTGCCTTGGTGTAATCGAACATTTTATTAATGTTTGCAGCAGAAAATGAAGTAAATGCATCTGTGAATTTTGATTCGAGTAAAAAATATTCAAGCACAAATATTGTCTTGAAAAATTGATCTGACTGGCTGTTCGGTTTGATCAACCAATCAGAGTAAAGTCTTTCCCGTGCATTGGAATGCGTTATACACTCTGAAAGCAACGGCATTGAGGGAGTCGTGGACTAGCAACCGGACGAGAAAGTCATGTTAGATGTGCCCCAAAAAGTAATTTGTAAAATGAAGAAGTGACTTATATTGCGTTCGGTTTATATCGGCATACAAGCAGATGCATTTACGGGCAATTCGGTGAAGTTAGGGAGATTTTTGAGTGTTTTTTGTAGAGAAAAACACTATCGGCCTTTGTGAAGAATTCTGCTTTGCGCGTTCAGTATGCATTTGCAGAACATTGAATAGGGCCTAGTGTGAAACTCATTTCATAGCAGAGTATTGACTGTATTAATTTCGTAATATTTCGGCTGAGACTTAGTACATTTCTGGTGGTCTTGCGTGTGATATAAGTTGTATGAGCTAGTAGTAGATATGCTTCCAACGTAAATGTCGGCTTGTTGACACCATAACTGAAATACATTAAAAAAAACATTATTATTGGCAAGCGGACATATTCAGTGAAAGGAAGGAAGCATCCACTTTTGCCCGTTATCATTAGTCATTTACATGTTTATTTTGTTACCTGAGTTACACGGACTATGCAATCGTAAGTATGGACGATGGTTTTCTTCAACGCTGCTTTTAACATCGTCTACACAGTACCTACGAATGCAGAGCAACTGATGGTGAACGAACGCGGTGCTGTGGGAGGTGTACATTAATTTTCTGTATGCCTCGCTCAGTGCTAGCGAATATTTTCAACACGCGCTACGCTGCATTTGGTGCTTTATCCGCCGGGAAATAGTACAATATAGAGTTCGGGAGAGTAGGAACTCTATATAAAAAAGCAGCAGTGTTAAATGAACATGAGAAATGTTCACACGTGTGTGAAAATGGAACTATATTAGGACAATAGACACGTGTGCTAATGAACGTACATCAAGAATCGGCAGTCAGTGAAACGAGGTGGCAGACTACGTCGGCGACCGCTCGACAACAACAGGCGACATCTCTACTGCAGCGACAAGCATCAGGGGCGGTTGGCGGCCGTGTATGCAGCGCTGGCCCGGAAACTGTACTTGGTAGAAGCAGAGCGTGCCGGACGCATACGCAATTACATCTAGGCGTGAAGTCAACCAGACAAGGCAGAATACATGTCATGTTCTATTTCATTGTCTGTGTGCATATGCGAAGAAACTTTGCTTGCTTTTGTTTCATTTAGTGCTTGCTCAATATACAGATTGAATAGCATCGAGGGCAGGCTACAACCCTGTCTCACTCCCTTCCCAACCATTGCTTCCCATTCATGCCCCTCGACTCTTATAACTGCCATCTGATTTCAGTACAAATTGTAGACAGCCTTTCTCTCTCTGCATTTTACCCATGCCACCTTCAGAATTTGAAAGACAGTATTCCAGTTAACATTGTGAAAAGCTTTCTCTAAGTCTACAAATGATAGAAACGTAGGTTTGCCTTTCCTTAATCTATTTTCTAAGATAAGTCGAAGGGTCAGTATTACCTCACGTGTTCCAACATTTCTACTGAATGCCAACTGATCTTCCTCGAGGTCGGCTTCTACCAGTTTTTCCATTCGTCTGTAAAGAATTCGCGTTGGTATTTGCAGCCGTGACTTATTAAACTGATAGTTCGGTAATTTTCATATCTGTCAAGGTCTGCTTTCATTGGGATTGTAATTATTATATTCTTCTTGAAGTCTGAGTGTGTTTCGCCTGTCTCATACATCTTGCTCAATAGATGGTACAGTTCTGTTAGGTCTGACTCTCCCAAGGCTGTCAGTAGTTCTAAGGGAATGTTGTCTACTCCCGGGGCTTTGTTTCGACTTAGGTCTTTCAGTGCTCTGTCAAACTCTTCAGGCACTATCATATCTCTTATTTCATCTTCATCTACATTCTCTTCTATTTCTATAATATTGTCCACAAGAACGTAGCCCTTGTATAGATCCTCTATATACACCTTCCACCTTTGTGCTTTCCCTTCTCTGCTTAGAACTGGGTTTTCATCTGAGCCCTTGATATTCATACAAGTGGTTCTCTCTTCTCCAAACGTCTCTTTGATTTTCCTGTAGGCAGTATCTATTTTACCCCTAGTGATACGCGCCTCTACATTCATACATTTGTCCTCTAGTCATTCCTGCTTAGCCTTTTGGTACTTCCTGTCGATCTCATTTTTGAGACATATGTATTTCTTTTTGCCTGCATTTTTGATGTATTACAAGCTAATGACAGTGTTTTGCCTGAGTAAGTGCCTTCTAATTACAGTTTAGGAAATGAATTGAGCACGCTGGAAGCCGATGTGAAATATAAACCTGTAGCTATTCCTAAAACAAAACAGGAACCAATGTTAGTTGCTGAGGAATCAAAAAACAGTGTTTCAGATATGTTTGCTAATATTCTCCAGCGTATGAAAGAAATGGCATCAGCTTTTAATTGTAAAATGAATGGATTGGATAACGAGATTAAAGTGACATTAAGTTCTGATATTGACGATAAAATTAGTAAAATTTGTTCAGACATAAAATCTTCAGTAAGTTTCGATACTGACACTGAAATGAGTAGACTGGGTGTTGAGATGGATTCCAATATGACCAAAATGTGGTCAGACATAAAAACATCCGTAAGCTCTGAAATAAATGAATTACACATTGAAGTTGTTCATATGGAATCCAAGATGGAAAATAAAATTTCGAACTTGAGGGTTTCGTGTAAAAATTACCTGTCTTTGTTTGATAATAACATTAACATTTACATTAATCAGCTCAGGCAAGAACGTGATGTCACTATTGTAACGGTGAAAAATGAATTAAATTCGCGAATTGAGCAAGTTGCTGAGTATAATGTTGAGCTAGGAAAAAGAGTAAATTCTGAGTTAGACTAAGTAAATGAGCAGGTTCACAGAGTACAAAGACACTGTGAGGATAATCATGTGGGATTGATAACTCAAATTAAAGAAGTGAAGGGAGTGTGTGCAAAGTTTAGTGCTCAAGTTGTCAGTAAAATTTTTGACTCTGAAACTAACATGTAACTGTTTAGTACAGGCGTGAATGAAAAGCTGTGTAACCATGAAAACAGACTAACGAAAGTTGAACAGAAAGCTAACAACAATAATGTTTGTGTAGTGTCTAATGGTGTTATGGAATCTTCTAAAATTGCCTATGTTATGCATCGTAGTTCTTAAAATTTTATCCGAATAAGAATGTTCATTCAAAACTACATGGCTCTGAGCACTATGATACTTAACGTCTGAGGTCATCACTCCCCTATAACTTAGAACTACTTAAACCTAACTAACCTAAGGACATCACACACATCCATGCCTGAGGCAGGATTCGAACCTGCGACCGTAGCGGTCGCGCGGTTGCAGACTGAAGCTCCTAGAACCGCTCGGCCACCAACGGCCGGCTCATTAAAAACAATTTAGGAGTGACTTTCAAGATGTTTTACCAAAAGTAATTTCGGAGTGTGAGGATGAAGGTGCGGAAGAGGAAGATGAATTAAATGGTTTAGATAGTTCTGACGATACCTTGGATAGGGTTGCAGACACAAAGATTATTACAGAGGGTAACAAGTTAGAGCAGTTTTTTGATTTGTCTACAGTGAAACGGATAATAAAAGCCGCCACTTATAATGAAGTGGAAGGGGGGGCTCGTTAAGTTAAATGTACTTTCCACGGAAGGGGTAGGCTTTGACAGGCGCGAAGCAGTGCCAGATTTATTGGAAGAACCTAAGTCTGTAATTAGAAGTGAATACGTGGGACAACTTACAGTAAAAGTATTTGTATTTGAAGAAAAGGTTCCTTGCTTGATAGATACCAGATCAGAAGTTTGCGCAGTGTCACAGAATTTTGTGAATTCTCTTCCAAAAAGTAAACAAATAGTGATAATCCAGAATGAGATTTTCACTCTGCAGCGGAGTGTGCGCTGATATGAAACTTCCTGGCAGATTAAAACTGTGTGCCCGACCGAGACTCGACTCGGACCCGAGTTCGAGTCTCGGTCGGGCACACAGTTTTAATCTGCCAGGAAGTTTCAAATAGTGATAATGCCTGTGAGTGGGTTACAGATTGTGGCGGCCACTGGTAAAAGCAAGAAAGTAGTAATGCAAGAAATATTGTTACCAAATACTGTAGGTGGGATACAGATTAATTGAATTTTTTGATTATCAGTTTACTCAGAGTGGAAATGTTAGTAAGTGTCAATTTCTTGAATAAATACGAAGGGTGGTTTAATTTTGGAACCAATGATACATTGATAAGGGTAAATGGGAAACTGGTAACTATACCGTTTATAGGTAAAAGACATAGCGTGAATAATGAAGTAAGTGATACTCCAATCCGGTCTCGTAGGACTGCTAAGGTGAATGTTATGATGAATACGGTCAAATTAAGGATGTAGATGCTTCTCAGCTAGAGAATGTCAGAATCAGGATCAATGAAAAATTAAATGAAATAACTGAACTGACTATGTGCAAAGACAAGATCTGAGGCAAATTTTGCATAGGCATTACAAAAATTTAATGATGCAAAATTATTCACTTCTATGAATGTAACTTGTGGTTACTGGAATCTACCTGTAGCTAAATAATCCAGAAAATATACAGCGTTCCTGTTTGAAGGACGATGTTACCAGTATAAGGTAGTGCCCTTTGGGTTGAAAATGGGCATGCTTTTGTTAGCGCAATATCTCTGGTCTTAGGTGATAAATTATCAAGGCGAATAACTGTTTAGGTGGATGATGTATTACTTTCGACTCAAACTTGGGAAGAGCACTGCATATTGTCAGAAAGGGTATTAGAGGCAATTACAAAGGGGGAATGATATTGAAATTAGACCAGACCGAATGTGTCAAGAAAGAAATTAAATTTTTGGTACATATTGTGAGTGGTGAAGGAGTTAGGCTCGATTCAGGAAAGACAGGAGCCATTAAAAATTATGCAGCCCCAACTACACGAAACGAGCTAAAGGGTATCTTTGGCCTTCGAATTTAACCGAAAATTTGTAAGCGGTCATTTTTTAACGGACCTTGTCTGAGGGAACCTTTAAAGAAGAACCTGCCTTATAAGTGGACCCAGGAGTGTCAAACAGATTTCGAAACATTTAACAGAAGCACTGGTTAGCAGTCAGATTTTGAACCATCCTCAGTAGTTAAAACATTCTTGTTTTGTATCAGATGCTTGTCGTGACGGTCTATGGGTTAATTTGTTCCAAATCGAAACGCCTGGTGAAGAACTGGTCCACAAAACGATCGTCTTTGCACCAAGCGGAGAAAAATTACAGCATTTTGGAAATGGAAGCATTAGCCGTTACTTTCGGATTGCAGAAATTTCAGAAATACCTTTTAGGACATAAAGTTATGATCTATACAAACCATAGTGCTCAAACATATTTAGATAATTGTCAGCTTAAACACGGTAGACTGAGAAGGTGATCTATGTGCTTCCAACAATTTGACTATGAGATGAAGTGTATAAAGGGGTATGAAAACATAGTGGCAGATGCGTTATCGAGAAGTGCAATGAAAACGGAGCACGGGGTGGATCCACTGAGAAACAGGAGTTTCGATGAAATTTTGCTGGCGGTTATTCATTTGCAGGAACAGGGAGTGATTAATCGCGTTTGCAAGAATCTTAGACGGGAGCAAAACCAGAATAATAATTAGAAATTAGTATAAAGCAGGATAGGTCACCCTGACTTTCCAAAGTTACACAAATATTACCAGGTGCACAAGGATATACTTTCCGAAGGAGGAAAACAGTGATGAGAACTGGTGCATTTGCTTCCCTAAACAACAAGAGGATTTGTTAATTGATTTTACACACTGCAAGTATAGGCATTATGGTGCCCGTAAAATTATTGATAAATTGATGTGCTGACTTTTGATAACATGTGGCCTCGAGTGCAAAAGAGGCTAGAATACTGTGACTGGTGCCAAAAGGTACGAGCAAACAACGGAGTTGTGCAGGGACTGATGTACTCTGTGAAAGCACAAAACAAATAAGATTTAGTAGCAGAGTATCTTTCTGACCCCTTGCCCGTCTCAAGGGGAGATTGTGAGTACGTGATCGTACTGGTAGACGGTTTTACTACGTATGTAAAATTTTATCCGATTAAAAAGGACAATGCTAAGGTAATAGTGATCAAATTCTAAAAGGACTATTTTTTTAAACTTCGTGGTTCTAAATGGAATTCTATCAGATAATGGGCCTCGATTTATTTCTAAGCGTTTTAAGGAATGTCGAAAGAATATAAATGTGGGACACATTGAAAATTTTGGCCAATTTTCCACAGGGTAACATGTGTGAAAGAATCATGAAAGAACTTCATCGTCTCTGTAGGACATATTTTCATAAGAAACACTCTGCCTGGGCTAGCTACTTGGAATATTTGGAGGAATATGTGGGACCTTTTAGAATTATAGCCAAACCCCATGCTAATGCCTACCGATTAGAATATGTTAAGTCACATAAGTTACTTAGCTTGAGAAACATAACTGATTTAAAGAGATAGATACAGAAGGAACCATTACTGCTAGTAACTAAGATGCCAAAGGGGACATGCTTTCTTTGCGTTGTCATGTGGTTGACGATCACGAGGCACTTGAGTTGGTGACAGTAGTATTTTCCCTTTATTTTTGTGTTGTCAAACTTCCTCTAGTTCACTCAGAACTTTAGCTATCTTCTTTGCTTTTTCCCTATCAGTAAATAGTGTAGTAGAGTAGTACAAAGCATACAGAGAGCTAGTGTCCCAGTAGAAACTAAAAGGACTAACGAGACAGAATGAGGAATGAAAAGTAAGCTTTAATGTGATCATACAGTAAGATGGCAAGAGTTTTTTAGAAACTTTTGTGATGTGTAAAGATGTTGTAATAATAATGTGTCAGAGGCAAAAGATAATTGCCTGCCTAACAAGAAAATAGAAATTTGTACTTGATGTCTTCTGAGAATGAAAGAGGTGGAGTTAAGTGTGTTTAACGTCTTTGGTGATGTGTTTTTCTTGAAATTAGTGTACCATATGGGTTTAAGAGCCACATAAGTTGGCATGAGCTCTGCTTAATTTTTTTCTATAAGGACCTTTTTGTATGTACTACCCATATGTATTATGTTATTTGGATCATCAGATGATGAAAAGCCACAATCGATGACTGGAGTTAGTTGCACTAATAAATATTACAGAGACACAGCAGTTTGCTAGGGGTTTCAGTATTGTTATACATGGAATGTTGTATTTTTTCTGGAATATTGTGTATTAGATGTATTTTTCACTACAGGATCTGTGTGGGGACTTTGCTAAAGTCACAGGAGCTGGCAAGGTTAATTTTCAGTAATTTTATAAAGACTTTTCTGTAGAATAGGTGTATTTGTATATAGCAGTATGTAAGTTGTGCGTCAGAGCTACTGAAGCGGGCATAATTAATTTTAGTGATTTTCTAAAATTGTTTTCTCTTTCCTTATGATGTATATAGGAGGTGTTGAGGAACTACAGGAGGTGGACTGAATGGTTTTCCGTGCTTAATGATTTTATATGTATTTGCGTATTGTGTATGATGTTTTTCAGAGCTGCAGGTGGTGTCAGAAGTAATTTTTCAGTACATTTAATGATGTTGTATTTTTCTTTGTGTACAGTAACTTATTAGTGTGAAGTCAAGTAGTAAATTTTGTATTCTGAAAGAAATTTAAGAAAAGTTAAATTTTGAATTAGCACTGTTTGTAACAGTAACTTGCTTGATTACACACAGATTTTGAAAAAAAGATTTCAGTGGTAGTGCCAATTTTGGGTGCACTGTTAAAGTTTTTAAAAGTAGTTAATTCATTTTCTCTCAATTAATTAATACTAAATGTAAAATAAATATTTGATTGAAAATTAATATGAACTGGCCTCAAAAAGAATTTGGATAATATTTAAAAAAAAACTTCTTTAAGAAAATGTAGCTTTTATCTTTTGGCTATGGGAGGCAAGCTTTAAGAAATATTATCTATTAGGATAAATGTATGTGTTAGGATTCGGATGTAGCGATTGAGAATGGACACTGAGACCTGCTGTATATTACAGGTACTGAGAGAGAATCCGAGGTCGAGACAGAGCTGGAGGCTAAATACCAGTGATGAACCATTTTTCGATTCAAGGGTAAGTACTTATGACCCATACTCATTTTACTTCGTTACTGAAAATATTTCAGTAAAGTGTCTGGACGTCATTACGAGACAAAACAAAGTTAGTGTTTTTTTTTTTTCAAATGAAAGACTTGGAGTTAAAAAAGAGTTGATTGCTTCAAAAACTTTCGTAAAAAATCTTCCTCATGAATGTTTTGAAATGTTAAAGAAATTTGAAAAAAAATATTGTAATATGTAAACATTGAAAGTTGAATTTCGTTAAAGTCATTCTTTGAATAAGAAATTATTAAATTGCAAAGAATCCTGTAAGAACATTAGATGTATTTCTTTTCAGCTGATGAAAAGTAATACTTTTTGTAAAATTAATTTCCTGTACGTCATCAAGACCTTGCCATTCACAATTGATGTAAATAGATATATCATGTTGTAATGTTATGTAATTTAAATAGTTTCATCAAATCAATCTTTTTTGGTAAAAACAGTTTAATGAGAAGTGTCAGTGTGGATAAGGAAAAACATTACAGCAAAAATTGTAAGAAAAATATAATCAGGAAAGAATTATTTTCTTAGACAGTGTGTAGCGTCGCAGCTCTTACGCGTCTTCAGATTTTTGTTACGTTAAGGCTAGCTGTTTTGGTACCCTGCAGTATAGTAGCATTCGGCGGCTGCCGACTTGTGGCCTGCCGTATGTGTCATAGCCACACCTGTCACTAAAGCGGGCCGTGAAAATACTGATTATGGCGCGTCCTAGAAACAGTTATTTACTTCACCTAGGAAACTAAATAACTATGTTAAATATTATGTGTTTCATTCCATTTGGTACATGCTCTTTCGTTATTCAGATGAACTTTGTGTCAAAATTTGATACCGCTACCTACAATACTTTCATAGATATAAAAAATTCAGTACAAAAGTACTTAACCAACTCATAAGAAAGTAAATTTCGATAGGAAAAATGTAGTTCATATTCTGGTATTATTTGGAAACATAAACAGAACTCTCAGTGTGCAGAATTAATTACTTGAGGTTTTCATATTAAAACTCTAATTTTCGTTTTCGTAATATAAAATGCAGAGAAAATTATTATGTGTGTCTTACGTTATTGTGGGAGTAAATGAGAGTGAGTGAGAATGTGTATGTGAGACCTATGCTAAATTTCAAGATTAATTTTATGTAATGCATTACGCAATCCTAGCAGGGGAAAGTTGTTTGTACCCACATTGCTGATGACGCATGCCCAAGCGTAGTTGTTTTGTAAGAAGGCAGCCAGAATAGTCATTTGCAGAGTAATGTATTTGTAAAGTTATTTCAAGATTAGGTTTCGTTTCGTTTGGTATGGTCGAACATTTTATTAATATATGCAGCATAAAATGTCGTAAATGTATCTGCGAATGTTGATTCGAGTAAAACAGTTTAAGCGCGAATATGATCTTGAAAGATTGATCTGATTGGATGTTTGTTTTGATCAACCAGAGTAAACTCTTTCCCGCGCACTGGAATTAGTTATACGCTCTGAAAGCAACGGCATTCAGGGAGTTCAGGACTAGCTGCCAGACGAGAAATTCACGTTACATGTGTCCGAAAAAGTAATTTGTAAAATGAAGAAGTGGCTGTTATTTTGCGTTCGGTTTATATCGGCATGCAAGCAGATGCATTTACGGGCAGTTCGGTGAAGTTTGGAAGATTTTGGAGTGTTTGTTGTAGAGAAAACCGCGTGTGAAACTGGCGGCCTCTGTGAAGAATTTTACTTTGCGTGTTCAGTATGCATTTGCAGAACATTTTTTGGCGAGCATCTTCCTTAGAAGAATCCACTGAAAAGGACTATGTGTGAAACTCATTTCGTAGCACAGTACTGAACTCGTAAATTTCATGTTAGACTTAGTACATTTCTGGCGGTCTTGCGTGTGATAAAAGCTGCATTAAGTAGTAGTAGATGTGCTATGTACGTAAATGTGGGCCGATTCCATGAAGCTAAGAACTATTAGGCTTATTACACTGCTGGCAATTAAACTTGTCACACCAAGAAGAAATGCAGATGATAAACGGGTATTCATTGCACAAATATGTTATGCTAGAACTGACATGTGATAACATTTTCACGCAGTTTGGGTGCATGGAGCCTGAGAAATCAGTACTCAGAACAATCACCTCTGTCGTAATAACGGCCTTGATACGCCTGGGCATTCAGTCAAACAGAGCTTTGATGGCGTGTACAGGTACAGCTGCCCATGCAGCTTCAACACGATACCACAGATCATCAAGAGTAGTGACTGGCGTGTAGTGACGAACCAGTTGCTCGGCCACCATTGACCAGACGTTTTCAGTTGGTGAGAGATCTGGAGAATGTGCTGGCCAGGGCAGCATTCGAACATATTATGTATCCAGAAAGGACCGTACACCACCTGCAACATGCGTTCGTGCATTATCCTGCTGACATTTAGGGTTTGGCAGGAATCGAATAAAGGGTAGAGCCACAGGTCGTAACACATCTGAAATGTAACGTCCACTGTTCAAAGAGCAGTCAATGCGAACAATAAGTGACCTAGACGTGTAACCAATGGCACCCCATACCATCACGCCAGGTGATACGCCAGTATGGTGATGACGAATACACGCTTCCAATGTGCGTTCACCGTGATGTCGCTAAACACGGATGCGACCATCATGATGCTGTATACAGAAACTGGATTCATCCGATAAAATGACGTTTTGCCATTCGTGCACCCAGTTTCGTCGTGGAGTACACCATCGCAGTGGCTCCTGTCTGTGGTGTACATCTACATCTACATGACTACTCTGCAATTCACATTTAAGTGCTTGGCAGAGGGTTCATCGAACCACAATCATACTATCTCTCTACTATTCCACTCCCGAATAGCGAGCGGGAAAAACGAACACCTAAACCTTTCTCTTCGAGCTCTGATTTATTTTATTTTGATGATCATTCCTACCTATGTAGGTTGGGCTCAACAAAATATTTTCGCATTCGGAAGAGAAAGTTGGTGACTGAAATTTCGTAAAAAGGTCTCGCCGCGACGAAAAACGTCTATGCTGTAATGACTTCCATCCCAACTCGTGTATCATATCTGCCACACTCTCTCCCCTATAACGTGATAATACAAAACGACCTGCCGTTTTTTGCACCCTTTCGATGTCCTCCGTCAATCCCACCTGGTAAGGATCCTACACCGCGCAGCAATACTCTAACAGAGGACGAACGAGTGTAGTGTAAGCTGTCTCTTTAGTGGACTTGTTGCATCTTCTAAGTGTCCTGCCAATGAAACGCAACCTTTGGCTCGCCTTCCCGACAATATTAACTATGTGGTCCTTCCAACTGAAGTTGTTCGTAATTTTAACACCCAGGTACTTAGTTGAATTGACAGCCTTGAGAATTGTACTATTTATCGAGTAATCGAATTCCAATGGATTTCTTTTGGAACTCATGTGGATCATCTCACACTTTTCGTTATTTAGTGTCAACTGCCACCTGACACACCATACAGCAATCTTTTCTAAATCGCTTTGCAACTGATACTGGTCTTCGGATGACCTTACTAGACGGTAAATTACATCATCATCTGCGAACAGTCTAAGAGAACTGCTCATATTGTCACCCAGGTCATTTATATAGATCAGGAACAGTAGAGGTCCCAGGACGCTTCCCTGGGGAACACCTGATATCACTTCAGTTTTACTCGATGATTTGCCGTCTATTACTACGAACTGCGACCTTCCTGATAGGAAATCACGAATCCAGTCGCACAACTGAGACGATACCTCATAGCTCCGCAGCTTGCTTAGAAGTCGCTTATGAGGAACGGTGTCAAAAGCTTTCCGGAAATCTAGCTTCAAGGGGAACCGCAGCCATGGTCTCCGATCTCATAGTCCATGCTGCTTCAAACGCCGTTGAACTGATCGTGCAGATGGTTGTCGTCTTGCAAACGACCCCATTTGTTGACTCAGGGATCGAAACGTGTCTGCACGATCCGTTACATCCATGCGGATAAGATTCCTGCTAGTGATACGAGGCCGTTGGGATCCAGCAGGGTGTTCCGTATTAACCTCCTGAACCCACTGATTCGATCCTCTGTTAACTGTCATTGGATCTCGAGCAACGCGATCAGCAATGTCGCGATACGATAAACCGCAATCGCGACAAGCTACAATCCGATCTCTACCAAAATCTGAAACGTGACGGTACGCATTTCTCCTCCTTACACGAAGCCTCACAACAATGGTGGCCGAGCGGTTCTAGGCGCTTCTCTCTGTAACCGCGTGACCGCTACGGTCACTGGTTCGAATCTTGCCTCGGACATGGATGTGTGTGATGTCTTTAGGTTAGTTAGGTTTAAGTAGTTCTAAGTTCTAGGGGACTGATGACCTGAGATGTTAAGTCCCATACCGCTCAGAGCCATTTAAACCATTTTGAGCCACCACGTTTCACCAGGAAAACCCGGTCAATGGAAACTTTCCTCATGTCAGCACGTTGTAGATATCGCCACCGGCGCCAGTCCTGTGTGAATGCTCTGAAAAGCTAATCATTTGCATATCACAGCATCTTGTTCCTGTCGGTTAAATTTCCTGTCTTTAGCACGTCATCTTCGAAGTGCAGAAATTTAAATGGCCAGTTGTGTATTAACGATTTTCGGTTTTGAGGAGTATATAGATGTGTGTTAATTCTAGAGTTATATTTGTTTTGGGAGTGAATTAACACCTTAAGTACAAGGTAAGTAAAATATGTGCTATGACTGAATGTCGCATACCCTCGGTTAAACTACTCTCGTAGTGGGTCAACCAGTCACGACAATATTCGTAGGTACAATAAATGACGGTAGTTAGGCGAGCACTCGATGTCTTGTTGTTTGTATTCGTGCTGCTGTACAATGTAGTCCGCTTGAAAATGGTCCTATAGCTAAAAAGGTCACATCACTGTAAAATTTAGTCTAGTTGTAAATTGCCATAGAATCGTTTCCAAGTGGACTCTACTGCATAAGACAATGTTGCGTGAATGTGGTTCTATATAATGAAATATCCATGTCAATACACATGCAAGATGTGGCGTCGTCAATACGTTAATTCCAACCTTACGTTGCTGAACAGCATCTAAGAATAGGTCCCACATAGGAATGGAAATGATAAGGTCGCAGACGGTGCCACAGTCACGATACAGAAACAGCTCAGCATTTCGAATGATCGGACACAGAGCTACTTATAAGACTCACCATCGACCGGTCATTTGCAACGATCGCTACTCATATACTAAAACTGAATAAGAGCTACGCAAAAGGCCACAGTCTGAACCTAATGATTACACCATCACAGCTAAAGAGATATAGCTAAGCGGTGTGAACTTTCCCATTCCCTCCTCACTATTAATAACTTGAGATAAACCTCTTATGCATCACATTATCATTGCCAACTTCTTTGATGTAAGTTTAAGAAACACTGAAATGCTTTACAACAAGGAGGGGGCTACAATCCTCGCTTGAGACTATAATGGTCCAAAGTGCCGAGCTTTCAGTTATACGATGGAAGAACCGCAAATATAACAGATATTTTCTGTATTATACTTCTAAATGTAATGTTTGATAGTAACATTACTAGGGAAAGAAGGGTTCGAATGCTTCTTTCCGACATTTTGTGTCGCAATGAAGTAGTAAAACTTTCACTACGCATGGTGCACAGATCATAGTTGTATATTTTGTGTGATGGACGTACATTACTAAAAGATCTACTACTCTTCACGCAAAGGAGCAAAACTGAAATTGTTGAAACCATGCAAAAATTACAAATTTGTAGGGCTATTTGAATTGTAAATGGGGCTACATGAATCACAGTAGACTGTCATGCTATTATACACATAATAGACGTTTACATTTTTTAATTTTTCCAGTAATTGTTGCATGAATTTCTCACAGTGTAATTGGTTAGGACCAGCAGCCCTCAGACAGAATTCCTAAAACCACTCCTTGGATTTGTCACACATGATCCACTTCTCTCTCTTCACAGACCTAGGGTCGTAACATTTGACGTTGCAGAAGCCACAGGGTTGGTTTGTTTCTCAGACTCAGTGTCAGGTGATGAAGATGAATCTTCGTGGAGGTATGTGCCGTCTATGCAACTAAATGAAGGCAGTTTGTTTGTTGCCATACGCGTTTCGCTTCATTTATTTGGGAAGCATCATCAGTGGCCTGAAATACATGTTTCTTTTTATATATACAATAAACGTATTGTCTGCTAGATATAATCTGTTGTTATATTACATTTTGTCAGGTTTTTTAGGTTAGAAGCAACTTTTGTAGCACAAATTCCATAAAATGATGTATCTTTCGTTTTACTTACGATTTCCAGCACTGCTAACACACATATGTGTTTCTGGAGATGTATGTGCTGGTCTTTATGCTCCAGTTAGCCGAATCAGGTGTTGTTTAGCCATTTGTCACATCACATTTCACTTTCACTGCCATTTGGCGATCATCATATGTGTGTTTGCAGTGTGTAGTGTTGCCAACTATTGTTATGTGTTTGTCTTTTGTTTCTGTTGTGTTTTATGGTTTTCATTTGTTGTGTGTCTGTGTGTGTGTGCAATCCTTTTCTTTTTTCTGTGGGTTCATGTGTTTGTCTGTGCATATGTGTGTGTGTATAGGGAGGATGGTAGGAGGGAGAGAGAGAGAGAAGAGGGGAAGGATATTCATTAATTATTTATCCTGGTTGCACTTCAGTTTGTTATTGTTTTTGTGGCTAGCATGATCAGCGAGTTATTGTTTATATGGATTTGGTCATTGAGTACCTTCTTTTCAGTTGCAATGGCTCTTTGTATGTGGAAGTTTTTTTGCAATGTCAGGAGGTTTCTGTTGTGATTATTCACTCTGATAACTGTCATGTCACATTCCATGTGGGATGGTTCACGTCCATGTTTTATCAGGTGTTCGGCAAAGGTAGAATGACTGTTCTCATATTTCCAACTTCTTATACGTTCTTTATACCTAGTTTTAAAGTTCCTGCTTGTCATCCCCAGATATACTGCTTTACATTCTTGACACTCTAGCTGGTATTTGTCTGGTTTTTCTGTTGTTTGTAAATGTGATTGGAGTGTGTTTCTTGTTCTGTAAGCTACTTGTAATCCCTGTTTCTTTCATATATTTGCTATCTTGTGTGTTGTTTTGTGTTTGTATGTGAGAGTATACAATTTTTTTTCTGTTATTCATGTCTTGACTGTTATTGTTTTGTGTTTCTGTGTGTGCTGTAGTGATTGTGGGGTTCTGTAATCTCTGCTTGATTTGATTTTTCTTTAGTTGTTTTAATTTTTTTCATTGAGTTATTGTACTAAATGGGTGCTGTAACCATTGTTAGTGGCTACAATTTGTATTGTTTGTAACTCTTTTTCATAATTTTCTTTGCTGAGTGGGATATTATTTAGCCTGTGTAACATGTGTCGTAGGGCCGCAAATTTTTTTATTTTGTGGGTGGTTGGATGAAGCATGTATGATTATGTCTGTGGCTTTAGGCTTTCTGAAGATGTCAAATGTGTGTTTATTGTTTCTCTCTTTATTGTTATATCCAAGAAATGTATTTGCTTTTGTGTTTCTTTTTCTATGGTAAATTGAATATTTTTATGTATGTTGCTTGTCCTCCCCCCATGAACCATGGACCTTGCCGTTGGTGGGGAGGCTTGCGTGCCTCAGCGATACAGATGGCCGTACCGTAGGTGCAACCACAACGGAGGGGTATCTGTTGAGAGGCCAGACAAACGTGTGGTTCCTGAAGAGGGGCAGCAGCCTTTTCAGTAGTTGCAGGGGCAACAGTCTGGATGATTGACTGATCTGGCCTTGCAACATTAACCAAAACGGCTTTGCTGTGCTGGTACTGCGAACGGCTGAAAGCAAGGGGAAACTACAGCCGTAATTTTTCCCGAGGACATGCAGCTTTACTGTATGATTAAATGATGATGGCATCCTCTTGGGTAAAATATTCCGGAGGTAAAATAGTCCCCCATTCGGATCTCCGGGCGGGGACTACTCAGGAGGATGTCGTTATCAGGAGAAAGAAAACTGGCGTTCTACGGATCGGAGCGTGGAATGTCAGATCCGTTAATCGGGCAGGTAGGTTAGAAAATTTAAAAAGGGAAATGGATAGGCTAAAGTTAGATATAGTGGGAATTAGTGAGGTTCGGTGGCAGGAGGAACAAGACTTCTGGTCAGGTGACTACAGGGTTATAAACACAAAATCAAATAGGGGTAATGCAGGAGTAGGTTTAATAATGAATAGGAAAATAGGAATGCGGGTAAGCTACTACAAACAGCATAGTGAACGCATTATTGTGGCCAAGATAGATACGAAGCCCACACCTACTACAGTAGTACAAGTTTATATGCCAACTAGCTCCGCAGATGATGAAGAAATTGAAGAAATGTACGATGAAATAAAAGAAATTATTCAGATAGTGAAGGGAGACGAAAATTTAATAGTAATGGGTGACTGGAATTCGAGTGTAGGAAAAGGGAGAGAAGGAAACATAGTAGGTGAATATGGATTGGGGCTAAGAAATGAAAGAGGAAGCCGCCTAGTAGAATTCTGCACAGAGCACAACTTAATCATAGCTAACACTTGGTTTAAGAATCACGAAAGAAGGTTGTATACGTGGAAGAACCCTGGAGATACTAAAAGGTATCAGATAGATTATATAATGGTAAGACAGAGATTTAGGAACCAGGTTTTAAGTTGTAAGACATTTCCAGGGGCAGATGTGGACTCTGACCACAATCTATTGATTATGACCTGTAGATTAAAACTGAAGAAACTGCAAAAATGTGGGAAATTAAGGAGATGGGACCTGGATAAACTGAAAGAACCAGAGGTTGTACAGAGTTTCAGGGAGAGCATAAGGGAACAATTGACAGGAATAGGGGAAAGAAATACAGTAGAAGAAGAATGGGTAGCTCTGAGGGATGTAGTAGTGAAGGCAGCAGAGGATAAAGTAGGTACAAAGACGAGGGCTGCTAGAAATCCTTGGGTAACAGAAGAAATATTGAATTTAATTGATGAAAGGAGAAAATATAAAAATGCAGTAAATGAAGCAGGCAAAAAGGAATACAAACGTCTCAAAAATGAGATCGACAGGAAGTGCAAAATGGCTAAACAGGGATGGCTAGAGGACAAATGTAAGGATGTAGAAGCTTATCTCACTAGGGGTAAGATAGATACTGCCTACAGGAAAATTAAAGAGACCTTTGGAGAGAAGAGAACCACGTGTATGAATATCAAGAGCTCAGATGGAAACCCAGTTCTAAGCAAAGAAGGGAAAGCAGAAAGGTGGAAGGAGTATATAGAGGGTCTATACGAGGGCGATGTACTTGAGGACAATATTATGGAAATGGAAGAGAATGTAGATGAAGATGAAATGGGAGATATGATATTGCGTGAAGAGTGTGACAGAGCACTGAAAGACCTGAGTCGAAACAAGGCCCCCGGAGTAGACAACATTCCATTAGAACTACTGACGGCCTTGGGAGAGCCAGTAATGACAAAACTCTACCAGCTGGTGAGCAAGATGTATGAGACAGGCGAAATACCCTCAGACTTCAAGAAGAATATAATAATTCCAATCCCAAAGAAAGCAGGTGCTGACAGATGTGAAAATTACCGAACTATCAGTTTAATAAGCCACGGCTGCAAAATACTAACGCGAATTCTTTACAGTCGAATGGAAAATCTGGTAGATGCAGACCTCGGGGAAGATCAGTTTGGATTCCGTAGAAATGTTGGAACACGTGAGGCAATACTGACCTTACGACTTATCTTAGAAGAAAGATTAAGAAAAGGCAAACCTACGTGTCTAGCATTTGTGGACTTAGAGAAAGCTTTTGACAATGTTGACTGGAATACTCTTTTTCAAATTCTAAAGGTGGCAGGGGTAAAATACAGGGAGCGAAAGGCTATTTATAATTTGTACAGAAACCAGATGGCAGTCATAAGAGTCGAGGGGCATGAAAGGGAAGCAGTGGTTGGGAAAGGAGTGAGACAGGGTTGTAGCCTCTCCCCGATGTTATTCAATCTGTATATTGAGCAAGCAGTAAAGGAAACAAAAGAAAAATTTGGAGTAGGTATTAAAATTCATGGAGACGAAGTAAAAACTTTGAGGTTCGCCGATGACATTGTAATTCTGTCAGAGACGGCAAAGGACTTGGAAGAGCAGTTGAACGGAATGGACAGTGTCTTGAAAGGAGGATATAAGATGAACATTAACAAAAGCAAAACGAGGATAATGGAATGTAGTCAAATTAAATCGGGTGATGCTGAGGGAATTAGATTAGGAAATGAGACACTTAAAGTAGTAAAGGAGTTTTGCTATTTAGGAAGTAAAATAACTGATGATGGTCGAAGTAGAGAGGATATAAAATGTAGACTGGCAATGGCAAGGAAAGCGTTTCTGAAGAAGAGAAATTTGTTAACATCGAATATAGATTTATGTATCAGGAAGTCGTTTCTGAAAGTATTTGTTTGGAGTGTAGCCATGTATGGAAGTGAAACATGGACGATAACTAGTTTGGACAAGAAGAGAATAGAAGCTTTCGAAATGTGGTGCTACAGAAGAATACTGAAGATAAGGTGGATAGATCACGTAACTAATGAGGAGGTATTGAATAGGATTGGGGAGAAGAGAAGTTTGTGGCACAACTTGACTAGAAGAAGGGATCGGTTGGTAGGACATGTTTTGAGGCATCAAGGGATCACAAATTTAGCATTGGAGGGCAGCGTGGAGGGTAAAAATCGTAGAGGGAGACCGAGAGATGAGTACACTAAGCAGATTCAGAAGGATGTAGGTTGCAGTAGGTACTGGGAGATGAAGCAGCTTGCACAGGATAGAGTAGCATGGAGAGCTGCATCAAACCAGTCTCAGGACTGAAGACAACAACAACAACATGTTGCTTGTATCTGTATGAAGTTTATCAATTTTCTCTGTTGGTTCATCTACCATACAGATTATGTCATCTACGTATCTGTACCAGTAAACAATTTTGTATCATTTCTTTGTGATGACTGTATCGAAGATTGTGTTTTCTATGTAGTTGATGAATATGTTTGCTAGTGTTCCTGAAATTGGGGATCCTATTGAGAGCCCATCTTCTTGTAAGTAAAATTCCTTTTCAAATTGGAAGTAATTTTGGGATGTGATTACTTTGAGGGTTTTTGTTCTTTCATTAATATTGTCTACAGGTAGTTTGTTGTGTGTTAGTAAGTTTTCTTCAATTAGTTTTATTGTGTCTGCAGTGGGTATTGTGGTGTACATGTTCTCTATGTCAAAAGAGATGAGTGATGCTGTTTGTGGGATGTGTAAGTCTTTTATATGTGTTATGAGTTCATTTGTGTTTATCACTGTTCTGCTGTTTTTCATTTCATAGTGTTGCATTATGATTTTGTTCAAGTGTTTTGCCACATGGTATGATGGTGCATTCATGAAATTAATAACAGGCCTCAATGGAATGTGGGGTTTTTGGACCTTGGGTTGGCTTCTGAGTGTTGGTGCTTTTGGGTTTTTCTTCTAAATTTGAAGTTTTCTCTTGAACACACAGCGCATTTCCGTAATCCTTAACGTTCTTTATTTGGGAGGTTTCAAAATGAAATTTTCTCTTCCCAGTTGTAAGAATGATATGAACTGATGAAGTCAAATAGGAAGCAGAATTTTTCTCTTTCGTCGTAGGTCTGGTAGCAGTTGCGGTTGGCAGAACAAAAGAGAAAGATGATTTTGGGGAACCCTGAGTTTAGGAAAATCTTGGAGGATTAGAAGAACTACAGTGCCCCGGTTTACTTCCGTTTATTTGGTGACAGAACGCTACTCATCATTCAGAAACGTGAAAGTAGGAAGGAGACTGTATGACAGTATTCTATTAGAACTGAAGAGGAAAATTCCAGTGCACTCCACAGCATTTGCTGCATTACCTCCACGTCTCCAGGAGAATGGAAAATTTTACTAAAAAGGTATTTCATAATGGAGGCTGAGTGTTT